>NC_134137.1:288937500-289562500 GCF_033958435.1 Carettochelys insculpta
GTAGCCTTGAGGACTCCAGGACCATCCTTAGGTCTTTGGGCCTTTATACCCTTTCAGCTCAACATCAGCTCTTCTGATCTCAGCCTCAACAGCATTTCCAGCAACAGACACACGGAGATGTCTAGGACAAGAAACTGAAACGGCAGAAGGAGGCCTTGTCAGCCCTCTGGTTAAAACTCGGGCCCTCCAAAGCCTCCATCAGGGCCTAAGCTCATTTTTTGAAAGCATGGTCAAGAGTGCTCAGTCAGGGAGACAGGGGTGTTCCATCCAATTCTTAGCTTTCCTACCCTTCCACATCCTTTCCCTGTCTGTCTTCAAGGACCATTCTCATGAGTAGCTACTAACACAGGAGGCACAATTTCTCCTATGATTGGGGGAAGTGGAGGAAGTTCCTCAGGAGCACAGTGGCAGTGGGGTTTACTCTTGGTGTTTCCTAATACCAAAAGCTGAGAGAGGTCTCAGACCTATCCTAGACCAGTGAGAACTCAACAAATTTACAGAGAAGCACAAGTTTCGCATGGTTTCCTTGGCTCAATTATATTGTCATTGGATCTGGCAGACTACTGCCCTGAACTCAGGGATGCATATTTTCATATAGCAACTGCCCACCCACACAGAAAATAGGTATGGTTTGTGGTGAAGAAGTGGGAAATGCTGTGATCAGTTTGGAGCTGCCTATGATAATGCATTACTAATGTATCTTGTGCCTGCCCCAGCCCAAATTTCTGTAGAGACCGCGAAGGACTTAGGGCTGCTGGTGGTGAGAATACTGGAGTATGCTCCATTTGATATTTTGTTGGAAAATGATGTTATATTGTTGAATCAGATTTTTGTTCTGTTGCCTGAGAAAGCTATGTTGGGGTCACAAGATCAAGTGCGGTGTGCTTGTCATAGTAGAATTTGCAAATGAACGTACTCAAAAGGGGAGAGGAGATGTCTCACCACCACTGATGATAAGAGAGGAAATAATTTCTGGTAAATAGCAAAAGGTTATCTTCAAGAGAGGCAATGATTCCTCGTAGTCACACAGCTGGAGGAGGGGGGGCAGCAGAATAGCCAGACCCCTCCCTGGGCAAGGTGGTGGGTGGTGACTTTGCACTCACAAAGGAGGGTCTTGGGTAGGAGGGGTGGGGCTGAGGCTAGCTTCCCCCTGCCAACTCTTCACTGCCACCCAGACTGTGCAGCTCAGGGCTCTGGCAGCTATACAAAGGGTCAGGGACTCCAGTTGTAGTGTGGTGGATTTATTGGCTCTTTCATGGATCTTTGGCTTTGTTGATGATGATAACCAGAAGTCTGCTTTGTGTGTTTGTGTTTGTTTGTGTGTGTGTGTTCATGTTCAATGATGTGGGCCCAATGACCACAACAGAGGTCCTCCAAAGACCACAGATGAGATAAGGATCAAAGGCACCTGGCCAGGTTTATTGTAGAGCGAAGTACATTAACTGTTGTCAGGTAGACTGTACTGAATGACTACCCATATGCACTTACCACAATAGAATGACTCAGTCAGTCAGACAAGACTGTTCCATCAAGACACCACCTTATATACAGATACAAACAAGTCACAATGCACTGCTGAAGTATCAAGTTGGCACCCTCTGACATTGTCAGGTTACCACTCTCTGGCGCTACTTAGATACCACCCATCACCCTGTACCTCATGGTCATGTTGTCATTTTAGACCTTTTCCTAAACCTGGGTCTGTATGTGTAAGTAGTTGTTCACAGCTTAATGTTGCTTTATGTTAGCCACGTTTTGTTCATTGTTGCTAGGCCTTAGGCCTCAAACTAAGCCTGTGCTGTATGGGCTTAGGCCTTCATCTTACTATGTCAGTCAATGCTGTTGTCATAGTAGCGGCTGTGAGCCCTGGGCCCTGTTGAATTGCAGGCCTTGGGGCATTTGTTCCCCCCCTGCACTCCACCACTGGCTGGCTTGCACAGAGGCCAGGGGTAGAGAAAGACACTCTGAGGCATGCCAGAGATGGAGAATGGGGAGGCTAGGAATTACTGTTGAACTAAGAACACCATTACCGGGGATTCAACCTGTTCTGACAAGGGAGAGAAAACCCAGCTTATAGTTTTGGCGTAAGTGAGCTGCATTGGGGTAAAGGAAGGAGAAAGTGTCCAGTTCAAGTCTCGGCTACAGAATCAAAGATTTTAGGGTAATGGTGATATGCAAGGGTAAATAGAAAGTTCCCATGCATACCTACACACATATCCATCCAGTTTGCTGTAAAGGGGGGGAATATGTGATAGATTTGAAGTCTCCTGTAATACTTTATACACTGTATTTGGACTTGGTTATTCTGATGTTTAATGCATTTATATATAATAAATGAGAGAGACAGATTTAATTTGATATCAGCAGTATAGGGAAATGTGACTAGAAAGGGGAAGGTAGATCGAGATATACGATAATTTTCTGCAAACACCAAGAGATTATGTAAATGGCAGTCCCTCAGCTCAGTCCCGTGTGTAGTTTTGTCAGCAAGTTTAAGCCTGAAAAACTTGTAACAAAGAATTTTATCTTTATTTAAAGCTGGGCTTGAAAAAAAGAGAGGGAACGTTGAGGTGAAAAATGGACACGGGCACCAAGAGAGTTGGGCTTCCGGTTAGATATATTTACCTGGTTGTCATGTGGTTGAGTTAGTGGGTCTGATAGGAGCGAGATACCACAAGGGCTATTCACTCAACTACTATTTTATTGAAAGCCTTATAATCAGTGCTAACAATGCATGTATGCATGCATCAGATACACTTCACCCATTATGCAGACTTACTTACAATGCCAGACAGGAGTTCGTGGCCTCTATTTTCCCCATGAACCTCCAAGGTGCCCACAATGGTATCTACCAGTCTGATGGGGTCAGCTCCTTTTGAGTTGTTGCGGCAGGCAAGGTATGTGGGGGCATCTTGCTCATTCCATCCCAGCGATCACCTCATTTCTGCCTATATTTATACTAACCTTTACTTTGTCGTTTATGACTATGATTAACCACACATTGTATATAGCTACTCTACTTTCTTATTCCCTAAACTAAATTACACTATCTTTACTATGCTGCTTTCATAAGTTGTATACTCTTTTTGTGACTAATAGTTTTATGGCTAGCAAACTTTTGAACTTATCTGACTGGAAATTTCCAGCACAGCATATTGTTTTGCACTGCTTATGGTCACATTCAGCCTGTCTGCCGTTAGCACAGGAAGTCACATTGGTGCACATCTGCTTTAGGCCTTATCTGCATGCACACGTTGCACCAGACTTTACCAAGACCTAAGCTTGCCTTGTCACATGCTCATACTTTGGTGAAAACAGGGATGTGCAGACTCCCCGCAACTAGTATTATAGGTAAGCCAGACATATATGTAGACCCATTGTTTTAAAATTAGGACTGTCATTTGATGCAATGCACAGTTAATGTGTTAAAAAATTAACATGCATTAATCACAGGCGTTAACACGCGTTAACTGACAGCCCTACTTTTTATACCTCCCAGTGACTGAGGATGTTGTAATCCAAAGCAGAAATTCCACTACTGCAACAGGGGTTGCTTCAGATTTCCTTAGACCATTTAAATGCTAAGTTTTCAAGCCCTGACTTGCATCCTGAATTTATGATGGTTTTTTCATGCTTCATTCAGAGTGCTTCGCTTTTCCAGTGCTTGTAAATAAATGTAGCTACAGCAAGTCCTGTGCTGCTCTTTTCCCACTGTTTGTGATCACTCGATACTTTTCCCAGGTCCTGCAAACATGTGATGCTCACGAGATAAAGACCCCAAGTGCATCGTTCAGTGAGTTGATCATTGTTCTTAAAGCTGTATCACCAACCAATATCCATTGTGAATCTTGCTGTTATTTCCTCTTTCCTCTGTTACCCAAAATGCTCTTTTTCAGTATAACCAAAGAAATGGCTATTGGAACTGTAGGCCTGGCAGTTGCTTTTGCTACAGGAGTGTTAGCAGGTAAGGGCTTCTTTATTCTCTGATGCAGAAACCCCAAAGCACCCTCCCAGTTCCCAACCACATGGCTAGCAGTGAGCTGTTCTGAAACAGAAGGAAGCAGTAGCCTTATCTGAAGCACTTTCAGCTCAGGTTTGCTCAAAGCAGCTATGCTTTACCAGGCATAACAAAAAAAGTTTGTGCATTTACTGGAAATAATTTACTAGGTTCTGGGGAAGGAGCAGAGAGGGAAAAGGTGGAGGTGCTGGAATTAGCTCTTGGAAGACTGCGGGCTTGCAGAATGGTAGACATGTAAATGCTTTGGTGAAGGTGTAATATATTGTCTGGGGAGCTAGAGAGAGTGCTCAATAAACTTAAAGGTTGTGATTAAAATTTTAAAAATGTAATGAGGGTTAATGGAATGTTCTGCTTCAGGTCACAGGCTGAGAGCTCCCAGGTCTCAGGTAGGAATTCCCCTTACTCCTCTCCCCACACATGAGCTAGATTCATGCTGGCTGGTTTACTTTCTTGTGTCAGAAACTGGCCTCTGCTGGAGGCACAATACCGAATAAAATCCTGGTTCTGCCGTGAGAATGGCTCTTGTGGACACCTTTTTCCCATCCTATGACTCTGCATGGGTTTATGTTAGCAGATCTCATTGTAGAATTAGCATTACAGGAAATCCTGTGCACATTGGGCAAAATTGCATGCTGCACCTCCCTCTGATTTGCTAACTTCAAGCATTCGAAAACTGGGAGATTTGATTTGCAAATCAGGAGATTTGTAGAAAAATAAAACTTGGGTGCTGTTTGCTTTCTGGGTTGTGATCCCTTAGGGTTCCCATCTTCAAGGTTTTTTTCTCTATAACCATAAAGGGTACATTTAAAAATATTGTTAAACAGTGTGATTAATTGCAATATTTTTTTTTAATTGCTTGACAGCCCCAGTGGAAATCCTTTTCTCTTATGTAATGCTGTGTCTGTATGGTTAAATAGACAACATGCTAGTTTGAAGAAGGCTGTTTTAGATTACTATCTTACTGATCACTGGCTTGTAAAGAGAAGAAATGCAGGTTCCAAATTCAGTTGGCCCTTCTGGGTGAGCACAGGTGATGTCCTGGGGTACCCTGTCTCTGATCTAACAGTGGTGGAATTGCATGATTTTTTTTGAGAGATTATACATTTCCTTTCTTGGTGTGCATGTGCTCTGCACGCAGTCGTAATTTTTTCTCCATCAGTAGTACCTGACGAGGTGGGTTGACCAGTTTCTGCTGCCACACACAATTACATGATATCAGAAAGGGTTCAGCAGGTTCCAAGCTCCCTGAGTTCCCACTTACTGCCTATGATGGTTGTTGGAATAGTTTGGCTTGCCTTTGCATAAGCTTTTGATGTGTTCATTGTAAATTAATTGTACGTAGTTAACACTGTAGATATTATAAGTTTTATTTTCTGGCCCCAATTAATGTTCTTTTCCATTACTTGTTACCAAGGGATGTGTTAATTTCTGGTCTTCTGGGGTGCTCATACTAGGAAAATCAAGCTGCAACCCTCAGGGTTTCCACAAGGCTCCCAACAAACTTTACAGGACTTGCTGTTTGTAAGAGCAAATTGACTGAGTAATATTGCTTGAAGTACTCAAGGGCAACTCTAAAATCTTTGAGGCTGTATGCTCCAGCTCTGTCCAGAAACTATTTCCACCATAGCAGACCCCTGTGACTCTTCCACTTCTCCTCAGCAGAAACTGCAGAGAAAGAAGAGTAGGCATTATAGACATAGACCTCTTTCTTTTTCTTCCTCTTCATCAATGCTGGCTATACCTAGACATCCAGAAGGTTCTAAACAAGTTTTCTGGTAGAATGCTTAAGGTTGCAAAGCCTGTTTTCAGAATGCCAAATTCCATTTTCCCCAGGTTTGGAAACAGCATTTCCCATTTCCTTTGTTTGGTCCTGGATTAGACCAGACCACTGGGCATTAAGCACTTTGAAAATGGATTATATTATTCAGTTTCTTTAGTTTTTTCTCTCTGACTCTTTCTTCAGGGACCACTCTCACAAGGCACTCATAATCCATGACGTGCAGTTTCTACTTGAAGTAGAATGCATAGAAGAGGTTCCACATTGTCACAGAGAGAAGGGGTTATTTGTTTGTTGTTTCTGTTATTCTTTAATTCTGTGACTTCAGACCAATTTCAGCCTTATGCCGGCTCAACACATGTATCAAAAAGATAAAGTATTACATCATTACCCTGACTTCCATTATTCCCTCCATAGATCCTAGAGACTGTTATGCTGCCCTCAAATTAAGATACACTTAATGTGGCAGTTTATCAAGGTCACAGAAAGTTTCTCAGGTTCACGGTGAGGCATTCTCATTATCAGTTCACTGTGCTGCCTTTTGACCTGTTAGCATCTCCTTGGGTTTTCACAAATGTATGTCTGTGGTAACAGCATTTCTAAGGTGGCTTGGAGTACAAGGTATACATTTGCCTGGATGACTGACTAGTCAATGGCCTATCCAAGCTCAGATTCTCTCCAGTATTAATAAACTCAGCTTTCAAAATTCTAGGTCCGTTGATCAACCTGGACAAGTCTACCCTTTGTCTATTGAAGAGAATAGAATTTATTAGACTTTACTCACGCCAGAGCTTTCCTTCTGAACACAAGATTCCAAACAATTTGATCTCTTATGGCAGATCTCAAGGTTCATCCACTCATAACAGTTCAGAACTGTATGGCATTCCTGAGACATGTGACTTCATACACATATGTTGTCAACATGCCAGGCTGCGCTTCAGGACTCTTCAAAATTGGCTGGTCTCCATTTGTTCACTAAGTCGCCACCATCTGAATAATGTGCTCACTGTGTCCTCTCAGGTACTGACTTAGCTAGTGGGCAGAACCACTTTGGCTGCCTTTGGTCTTCCTTGATGGTGGTGATGGACACATCTGCCCTGGAGTGGGGAGCTCATCTAGGCCCCGTTTGAGCTTGATGCTTGTGGTCTTCAAGGGATCTCTCTCTTCATATCAATAGCAGAGAACTAAGGGCTACTTGCCTCACCTGTCAGACCTTTCTGCTACATGCCAAAGGGAAAAGCCTGTTTGTTTTCACAGACAGCATTGCAGCAATGTTAGCATGCTGGGTGGGTGGAGTGGGACAAGCCCCCGTGTCCCCTGCCATGCCCCTGCCTCAACCAAGCTTCACAATCATCATTGGTGAATAAATTACTGAATTGTTTAAATGCATTTAAAACTTGCATTATATGTATATAATGTCTTTTGTCTGTCAAAAAAATCCATAGACCCTAACTTCCACATTTGCATTAATTCTTTTGGGGAAATTGAACACTTAACACAGTTTAGTTTGAAGTAGTGTTTTCTAGGAACATAACTACAATGTAAACAAGAAGTTACTATGGGCTTTCTCCCCAATCCAATCCTACACAAAGTGCTGCTAAAGACTAAGCAAGAGTTATATTAATAGTTTGAGTCTGGCCTGGGCTGCACTGGTTCTCCACTCAGTTGAATCTGTCTGTGACAGCCCCAACTTCACATTTTCCTGCTGGGCCAACTCATGGCTCATGTGACATGATTGCAAGCAACCTCAGTGACGTTCTTTGTGCAAATCTCTGTCTAGTACATTTGCAGAGCAGGAGCCTGGTCTTCATTTTATGCCTTTGTATCTTATTATGCCATTACTCAATATTCAGAGATGATGCTAGAATTGGATGAGATGTACTCTGCTTTCTGTGTGCATGAACTCTGATTCCTTCTTCTGTGTTATTGCTTGTGAGTCACCTATATTGGAATATATATATGCACTCATTCACCAAATCAAAAAACAGGTAGTAACTTTTGTACCTGTTATTCTTTGAGATGTTTTGTACATGTCCATTCTTTGACCTGCCCTCATGTTCATCTTACATTAGACCTGTCTGATAAGAAGCAACTAGATCCTTTATAATGGCATGCAGTTGAGCATGCAGCAGAGACCACTTGAGCCACATTGGTGGTACAATTAAGTAGACTGTATTCTAGTAACTGTACTCAGCATGTGCACACACCAAGAATGGAATGCAAATGTACAACACATCTCAACATTTGCAAAAGGGTATCAACTATCTTTTCCCTTACAGGTTAGATAAAAGCATGAGTTCTAAAACCTGTAAGTGGTATGTCTGAGGCCATGTCTACACAAGAGAGTTTTGTCAACAAAACCCGCAGTGTCCCCATTTCCAAGGCATTCTGTCAACAGTAAATCAGCAGAATGCGGCACTTTTATCAACAGCATTCTGCTGCTCCCCCATAAGGCAGAATGCCTCTATTGACAGAGATCTGTTGACAGAAAGCCCGTCTGGGTCTGCATGGAGCTCTGCTCAGTGCTGCTGCCAGCAGAGCTATGCAAAGTGAGCTTCTTGAGATTGCAAATGGCTGCTTATTTGCATACTCTGAAAGCTCATTATCATAGCCACACGAGAGTTCGGTGCTGCCAGAAGTAGGTGGCATAAGGGAATGTTGCAGCCATAAGGGACTGGCAACGGTAGCGGGGGAAGTTTAGCTGGCAGAGGCACATCCACACGGCCTCTGCAGTGCTGGCACCCAACTCATGCATAGCTATGGTAATGGGCTTTGGGAGTATGCAAATAAGCAGCCATTTGAAATCCCGAGAAGCTCACATTGCATAGCTCTGCCAGCAGCAGTGCTGAGCAGAGCTCCATGTAGATGCAGCCTGGATGTCCTGGGGAGCCTCCCGTCAATAGACAGGGCTTCTGGGATACTGGACAGCCCTATCTGCTGTGCTTCTGGTTGGCCATTCAGTTGGAAGAGTGGCAGTTTGGATGTTCTCTGTCGACAGAACAGATCCCTCTTGTGATCCACTTGGCATTCTGGTCACAATCTGTCGACAGAAGATTTGTCGGAAGATATCTTCCGACAGTAAATTCTGTTGACAGATCTCTCTAGTGTAGACATAGCCTGACATGGGTCAGAGATGTAGTTAACTCTTTAACAATAGCACATGCCTTACAGAAATATATATTTTGAAATGACTATGAATACATGCAACTATTAATATTTATTTCCTAATTTGAATAGTTATTTATAAATTATATACAATATAAAATATAGTCTTTATTTGGTAATAATTACTCTTTTTTACAAAGATACTTTCATGAAGAAAATGCAGAGGCCTCTTCACAGTTAAGAGTGCATCCACTTGCCTTGATACAATCTCTGTGTAACTCTGGCATAAAGGATGATGGGGGAATGAAACAAGGAGTCAGAAAAACCATTGTGCATATATTTGTTCCTTTCTGCCATTCAAATAACGGAATGACTTTGAGTAATGATATTAACCGATATTAATGCTGCTCAGCCTGAGTTAATTACCACAGTTTGATACACTCTTTTTATTTTGAAATAATAAGCTAAGAACAAAGATTCTAATAAGTTCTCAGAACATTGCAACATATTTCTGTCTCTAGGTCAGTAAGTATATTAGCAAAGTTACAGCAGTCTGCCATTTAGGGTGAAGAAGTAAATGTTGTAAATGAAACCAATATTCTTATTCTTGTCTGGTAAAACAGTGAGGTAGTCAATAGAACAGATGAACAAATACAATTCTAGAACAAAAAGCCAAATAGCTGAAACATTAACCCAATAACCAAACTTTATATCCCATTTCAGGAAAGCACTTAAACTTGTGCTTAACTTTAAATGTGTTTGTCTCATTGAAGTTAACTTAAAGAGAGAGCCTCAGTGAAACCTTTCTATGCTGAATGTGCAATTTTAATTTTGTTTTTAATTAATTTTTAAATGAAGAAATGTGGTATTAAGAATCACAATTGTTGTGTGCTAAGGCTTAGGCTGTCTACACTGTATCTTTTATAGTGGCGTAGGAGGCAGGAGGCACTAAAACAGTAGCAAGCACTATATAGCCCTCCTCCCCCAGGCAACATACACTAAATTTAGTGACTTTCACCTGGGTGAAAATGACTAAAGAGAACTTTCACTATATAGTGTTCACCGCCTGTAAAATGAAGTCAGGCATAGAGCATGCAATGGATTCATAGGAAAAACCATTGAAGGTATGAAATTTGTACTCCACCATGAATAGTAGAGAAGCAGGCATTTCTGAACAGTTGACCACTTAAATATTAAAACCAAATTTATTTATTATCACTGTTACAGTTACTCTGTATTATCCATTACTTCAAATTGTTAATCAGGACCCACCCCTTCCAGAATGGTGAAATATTTCCAAAAAGGTGAGACAATCAAAGATGGCGAGATCCAAAAAGGGGAAGGTTGGTGGTGAACCCAACTATGAGGAAATCAAAAGTTATTTGTCGAGTGATGATTTCTGTGAGCATGTTAAAGGAGTCAAGAATATTGGGGCAAAGAATAATTTTATTCAACAAGCTGGGCATTTCACAATAAGGAATGGAGAGTGCCATACTTTCATGAAGAAAATGCAGAGGCCTCTTCACAGTTAAGAGTGCATCCACTTGCCTTGATACAATCTCTGTGTAACTCTGGCATAAAGGATGATGGGGGAATGAAACAAGGCACTGAGAGGGCACATTGGTTGTGATAGGACCCTTTGGAAATGATCAGACTCAGGATTCTGGTGGCAAAATATGAACAAGGATGTTAGAGAATACATCGCCATCTGCGAGCACGGCCAGAAAGGGGCCATAAAAACCATGCAAGTCAATTCCAGAATGTCACAGTATGCCCATACCAAATACAGTATGGCACCAAATAGGCATAGATTTGTGTTCTTAGCCCAAAAATCCAAAGGGTTTTGTTTGTATTTGTGTTGTAGCAGATATTTCTCCACGTGGCTAAAGGCGAAGCCTCTGTTGGATAAGAATGCCAAACAGGTGGCACTCTTGCTTTATGATCTGATATGCAGATTTGGTTGCACCAAAATACAAGTTAATGACCAGGGGTGTGAGTTCTGTAACAAAGTTTAGAAAAATTTACATCTTTTAACAGGAACAACGAAGAAGGTCACTGGTGTTTACCACCCACAGGCAAATGGCCTTGTAGAATGTGCAAATTGGACGATTCAGGGTGCCATGCCAACAGTGTTAGAAGGTAGCAGAAATGTAGCACTTTAAAGACTAACAAAATGATTTATGTGGTGATGAGCTTTCGTGGGACAAACCCACTAGATCTGATGAAGTGGGTCTGTCTCATGAAATCTCATCACCACATACATCATTTTGTTAGTCTTTAAAGTGCTACATTTCTGCTGGCTTGTTTTGTTGGAGTGCAGACTAACATGGCTACCTCAGTGTTAGAAGGTGAACAAGAGGAAAGGCCAAAAGTGCTGCATTCTGAACATCATGGAATAACTCAACAGGGCTTGTACGTCTTAGCAAATGAAAAAGTCAATACAGTGAGAAGAAACATCATGGCTCAAATCTAAAATCCTTTTATGAGCACAAAATCCCTACAAAGATGAAAGAGCCTCCAAACTCACCACCAGCATCAAACCCTGCAGACACTAACTTCTTATTCAGGGAAAGCCATGATGACATGCCCGTCATTTCCATGCCTGCTACTACTTGTGGAAAAAAAATCACATCCAGAAGACACTGACGTCAGAATTATGGGTGAAAGTCATGCCGACAAGCCCTTCATACCCACCTCAGCTCCTTGGCGAACAGCAGCCTGTAAAAAACTGCAAATTCCAATTCCACAACCAACCAAAGAGCTACAGAAGAAATCAGCAAAGTTGAGTCCACTCTATAATCTAGACAAGATTATTGGTGATGACAAATGCTTCTTCAGGGCTATCAGCAAAGAGATTGCATTGTCTGAAGACTTACTACGCTGCAGTCAGGGCTGCTGCTGTGAATGTGATGAAATCACCTGAATATCAAGAAGCTTTTGAAAAGTTGGATGGTCTTCCTGAGAAGAATTACTTGCTCCAAAGCCAAATGAAACAAGACAAAGTCTGGGGTACAGATTTTGAGCCCTTCACTCTTACCACAGTTCTTCACACTCCTATAGCTGTCTATTACCAGCCATCAGGAGTGTTGAAGAACTAGTATTTTTACAGACTAACAAAGCAGAACATAGATTTGAGGCAATTGTGCATGTGGAAAAGGACCCCTGCATTTATTTACCTAATTCTGGGACTCATTTTGACCAGGTGCTGGGTGTTATCAGTATTTAATCTCCTGTCTTTTTTTCTGCATTTTACTGTGAAATTATTGAAAATGATGAAGAGTCTGAAGAGTCATTTCTTTGTGTTTTATACTTTTCTTCGTAACATGAGTGATTCGCACTGAACAGGCATTACGAACTATAAAGTGAAAGCTACCCAGGAATGCCTGGCTATATAGTGATTTGCGCCCAGGTAAGCTTCATTATATAATGCTGAATGCCTTTAGTCACAAGGCACTATATAGTGCAGTTTACCTGTAGCGCTCCATGACTGATACAGCTGTGCTGCTATAGTGCTTCTGGTGCAGATGCTGTAAGATGATAGAGAGCTCTTCTCTCAGCTTAATAACTCCTTTCTCTGAGAGCAGTGGTGAATTTGTCAGAGGGAAAAGCTCTCCCATCAACATTACACTGTTCACAGCAGTGCTTAGGCCAGTATAAATTGCAACTCTCATCAGTGTGGATTATTCACACCCCTGAATGATAGAAGTTATGCCAAAATAATTTGTAGTATAGACATAGATCTAGAAGGTAGAATTGTGTTGGTGTTCAATGTAACCTACACTTTTTATATATTTTCCTGTTAATATTTGCATAGTAGTGAGGAAATAATTAAGTGAAGGGAAGTATGCACAAGTTAAGTGAGGGATGGCTCAGATAATATAGTTTATGAAGGAGTGACCTTTTAAAAAAGGAAATGCTTGTTTTATAGTAATTATGATAGACAACTTTTTTAGATCTAATTTATTGAAAATTCATAGCTTAAAGCACCCTAGACATTTTTTAGGTAAGAAGAACTGTATCTTAATTTTCTATACTGAAAGTATTATCAACTACTAAATCCAAATATGGGTTAGAATTTGAGGAACACTTACTTCTCAAGTGTTGACTGCCTAGAAGAAGATCTAAAAATGCTGAAGTGAGAGAACTAGCTAGCCTCACCAAAGTGTCTTCATCAATATATTATGGTCTGTTTCCCTGTGTGTAGGCCAGATACCATTAGGACTGTGACTTGCATGCTTCTTTAGTTGGAAGAATATACTCATCTTTCTTGTTCTTTCTTTCTTCAAAATCTTGCACTTCTGTTCAGACAGAACTTGGTAGTTTTCATATTTTTGCTTCTCATAAAGAAAATGAATTTTACTGTGTTTACATTTCATCTTTCATTTGAAATTGGCCCTCAAGGCGGTCAGTTAACTGAGGAAATACTTTCTTTTAAAAATGTTATCTTCAGTTTATTTTCCTTTGATCACAATAAACAGGAGTGTTCCACTAGTTATTGAAATGTTAGGAAAAAGGAACAAAAGTAGAGTTGTCTACATTTGAGATCAAAACCACCCATCTTTAAATCATCTCTGAAAACTGACAGGAAAAAGCAGGGCCATCCTGTAGGGGATGGGGTCTGGGGCAACCCCCCTGCAGTGCCCCAGGTGAAGGACTCAAGGGAACCTCCCACTGCACCACAGGCCCTGCCCCAGCTCTGCCCTGTCCAGGCAATGGGGCCAGGGATTACTTGTGGCCAAGGGCTGGGCATAGCAGAGGCAGCAGGAGTCACACCCTCACCTTCCTGTGGGTGCAGGTGTAGTGAACAGCAGCCTGCTCCACCACGCTACACTGCACTGCTACCCCCACCAGTTTGCTGCACCTCACTTGTCCGCTGGTGGCAGGACCCAGAGGAGTTCTCTGCTTCCTGCCACTGCAGAACAGTGAGGTGCAATGGGCTGGGAGGATGGCATGTTGCAGTGCAGCAGGGTGGAGCAGGCTGTCGCTCCTGCCACTTGTGTGGTGAGTGGGGGAGGGGAGGCAACCCCTGCTGTCTCTGCTGCACCTGGTCCTTGGCACCAGGTAACTCCTGTCCTGCCCATCCAGAGGATGGAAGGAGCAGCTGTGGAGCCCCCAAAAGCATTGGGTCTGGGGCAGCTGCCCCAGTTCAACCTATGCATGGGATAGGCCTGGGAAAAAGCAGTAATGGACTGACTAACTTATCACCTGAAAGAGTACACATCTAATCATTCAACCAGTATTTCACTGCTTGGCTGGCATTACTCATACATTCCTTATGGCTGAATAATTCTGTGGTTAATAACAGATTTT
The DNA here is from genome assembly GCF_033958435.1 of Carettochelys insculpta. Taxonomy (NCBI): domain Eukaryota; kingdom Metazoa; phylum Chordata; order Testudines; family Carettochelyidae; genus Carettochelys; species Carettochelys insculpta. The sequence continues at coordinate 288,951,711 of NC_134137.1, forward strand.
TGGAAAATAAATGCCTATTTGGCTAGCGCTATTATGCTGGACTGTAGATCCGGTATGTGCCACTTAAAATTGGCTTTCCAGCTTTAACTAACTTTATGTTTCTTTAACACAGTATCTCAGGAGTAAGGCACTATTGAACAATGCAGATTTCATTTATATGTGTCCAGCTGCCTCAAAATGGCTCACAAATATGTGCGCCATCATTAGGTCAGATTGTTACAAACCAGGATACAAAACCCAAATTGACTGTGTAATTTATAACTAGATTTCATCAACCAAGTATCATTTGTGAATTTCTCAAGCCCTATGACAGCCTTAACAGGGAATTGGAGACAGTATCATCTGTCTTGCCACCTACGCAAGCCTATCTTTGTGATAAATATCAGAGGGGTAGGTGTGTTAGTCTGTATCCGCAAAAACAATGAGAAGTCCTGGGGCACCTTACAGACTAACAGATTTTTTTTGGAGCATAAGCTTTCGTAAGCAAAGACCTACTTCATCAGATGCATGTCTTTGCCCACGAAAGCTCATTATCCAAAAAATCTGTTAGTCTATAAGGTTCCACTGGACTTCTGATTGTTTTTGTGATAAATGGTCCCTTACACTCACAATTATGTTCATATTATTCCCAGTCCAAAAGTTTCTGTCACTCACCCCATGTCATTTGTACCTTAGGGTCTCTCACCTAAAACAATGCTTATACCCAATCCTGTAATAAACTAACATAAGATTTATTAACCATAAGAAAGAAATGAGAATTATTTACAAAGATAAATTAGGTAAATATATAAATCTGGATAAGTAACAGGTTTCAAGAAGTATAATCTCCTATATTATGCAAGCTTCATATATCCTAAGAGCTAATCCAGGCTGAGTTTGTTTATACTTTGAAATATTGCCTTTTCCAAATTCCAGGCATTGTGATCCAGTTTGTTATGGTCAGTGATTTTTATTCTCCCCGCCCTCTGAACCTCAGAATTCAAGCTGTGACCAGATGAAGTTCTGTGCATGTCCCCTCTTCACAGGTATGGGGGAAGCAATAAACAAGTTTTTTTATCTCTGATGTTCTACAATGACTTGTCTGGTGTGTATAGGCCTTTTTGTTTGGAGAAGAGATGACACCACTTGAAGTAAATGGGTATCTTGCAGTTGGTAAGAATGTGGGGTATTCCAGTTTTATAGCAAACATTTATATAGTTATAAAGCAGATACTTAAATATTTAACTTATAACATGGGGTACAGGTATTATAAGTGAAAATAATTCTCTCAGCACCTCATGAGCATTTCATAAAGTCCAAACCCTAAAGACTTTCTTTGAAACTTAACATCTATATTAATAATGCTAGAACAAAGTGAGCTAGGCTGTGCATTTGTCAGTGTTCAGTGAAGCTTATGGTCCATGAACCTGGTCTACGAGCATCACAATACTCTCAGAATATATTTTTGTGTACTCCTTTTGTTCACCATACTTTTGTGTTATATGCCTCCTATTCCTCTGAGAAAGTCTGTGGAAGAATTTTCTGATTATTTTCATATCCTTGGGCCAACTTCTGTGAAAGTGTTAGTATTAAAGTGTTAGGAGACTTTAATATTAGCTTTTATAGTCTATTTGAACCACTTTCAAAGAAAACTAGCAATTTTTGAAGTTATTAAGATCCTGAAACTCCATCCATTTGGGCTAAATGTCACACTTATAATTTTTATATCCCTTCCTTTGATCATTAAGCTCTTCCTTTTTTTAAGAGTTGTGCCAGTTCTCTCATGTATTCCATACTTCATAGTCAGTAGTCAACTGTCCTGTCAGTTCTTTGATAACATTGAATTTCCACTACAATTTGAATTACTTCTCATAAAACTTACATAAAAATTGCAACACTTAGGCCACGTCCACACTAGCAAGTATGTTCAAAATTGAGGCCAAAAGATGGCCTTCTTCTGAAATAACCTGCAGAGCATCTACACAAACTCCACGATCTTTTGCAAGTAACATCAAAAGAACTGGGCTGTTCCATTGAAGTTGGTCCTCCATTCCCCTGGTGGGAAGAGCTCATGTCTTCGAAAGATTGTTTTGAAAAAAAGTAAGTGTGAATACTCTGCAGACAGCTATTTTGAAAGAGGGAGTCCTCCATGGTGGTGATCAGCTGGCAGGCAGTGACACCGCTCTCAGCATAAGCAGAGCTCTACGGCTCCAGTGTCTGGCTGCATTTAAAGACGCCCCCCCTGGCTCCATGGATAGCCGCATGGACCCCCCCTCCCACGCCAGGGAACCCACAAGGAAAGTGGTGAGCCCTCCCAGGATGTGAGCCAGGCCCTGAAGTGCCAGGCCCCCTCCTGGATGGAGGCTGAGCTCCAGGACCTCCTTTCCTTATGGGACGATGAGGAGGTCCTCCACCAAAAAGGGGTCAGGTACCACAATGCCATGGCATTTGAGCGGCTGTCTAAGGGTCTGATCAGCCAGGGCCACCCCACTTGCACCCTGGACAAGGTCCGTTTGAAGGTTAAGGAACTCCTGCAGGGTTATTGAAAGGCCCAGGATGTGGCTGGGCAGTCGGGGGCAGTGCCCACAAGCTGCCCCTACTATAAAGAGCTTCACCGCTTCCTGGGGCTGAAGGAGGCCTGACCCTTGGTTGTTGTCCTGGACACGTCTGAGACTGAGCTGGAGATGGCAATGGAGACCGAGGAGCTCCCAGGACCAGCAGCCACCCCCAGGCGCCCACGGACGGTCTGGTGCCTGGACCCCACCAGCAATGACGAGGGCTCAAGTGAGGGGGTCTTCATCATCAACATCCCATCTAGGCTGTCCAAGCTGTCCAGCCAGGCCCCTTCCGCCCATGCCTTGCCTGAGTTCTCAGAGGGACCCACAGGTAGGTGGTGTGAATGCCAGCTGCCCCAGTGCCTGGGGAGAGGATTCTGGGTCCTGCCCAGGGTGTCCACCTGCTCTGGTGCATGTGGACTCCAGATGGCCATGCCCCCTGGGCCCCAGGGAGACAATGCGAAGCACTCAGCACCACTCAGCACTCAACTCCACCAGGCCGTCAGGCTGGGGGGGAGTCTGTGTCCATGAGAGGAACACTGGGGCATGGGCATCACAGGGCCCCCAGGACGGGCAATGGTGGGCAGGGACATGGGGGCCAGCGTCTAGGACTAATTGTCAGTTCCCCTCTCCCCTTCGCTCTCCACAGCTTCAGCAGCCAGACCAGCCCCACCACTGAGGGTGAGGGTGAGTGGCCTGGATCCTGAGCAGGCACTGTGCGGGGCTGCCACCACCAGAGCAGGGAGGAGGAAGTGAGGGACGCTTCCCACACCTCAGCCCTGCAGGACCTTACTGGCGTGCTGAGGGAGTGGCTCGCCATGGAGCGGCAGGCCTGGGACTGGGTCGTGGTGAACGTGGATGCCCTGACCCAGGCTGTGGTCCGCCCCCTGGCCCTGCTGCTGCTGCGCCCCCCAATGAGCTGCTCTGCTCCCACCACCGCCTCACCATCCCTGTCCCCCTGTCACCCGGCTGCCCCCCTGCCCTGGTCCCCCTGTCAGCTTCCCCCCCCGAACTTCCCCCACCCCACCACCCACAACAAATCCCTCCCCCACAAGCCCAACCTCGCAGCCCTGGTCCTGAACCACCTTTCCTGGGCCAGCCTCATACAGCTGGCCTGTATGTTGCTGGCCTGGCCTGGCCAGGAGGAAGCTGTCCCCCCCCACCCCCTGCTCCCCCTGTGCTGACCCCAGGGAGGCCATGGGGGCCTCACCCCAGCCATGCCCCTACCTCCCTGTGCCGCTGGTCCTGGTCCAGCCCCAACGGGGCCCCTGGAAATGGGGGGAAGGGGCAGGCACGTGCAATGGGGATCCCAGCCCTCGACCCCCATCGATGCGTATAGCCTGCTGCCCCGCCCCGACCCTCGGCCCTCCTGGGGCTCAGAGCGTGCCCGCCTGGGCCCATTATGCCCCTCTATATAGTTTCCCCCATCCCCCTGTTTGCAGTTCCCTCCATATAGTTCCCCTGAGCCCCCCATTTGCACTTCCCCCGCCCACATAGTTACCTGAAGTTGGCACAGGCACAGACTGGTGTCAGGTGCAATTAAAGAGTTTATTGTGGAGGTTAACCCTGTGTCCCCTGTGCATGTGTGGGGGTGGGGGATGCGTATGCATGGGTGTGATGGTGGGATGTGTGTGCAGGGCGCGGGGGGGTTACTGTGGGCCCCCCTCAAAGGCCTGATGCAAGGCCTCCCATACCCATACCTCATCCTACTGGGCCTGGCAGCACAGGGCAGCAGGGGGCTTCTTGTACCTGTTCCCTGCCTCAGCAGCCTGCCCCTGCATGAATGGTTCATGTTTCACCTCCACAAGGCTGTGCAGGATGCAGCAGGCCCCAGGCACCACCAGGATGCTGTGGAGGCCCACCTCCAGGCTGGTGAGGAGGCATCTGAAGCGTCCCTTCAAGCGTCTGAATGCCTGCTCAGCCGTATTGCGGGCCTGGTTCAACTGCTTGTTAAAAATGTCCTGGCTAGGCTGTGTGTGTCTCGTGTATGGCCTCAATAGCCAAGCCTACAGGGGGTAGGCTGCATCTGCCACGATGCAGGGCAGCATTGTGGTGTCCCCAAGGAGGAGCTCCTTCCAGGGGATGAAGGCATCTCTGCCATGTGGCGGCCAAGCTCCGAATTCTGGGACACCATGGCGTTCTGGGCATGGCTGGACCAACCCATGCAGAGGTCCTGGAAGTGAGCATTGGCATTGACGAGTGTCTGCAGGACCACAGAGTGGTAGCCCTTGTGGTTTATGTGGGCCCCGCTGCTGTGATCCATGACCTGGATGGCACTGTGTGTGCAGTTCAGGGTCCCAAAGCAGTTTGGGAAACCCAACTTGTCAAAGCCCTGGATGGCGTCATCCAAGTCCCTCATGCAGATCAGCTGCCACAGGAGGACCCTGTTGATGGCCCAGATGACCTTCAGGGCATGGCTGAGGGGATGGGCTTGTGAGTGTGGGGTGGGGTGCAGTGTGCTTGCCTGTCTCTGCCCCGTCATCTGCAGGGCAAGCCTCCCTGGGGCCTCCTGCCCCCTGCATGCCTGCCTGACCCCACCCCTGTCCCCGACCCCTGACAGTGCCGCTTGCTTGGGTGTCCCCTGCCTCCTGGCCACCGTGTGTGATGAGGGTGTGACCCAGGCATGGCTTAGCTTACGTCATTGAGGAAGGCCCCAATGGTGGCCCTGCCCACCCCAAACTGGTGGCTGATGGATTGGTAATTGTCCAGGGTGACCAGTTTCCAGAGAGCGATTGCCACTCTTTTCCGGAGTGGGAGTGCTGGCCTCTTGTGTCGCAGTACTGGAGGGCTGGGGCAAGCCAGTGGCACAGCTTCAGGAATGTCCTCTTGGTCATCCTGAAGTTCTGTAGCCACTGGTCCTCACCCCAGTCTTCCAGCACCAGCCGTTCTCACCAGTCCACAAGCGGCAGATGACCCAGGGGACTGGGTGGGGATGTCACGCCCTGAGGATGGCCTCCAGGAGGGTGGCTAGTAGGGTGGCCACCTGGAGCTGCTGATGCACGGTTGCCAGGACCACAGCCAGTGTGCCGCCACAGCCTCGATAGAGGGGGGAGCTGCTCGAGGTCCATGGGAGCCTGGAGGGCCTCCTTCACTCACTCTTCCTGCATGCCTGAAGACAAGTAGTTGGCCCTCTGTGTGTGCAGGCGAAAGCTTGGGGTGGGGGGCAGCCCCAGAAGGGCTTGTCTGCCATGTGATCCTGCCCATGGCACTTCCTGCCTCTGTACTTTCAAACAAGTGCCCTGGGACATATGGATGCTCTCTTTCAAAAGTGCCGTGGAGGGCATTCAAAAGGGCAGGTCGAACATATGCTCCCCATTTGCCTGCTTGGAAGCTCTGTTTCAAAAGGCCCTCTTTTGATGTTAAGCTTCAAACACAGTCCTTTTGAAATGGACCTGTAGTGTAGATGCAGCCTTACTGATCCAACTGTTTCTATTGAAGCACTCTGATGTACTCATGATTTAGGGCCAAATGACCTTCCTACAGAAGACTAGAGTAGGAGTATAAAGTGCTTAGAAAACATTGCAAGTGAGCTTGAATAGTTTTCTCATTATAGCACAAACTGTGCTATCTTTAGGAAGGTGTGAAGGCATGAGCATGAAATCATGTCTCTCTTGTGGATTCTGGAATATCAGTGAATATAGCTAGTCCCTCCTTCAAAATCATCTTCTTCCAACTCCACAGTGCCATTAGCTATCTTTGATATCCATATGCTCCACCTTCTGTCAAGGGGCGTGCATGCATGTATGTTTAAGGCACCAAAGAGTGAATTAATTCTGATGTAATCAGTGTTAAAATCCCCCTAGGCTGTTAGGGCACTATATTGCAAAGAGAAGATGTTTTCTGGCTCCATCTGTCCTGCTCAAATTTTAAGGTTTTCTTGGAGTGATTGTCCATATGCATTCCACTCTCTGCATGCATATGCCCAGCTGTGTCCGACTGGGAAGTTTTGGTCAGCAGTTTCAGTTGTGTCTGAGGAGGTGTCCTGCATGTCCTTGTGCTCTTTACCAAGGGCATAAAGGGCAGAGAAGGCCCAACTGCCCCTTAGTTTCTTCTTACCACCAGTAGCTGCAAGATTGAATCCTAGTGTTTGCAGTCCCTACACTTTTTTAAGCTTTGGTGTAGGTATTTGTATATTGATAGTATTAATTAGGTTTAGTAGCTAGGGTAGCTTGCGTACTGGCAAATTCTTTCACAGTTGAGCTATTTTGTTTTTGTTTTTGATGGAAAATTTTTCTCTGGTTCTAGGATTGAGCCAGGTCCAATCCAAAATTCCTGGGATTAAGAACTGTGAGTAGCCCTTTTAACAATGGTCACATTAGATGCCTTTTCTGCCTTGTGTCCCTGATACACATTCTATTTGTAAGTCCTTTTTCAAAAGACAAGAGCAATGTGTCATACAGTATTACAGTTAGACTGCTCCATGCACTGTGCTTTCATTCAGAGAAAGGTAGAGCCCCCTGGACAGTCTTCATCTAACTCCAGAAATGCACCACATGAGCTTCAAATCATCTTCTGTCTCCCAAAATCAGTCTTCTAAGGCTGCATCTACACTGTGAGATAAAATCAATTTTATTAAAATAGATTTCTTAGCACTGGGTTTTATCCATTCAATTCTGAGCATCTTCACTTTCCCACATGCTTCCCACAAAATCGATTTACTGCTGCCACACACAAGTAGCTTAAATCGAGTATCTCACAGCTCCCTAACCCCCGTAGCATTCTGGCCCTGCAAGTAGGTGTTGGGTATATGACAGCATTTTACATTTCATTCCCGTCTTTTCCCTGCTGTGTTAAGTATGTCTAAGTAGACCCAGGTGCTACACTGAAACTTGAATGAATCATTCACAGTTACGGCTCAGGGCGGCTATAAGACTCCAGACTACAGCCAGATTTGGACCTGCCAAAAAAGACACTCAGGGCAAGAATATTCCCTGCTGTAAGCCTTACTTTGAGAACTGTGGTAATTGTATAACTAATACATTACTTTAATTGAAACATGCGGCTCAGGGCAGCTAAAAGACCCTCGGCTCAAGTCAGCACACAAAAATTATGAAATTAACAGCCTGGAAAACCATGACCGCCCAGGGAGACCCACCACTTGCCCATATGAGCAGCATGCCTAGGCTTTCTTTTGGCCTTAGATATGGATTTAGGCCTCCAGAGAAAGAGGACTCTAAGTAGACACAAGTGCTACATTGAAACTCAAATGAATCATCAGTAATGGCTCAATGCGGCTAAAAGACAACAGACATTTGACAACCATGAAAATCACGACTGCTCACAGAGACCCTTTCATTATGTGGGAACTTGAATCTGGATTTAGGCCTCCTGTGAAAGAAGACCCTTTAGTTTAAGTAGACATGGTTGCTCCAGTGAATCTCGAATCATTGAAACAGTTACGGCTTGCGGTGGATAAAAGACCCCTGACTGAAGCCAGCTCCTTTGATAAAGCCTATATAAAAATTTGATCCCAGAGAACAGCCGCTATAGTAACAAAGTATTTTCTTCCATTGACCTAAAATTGCGTCTGCTGAGGGAGACATCCCCCAGGCAGCTCAAAGACCCCTGGATACAGTCAGCCCCCCAAAATGTGACTACTGAAGGAGACTTCCCCCAGGCAGCTAAAAGACCCCTGGCTACAGCCAGGCCCCAAAAATCATGACCCTCACTGCGCACAAGCTACCTGGCACTTCGTGCAGCATGTCCTTTTATTCATTCAGGGTCAAACCACGTGATGCGGCTCAATGCAGGAATGTTCCATACTGTGTGGTGCCTCCAGGGGGAGGGAAGAGAGGGGATGTTGGGGTCAGGACAAAATGTAAGTGGCTGAAATGAAGTTTCTCATCCAAGCATGACCTCCACCCACAGATCAGTGGCCACATGATGTGGGCAAGGGAAAGTTCCAGAATGCTTGTTGCCTCTCAGGGAGGGAAGAGAGGGGATGTGGGGGGCAGGACAACATGTAAACAGCTGAAAAGAAGTTTTTTGTCCTACCAGACAAGCGTGACCCCCACCCACGACCTAGCTGACACATGGTATCGGGGGGCGGGGGGCAGCGGCTGGCGACAGGCAGCATAGAAAAAAAGGCAGCTAGCAGGGGTATACCCAGAACCACAGATCCCACAGCCGTGGTAATAGCAAATAAAAAGAAGATTTTTTCAACCTGTCATGACCCTTCAGTCATGGGCTTCCACGTGCCAAATTGAAATGGTCTTTCTGTTGTCTAATTCCTCCACAACTGAGAGCAGTGGAGCTAGAAGAGGCCAGAGTGGAGAACTGTAGGGCATTGTGGGCATATACAGGACATCTCTGGAGGCTAATGAATTTGATTTAAAGACATGGTGCGTCGTCACTACCCTTCATTTGGAATTTTAAATTGAACTGAACACTACACCCACCAGGTTACTACGCTATTAAGATATTGATATTATGTCAATTTTAATGCACCATAAATCAAGCTAGTGGAATTTGTGGTGAAGACGGGGACTTGGTAAAATTGGGCTAAATGACTTAAAATGGATATTAATCTTGTAGTGCAGATGCAGCCTAAGACTGCTACGATTGAAGACTCAATAGAACTGTTATATGTTGAGAGGAAAAGTAGTATTGCTCCTTGAGAAATACAGGGAGAAGTCTCCAGTGAGAACAGATTCAGGTCACCTCACTATTCCTATTCTAAGTGGACTTAATGACTCAGCTTGTGTACCTCTGGAGTTCTATATACTCAGCACCATCTTCGGAATCAAAACTTCCTGGCTTGGCTACTGAATCCATTGTACTGATCTCTGCCGCAACACCACTTACTTGTGCATCAGTCCCTATGGTGCCACTCACTTCAACACTAACTACTTTGGCATCATTCATTTTGTCTTCAGCTGCCCCAGTGCAGTGTACTTCTCAGGTGAGAGACTTGGCTGGACCTTCCACTGCCATCAGAAATTTCAGACCTACAGCCTGATGGGGTCAAAGCATCACTCTCATCCTCTGCCTAGCAAGTAGTTTCCAGGAGGATGACAGGGACATGCACACACGCCAAGCCACATACTAATCAGGTATCAGAGGGGTAGCTGAATTAGTCTGTATCTTCAAAAGCAACAAGAGTCCTGTAGCACCTTATAGACTAACAGATATTTTGGAGCATAAGCTTTCATGGGCAAAGACATGCTTCATCAGATGCAGGAGTGCCCCCCCTCCACTCATGCATCTGATGAAGCAGGTCTTTGCCCACAAAAGTTTATGCTCCAAAATATCTGCTAGTCTGTAAGGTGCTACATGACTTTTGTTATGCTAATTATGCTATGCTAAAAGCTGGATTGCTTTTCTCAGAGCACTATTATTATTTACGAAGGATTTGACTCAGTAGTGTATATGGACAGGTTGAATTGCAAGGTGGTTTAACCAAGAAATTCTCCAAGTGGGTATCAAACTGAATCTGACTACTGTCAAATAAGATTTTGTCAAAGATTGTGTCAGGCAATAGAGAAAAATTCACAAAAGCCCATGACTTGCTTAGGACTTTTTCTAAAAATATCTCTGACAGAATGGGGAGCTGCAGGATCCTCACACTGCCTGAGATGGCTGCACAGCTGCAAAAGCTCTGGCTCAGCACTCCAGAGCCACCTCTCCCTGCTTGATATTGGCCACTGTGAATAACAGGGCTGACCCCACAGATCCCAGCCACCATAAACTGAAGTCACAAAGGTCTCTGGTCTCTGTGACCCCCATGACAAAACTGAAGCTTTGTTTATGAGCTAACCTGTTCAGATGTCCCAGTTCAGGTTAGTACTCATTCTGCTCAAGCTCAGGCAGCACCTGGAGCTTCTTTGAGAAGCATACCTATCTCAAAAATACACAGAGCATTTTCCTGGGTTCTACCTGTATTTTTACAAGACATTATTCCCCAGTCAAAGCATCATGATCTGATTAATTTTGTCAGAGAGAAGTAGGGCAATTTTTGTTTAGGTAGATTAATCACCCACTTCCATCTCAGCAGGTTACTGCTTGTGTTGCCAAGAGTGGGATATATATGGACAATCAAAGAAGAAATGGTTACTTACCTTATAGTAACCACCTCTAAGAGTTATGGTTGCTGTAAAGTATGTGACTGTTTCTTTCTCAGCTAAATGATATTCATGCATACGGGCTTTTTTGGGCTTTCAGGAAACAATCATATTTCAGAACCATTGTGCTACCTTCTTTAACTTCAGCAATTTTCCACTTTCTCCCTGCGTACACTCCTCAGCATGGAAAGGAAGGAAGTATGGGACCCTTAACTGTTCTGTATATTTAAAGTATTACTACATCCGTACAGATTAATCAAGAACTTAACCATATTAAAAATGCACTGGTCATAGGCTTCAGTAGAATGCTGAAATGGGATCATTCTATCAATCCATTCTTGTTCATAAGAAGTTTTTCTATTTATATAGTAATTTTCACCAGCTTAAATGATTTGTGTCACAGTGTGTGCTTCTTAATAGTCAGGAGAAAACAGCTTAATGAAGCATTACAGCATAGAATTGTCTGTTAATTATTTCAAGTTCCAATTTTCTCTTTTCACAATCTCACCACTCGTTTTATTTCATCAATATTTCAAAATCAGGATTCAGGCAATCAGCATTAGACTGTAGGCAACATATTGCCATTTCCTCCCTAATTTCAGTGTAGCAGATTCCTCTCTCCTGGAAGGAGTAATAGTGCTACATTGTCATTTTCTTTATGGATTAAATTGTTTTTCTTCTTTCTTGTAATGAGCTCTCAATATTTTCACATGATAGTATATTAGGAAATCCTTATTTTAAGCATAGTTATTTGAGGTGAAAATATAAATACAGCATTTTCAGCTGAATTCACAAGGAGAATCCTATGACACAAATGCAGAAGAAAAAAAAGCAAGTAACAGTATCAATTGGAAGAACAGATGATCAAGTAAGTAGGAGGAAGAATATGGCAACAAGTAGGAATATGAGAAGGTGAACCCTTTGTGTAGTTACAAAAAAGATTGGTGTTCTGACCTTGAGGAAACAGAGAAGTCCTGTCAGATTGCAAATAGATTCTCTTCTCTCAGGGAAAGCCTGGCTGTGGTTGTGGTCTGCCCATGTCTAATTCTGCTATCCAAATGAGGTAATTCCAAATCGTGCCCCAGACTCCAGCCATGGAGCATGGGGCAAGTGGTGTGGTCAAGTCTTAAAATCAGCTACTGGCTGCGGAATCCTAACAACATTGTTAAACGATGAGCTTTTCAGAAATAGAAAAAGACAAGAAGTTTCCAGTGCGACTTCATAAAGAATTGCACAAACATTGTAACACAGAAAGTGAAAAACCCATAGAAGACTCCTTACCCAGTAAAGGCTAGTAGAAGAAAGTTAAGAGCAGCTAAAAAGCAATAAGATGATAGTGCCCAAAAGCATTTAAGGAGAAATGAGAGGACACTGATATATGTGTCTGGTGGGAAGCAAAGAAGGCAGTAGGGAGAAAGCAAATCCATCAATAAAAGAAAAGGAAAATTTAATTAATGTTGACTCAGAATGGCTTGGATATTGAATTCCTTTATTAAATCCATCTTTAAAAGGAGATACACATTTTAAGTTTTTGAGCAACAGATAAAGAAAGAAGACATGGCAGAACTAAATATTGAAAAAGATGGTGTCACAGAATACAATATTTGAATATTTTTTATTCTAAAGGTTAAGTATCCTATAGTATTAAGGACTTAGCTAGGAAACCTGCTCTGACATTTATGTTTGAAATATCAGGGAGACCTGGGAAGATACTGAAAGATGAGAGCAGCAAAGATTATACCAGTTTGCAAAGAGGAAAAGAGATCCTAGAAGATGCTGCCATGGAATAAATGTTCAATTAGATGTATTACGATTGGGATTGTAAGAAAATAACTAATTCTCTACATGTTGAAAAAAGAGCTGCACTGATTTATGAAGAATAACTTGGGGGCCAAAGTTGGGTGCATTTTAGGACAGAATTATAGAATTAGAGGAGGAAGAGACCACAGAGATATAATATATTAGGATTTAAACTATACTGGTATAGTATTTCTGCTATAATTAAGGTTACAACACATCTATTTCAAGATCAGCTGAAGCCCTCTAAAGTTGATGTGCATAGACAGATTTCTTTGAAATTTGCTGTGTCTCAGGAGGGTGCAGAGTAGGGGTATGACCTCACAATTTAGAGTCCTTTGAGCCAAGGATTCCAGAAATACAAGCCCACCCTGAATATAACCATTTAAAAAAATTTCTGGGTGTTTTTTTTCCTCCAAAGCCAGAGATCAAACTATTGATGCAGGTCAAAACAGTCTTAATGTACTGAGTTTTACCCAAAGAAGTGCATGATACACAATAAATCAATGAGGGTTAAGAAAACATATTTTTACATTGCGCTTGCACAAATACAGGGAAGAGAAAAGCTGGAAAGTTTCTCTTCCTGCTACTTTATATTTTTAAACTTGGCACTCTAAAATCATAATGGCTATTCAGATTGCTTTGGAATTTGATGTTCCTCATGGGGGAATGGCATAGCATCAGTGATCCGAATATGGGATAATTTACAGGCTACCCCAATAAAACAATTTATTTTTGTTGTCTTGTATTGAAAGTGAGGCTATGTACATACTATAGCTTAAGTCAGTGTAAGTTATGTTGCTCAGGAGTGTGAATATTCTACCTCTCTCATCAATATAAGATATACAGATCTAAGCACTGGTGTGGACAATGACAGTGTGACTGTGTGTCCTGTTTTTAAAGGGATAGTTCTATATTTAAGGCCTCCTACAGCTATCCCAACTTTTTCTTAAAAATTGGCAAATTTTCCCATATGTTCTGTATTCTCCATCAATGCTGCAGAGTCCAGCTGCTGGCCAGATCTTTGCTTCTCAGCTACTGCCCATTAGTAGTAAGTTGGTGGGGGGAGATCCAGTGGCTGATTGGTGGGGGTGGGTGTTCACGGCTGGTGGTGGAGCAAAACTGCAGCACAGGAGGCCGGCTGCTCCCCCTGCTGCTGTGTATGTGCAGCCCCTGCTGTGTCCTGGCTTTCAGCCAGCAATGCCCTGCCCCCGCCTCCCTTTTCTAGCTGGCAGCGGCTGCAATGGTTGGTGAGTGCAAGCAGGTGCCAGATGGCTACCAGATAAATGTCACCTCTGTTGCCCACCCACCGGACCTTTATGTGCTTCTCTTCTCACTGTTCTCTTCCTGTTTTGCCCCTTCAACCTTCTCCCCAGTGGGACATATCCTGCTCCCAGCACTGCATGGAGAACCAGTCCCCTGATTGGAGCACTGAGCTCACCAATAGCTTGGCTGGCAGGCTCCTTCCTTCCCCCACTACCTTCTGGCTGGACCAGTGCCCTGGGAAAGCTCAGGATGTTCTGGTCTGGGGTGCTGGCCAGGAAAAGCCAATCCCATACAGTGTTGGCACTGGGAAGCCTCTCTTCCCCTCAACTAATCTAAGTAGCAGGTAGGTGGTGAGGGGATGGACAGAAATTTCCATTCTGTTCACACCCTAAACCCGCAGGCTCAACAGCACCTCCCAAGGCAGAAGCTTAGCACCCTCTTCACCCATTTGTAACGCTGCATTCTGCTCCATCCCTGAGGGTGCCCTCCTGCATCCTGGATGGTGTCCTTCTCTGCTGAGCCACCACTCTGTCTGGGTTCGCTGAAGCCCCTGCAGTTGGGTTCCCTGGTCCCTGATGCACACTGCATCCTTAGCGCTTAACTCCTTCCTGTAGCCAGGGGACAGGAGGTGGCTGGGTTATTGTGGTGGCCAGAAACAGCCTGGAGATGTTAGCTGACTTTTGACACTACATGGGCAGGAAGGGATAAGCTGTCTCCAGACACGTCAGAGCAGTGGCAGGGGGAAGAGAAGAATTCTGCTAGATAAGCCCTCCTCCCTTCCATCCCTTTCCTCCTGTACAGTGCTGAAAGGCTGCTGCTGCTGCCCCCATTCTGGAGAGAACCCTGGCAGAAATCGGAAGCAGGTGGGGGGGAGAACATGTGACGCTGCATTCTGCCTGCTCACGTGTTGCCTCAGGAAGATGCTATGCCAAGTGTTAGCCGATGGCCGGGTAATGAGTGGTCTGTGAGCCTAGTTACAGCCGAGTCTTTGACTGCTAGGACTGACAGTCCCTTTGCAGTGGGCAGCCAAAATGGCTGACGGATGCCCCAGAGATCCACCTGAGTCTTTAACTGCTAGGACAGACTGTCCCTTCACAGTGGGTAGCAAGGGAGGCTGACGCGTGACCCAAAGGTTGATGCAGAGAGCTTATTCCACCCGAGTCTTTAACTGCTAGGATAGACTGTCCCTTCGCAGCAGGCAGCCAGGGAGGCTGATGGGTGCCCCAGGAGTCTGTCCTGTGGAGGCGACACGACTCAGCACTCAGCTTTTACTGCACCTTACCACTGACCAGGCTGATATAGCCAAACGGCTAAGGTTCTTTGTTTTGTGTTCAGCCGAGTTACAGTAACTGGAAGGAGTCAGGCTGAAAGCTTAAATGGTTACTATTATTAAAAGCAGAAATAAGAAATCTTAATGGTTACAAGGTTATTGCTCTATCTTCTTAACTACTAGTAGGATGATACATATGACATGTCAATTAGATTACAAGTGAAAAGTTACTCATTTGAAGACCAGACACCTCAGCCTAAAGAGCTCTTACTATTAAATGTGCACAAAATACATTGCAGGTATAATTCTCACCCCTGCGTCCTCAGACTTCGGTGTAGCCAGCATCTTTCACTCAATCCGTTGGGAAGAAGAGTCCGAGGAGGGCGTCTTCTGGGGCCTCAGGAGGCAATAACCTTACCCGACCAGCAGGTATAGGTAATTGGAGCTCAGTTAGAGTGGTCTGCCGGACCCTTCTTTATACCCCTTGGGTCATGTACACTCTTCCTCACCTAAAGATACCAATTGTACTGGTTCATCTTTGTGACGCCAGTTCTTACAAGGGAGTTGCAACTTAATTTACACTTGTAAGATAGAGATAACTGAATCATTAAGACAGGACATTCTTTTCATATGGGCGGGAGATTCTTCTTCTGGGACGATGTGTAGGCGTATCAATTATCAGTACCAGCCAAGGGCAGTTTAAGGCCCTGTGGTCATCAGCTGGCCTGTTAGCCCTCTTATCTGTATTTTTCTGTCCAGGGTCATGATGAGGCAGCACATCTGTGCTCTTGTGGCATCAAAGACTGTGCTTGAGATAAGCACATCTGTGCTCCCAGGCATCTAAGACTGTGCTGTTTCCTTTATCTTTTGTGCTCTGAGGCACCTAAGAGGGGCAAGATGGAGTAGAGCAGGGGGATTCTGTCTGGCTACACCAAGTACCAGGAGAGACAGGTCTGTCTTGGGACCCCAGCCAGGCATGAAGAGCAGAATGTCAGGCACCCCACCCCCAAACGAGAGATATAAGGGAATGTGTGTGTGACAACCTTCCTTGTTTGAACCCTAAAGCCTTAAAGAGAAGGTAAATTAAATAATCCAGCTATGCAGTATTTCTTTTAAATCAGAGCCTCATCACCTTGATGTTAATTAGAATGTGTGGATGTCTGATACCTGTTGAACCCTCTTGAATATGAGTAATTTTACCAGGTGTCCCGTATTCAGCATGGGGAAATATGACCACCCTAGACAGTGCTATAATATCACCATTCATGGATTTTGGAGTAATTAAGTTGATGGAAGAGCTCTCTCCTGTGGAGCTAGAGCATCTGCACATCAGCGCTGCAGCTGTACTGCTATAGGCTTTGTAGTGGAACTGTAGCCTGAGAGGTACTAAAAATGACTTAAGAATCACAGCCCTCTTGATGGTTGTGCAGAGATGCCAACTTCCTCAGTTCAGGGTCATGTTTGATCCCTGCTCTGCCTTTCCTCTCCTTCCCCCCAGCCCACCTTTTCCTGCCCCTTCTCACCCCATTCCACACACCCCTACCCCTTCATGCTACTGCTCTTTCCCCTGCCCCACCTGAGCCTCCTGCACACCCTTGAACAGCTTATTGTGGTGGTCAGGAGGCACCGGAGTGGAGGGAGGCAGCTGATTTCTGGGGCTGACAGTGAATGCTGAGCAGCTACCATTTCTCCCCATGTGTGGTCCAGCCCTTAGCAACCATGGAGTCCATGTCTCTGTAGTTGTTAAATCATCCTTCAAGCAGCATATCTAGGCTACATCTACACAAGCACACTACGTCGAAGTAGCCTATTTCAAAGTAAGAACATCGAAATAGGTCCTTTGACACATATCGTCTACACATCCTCCAGGGCTGGTGCCATCGATGTTCAACATCAAAGTAGTGACGGGGAACATCGAAAGGCACCGCCCTGAAAGGAAATGCGGCACGTCCACACACACAAGCACTCTCCATCAAAATAAGGGGCCAGCAAAGACTGCGGCTGAGTTCATAGTCTGGACTAGCCCTTCTGGGGCAAGAGCAACTGCTCCCTTAAAGGGGCCCTCCCAGAAACACTCGGCCTGCACAGTATGAGGTCCACAGAGCTGACAACTGGTTGCAGACCCCGTGCACACAGCATGGACCCCCAGCTGCAGCAGCAGCAGCAGCAGCCAGAAGCCCTGGGCTAAGAGCTGCTGCACGTGGTGACCATAGAACCCTGCAGGGGCTGGACAGAGCATCTCTCAACCCCTCAGCTGATGTGCACTTCACAGATCTGTCAGTACACCCCCAGCTCCCTCTGGAGCCACCCTGTACCCTACCACTTTGCAGCTCTAGTTCTGCCAGTGCACCCCACCCTCTTGTTCCCCAACCCTGTGCAGTGCATAATTAGGTAAGAGCACCCCAAAACTTCATGAAGGCTACTGATGAGCAATAGGAGAATGTTGATTGGGAAAGCAGCCTTGGATGCCTTCGGTGAAGAGAGAAAGCAGTATATTTATTAGATTTGCAAACACTAAATTGGCAAGTTTTGTGAATAATAGTGAGGAAAGAGAAAAGACAGACATTCACTGAGGCTATGGCTACACTAGGCAAAGTAAGTCAACTGCAGATACACAAATCTAGCTACAGCAACTGTGCAGCTAGAATTGACCCATTTGCGCTCGGCTGACTTGGCCATCCCTACTGAACAAGGTCAACAGGAGAGTTTCTTCCAAGAACATCTTGTGAGGTGTACATGGGTTGACTGTGACCCCTGAGAAGTCTATTTTGCACGTCCCTACCAGATGCACAAAAGCAGACCCCAGAAGATCAACCCTGAGTGGGTTGATCTTCTGGGCTAGTGTAGACATAGCCTGAGATTAAGAACATGGAATGAAACTAATAAAGCGAGGCAAAATGGAAGCTAATGCATCTCTGGGAAGATAATCTGAAATGCATTTCTATGGGAGGATAATACTAATAGAGATTAAAGGATGATATTGGTAACCAGTTTGCTCTACAGTTGGCTGCAAAAAGGTCAATGAAATAAACTGCATATACCAGAGCATTATATTACGGAGAGGAAGGTAAAATAGACACTCATTTTAGGTCTCTGCTGTGACAACATTTGAAGTGCTACGTAAAGCTGGCAAAACTGGCTTAATAGAGAAACAATAACTGCGAATAATTTTAAGAAGTTAAATATATATTGTAAGGAATTTTATACTATACAAAATATTTGAAGGACATGAACCTCAAGGACAGAAAAAAATTACTGATAATGATATCGGGTGATATGGCTAGAGGTAAGAAGATTAAATTAAGGACGAACAGTTAAGATAAATAACATTAAGAGTTTTCTGATGGTGAATTTTATTAGCCTGTATAAAGTCTTCAAAAAGAAGTGCTGGACCATGTATAACATAGGATGTTTAAAACTAGACTGGACAACATACTAAAAAAGATACTATGAATAACATGGAGTATTTGACCTAAAATGACTTTAGTATGTCCAATTTTTATGCTAAAACTGTGATGGTATACAAAAATCAATGACTTAATGAGAACCTCTTTCTATAATTAAAATTTAAATACCTGGTAAATTAGATCAAAACTGAACAATTTGTATGCACCTGTGGGAAAATAATTTGCTAAATTCTAGGCAGACATTGGTTATTAAAAAAGAATTCCTAGGTAATCTAATTATATTATTTGACAGAGCAACAAGATTACTGGATAAACAAAATGTGATAAACATAGCAAAATAAATAATTTGGCATTAGTCAATTTATTTTATACTATCCCATAAGGTACTCTGGTAGGGAAAGTAGAGAAATCTATTTTAGGTGGATATACAATTGAGGAAGAAATCAAACAAAATAATTAGTAGTGTCTCAGTGTCTAGTTGAAATGAATTGTCATGCACCTGGAGACCTAAAATGGTTTATTTCTAGTTCAGTATTTTCATTCACAGCTTGGAGGATGGAATGGAGGGTAGGTTAATCAAATTTCCAGATTATGCAAATCTGAAAGGGATCAAAAATACTTCAGAGAATGTGTTTAGAATACAGTTAGAACAATGTGTTGAAATGAATGTAATGAAATTTAACCAAGAAAACTGTAAAACCATTCACATAAAAAGAATAAATAAAATGCACAGCTACAGAATGAGAAAAGCATCTGTGGGTTATAATTAGTATAACTTATTTATATTATAATATCCTCTAAAGACCCCAATCAAAATCAGGACCACATTGTGCAAGATACTTCAGATACACATGATAGAGACACACTTTGATGGGGTATGTAAATGCCATACTGGGCAAGAAGAGGTTAAAGAACAGTGCTGGGCCCAGGTATCCCCATCCCTCCAGCCCTGCAGAGCATGCTCTAGTTGGTGGAAAGTTCAAAAAGGAATTAACCCAACTCAGAAACGGGAGGATGACAGACCTACCCTGAAGGTTCCTGACAAGAGGAATGAAGATTGTATCCTGAGTATGGTTTAGGCTGATAGTTCGATTGCCTTTTCTTTTGTTTTTCACCTTATATTTGAACTGGAAGCTGGGGGACAACAGCAGAAAGTAGGAAGTGACCCCCCTCAGGTATCTTTGGCAGGCAGACACTGCTGACCCTCCTAGGTCTCTGGGTCAAAACCTGATGAAGTGGGTACAAATAGAGTGAAGAGATTATTAAGACAGGACAGGTGATAAATGAGAACATTACAAGGTTCTTTGATCAGTCACATATAACATTGATATGCTGTGTTCACAAAAAACTCTCCAAAATAAAGACAGCCCCTAATTTTTAGTGAAATAAGTTGACAAGGGAAATGTAGCAGTAAGGTCTAATGACCAGCTGTCATAGTGGTCAGATTATGGCCTTATGGTTGCTAACAACCTAGTCATTCCAGAGAGCCTGAAATCATCCCCACTCAGTCTGATTTCACCCCCCAAAAGTTGTCATTACAAAGGAGAGGGGAAGGGGACAAAGTCACGGGACTGCAACCCACCCACTCCACCAAGTCCTGACTTGGAAACCTAGGTATTTGTCAAACATCCAACCCAATTATTGGGCTATCCCAAACTGTATTTCCTTTAGGTCACATTCTACCAAAATAGAGTTCCTGAGTTTGGAGCATGGTCTCTGGCTTAGCAGACTCTCCTTGATTTCTTACTGCCCATCTTAGTTCCATCTCTTTAGGGCTTTCAGGTCCCAAAGAGAGGGGGAAAACAAATCAATATTGCTAAAGCTTCATAAAGCCATTACCATTCCTGACACAATTATCAGGTCAGCCTGCCTATTTAGTGCCATTATAGGTTTTTGGGCTACCATTGTCCATTTAAATTGTTCCTCCATTGATGGTTACATCTAGAGCCCTATCTGGATACTCAAGGCTAAATTTAAGAAATGTAAGTTAGAAATGGCATAGGACTCCTAAAATCGATGCTGAATTCCACAGAGTTTAAAGTCTTACACTGACTCAAGTGCTTGGCTGAACAAGGTTGTTCTTCAAAGTACACAGAGTTAATCATATGCCTAAGTGTTTTGCAGAATTGGGCCCATAATGCAGGAGATAGGATGATAAGATGCCTTATAGGCATGTTGCCATAGAGATATTGTAGAATACATTTATGCAGGTATGTGAAGGAAAATTTATGAAAAATATGAGTGGAAATCTTATGTCTTCTATGGAAGGCAATGAAGTAGAACAGATAACAAGGTAGTCTGTGTTATATGCTATTCTTGAGTGACATCAGACATGCTAGATTTGAGGAAGACCAGCCAATTCAGAACCATTAAGCACTGACTATCCAAAAATGCCTGCCACTCACACAGCTCACCTCACTTTCAGAGACTGTTCATGATGGTTATATTTAAATTGAAAGATGACTCTCTCAGTCATTCTTTTCACCCATTTCATATCTCCTTCAAATGGATTGATTTTCCATCCACATCACATCAGAGAAAATACAAGTAATGAAAAGATATCAGGAGATTTTATATATATATATTATATAATATTATATATATGTATATATAATATTAATATATAATATTCTTTTATGAGCTAGCAAAGAGAATCAGCAGATGGGAGTTTTTTGAGGATGTTCCCCAAGTAAAGGAGAAGCAAATACATGATCATGGGCTGAGGTTGGTGTCTATTAATTTGTTGTTTGCTTGCTGGCTTGCCATGTACATTCTTGATTCAAGTTTACAGTGTGCTCTTCTTGGAGGACTGTGTGCTGAGCCAAGAGGCTTGCTAGGATAGATTTAGAGCTTACTTATGAAGGTCTAGTCTCTACCCTTCAATCCCTAATCCTGATAGCATACCTTGACAAGGGCGGGAGGGTAGGAAAATTCAGGGAGAACAGAGGTGAAAAAAGCCTGCTTCTATGCAACCAGAGGAGCTACCAACTAGCTCATATCAAACAGGAGATTTGCAAGGTTGCTTAGAGAGGGAGAAAGATATAGCTAAAAACCATTCTAAATTTAGGCCATTACCCCCCCATCCCCACCAAGGAGCAAAAACACAAACAAACAAACCATGCAAGAGTAAAAGTAAGGCAATCAGCAGGTAGTATATATGCACATTCAGTGCAAGAATTTCATAGGCCTCAGAGACCAAATATGGATTTCTGGGAACAGAGCAGATTACTCCTGAGGGCACTCTGCACCAAAAATTTAAAAATTCTGCAAAAAAAAATCTGCACACTATTTTAAAATTCTACAAATTTGGTCATATAAATGTAGAAGTTCCAGTATGGTGTTGGGAAACACTGGCCACACACTGGTGGGAGATCACTGAGGTTCTTCCTCGAGTGTCCCCGTGGGTGCTCCACGATAGGTGTCGGGCTCGCCCCGGCGCCTCAGGTCAGATCTTTTCAGCAGTTTCTGCCGGACCGCGCATGCGCCGGCATGCGCCGCTCCCTTCCGCGCTCCCAGCCACGTGCGCGATCCGGTCCCCTCCAGTTCCTCTTTAACCACCATCGGCTGCAGACGGAATCCGCTCAGGCTATGGCCAGAGTTAGCATATTTAATGTTTTTAAAGTGTTTAGAGCTTCTTTTTCAGTCTTTAGCTTAAGTTAGCTTGTTATTGTTTTCAAAAAAAAAAAAAGAAAAGAGAGTAAAAAGTAAAGTTTTACAGCCTTAGTAGTGAGCGGAGCAGCAGAGGCCCGGGGACGTAAGGCCATTAGGCCTCCTGCCGCGGCAGGCTGAGTCCGAGAGGGGAACAGGCACAGAGAAGGTGCTAAGTACCCTATTAACAACTCAAAGACTCACCACAATGTCCTCTTCAGGATTCAAAAAGTGTGAGTCATGCCACAAAGCGATGCCGGCCTCCGTTGGGCAGAGAGATGCAGCTGAAAATGCTGCTCTTTGACAAGGCCCTCCAGCCAGACGCGCCGGAGCGGCCTCAGCAGGAGGGACCCGCAGGGGCCCATAAAAGGAAAGCTGCTTCCCTAAACCCATCAGCGCAAAAATGAAGGAAGCTTTCACCAACCCGATCCCTGCCGGCAGCCACAGCGAGCGGGACGGGTGGAGCGCATAGCCCCCAGCTGCAGTCACAGCTGAGCGGCGGCAGCGCGGAGACGCACATGGTAGAGGCTGAGCCTCCGATAATCAAACAGCTGCCCCGCACTGTGGGCAGGGCGGCGGCCAGGCAAGCGCCGGAACCGGTGGCACCGCAGCTAGCGGCACCGACCCCCGGGGAACTGGCGGTGCAGAGCTCGCAGGCACGTGGCCTGCAGGCACCGGGGGAGACCACCCGCGCGGCACCGCAGCGGAGCGTGCCGAGTGCGGCGCAGACAGCGGGGCCGAGATCCCCGACGCGGAAAGGGGCGGAGCCAGCCCCACAGGGGAGGGGAAAGGCAGCACGGAAAACCCGGCACCGCAGCCCTTCTCCAGACAGGGCTGCAGGGCTACTCGCTCTAAGCCCTCCACTTATGCTGCGGACTCCAACGAGGCGGCAGGGGTCACCTCCAGTATACCCTGAGCCCCCATCCCCGTTCCTACAGCCCAGCATCACCATGGCTCGGACCACCATTGCCCTTCCTGGGCTTTGAACCCCTGGAGTACTGCCACAAATCAGTCTCTCCATTATCTCAATCACCCGGACGATCTCGCTCCCCCAGACGCAGGGGGTATGCGCCTCCAGAGTGGTTCAGGTCTCCATCTCCGGAACAGTTCCCGTGTTGCCATGGTCGCCCCTATCACGCGGGGCATAGACACCATAGGCATACTCCCAGGGACAGATTCCCCCAGACGGCTCAATATCCCCGAGGGCAATCGCGGACGGGGACGGAAACGCAGATATCTCAGGGGGAGTTGATTCTGGAACCCCGAGATTTTCCCTTGCAAGCATCTAGCGAGAGGATGTATCACCGTCAACAGGACCCAGAGGGGTCCAGAGAGGCTTACCCTAGCGGTTCCTCGCTATCTTCCTCTGACGAGGCCACGGCCCCAGGGAACGTCCATCTCCGGACGATCTCAAACAGTACCAAGAGCTGTTTAAAAGGGTGGCCTTCACGCAAGGCATCCAAACAGCAGAGGTGCAGGAGAAACACCATAAGCTCCTTAAAAACCTGAGACCTCCGGCCTCTTCCAAAATAGCTATTCCGCTGATGAAGCAATCATGGAGTCCGCCACCACAATATGGCAGACCCCTGTGTCCACTCCGCCTATAAACAAGAGAGCGGATAAGAAGTACTTCGTCCCGACGAAGGGCATGGAGTTCCTGTTCAGCCACCCGCAACCAAATTCTCTGGTGGTGGAATCGTCTCAACAGAGGTCGAAAACTTCTCAGTACGAGACGGGGGAACGGACAAGATGCCAAGAAACTAGAGTTGTTCGGCAGAAAGGTCTACTCCTCCTCTACCCTACTGTTGAGAATGGCGAATTACGCAGCGCATCTAGCGAACCATAATTTCGACAACTACTCCAGGCTGACTTCCCTCATGGACTCGCTTCCAGAAGACACAAAGCCGGTGCTCAAGGCCATCGTGCAGGAAGTCTACGCAGCCTTGAGGACAGGAGTTCAGATCGCCCTAGACGTAGCGGATACGGCAGCACGCTCAACAGCTACGGCAGTGGTCATGAGCAGGGAGTCCTGGCTCCAGACATCAGGTATCCCGAGGGATCTGCAGGCGAAGATCGTTGATCTCCCCTTTGACACACAGAAGCTCTTTGCAGTATGAACCACAGCGTCCCCAGTACCACAGGGGCTACAAGCAAGGGCGACATAAACAGCACCAACAGTACAGAGCTCCCAGGCGACGTTCTCAACAGAGCCGTGCATCCTCGGGGCAGGGCCAAAGGCCACAAGTTTGACACACAGATCGAGGGCTGCACTATCACTACCATCGCGCAATGTCATCCGAAGCTACTGTTCCACCATCGCCTCTGACCATTCTACGACCAGTGGCAAAAGATCACCACAGACAAATGGGTACTGGAGATCATAGCCACGGATTACGCGATTCCCTTCCAGTCGCTCCCACTGCCACGACCTCCACCCAGACCCCACCTAAAGGACGCCTCCCACGAAGCGAGACTCAAGCAGGAGGTAGGCCATCTTATGCTTATAGGGGCAGTGGAAAGAGTGCCGGAGCAACTCCGAGGGAAAGGGTTCTACTCAAGATACTTCCTCACAGAGAAAAAGACAGGAGGCTGGAGGCCCATCCTAGATCTTCGAGGCCTCAACCGGTACTTGCGCAAGCAACGCTTTCGGATGATCACAGTCGCCTCTATACTTACGGCACTGGACGATGGAGATTGGTTCGCAGCACTCGACTTACAAGACACGTATTCCCACATAACTATTCACCCGGCTCACAGGCGTTTTCTCCGGGTTATGATAGGCATTTTCAGTACAAGGTTCTGCCGTTTGGCCTCTCCTCGGGCCCCAGAGTCTTCACCAAGACCTTGGCAGTGGTGTCAGCCTATCTGCACAGACAGGGGGTGTTTATATTCCCATATCTGAAAAAAAAAAAAAAAGACTGCCTACTGAAAGGGGCCTCGAAGGAGGAGGTACTTCGGATGATACGTGTCACAGCAGACACGTTCTCTTCGCTGGGCCTGGTCATCAATCTGGCAAAATCAAAGATAGACCCCGCACAGGACATAGAGTTCATAGGGGCACGTATAAATTCCATCACAGCAAGGGTTTATCTACCAGATGCCCGCTTTTGTGCCATTGGTTCCCTCGTGCAAGTCATCACCTTCAGCCCTACGGTGCCGGTTCTGACGTGCTTACAGCTGCTGGGCCACATGGCAGCAGCAACGTTTGTGGTACAGAATGCCCGATTGCATAGGCGCAGCATGCAGCACTGGCTGGCGAGTGTCTACAAACCGGCAGCACACACCATCCACAGGGTGGTGTCGCCCACGACAGAGGTGCACAGATCCCTGCAATGGTGGGTGAGCCCCAAGAACATGCTAACAGGGGTGCCCTTTCACCAACCACAAATATCTGTTTTTCTCACTACCGACGCCTCCCACATAGGGTGGGGAGCACACATGGGTGAAAAGGTGACACAAAGACTGTGGTCCTCCACGGAGCAGTCACTGCACATAAATATACTGGAGCTCAGAGCAGTGTTCAATGCCTGCAAACACTTTCGAGACCATATACAAGGCAAGTAGTCGGGATCAGTACAGACAATACCTCCACCATGTTTAATATAAATCGGCAAGGAGGAGCTCGGTCCCGTGCCTTATGTGTGGAAGCAGTCTGATTGTGGAACTGGTGCATCACCAACAATATAACCTTGAAAGCCTCGTATTTACTAGGCGCTCACAATGTGAAGGCAGACCAGCTGAGCAGGCGCTTCACACTCACACACGAGTGGCAGATCCGTCCCGATCTGCTACGACCGATTTTTCACGCATGGGGATTTCCCCAGATAGATGTGTTTGCCACTCAACACAACAAGAAGTGCCCACAATACTGCTCCAGAGCAGGACTGGGACGGTGGTCCCTGGGGGACGCATTCGCAATCCCGTGGAGGGGCCCCCTGCTCTACGCCTTTACTCCCACAGTGCTTATCCACAAAGTCTTTCAGAAAGCCAGGAGAGAGAAAGCCCGAATGATCCTAGTAGTCCCAACGTGGGATCGACAGCAATGGTTCCCCTTACTCCTGCGCATGTCGGACCGTCCACTGATGCCCCTCCCAGTGGCGCTGGATCTGCTCACGCAAGCCAAGGGGTCCATAGTGCATCCACACCCCCGAGGCCTGCGACTGCAAACATGGTTAATCCATGGCTCAGCTCCCTAGAGAGCACGTGTATGGAGGGAGTGCAACAAGTCATAGAAAGTAGCAGGAGGACTTCCACCAGGAAGCCCTATAAGCAAAAATGGACTCGATTCACTGCATGGTGTTCTACCAAGCAATTAGCCCACCTTGCTGCGCCTATACCTGTAATACTAGAGTATTTACTGGACCTCAAGAGAGGCGGACTCTCCCTATCCTCGTTGAAGGTCCACCTTGCCTCTATATCAGCTTTCAGACATGAAGAGGAAGGGCACACAGTGTTTGCCCATCCCATGGTTACCAGGTTCCTCAAAGGGCTGGTAAACCTATACCCCCCTCGGAAACCGCTTCCACCTTCGTGGAGCTTGGACCTGGTGCTTAATGCGCTAACGGGACCATCGTTTGAACCCTTAGCCATGGTTTCCCTCCGTCTCCTTATGATAAAGACGACCTTCCTTCGTGCAATCACGTCAGCTCGCAGGGTGAGCGAGCTTGCGGCAGTTATGGCAATGCCACCCTGCACAGTAATTTCCAAGGAGGCGGCAACCTTATGGCTGCATCCAGCCTTTGTTCCCAAAGTTTCTTCAGAGTTTCATATTAATGAACCTGTAGTTTTACCCTCGTTTATCCAAAGCCTCTTAACTCCAACAAAGAGGCGCTCCTACACCTCCTGGACGTGAGGAGGGCACTGGCTTTCTATATAGACAGGACTAAGTCCTTCCGGAAAACGGATAGACTCCTAGTCTCTCTTGCTCCCAAATCTAAAGGAGAAGGTCTCTCTTTGCAGAGAATCGTGAAGCACATCATATCCTGCATAAAAATGTGCTACGAACTTAGAAAGACTCCTTTACTGGCCCCGCCTAGGGCTCACTCCACTAGGGCAGTGGCGGCATCAACAGCCTTTTTCAAGGGCATTGCGCTAAAAGACATTTGCAGAGCAGCGACCTGGTCATCCTATGACACCTTCGCCAAGCATTATGCCCTTCACAGGGTATTCCAAGAGGATAGCTGTCTCTCGACAGAGGTCCTCTCGGGGACAAGCTGCACATAAACCGATTACCCACCTCCTATCTTGGGTTACTGCTGGGTAGTCACCTATCATGGAGCACCCACGGGGACACTCGAGGAAGAAAGAGAAGTTACTGACTGTTGTAACGATGGTTCTTCGAGATGTGTCCCCATGGGTGCTCCACCACCTGCCCATCCTCCCCGCTTCAGATCTCTGTTTAGTATTTTTCAGGAGCATCCGAGGCAGTTGGTCAAGGAACTGGCGGGGACCGGATTGCGCACGCGGCCGGGAGCGCGCAAAGGAGCGGCGCGGTCCGGCGCATGCGCGGTCCAGCAGAAACTGCTGAAAAGATCTGACCTGTGACGCCGGGGCGAGCCCGACACCTATCGTGGAGCACCCACGGGGACACATCTCGAAGAACCATCGTTACTACAGTGAGTAACTTCTCTTTCTCTAATCAAATATTAGTCTCAGCAGTGAGGCTGCTCCCAAACCTGACAGTGCAAGGCAAGACCTGTCCCAGAAATACTCCATGACCTTGTCTGTCCATGCCCGGTGTGCCAGGTGGGCAGGGAAGCTCAACAAGGCAGGATCCACCTGTGGATGGGCTTAGTGTGGGAGGATCCTGGTGCGAGTTGAGAAGAGTCCATGTGGGAAATTTGTATGTAGGTGACTCAGTAGTGCATCTGGGCGCAGAAGGGATCTAAGTGCCCAGGGCTTGCTGGGTGTGGGGGTATGAGTGCAGTGGTAATGGGGCTCTGCATGGGTCCAGGTGAAGGTGGCTAGAGCTGTGGAGGAGAGGCTGCGTTTGAGGAAATGGAGCTCAGGAGGAGGGTCTGGGTGTGGGGCATTCAGCGGTGGATCCAGATGGTGGGGAAATGGAGCTCAGTGGGTTGATGATCCAGGTGCAGCTATCCAGGGCTCAGTGGGGTGGGTACATGCACGCATGTGGCTGACTGGATTGATCCAGATGTAGAAGGGGTGGGAGTCATAGGAGGGGTTTTGAGTGCAGGGTAGTGAGGCTTGGCAGGAGGGCCAGGGTACTAGGGAGTCTGGATGCATAGGGGTTGG
This sequence comes from Carettochelys insculpta, assembly GCF_033958435.1. Lineage (NCBI taxonomy): Eukaryota > Metazoa > Chordata > Testudines > Carettochelyidae > Carettochelys > Carettochelys insculpta. The sequence goes on from NC_134137.1 coordinate 288,979,945, forward strand.
GTGGATGCAGGAGCAGCTCGCTGAACAGAGGTACCTCCCCCTGTAGCTGAGGAGCCATGGATGCAAGAAACAAGGAGGGGACATTTTACAGAGCTTCCTACAACTGGGGGAGAAATCTGGAGGTGGGTCTGATCCAGCCCCAGATACTGTGTAGGAGTACCCTCCCCAACTCAGCTACAAATAGCAGCGAAGCACAGGCCAGGGTAAGAGCTATCAGCTGGGTCGTCCGCAGTCCTGCCCACACTTCCCAGTGATTTACCTCTCTGGCAGCTGCCCTGGCACCAAAAACATACCGCTCAGAAGGGTTGAGTGATCACTCTTGTGGCTTCCTTTTGTTTCCCTTTCAGAAAATTATTTTTGAGGGAAAGCAAAGAAATCTGCGGTGGACATAAATTGTGCACATGTGCAGTATTACAGAATTCCCCCAAGCATAGTGGCTGAATTGGAAATGCTAAGGAAGGCTGAGGTCCATAGATTAGATTTCCTGGGACACTGCAGCATAGTCCCACTCCCCATATGACACCTTCTTCACTAATGAGGAAGATAGACATCTCAGGGAAAGATAAACTGGAGTGGAGGGAAATAATCCCATAGCTGAGACCAGGCCTGCTGACGGGAGGAGGAGGGTTAAAGGGGGCAGATACTCCAGGCCCAGCCTTGCAAGAGGGCCTGGAGCTCTGGTTTGCTGCTACTTTTGGCAGTGATGGTGGCCAGACCTCCAGGACCCTTTGAATTGCTGGAAGCATTTCTGTGCCACTCTGCGTGACTGTGGAGGGCACAGCACCATGGTCCTGGCAGCACTAAGGGCGACAGCCCTTGGCCCTGCCCCTTCCACCCTTCACCCCTTCCCTTCGTGGAGTATGGAGCTGGGCTCCCCTCCCACTTTGCCCTGTGTCCTGTGTTGGCTGTTGGCACCAGTGGTACAGAGCCTCATCCCATATCATGCCATATCTTTTTGTATTGAGGATACCAATCCATGGGAGGGGGCCCTCCTTATTCAGAGTAAATTAATGATAATAATGCGGGATTTAATTATTAGAAGTATAGGTAGTTGGATTTGTCATGACTGGGGGAATTGCATGGTAAATTGCCTGCTGAGTGCAAAGGACATGGACCTCTCAAAACAGCTATATAGACATATATGTAGTGGTGGGGAGGAGTCAGTTGTTGTGTTATACATAGGTACCAGCAACATACAGAAAAGTAGGAGAGAGGTTCTGGAGGCCAAATTTAGGCTATTAAGAGACTGAAATTCAGAATCTCCTTGGTAGAAATTCTTCCAGTTCCATGTACAAGTGAGGCCGAGCTGTAGAGTCTCCATGCAGGGATGATATGGGGTGGGATAGCTCAGTGGTTTGAGCATTGGCCTGCTAAACCCAGGTTTATCAGCTCAGTCCATTGAGGGGGCCATTTAAGAAGCTGGGGCAAATAGGAAAAGAGAAGGGGGGGGGAAGGGGTGGTGCTTGGTCCTGCCAAGAGGGCAGGGTACTGGACTAGATGACCCCCTGAAGTCCCTTCCAGCTCTATAAGATGTGTATCTCTATTTTATTATTATTATTATAGATAGTGTTGAACTGGAGAACCTTTTGGGAAAGGAGGCCTTTTTCTTTGGCAGAGGAGGAAGGATGAGCTCCAGCTACACCAAAATTGAACCTGCTTCTTTTCGTGTAAAATTAAAGGAATCATTGAGGAGCTTTTACCCTAAGGGCTGCAGGAAAACCAAGAGGTGTGGAAAGGCATGTGAAGGTGTGGTTTAAACAGAAACTTCCCTTGGGGCGGGGATACTCTACATTTTAATAAAAAGAAGAGGATAAAAACTGATAGGCTACGTCTACACGTGCACCCAACTTCGAAATAGTTTATTTCGATGTTGCGACATCGAAATAGGCTATTTCGATGAATAACGTCTACACGTCCTCCAGGGCTGGCAACGTCGATGTTCAACTTCGACGTTGCTCAGCCCAACATCGAAATAGGCACAGCGAGGGAACATCTACACGCCAAAGTAGCACACATCGAAATAAGGGAGCCAGGCACAGCTGCAGACAGGGTCACGGGGCGGACTCAACAGCAAGTCGCTCCCTTAAAGGGCCCCTCCCAGACACACTTTCATTAAACAGTGCAAGATCCACAGAGCCAACAACTAGTTGCAGACCCTGTATATGCAGCACGGACCCCCAGCTGCAGCAGCAGCAGCCAGAAGCCCTGGGCTAAGGGCTGCTGCCCACGGTGACCACAGAGCCCCGCAAGGGCTGGAGAGAGAGTATCTCTCAACCCCCCAGCTGATGGCCGCCATGGAGGACCCCGCTATTTCGATGTTGCGGGACGCGGATCATCTACACGTCCCTACTTCGATGTTGAACGTCGAAGTAGGGCGCTATTCCCATCCCCTCATGGGGTTAGCGACTTCGACGTCTCGCCGCCTAACGTCGATTTCAACTTCGAAATAGCGCCCAACACGTGTAGACGTGACGGGCGCTATTTCGAAGTTACTGCCGCTACTTCGAAGTAGCGTGCACGTGTAGACGCAGCTATAAAGTACAGACAGGAACTGAAATGAAACTATGTTCTTATGTTATGTTCTTATGTTCTTTAAAAAGGGAAAGAGAGGAGGAAGAAAAGTGTGTGAGAGAAAAGAATACCTTCAATAAAAGTGTAAATAGTGTGTGGTATCAAATGCATGATATGGTGTAGTAAGGATGGTGGATTGTTGTGAGTTTTGTTTTTCTTAAACCCTTGTACTCCGGGTGGAGCATAGGTCATCTGCAAGTCTCCTCCACTTCACTCTGTTTTGGGACAAAACTTTTAGCTGACTCCAGGAGTACCCCAGCTGTTGTCCTTCAGTCTCAGTAGATTTTTTCCACGTTGTCCGAGGCCTTCCTCCTTTGCATTTTTCTCACGGGTTCCATTTGAGAGCTTAATGGACTATGCTGGATGATGGTTTTGTGAGGGTGTGCTCTAGCCATCCCCACTTTCTTCTCTTGATTTGGATGTCAAGTGGTTCTTGTCCTGCTCTGTTCCAAAACTCCTCATTTGTGACAAAGTCTTGGCATTTGATGTGAAGGATGTACCTCAAACAACTGTTTATGAATGTCTGTAGCTTGTGATTTGAAGGCTTTTTAGTATACTAGGTCTCCCTTCCATACAAAAGCACACTCTTCACATTTGTGTTGTAGATCTGCAGTTTTGTCTTTGCTGATATTATTTGTGAGCTCCATATGGGACTAAGAGTCTTGACAGCAGCTGTTGCTTTCCCTATCCTGGCATTGATATCCTTGTCTGTTCCTCTGTCTCTGACCACAATATTCCCCAAGTAGGTGAACTGCTCCATGTCTTCCAGGTCATCCCCTCACAGTCTCATGGTGGTGTTGTTGGACTGGTTTTTCCTCATTGTCTTGGTCATTCCCGTGTTAACGCTCAGTCCAGTTACTGAGGCAGTTTTGAGTAGTGTTGTGACCTTTTCCTCCATGCTTTCATGCCAGTGTCAAAGGAGGGATACATCATCAACAATATCAATATCCTCTAGCCATTTGAAAAGTGTCCATTGATTACTTCATTGATGACCATTTGTTGTCTTGCTCATAATACAGACCATTGTGATCACAAACAGGAAAGGTGACAATAGCCACCCGTGTCACACTCCTCAGAATATGCAGAAGGTCTGTCAAGACACCATTGTCATCAGCTTGGCATGTCAAGGGTTCATATGTTGAATGGATCAGGTTAATAATTTTGGATGGGATTCCATGGTGTTGCAGCAGTTTCCACAATGTCTCTGTCAACATTGTTGAAGGCTTTTTCAAAGTCCTTGAAGGTTATGTATAGCAGGGAGATCCATTCAAGTGACTGTTGTATGATCACTGAAAGTTGCTGTTTGGTCAGAACAAGATCTCTCACTTCAGAAGCCAGCCTGTTCTTCCCTGAGCTATCAATTTCTGTCTTCATGCTCTTCAAGAGAATCTTACTGAACACTTTTCCTGGAATACACAGTAACGGTCCCTGCATTCTTTCAGGTTGCCTTTTTTGGGAAGCTTAATATGGTAGCTGTGTTTCCAGTCTTGTGGGATCTCCTCAGTTGCCCAGATAGATTATACACTGATGTCTCACTACTTGCCATGTGGGCAGGGCGATCCAGTAGCTCTTCAAAGTGTTCCTTCCATATACTTAGCTGCTCACTTGGGTTTAGTTAGCATACACCCCTCCTTATCTATTGTCTGCTGTGAACCAGCTAACTTCCGTGTGATGTCATACAGCTCTTTCAAGTGTCAATTTTTGTGAGCATATAAATGCACTAGTTGGCTGTATTTTACTTGTGTCTTTTGTAAATCAATTTAATTATGAGAGATTACATTTTCTAGGGAATATTAAATTTTAGAATGGAATTTCAGGGACAGCTGGCTTCAGTATAATTGCTAGAGCTGAAGTCTGACAGCAGTGATGTCTGTTTCTTTAACTTTTAAATCCCAAAGAATAAGTGTATGTTCCTGGAATTTTACACAAAACACAACTCCCACCTCTTTTCCTAATTTTATCTCACATGTTATCTCAGCCTAATCTTATTCTTCTCTTAATTTCCTTTCCTTTTTAAAGAGTTGCTTACTGCTCCACTAAAGTACCTCCTCCATCAGGAATCAAAAAAAGGCAGAAGGAGATGCACTTGCTCATCATCTTGTTTCATTCTCCTGTTGGCTGAATTCTGTCATGCAAAAGTATTCTGGGCTCTAGGCCTGTTCTGTGTCATCCTCTTCCTTGCGGACTTTTAGACTTGCCCACATTTCGTTTTTTCCTGAAGTGAGGTCCAGGCAACAATAGGAACTTGAACTGCCTTTTCACTTGATCTGTGGAGGAGGGGTGATCAGCTGCAAATAAAAGGCATGATAAGGCAGTATCTAGATTAACCATCCTTTCTGGCACAGAACTGCCAACTGCTCTCAACATCTGGAAACAAATCAGTGTATGCTCCTTACTTGGAGTGTAAACTCTTTGGGGCAGTGACCATTCGTTTTTTCTGTGTTTGTTCAGCACTTAGGTGTCAGCCAACCAGGATGAGAGCACCCATGCCTCATGGTCAGAGCAGGCATCAGGCCCACAGAGACAGAGTCAGTAGACAGGATCAGTGCTCAGAGTCATATCAGAGGACACTGGCTATCAGAGCCAAGCATCAGGCTAGCATCAACAGTTAGAAGCTAATGCCAAGAGCTGAGCCAGAGAGAAACAACTGTTGCAAGGCAGGGGTGAAACAGAGGAAAGGCAGGAGCATACACAGTGGCATGCATGAGCACTGAGAAGACATCAAGCTTCCATTGCTGCTGGTGTAAGAGCCAGCCTGCTGGCCCTTTTAGCCGTTATAGTGGCATGGTCAATCAGGCAGCCTGCAGCAGCTGTACTTAGGCGGTTGCCTGGAGATTAGTTATGCTGTAGGCCCTGATTCCTAGGACACAAGGACAAAGGGGTCCTGGTCCAGGACTAGGGTTCCTATGCGCTATGGTAATACAAATAATACTAATAGGCTATGTCTAGAATAGCCCCCAAGTTCGAAGGGGGCATGGTAATTAGGGTGTTGGGAGATTACTAATGAAGTGCTGCGGTGCATATGCAGCACTTCATTAGGCTAAATCTCCCCTGCAGCAACTTCGAAGTCTGAAACTTCAAAGTGCCGGCTTGCGTGTAGTCGTGGGTCAGCACAAGCTGGCACTTGGAAGTTTCACACTTGGAAGTTGCTGCGGGGGAGATTTAGCCTAGTGAAGTGCTGCATATGCACCACAGCACTTCATTAGTAATCTCCCAACACCCTAATTACCATACCCCCTTCAAAGTGCTAGTCTAGACACAGCCATAATGAGGATGCAAAACATTTGGGAACTAGCTCGTATTCTATGCAACATGAAAATTGAACTCTGAATTGTTTTGGTTTTCTTGCAGTATGGCTCTTTCTTTGATTAGATCTCAGGCAAAGCTGACCCATCTATAGGACAGTTCAGGGCAGCCACTCCAGGCCCTGCACTTTGAGGAGTCCAGGGCACCCAGGGAGGTAGTGGAGGACCTGGTGCCAGCAGCAGATACTAGGCTCATCCCCACATTTAGCAGCATAGGATCCTGAAATAGCACCCACTGTGTAGACATAGCCCTAGTGTAGGGGTCAGCAACCAAAATAGTATGAAGAGCCATTTTTTTAATTCAGTAAAAAACTCAGTAACTCAGGAGCCACAATGCACATGAATACGAGATGGTCCTTAATAAATAACATCAAAACATATTTTTGTAACCCCTATTTTAAGAACAATGCTCATATAAAGATCTGTAATATGATACATATTTGCTTCAGGATGTTCACCATTTATCGAAGATACTCAAGAGGATTTTTTTTTTTTTTACTTTGCAATTATAGCATCAGGCGCCACAGAGAAGTCCTTAAACAGCCGCATGCAGCTCTGGAGCCGCAGGTTGCAGGCCTCTGCCCTAGTGATTTTTAGGTGCCTAAAACCTAAGCATTACTACACTGTGTTTATGTCTACACAGCAGTGTTACTCCTGAATAAGCTATTTCTGAAGAGTTATTCTGGATGAGCTACACACAAAGTCAGTGTCTGCACTACAGGGTGCTTTCGAAAAGCAAGCTTCCAGAGGGCACCTTTTGAAAGACTGGGCTTCGACAGAGCATGAATGCACCCAAAAGTGGATCAATCCACTGATCCATTTTTTCGACAGGGAGCAGCACAGTTGGGGTCACATGGCAGGCGAGCCATTCTGGGACCTGCAGCCAGCCACTCTCTTAAAGGGCCCCTCCCAAACAACCCTGGCTTGCACATGCTGAGGTCCACTGTGGCATACAAAGCAATGCAGACCCCATGCCTGGAGATACCTCCAGATCCAACAGGCACCTGTGGCTGCCCTCCAGCTCCCTGACAGGGATGCCAGCAGCAATGTGGTCAGGCTGTTGGCCATAATAATTGCCACAGCCCTCCTCCTCCTCTGGAGGCTGACCCCTCCCCCCGACCCCGGTCCTGCAGGCCCTTGCCATGGGACATTACTCGCGCTCCATCCCTTGTGCCATCCAGAGCATGTGGTGTCACCCCACCAGCGCCAAGTGGTGGGACCGGTTGGTCATGCGGGAATGGGACGATGTGCGGTGGCTCCAGAACCTCTGCATGAGGAAGGAGACATTCCTAGAGTTGTGCCACTGGCTGGCCACCATCCTTCGCCGTCAGGACATGCGGATGAGGCTGCACTGCCTCTGGAGAAATGTGTGGCAATTGCCATCTGGAAGCTGCCCACCCTGGACAGCCACCGCTCGGTTGGCCACCAGTCCGGGGTGGGCAAGGCCAATGTCAGGGCCATCCTGCTCAAGGTACGTGTGGCTGGGGTCACACACCTACCTCGGGGGATGGGGGCCCATGGAAAAGGGCAGCCATCGGAGATGGGGAAGGGACATGGGGAGGGACCTGGGGATGGGACGGGGCACCCTGACATGAACTCGTGGTGTGCATTCCCTCCATCCCATGCAGGTCACCTGAGCGATCAATGCCGTTCTCCTTCAGAGGGTCGTTCACCTCCCAGACCTTGATGCCACCATGGAGGGCTTTGCCAGCCTGGGCTTCCCAACTGCTTTGGAGCCCTGGGTGGGACCCCTATGCCCATCCGGGCCCCAGATCACGGTGTGGGCTGTTGCGTCAATAGAAAGGGTACCACTCTGTGGTCCTGCAGGCCTTTATGGATGCCCAGGGCCACTTCCTGGACATCTGTGTGGGGTGGTCTGAGTGGGCCCACGACACCCAGATCTTCTGGAACTCCTGGTGAGGCTGCAGGATGGGACCTGTGTGCCCCCGTAGGACCTCCCCATCTGGGACACCACCATGCCCCTCTGCAGAGTGGCTGGTGCCACTTACCTCCTGCACCCATGGCGCCTGCATCCCTACACAGGACAGACCGACACCACCCGGGAGCGTTTCAATGAGCACCTGAATCGGGCTTGGGGCACAGTGGAGTGGGCCTTCAGCTGGCTCAAGGGGTGCTTCCACTGCCTCTTTGCAAGGCTGGAAGTCAGGCTCAGGAATGCACCCATGGTGGAGGCTGCATGCTGTGCTCTCCACAATATTGTGGAGAGTAAGCAGGAGCACTACATCCTGGGGTGGGCCACTGAGGCAGTGCCTGGGTACTAGCATCCGCCCCATGCCTTGGACCACCTGGAAAGCTGGGATGGAGTGTGGGTGAAGGAGGCCCTCAGGGTGGCCTTCAGCGAGGGGCCTCAAAGACGCTCCCCATGGCACCCTCCAGCATGGCCCCCAACACATGCCGTACCACTGCCCCCGTACGTGCATGCCTCACCACTGCCCCTGACATGCACACATCCCCCCTCCCCAACCTATCACATGGGACACAGGGGTGTTTACAGAGAAACATGTTGAAATTTAAAACGATCTGTCCTGAAACATTACTGCAAACAGGGGGTGCTATATACAGAGGTGAATGGGGAGAACTCTGTACAGAGCATGGGAGGGGGTGGGGGCAGTAGAACCTTGAGTTGGGGGCCTTAGTCCTCCATGGGGATGGTGGGGCTGTGACACATGGCAACCAAAGGAGGCCCTACTGCCCTGGTTCCATGGGCCCTGGTGAGGCTGGGATGGGGCTGGGACTATGGGGAGGTAAGGGCGTGCCAGGGTTGCAGTGACCACAGCCTGGGTGCTGGGTGTGGGTGGGGGGGCACTGCGTGGCTCACCCTGGCCCCACCCTGGCCAGGAGAAGCTGCGCCAGCTCCAGCAGAGCAGCTGGTTGGACATTGGGTGGGGGGAGGATGGCAAGGTTGGGGGTGGCAGGGGTGCTGGCGGGGGGGGCAGCAGGGGATTTGTCATGGATTGTGGTAAAGGAGGTGCCAGGGTAGGACATGGAGGACGTGGCAGGGGTGGTGGCAGGGTGGCAGTGGGTGACACCCTGGATGAGGGACCGTAAGGCCCCAGCGACCTCGCTCCAGGCTGCATGCTACCACCCTATGTCCACCTCCTCAAGGTCAAGCCACCACTGAAGCACAGCTGTCTGCTCCCAAATTGCCACCATCTGTGAGGTGGCCTCCTCACTCTGATCCTCATCCTCATGGCAGTGAAAGTGGTGTGGGCTTCACACACGGGCCTGCATGGGCGATGGGTGACACAGTGGCCCAGCCTCCTCAGTACTTGGGGTGGGTGGTGTTCTGGCCCTGGACGGGGCTCACGGAGCCCTCTGTCATTGGTGCTGTGGAGACAAAAGGAGGGGGTGACCCGTCAGCCCTTTGCTCTGGTCCCAGGAGCTGGGACACCCCCTGTCTGTGGCCAGCTCCCCTCCCCACAAGTGGCCAGTGGGCTCTGGGGGACCCTGGGCACCTGGGATTACTGCATAGGTGGGCCACGTACCAGACAGGACCTGTCTCCCTCCAGGGCCCCTCCCTGGGCTTGCAGGTTGTGTTGCTGAGTGCCATGCACAAGTCATGTCATGGTCTACTGCTCGCTGGCATGTGTTGGGACAGGGCAGTTGGCTGAATGGCCAGCCTGCTGCTGGCTGTGATGGGTGGCCCCCCACCCCTGGCCTGGGATGTCTGATTCCCCAGGTCACGTACCTGACAGTCCCTTGAGGACTTCGGGGTGGCCCGGGTGGAGGGGCCCTTACTGCAGGGGCTGGAGGGGATTTCTATAACCAGGACTCCCTCCCCATCCAAGGACGAATCCTATTTTCGGCTGTGGTCTGTGACCAAGGGTCCCATCTGCTCGCCCAGCATGAGCTGGGCCTCTGCCTCTGGCTCCACCGCATCCACCATAATCTCTGGCTCGGCCGCGTCCCTTGGCCCCAACAGCTGGGTGAGGGCTTTGTAATGGGGGCAGCCAGTGAGCAGTGCCCCTGAGCAGTCAGCTGTGTCCTGGGCCCGGGCATACTCCTGGTTCAGTTCTTTAACTTTCAGCCTCACTTGGTCAGCCAAGGAGGGTGCAGGGTGGCCTCAGGTCTTCAGGCTGGCTGACAGCTGGACAAAGTCTGCAGCATTCCTCCCCCAACAGCCCCAACAGATCTCTTATCTCCCCTTGATCCAGGAGGGGGCCATTTTTTTGGCTCCTGGCTGCCCTCCAGGGACTCCTTGGGAGGGTCAGAGGAGGGCCCCTGGGGGCCATGGGGGTCTTGGGCTGTTGCCATGGGGCCGGTGGGGTGCCTAATTGGCCTCTGCCCTTGCTGTGGGCCATACTGCTGCAGGCTCATGCGGTGCCTGCAGCCAGCATGCTCTCAGCGTCCTGCTTAGGGCTTCTGGTCTGGTACATCTTTAAACACAGCTGGACGTGCTGGCCATAGAGCCCTTCATGTGCTGTCAGGAGAGTCTCCACCTGTCAGCTGACCGGTGCCAAGGAGGACCGCTCTTTTGAAAGAATGGTCTGCACAGCTTCTACAGTGGCCCTCTTTCAAAAGAGGGTTTCAACAGGAGGGGCTTTTCCTGAGATGGGAAGGGAAGAATGGTTTTAAAAGCCATGCCACAATCTTTTGAAAATAATTTTGAAAGACCATTTTGTGTGTGTGGTCGTATTGCAGGTTCTTTCAAAAGGATCCCTCTTTTCAGTTTTGCTTTCAAAAGGGCTTACTAGTGTAGATGCAGCTATATACATTTCAAAATAGCGCTCAGCTATTTCAAAATAGAGCATCTATACACAATAGAACCTATTTTGAAATAGAACCATTGGATGCATTATAGCTTATTTCAAAATAGGCTCTATTCCCAGCCTAAATAGCCTATTTCGAAATAGGCACTATTCCTTGTACAGTGAGGTTTACCAATTTCAAAATAAGGCATCCACTATTTTGAAATTATTTCAAAATAGCACTTGTGTTGGGTAGATGCTCACAAAGTTATTTTTAAATAGTGGCTGCTGTTTTGAAATAACTTCGCTGTGTAGGCATGCCCTCTGTATCACAATTTGTAACATCCTTCTTTGGATCCCGGCTTTAGTAACTAATGAGGTTGTTATGCAGCATGTAACTATGAAGGATGTTAAGCATTTGCTGATGCTGGTGCTGATCTCTGAGCTCTGGGACTCTGATTTTAGTATTTAATGAATCATGGAACACTGGGAGAGTTCCAGAAGACTGGAAGAGTGCTTATATTGTATCAATTTTCATAAGGAACAAGCCAAATGGACTGGGTTAGCCAATTAGCGTGACATCAACCCCCAGCAAAATAATGGAAAAACTGATACGTGATTCAGTCAATAAAGAAATATGAATGAGACGATAATTAAATGCCAGCCAGTGTGATTTGATGTAAAGTGGGTTTTGTCATGCAAACTTAATTTCATTCTTTGAGATAAGAATTTATGTCGATAAATACATAGATAAAATATATTTCAAACTTTGTAAGATGTTCAACTTACTGTGCATGACATTCTGATTAAAAAACGAGTACTATACAACACACAGCACATGTTAAATGGATTAAGAGCTGGCTAAGAGGCAAATCTCAAAATGTAGTGATTACTGGGAATCATTATCATATGGGGTATTTCTAGTAGAGTTCAACTGGAAGCAATTCTGGGCCCAATGCTATTCAATATTTTTGTCAGTGAACATAAAATGAACATAAAATCACTGCTGATAAAATCTGTGAATGATGTAAAGACTATAGGAGTGGTAAATAATGAGGACAGAAGAGTCATTCAGAGTGATCTGGATCTCCTGATAAGCTGGGCCTGTTCAAAGTATGTGTTTAATATAGCTAAAGGTATAGCTCTACAGCTAGAGAAAAAAGATTCCAGGGCACAAAGACTTTTCAGAGTCTTTGCGAGTCATGGTAGATAGGCAACTGTGTATGAGTTATGAGTGATGAATTATGAGTGATCTTGCTGGAAAAAGAGCTGATGTCCCTTTTTGGTGTGTAAGCCAAGAAATAGAGAGTAGAAGTAGAGAAGTGATTTTGTCCTTTTGTGAGACAAGTACTGGATTGTTGTGTCCAGCTCAAGTATCCACATTTTTAAAAAAGAATGTTGAAAATTGGAGGCATGCAGAGAACAGTCACAAAAACATATTTTTAGGGCTGGAAAATATGCCTTGCACTGAGAAACTTAAATTGTTCAATCAGTTTAGTTGACCAAAAAGAAGAGAAAGTAATGCAAGTAATTTCACAGCCAGAAAACTTTGTGGTACTTAAAGGTTATTTAATTTAGTGAAGAATGACATAACAAAAGCAATATCTGGAAGTTAAAGCCAGACAAATCCAATTTAGAAATAAGGCACACATTCTTCATGCTGAGAGTGATTAATCACTGTAATACCAGTGGCACTGATAGGTGCCATGGCCCAGAGGCAAGGTGAGAGGGGGGCCCTAGCTCTGTAACCAGAAGGGGTGGGCCAAACAGGAGAAGGGGCAGGGCTAAGGGCAGTCAGCCCTCAATGTGCCCCATACTGCAGCACTAAGCACCCCCCTTACTTCCTGAAAGCACTCCCCTTACTTCCTGTGGTGTTTCAGAAGGACCTGGAGTTCCAAGCCCCTTTGAACCACCAGGCATGGGGCAGCCCTGAGAACACCCTACTAAGGGAAGTGGTGGATTCTTTATCATTTAATATCTTCAGATTACTGTTGGATGCATTCCTGGAAGATATGCTTTAGTCAAACAAATTATTAATTCATGAAAGGGGTAACTAGGTGAAGTTCTGTGATCTGTGAGACATAGTAGGTCAGACTCTGGATGTGAATTAAACAAAATCGAGTTAAGACCACTTTAATTATGAATGAGAGTGTTCATGTTGGTTTACAGCAGCTTAATGAAAGCATTTTCAATTTACACCTTTAGTTTATTCAGATTAATTTACCTGAGTGTTCCCATGTAGACAAGCACCAAGCTTTGATTAGGTAAACCAGACTGTGTTTATAGTTAAATTTGAACAGACTTATTGAAGGCAAACTAGGTTTGCACAAGTTTAAATGCAGACATTTGGTTGGAATAGCCTTATATGCAAGAAGCTCAGCTCAGTGCAATGTCATCCATATTCTGTGCCAGATTTTCTATATAGTTTTAGATATAGCTTCATGTAGAGCATTTTGCACTAAACCTGTGTAGAGATGATACAGGCATAGATTACCATAGAGCAGTCTGAATCCAAAAGAAAAGGGCACAACCTGTACTATTAACATTCCGAAGAATACAATGATTTCAGTAAATGAAAGATTGGGAAACTGATTTAGCTGAATTTTGAACCAACTTGAATGTTATGGGAATAAACAGAGGAACAAAAACTTGTACCTTTTGGAAATTCAGTAGTAATATCCCTTCTGGCTGCTAAGAGCTTTTCATGGACATTTTGGGCTTATCTACACTAGCTCCCTACTTCGAAGGGAGGATGGTAAGTAGGGTGTCGGGAGATTATTAAAAGTCCCTTTACTCCTCAAAATAGGGAGGTAGTGAAGAAACAGCCTTCATCTCCTCCTCCCAACCAAAGATATGCTGGAACACAAAAATTCTGACTCTGCACATGCACTCACACACATGTTCATGGCTTCCACATCATGAGGCAAACAAGAAGACTTGTTACAAATACATTAGAAGCAAGAGGAAGACCAAGGATAGGATAGGCCCATTGGTCAGTGAGGAGGGAGAAACAGTAACAGGAAACTTGGAAATGGCAGAGATGCTTAATGACTTCTTTGTTTCGGTCTTCACCAAGAAGTCTGAAGAAGGAATGCTTAATATAGTGAATGCTAGTGGGAAAGGAGTAGGTTTAGAAGATAAAATAATAAAAGAACAAGTTAAAAATCACTTAGAAAAGTTAGATGTCTGCAAGTCACCGGGGCCTGATGAAATTCATCCTAAAATACTCAAGGAGCTGATAGAAGAGGTATCTTAGCCATTATCTATCATCTTTGGAAAATCATGGGAGACAGGAGAGATTCCAGAAGACTGGAAAAAGGCAAATATAGTGCCCATCTATAAAAAGGGGAATAAGAACAATGCAGGAAACTACAGACCAGTCAGTTTAACTTCTATGCCGGGAAAGATAATGGAACAAGTAATTAAGGAAATCATCTGCAAACATTTGGAAGGTGGTAAGGTGATAGGGAACAGCCAGCATGGATTTATAAAGATCCATTCTGATAGCTTTCTTTGATAGGATAATGAGCCTTGTAGATAAGGGAAAAGCAGTAGATGTGGTATACCTAGACTTTATTAAGGCATTTGATATGGTCTCGCATGATATTCTTATCAATAAACTAGGTAACTACAACTTTGAGAGGGCTATTGTAAGGTGGGTGCAAAACTGGCTGGATAACTGTACTCAGAGAGTAGTTATTAATGGTTCTCAATCTTGCTGGAAAGGTATGACAGGTGGGGTTCTGCAGGGGTCTGTTTTGGGACCAGTTCTGTTCAATATCTTCATCGACAATTTAGATATTGGCATAGAAAGTATGCTTATTAAGTTTGCAGATGATACCAAGCTAGGAGGGGTTGCAACTGCTTTGGAGGATAGGGTCAAAATTCAAAATGATCTGGACAAATTGGAGAAATGGTCTGAAGTAAACAGGATGGAGTTTAATAAAGACAAATGCAAAGTGCTCCACTTAGGAAGGAACAATCAGTTTCACACATACAGAATGGGAAGCGACTGTCTAGGAAGGGGTATGGCAGAAAGGGATCTAGGGGTTATAGTGGACCACAAGTTAAATGAGTCAACAGTGTGATTCTGTTGCAAAAAAAGCAAAACATGATTCTGGAAGCATTAGCAGGTGTGTTCTGAACAAGACACGAGAAGTCATTCTTCTACTCTACTCTGCGCTGGTTAGGCCTCAGTTGGAGTATTGTGTCCAGTTCTTGGCACTGCATTACAAGAAAGATGTGGAGAGATTGGAAAGGGTCCAGAGAAGAGCAACAAGACTGATCAAAGGTTTAGAGAACGTGACTTCTTCTTCGAGTGGTCCCCGTGGGTGCTCCACAGTAGGTGTCGGGCTCGCCCTGGCGCCGCAGCTCGGAAATTCTTCAGCAGTCTCCGTTGGGTTGCGCATGCGGCGATGCGCATCAGCTCTTTGCGCACTTACAGTCACGTGCGCGATCCGGTCCCCGCCAGTTCCTTCTCAACTGCCGACGGCTGCAGACGGAATCCTCTCTGGCTCCAATGCCCGAGACAGATAAATCTTATTTTTTCTCGTGTTAATAGTTTAATAGTTCATAGTTAGCAGTGCTATAGTTATTATAGTTTAGTTACCTTGTTAACAGCTCATTTAAAAGTTAAAGACTATCTTAAAGACTGCAGCGGCCACCTCTGGGCCCGCTACTTTTTTCGTCAAGCCTCTAAAGGCCAGTGGTTATTAACATCACCTAATAGTCTGTTAAGTGTGCTATTAGCACCTAAGGACTCAGAGTTGAACTTTAACAATGTCATCCCCAGGCTTTAAGAAGTGTGAATCTTGCCGGGAGGCCATGCCTGCTTCGGATGGCCATAGCAGATGCATACAGTGCCTCGGGGAGACACACGTTCCCCAGAAGTGCTCCCATTGTTCCAAGTTGACTAATAGAGCTAGAAAAAATAGGCAAATGAGGTTGAAGATGATGCTATTTGACAAAGCACTTCAACCTGCCTCATCAGAGACAACGCATGCGGAGGGCTCTTCAGGATTGCACAAGAGGAAGGCTGCCTCTTTGACCTCCTCTGTGCAGAAGAAAAGAAGAGCCTCGCCTACTCGATCCCTGCCCCTTACCTCTCGGAGCGGGACAAGTGTAACAAAGGGCCCGCGCATGCTGGCTTCCTCCACTGGTAAAGCCGTAAAGCTGCGGTGCATGTAACCGCTCCAGGCCCTACAGCTACTGGGGAGACGGCACCGAAAGCCGTGCAGGCGTTAGACAGTCCGGCACCGGCTACTGCGGCACCGATCGAGGCTCCCCCAGAGGCACCGGAGACGACGGCTCCGAGGACGACGGCACCGGAAACACCGGCACTGAGGACGTCGGCACCGGAAACGACGGCACTGAGGACGACGGCACCGGCGACGACGGCACCAGTGACGACGGCACCGGGAGCAGTGGAAATCAGCATGACACCTGCTACGGTACCAAGCTTACCGATAAGACCACCCGAGAGGGTGAAGGCTAAAACAAAGACCAGGCACTGCAGCCCCTCTCCTGAGGTAATTGCGCTGCCTCTGTCACCACGATCACCACTGGAGATTTGACAGGCAGCAACACCTTCAGCCTGCCACAGACGTCCTTCTCCTTTTCTTCGGAGTCCATCTCAAGGGGCTGCACGCTTCTCTCCATCATCTAGCAGAGACCCCTATGAGTATTCCCACAGAGGCTCTCCCCATACGTCGGTATCATCTCAATGGTCTCGACATTCCATGCACCACCCTTACATCTTTGAGTCATGGTCCACGTCCCCATCACCGGGCCCCTGTCCCTGTTGCTACGAGCGCCATCATTATGCAGGGCGTCAGCATAGGAGGTCGACGTCTCACCGTGGATCTCTGTCGACTGCCCCCTCAACGCCACAGTGTTCAGCTTCCACCTGGGGGAACACCACAAGTTCCCCAATCAGAGGCTGGGTCTAAAGGCATTGAACCCCACCTCGAAATTCCACAAAGGCAATCACATCAATACAGCCAGGATCCAGAGGAATTGGAGGAGAGATACCATAGTGATGCCTCCTCATCCTCGCCAGATGAGGCTGCGGTCCCTGGAGACATTTCTCCCCCAGATGACCTGAAACAGTTCCAGGAGCTGTTCAAAAGAGTAGCTCAATCCCAGGATATCCAAGTGGCGGAGGTGCAGGAGAAACACCACAGACTCCTTAAAGATCTCAGGCCTCCATCCTCTTCTAAAATAGCTATTCCTCTGGACGATGCAATCATGGAGGCAGCCACTAATATATGGCAAACTCCAGCATCCACTCCTCCTACCAATAAAAGAGTGGACAAAAAGTACTTCGTCCCTGCGAAAGGTATGGAATTTCTATTTAGTCATCCACAGCCAAACTCGCTAGTGGTTGAATCGTCCCAACACAGGTCCAAATTGTCCCAGTACAAATCTGGGGGATTGGACAAGGACATAAAGAAGCTGGATCTCCTGGGTAGAAAAGCCTACTCCTCCTCTACTCTGTTGCTCCGCATGGCCAACTATGCCGCTCATTTGTTGAACCACAATTTCGACAACTGTTCCAAGCTTACTGCCCTCATGGACTTTCTTCCGGAGGATAAAAGGCCGATTCTTAAGGCAATTGTACAAGAGGGCTATGTGGCTTCTTGAGCGGGCGTCCAGATTGCATTGGATGTGGCAGACACAGCGGCCCACGCTGTGGCCACTGCGGTGGTAATGCGGAGGGAGTCATGGCTTCACACATCCAGCATTCCAAAGGACTTACAAGTCAAAATTGCAGACCTCCCCTTCGACAAAATAAAATCGTTTGCTGAATCAACCGACTCAGTCCTACACTCGAGCAAAGATTCCAGAGTGACACTCCGGACTTTGGGGATATATACCCCACCGTTCAGAAGGAAGAAGTTTTATCCTCAGCAACGCTGTTATGGTTACCAACATCAACGTACCCAATTTCAACGGGGGTATGATCAGGGACATCATCAACAAACACATTATAAGGGCCCTAGGCGCCGACCTCAGCAGGGCAACGCCTCCACAGGGCAAAGTGCAAGACAGCAGGTTTGATGGGTCTGTCGAGGGCTGCGAAGCCAAGACCGTATCTCAGTGCCAATCTCAGTACATGTTTCATCACCGACTCAAGCCATTTTACCCACAATGGAAAAGCATCACTTCGGACAAGTGGGTATTGGAGATTGTAAACACGGGATACACGATCCCCTTCCAGTCTTTACCTCCACCAAATCCTCCCACCGCACCCCTTCTCAGAGACCCCTCCACCTACCGGAATTAAGGTGGGAGGTGGACCACCTCCTATTCATAGGGGCGGTGGAGAGAGTACCAGAGCAATTTCAAGGCAAAGGTTTCTACTCCAGGTACTTCCTGACGGAAAAGAAGACAGGAGGGTGGAGACCCATTTTAGATCTATGCGCATTGAACCAGTATCTACGCAAACAGCGCTTCAAGATGACTACGATGGCTTCGATAATCATGGCACTAGATGACGGCGATTGGTTTGCAGCCCTCGACTTACAGGATGCGTATTTTCATATCGCAATTCATCCAGCCCACAGGCGCTTCCTCCGGTTCATTGTGGGCACAGATCATTTTCAGTACAGAGTCCTTCCTTTCGGCCTCTCTTCAGCGCCCAGAGTCTTCACCAAGACCTTAGCGGTGGTGTCAGCATACCTACACAGACAGGGCGTTTTCATTTTCCTGTACCTGGACGATTGCCTGCTAAAGGGAACTTCCCGGGCAGAGGTATTACGGATGATGCACATCACCACAAACACATTCACCTCATTGGGCCTCATCATCAACTTCTCAAAGTCAAAGACCGACCCCACGCAAAATATAGAGTTTATAGGGGCTCAGATAGACTCAGTCACGTCAAGGGTGTATTTACCCGAGGCTCGTTTTCGTGCCATCGAGTCTCTCGTACAACTACTAACGTACAGCCCCACTGTTCCAGTTCTTACGTGCTTACAGCTGTTGGGGCATATGGCAACCACCATGTTTGTGGTACAAAACGCCAGGCTGCACATGCGGGGATTGCAGCATTGGTTGGCAACCGTATACAAACCCTCAATCCACACCGGTCACAAGAGGGTGTCACTTACAACAAAGACACGAAAGTCACTAACATGGTGGGGAAACCCCAAGAATCTTCTAACAGGGGTGCCCTTCCGCCAACCACAAATTACAGTGTTCATTACAACAGATGCCTCCCATGTGGGATGGGGGGCTCACATGGACAACAAAACCACTCAAGGGTTATGGTCCCCCGTGGAGAAGACGCTGCACATAAACATATTAGAGCTCAGAGCAGTGTTCAATGCGTGCAGGCATTTTCACAATTATCTGCGTGGAAAAATAGTTGGCGTGAATACCGACAACACCACCACCATGTTTTATATAAACCGACGGGGGGAGCCAGGTTTTGTACGCTTTGTGCGGAGGCGATCCGACTGTGGAACTGGTGCATTGCCAACAATATAACCATAAAGGCTTCATACCTACCGGGTGTCCACAACGTCAAGGCCGACCAGCTCAGCAGACGCTTTGCGCCCACTCACGAGTGGCAGATCCGTTCAGACCTACTTCACCAAGTGTTCCGCAGATGGGATTTTCCCCAAATCGACTTATTCGCCACCCAAGACAACAAGAAATGTCCCCAATACTGCTCCAGAATGGGCATGGGACAGGGGTCTTTGGGGGACGCCTTCATGATCCCATGGAAGGGCCCTCTACTTTATGCGTTCCCTCCCACGACACATATACACAAGGTCTTGGAGAAGGCCAGAAGGGAGAAAGCACGCATGATACTCATAGTCCCAACCTGGGACCGGCAACAGTGGTTCCCATTGCTCCTGCGCATGGCTCAGCATCGGCCATTTCCCCTACCAACAGTACAGGACATTCTCACTCAGGCTCGGGGGTCAATACTGCACCCGCACCCGATGAGACTTCGGCTACAAGCATGGTTAATCCATGGCTAAGCGCCTTAGAAACTACATGCTCAGAGGGAGTACAACAAGTCCTTGAATGTAGTCGGAGAACTTCTACCAGAAAGACCTATCAGCACAAATGGTTGCATTTTTCCGAATGGTGCTCCTCCAGGCAACTAATACCCCAGGACGCCACCATACCTACGATTCTGGACTATTTGCTACAACTCAAACAAAAGGGACTTTCGCTATCCTCTATAAAGGTGCATCTGGTGGCTGTATCAGCATTTCGGCATGAAGAGGATGGATCAACCACATTTGCCCATCCTGTTGTCTCGCATTTCCTAAAGGGGTTGGTGAATCTGTACCCCCCTCAGAAACCAATACCGCCGTCATAGAGTTTAGACCTAGTTCTGCACACCCTCTCGGGACCGCCCTTTGAACCATTGGCTATGGTCCCCCTTCGACTACTCACCATTAAAAGGACTTTTCTCCTGGCAGTCACGTCAGCTCGCAGAGTGAGCGAGCTCGTGGCCATAATGTCCACACCACCCTGCACGGTCTTCTCAAAAGAAGCGGTGGTCTTACGATTACACCCAGCCTTCGTTTTGAAGGTCTCTTCAGATTTTCATATTAACGAACCAATAGTGCTGCCCTTGTTCTACCCTAAGCCTCACAACTCAAATAAAGAGGCACGGTTGCACTTACTTGACGTAACAAGGGCACTGGCCTTCTACATCGATAGAACTAAACCTTTCAGGAAAACGGACAGACTCCTGGTGTCCATTGCATCCAGGTCAAAAGGAGAAGCGCTATCTTCACAGAGGATTTCAAATCACATTGTGTCTTGCATAAGACTGTGTTACAAGCTTCGCAAGACTCCTCTGCCACTTCCGCCAAGAGCCCACTCTACTAGGGCAATGGCGGCGTCAATGGCCTTCTTCAACTGGATCACGCTGAGAGATATCTGCAGAGTGGCGACGTGGTCTTCCTATGACACCTTCGCCAAGCACTACACCATGCACAGGATGCTTGATGAGGATACACGCCTGTCGACAGCAGTCCTTTCACGGGCAAGATGCGCATAAATCGGGTACCCACCTCCTTTTTCGGGGGGGGTTACTGCTGGGTAGTCACCTACTGTGGAGCACCCACGGGGACCACTTGAAGAAGAAAGAGAAGTTACTCACCTGTGTACTAACGATGGTTCTTCGAGATGTGTCCCCATGGGTGCTCCACTACCCACCCGTTCCTCCCCACTTCGGAGCTCTGTTTGTGTGTTTTTCAGGGGTGTCCGGAGCGGTTGATCAGGAACTGGCAGGGACCGGATCGCGCACGTGACCATAAGCGCATGACGAGCCGACGCGCATCAGCGCATGCGCGACCCGATGGAGACAGCTGAAGAATTTCCGAGCTGCAGCGCCGGGGCGAGCCTGACACCTACTGTGGAGCACCCACAGGGACACATCTCGAAGAACCATCGTTACTACACAGGTGAGTAACTTCTCATTATGAAGAAAGGCTAAAAGAACTGGGCTTGTTTAGTTTGGGAAAAAGAAGATTGAGGGGGGACATGGTAGCAGTTTTCAGGTCTCTAAAAGGGTGTCACAAGGGGGAGGGAGAAAACTTGTTCTTCTTGGCCTCTGAGGATAGAACAAGAAGCAATGGGCTTAAGTTGCAGCAAGGGAGGTTTAGGCTGGACATTAGGAAAAGTTCCTAACTGTCAGGGTGGTCAAATACTGGAATAAATTGCCTATGGAGGTTGTGGAATCTCCATATCTGGAGATATTTAAGAACAGGTTAGATAAACGTCTGTTAGGGATAGTCTACACAGTACTTGGTCCTGCCATGAGGGCAGGGGGCTGGACTCGATGACCTCTCAATGTCCCTTCCAGTCCAAGTATTCTATGATTCTATGAGTCAGTGAAAATAAGAAGGGGGAATATGAACAGGTGGAGTTATTGAGCTGCTTTTAACAGATCTATTCACACTGGACCAAATCTTCAATGAGTACAAGTGGTGGGCAGCTATTTATATCAGCTACTATATTTAGTCCAGATTTAACCCATTCCTTTGATAGCTTCAGTGATAACTCAAATAATGACAACCACAACTTAAAATTCATCCTTGATTATCTCCTGTAAAGGGTCACTCAGATCCCTTGTATTCTGAGGATGGAATTAATGAGTAAGGCCTGTCACACTGAGTCAGTAAGAAACACCTCTCCATATAGGATTGCAATGACAGCAAATAGACTGATTTAACTGAAGCATCCTTTATGCTTCCTCAAATGTTTAGCCGTATTTTAGGTTAATGAAAATAGCTGAGTCAACTAATAACTTAAGAAGACGATGGGGTTTCAGAAGCATAGGATGTATCTGACTGTATGAAAAGGAGGGTTTGGAGGGAAGAGACATTGGCATTTTCACTTGTCCCTCACTCTGGAAGGCAGGTAGGCAGGCCTTTGTTCATTTCTTCCAGAAGGGGTATAGAAGGAAGTTAGGAGGAAAGGTATACCTAGGGAGAGATGGAAAATTTGCAAGCATATCCAGTTATTTTCCTAGAGTTTTGAGTTTCATAAGCTTCATAGAACTTCAAAATATATTTTAATGACTTTACAGGCTCATGGACCTTGAAGACTTGCCTCTTTTAAAACACTCCAGTAGGTTTCTTAGAGAGGTTGTATTTGTTTCTGAAAATTTAATTTAGAACTACAGAGGAGTGAAATTTTCTCCCAGAATTTTGGCAGTAACCATGTTGATTTTTAGATATATTTAAAGTTGCAAAAATTTTAAATTTGAAAAAGGGTCTTTCCTTCATTATGTAAAGGAGACCAGATATACATTTTTGTTGTGTTACTTTCTTCTGAGTTATTATTTATCCTCAGATTATTTGTATGTTCTTGTAGCAGTCAAAAAGAACGGGGGAAAAACAAAACAAAACAAAACATTATTTAGCCAGACTGGTCTTGTATATGTGGTAGCAAGTTGTGTTGTTGAATTATCTTGAATCTTAGACAAAGTAAATGTGCTGATTCAACTTCAATCATGTGTATAATTTACATCTGGTAAATTCCAAATGTTGTAGTAAAATGCAAATGAAGGCCTTTATAGTCTAATCCTCATGTTGAAATCTTGAATTGTTGTTTTCTATAGAAGATATATTTGACTTTTATATTGATTCTCACTGTGGAACGCTTGAGCTATTAATATCATCTGCGTCTACGCTATGTTCCCCTTTTGGAAGGGGAATGAAATGCAGCCTTTCAGAAAGTCAAATGCATATCATGCACCTGATTTATATAAT
Source organism: Carettochelys insculpta (assembly GCF_033958435.1). NCBI lineage: Eukaryota > Metazoa > Chordata > Testudines > Carettochelyidae > Carettochelys > Carettochelys insculpta. The sequence goes on from NC_134137.1 coordinate 289,002,775, forward strand.
GGCAGCCACTTGCTGTTCTGAAAGTGCTGTTTTCAGAAACAAAACAATCAGTGTAAACAGGGTTCATTCAAAAGGAAACTCCACTTTTGAAGGCAACTTTCTTCCTGAAAAATATGAGGAAGAAAGGTGCTTTTGAAAGCGGGGTTTTCCTTCGAATGAACCCCATCTACACTGCTTGTTTTGTTTCCAAAAACAACACTTCTGGAACAGCATGTGGCTGCCATTATGAGAATGAGGCACGTTGTATGCAAATCAGCCCTTGATTTGCATTTTTATCAGCTACATTTGCATTCCCCTTCTGAAAGGGGAATGTAGTGTAGATGCAGCCATCCTGATTAGTATGTCTCTGAATGTGTTGCTATATGAAAGCAAAATCCCAATATATTTTTTTGGTGGAATTTGAAGCATTTTATCAGAGATGCTAACAATGTAATTTCTGCTTCATGATGGCTTAATGTCAAGGGACAAGACAGATTTCCAAATACAGCTAAATGTGCTTTTGACATTAGGGAGGGTGTAGACGCCTGTGCTATGATAGTGCCCCTTGCTGGGCAGCACAGGCTACCCCAGCTTGCCCTGAGTCCCAACGGACCCCGGGTTCTGGCTCCTTTAAGGAACCGGCTGGCGATCGGTCCAGCTGGGGAGGCTGTCTCTAGCCTGGGCGGGGCGGCCCTGAAGGCTCACCCTGCCCTCAAGGCAAGGCAGCAGGCAGCCCACAAGTAGTTCAGGTGGCCCCAGCCCTTGTGGCAGGGCGGGGTGACAGGTAAGGCTGCAGGGTTTGGGGAAAAACCCTACACTCAGTTCAGGGTGGGGCAGCAGTTACAGCATTTAGGGGAAGAGCCCAGCCCTCAGTTCAGGGCGGGGCAGCAGTTACAGCGTTTTGGCTCTCCCCTACGTGGGGTTGGCTTTAGCCCGGCAAGGGTTGACCCCGCCAGGGAGGGTTAGGGGGTCGCAGGCCCCCCCCACTCCACTGCGACCCGGCCCGGGGCCCTGTGGATCGCTTACACCTGCCTGTGGTGGTGGGGATCCAGGCCGCAACACACCACCATGGGTTCCGGTGAAGCATTCCCCAGCCCACTTCCTACCTCCACCTCCATCTGGGTAGGGTCCCAGTCAGCCTGGTCGGCATGTCCCAGTGGGTAGGTCCCCTCCAAGTTGTCTGCCTTCGGGGGCTCCAGCCAGTCCAACATCTCTATGTCGTTGGGGTAGTCTGACGGCGGAAGCACGATGGGTCTAAGGCAATTGGGGGCTTCTGCACTGCAGGGGTCCAGTGGAACTCTGGGGTCAGCCACTTCCGGGGCCTCTGGGTGGCTAGGCCCAGGCCGTCTGTTTGGGCCTGGCAGGCCCTCCGGGGAGGGAGCTCTCCACCAGAGTGAGGGCCCTGATAGATCCGGGAACTCCGGGTAGGTCCCCTGGGGCATCCGTATCTGTAGCTGCCCAGGCTGGTCTGGGGAGCTGGGGGGTAGCTCCCACCGACAGGCTGGGCGGCAGTGGGCTCTCTGCCCCTGGCGCCCAGGAGTCCGAGCAGGAGCTCCCTTCCAGCACGGTGGCCCAACAGTTAATGGGCCCCGAGCTCCTCCCCTGGCCCTTCTGGCCTCAGGCCCTGACCTCTGAGGGGCGGGGCCCCGGCGTTCCAGCTCAGGGCCCGTCCACCAGGACCTCTGAGCAGCCTCCTTCACCTCTGAGTCTGCAGAACACCACAGCGGCTCGCTACACTCCCCCAACCCAGTCCGTTTCCCATGCCATGGGGGCGGACTCCTCCATCTCCCCCAGGCGGGATAGAAAGTCAGCGTTGGTATGGTCCTCACCTGCTCGGTGCCGCACATCGAAGGCTTTGGGCTGTAACGCTAAATACCAATGCACGATTCAGGTGTTGTTGTCTTTCATCCGGGACAGCCACTGTAAAGGAGCATGGTCGGTGACTAGAGTGAAGGGGGGCCCCAAAAGATAATACCTAAGGGCATTACAGGCCAACTTCATGGCCAGGGCCTCCCTTTCTATTACTGCGTAGCGTTGTTCCCTTGGGAAAAGTTTCCGGCTAATATAGACCACCCGGTGACCTTCTCCATTCACCTCCTGGGATAGGACAGCTCCTAGGCCTACCCGGAGTCATCAGTTTGCAGGATAAACGGGTGGGCAAAGTCGGGGCTATAGAGGACGGGTTCCCGGGTCAGGCAATGCTTCAAGATTCAGAATGCCTTCTCAGTAGCCGCTGTCCATACCACCCTTTGCAGCTGGGTCTTTGTTAACAGCTCCATCGGGGGGCAGCAATTAAGGCAGACTGAGGAATGAAGCGTCGATAGTAGCTGGCAAGTCCCAGGAACCACCGTACCTGTAGTTTGGTGGTGGGTGGAGGACAAGGCGCCAGGGCTTGCACCTTGTCCACGAGAAGTTTTATCTGTCCTCTCCCTATGGTATACCCAAGATAAGTTGTCTCTTGCCAACCAATGCAGCATTTCTTTGTGTTCATTGTCAAACCGGCCGCCCTCAGAGACCTAAGGACCGCAGCCACCCGGTTCAGGTGTTCCTCCCAGTGGCAACCATACACCACAATGTCATCGAGGTATGCCGCTGCATAGTCCTGATGGGGCTGGAGCAGACGGTCCATAAGCCGCTGGAAGGTCACCGGAGCGCTGTGGAGCCCAAAGGGCATCCGGGTAAACAGGTGCAGTCCTGAAGGGGTAGCAAAAGCTGTCTTCTCCTTGGAGGAGGGCGCTAGGAGGATCTGTCAGTACCCTTTGCTGAGGTCGAGGGTGCTAAAATAACGGGCCTCTCCCAGACGTCCCAATAGTTCATCGGCCCGTGGCATTGGATATGCATCAAATTTAGAGATGGTGTTCACTCGCCTAAAATCAATGCAGAACCGCCAGGTCCCATCAGGCTTAGGCACTAACACCACGGGACTATGCCACTCACTTTAAGAACATAAGAACATAAGAATGGCCATACTGGGTCAGACCAAAGGTCCATCCAGCCCAGCATCCCATCTGCCGACGGTGGCCAATGCCAGGTGCCCCAGAGAAGGAGAACAGAAGACAATGATCAAGTGATTTATCTCCTGCCATCCATCTCCTGCCCTTGTTCTGAAGGCTAGGGCACCATACTTTATCCCTGGCTAATAGCCATTTATGGACCTAACCTGCAAAAATTTATCAAGCTCTTTTTTAAACCCTAATAGAGTCCTGGCCTTCACAGCCTCCTCGGGCAAGGAGTTCCACAGGTTGACTATGCGCTGTGTGAAGAAAAATTTCCTTTTATTAGTTTTGAACCTACTACCCATCAATTTCATTTGGTGTCCCCTAGTTCTTGTATTATGGGAAAAGGTAAATAATTTTTCTATATTCACTTTCTCCACACCATTCATGATTTTATATACCTCTACCATATCGCCCCTCAATCGCCTCTTTTCCAAACTGAAAAGTCCCAGTCTCTCTAGCCTCTCCCCATATGGGACCCGTTCCAAGCCCCTAATCATCTTAGTCGCCCTTTTCTGAACCTTTTCTAATGCCAATATATCTTTTTTGAGGTAAGGAGACCACATCTGCATGCAGTACTCAAGATGTGGGCGTACCATAGTTTTATATAGGGGAAGTATGATATCTTTTGTCTTATTATCGATCCCTTTTTTAATAATTCCTAACATCCTATTTGCCTTACTAACTGCCGCTGCACACTGCGTGGATGTCTTCAGAGAACTATCCACTATAACTCCAAGATCCCTTTCCTGATCTGTCGTAGCTAAATTTGACCCCATCATGTAGTACGTGTAATTTGGGTTATTTTTTCCAACATGCATTACCTTACACTTACCCACATTAAATTTCATTTGCCATTTTGCTGCCCAATCACTCAGTTTGCTGAGATCTTTTTGTAGTTCTTCACAATCCCTTTTGGTTTTGACTGTCCTGAACAACTTGGTGTCATCTGCAAACTTTGCCACCTCACTGCTTACCTCATTTTCTAGATCATTGATGAACAAGTTGAACAGGATCGGTCCCAGGACTGACCCCTGGGGAACACCACTAGTTACTCTCCTCCATTGTGAAAATTTACCATTTATTCCCACCCTTTGTTTTCTGTCTTTTAACCAATTCCCGATCCATGAAAGGATCTTTCCTCCTATCCCATGACCACCTAATTTACATAAAAGCCTTTGGTGTGGGACCATGTCAAAGGCTTTCTGGAAATCTAGGTATATTATGTCCACTGGGTGCCCCTTGTCCGCATGTTTATTAACCCCTTCAAAGAATTCTAATAGATTAGTTAGACACGACTTCCCTCTGCAGAAACCATGCTGACTTTTGCCCAACAATTCGTGCTCTTCTACGTGCCTTGCAATTTATTCTTTACTAGTGTTTCTACTAATTTGCCTGGTACTGATGTTAAACTTATCGGTCTATAATTGCCAGGGTCTCCTCTAGAGCCTTTTTTAAATATTGGTGTTATATTGGCCGTCTTCCAGTCATTTGGTACCAAAGTGGATTTAAAGGATAGGTTACAAACCACTGTTAATAACTCCGCAATTTCACATTTGAGTTCTTTCAGAACCCTTGGGTGAATGCCGTCTGGTCCTGGAGACTTGTTATTATTCAGCTTATCAATTAACTCCAAAACCTCCTCTAATGTCACTTCAATCTGAGTGAGTTGCTCAGATTTGTCACCTAAAAAGGCTGGCTCAGATTTAGGAACCTCTGTAACATCCTCAGCCGTGAAGACTGAAGCAAAGAAATCATTTAATCGCTCCGCAATGGCACTGTCTTCCTTGATCGCTCCTTTTATATCTTTATCGTCCAAGGGCCCCACTGCTTTTTTAGCGGGCTTCCTGCTTCTAATGTATTTAAAAAACATTTTACTATCGTTTTTTGAATTTTTGGCTAGCTGTTCCTCAAAATCTTTTTTGGCTTTTCTTACTACATTATGGCTACGTCTACACGTGCAGCCAACATCAAAATAGCTTATTTCGATGTTGCGACTCTATTTCGATGAATAACGTCTACACGTCCTCCAGGGCCAGCAACGTCGATGTTCAACTTCAACATTGCTCAGCCCAACATCGAAATAGGCGCAGCGAGGGAACGTCTACACGTCAAAGTAGCACACATCGAAATAGGGATGCCAGGCACAGCTGCAGACAGGGTCACAGGGCGGACTCAACAGCAAGCCGCTCCCTTAAAGGGCCTCTCCCAGACACAGGTGCACTAAACAACACAAGATACACAGAGCTGACAACTGGTTGCAGACCCTGTGCCTGCAGCATAGATCCCCAGCTGCCGCAGAAGCAGCCAGAAGCCCTGGGCTAAGGTCTGCTGCCCACGGTGACCATAGAGCCCCGCAGGGGCTGGAGAGAGAGCATCTCTCAACCCCCCAGCTGATGGCCGCCATGGAGGACCCGGCAATTTCGACGTTGCGGGACGCGGATCGTCTACACGGTCCCTACTTCGACGTTGAACGTCGAAGTAGGGCGCTATTCCTATCTCCTCATGAGGTTAGCGACTTCGACGTCTCGCCGCCTAATGTCGAAGTTAATTTCGAAATAGCGCCCGACGCGTGTAGACGCGACAGGCGCTATTTCGAAGTTGGTGCCGCTACTTCGAAGTAGCGTGCACGTGTAGACGCAGCTTATGACACTTAATTTGGGAGTGTTTATGTTCCTTTCTATTTTCCTCCCTAGGATTTGACTTCCACTTTTTAAAAGCTGCCCTTTTCTCTCTCACTGCCTTTTTAACATGGTTGTTTAGCCATGGTGGTTCTTTGTTAGGTCTCTTACTGAGTTTTTTTATTTGGGGTATACATTTAAGTTGGGCCTCTAGTATGGTGTCTTTAAACAGTTTCCATGCAGCTTCCAGGGATTTTAGTTTAATTACTCTACCTTTTAGTTTCTGTTTAACTAGCTTCCTCATTTTAGTGTAATTCCCCTTTTTGAAATTAAATGCCAGAGTGTTTGACCGCTGCAGTGTTCTTCCCAACACAGGAATATTAAAAGGTATTATATTGTGGTCACTATTTCCAAGCGGTCCAGTAACAGTTACCTCTTGGACCAGATCCTGCGTTCCAGTCAAGACTAGATTGAGAATTGACTCTCCCCTTGTGGGTTCCTGTACTAGCTGCTCCAAGAAGCAGTCATTTAAGGCATCAAGAAATTTAATCTCTGAATCCCGTCCTGAGGTGACATGCACCCAATCAATATGGGGATAATTGAAATCTCCTATTATTACTGTGTTTTTTATTTTGATAGCCTCTCTAATCTCCCTTAACATTTCAGCATCACTATCACTGTCCTGGTTAGGTGGTCGGTAATATATTCCTAATGCCATATTCATATTAGAGGAATGAATTGTTATCCATAATGATTCTATGGAACATTTTGATTCCTTTAGGATTTTTACTTCATTTGATTCTATATTATCCTTCACATATAGTACCACTCCGCCACCCGCACGACCTGTTCTGTCTTTCCGATATAATTTATATCCCGGTATGATAGTGTCCCACTGATTGTCCTCATTCCACCATGTTTCTGAGATGCCTATTATGTCAACTTCCTCCTTTGATATGAGGTACTCCAGTTCACCCATCTTATTAGACAGACTCCTAGCATTAGTGTAAAAGCACGTTAAAAAACTACCACTATTTATATGTCTGCCTTTCACAGACGCATTGGATTTTTTTATATGCGATTGTTTCACATCTGATCTTGCGCATATATTATTTTCCACGTTCCCTATCTGACTAACTTCTAGGGAATCCCTATCTATGGAGCCTCGTGTAAGAGAAGTCTCCGTCCGATCCAGGTGCTCCCCCGCACCAATCGGCTTTCCCCCACCTCTTAGTTTAAAAACTGCTCTACGACCTTTTTAATGTTTAATGCCAGCAGTCTGGATCCACCTTGATTTAGGTGGAGCCCATCATTCCTGTATAGGCTCCCCCTACCCCAAAAGTGTCCCCAGTTCCTAATAAATCTAAACCCCTCTTCCCTACACCATCGTCTCATCCACGCATTGAGACTCTGAAGTTCTGCCTGTCTATCTGGCCCTGCGCGTGGAACTGGAAGCATTTCAGAGAATGCCACCATAGATGTTCTGGATTTCAGTCTCTTTCCTCTTTGGGATGGTTCGATCACTCCAAGGGCCAGCATCACCCGTACTTCTTCTTCCATCACTTCCCGCATCCGGAAGGGCAGTGGGTGAACGGCCTCGCGGACCACCTTCCCAGGCTCCGTGCAGATAATGTGGCAGACCGGGGAGAGTAGTGAAGTTGTCCCGGAATGCTTGAAGGAGGCACTGGGCCTGCTTACATTGTTCTTCAGGTCAGCATTGCCCCAACGGCCAGTTCTGCAAGTTCCCCCCCGTGAGGCACCTGGGGTCCCAATTCAGGGCCCAGGGAGCAGGGATTTATCATGAAGCCCTCCCGGTCCCGCCATGGTTTCAAGAGGTTGATGTGATATCGCTGCGTTTTCCTTCGCCGGTCGGGCTGATGGACTTCATAGGTAATGGGCCCCACGGCTCGAATGATCTCATGAGGTCCCTGCCACCTAGCCACTAACTTAGATTCATTGGAGGGCAGCAGGACTAGGACCCGGTCACCTGCTTGAAACTGCGGCTCCGCCCCTCCCGGTTGTGTGTTCGGGCTTGGGACGCCTGTGCGGCTTTCAGGTTTTCCTCAGCAAGGGCCCCCACCTGTTCTGGGTACTTCTGGAGTTGGAAAACATACTCCAGTAGCCCCTTAGAGGGGGACGAAGGTTGCTCCCAGACCTCCCGCATAAGGTTGAGCACTCCCCATGGGCAGTGTCCGTACAGTAATTCGAACGGAGAGAAACACGTGGAGGACTGGGGGACCTCCCGGATGGCCAAAGCAAGGGAGGGGTAGCAGCTGATCCCACCAGCGCAGGTCCTCTGGTGGAAATTTACACATAATATCTTTCAGAGTGCGATTAAAGCGCTCTACCAGGCCGTCTGTCTGGGGCGGTACATGGAGGTATGTAGTTGTTTAATCCCCAAGAATGCACAGACTTGTTTCCTCAGGCAGGACATAAAATTAGTTCCTTGGTCCGTGAGCAGTTCCTGCGGCAGCCCCACTCGGGCGAAAACGTTCATTAGCTCTCCTGAAATGGTGCGGCCTGTAATACTGCGCAGCAGGATGGCTTCCGGGAAATGGGTCGCATAGTCTATGAGGACCTGCACGAATTGATACCCTGTAACGCTTTTTGGGAGTCTACTCACCAAATCCATGGCCAACCCCTCGAACGGGGTCCCGACGACCGGCATCAGAATTAGAGGAGCCTTAGGGACCCGGGGAGTCGTGGCAAGCTGGCACGCGGGACAGGAGCTACAGTAGTTCTTGACCTCCTGGTGAATCCCCGGCCAAAAAAAGCCAGGATAGTATCCGGGCTAGCGTCTTTTCTTGGCCCAGGTGGCTGGCGGTGGGGATATCGTGGGCCAACTTCATTACTGCCCGTCGGTGGTGCCTAGGCACCAGTAGCTGCATTCTTTGCTCCCTGGTGTGGGGGTACTGGTCCACCCGGTACAGCTGGTCCCAGTGCAGTTCAAAGTGGGGCCACTGGGCCACCAAGTGGGTGTCCGTTGTCACCCCATCTACGGCGGCGACCTGGGCGTAGGCCCGGTTTAGAGTGGGGTCGTCCCTCTGGTCCCGGCAGAAGTCTGAGGTTGCCTCGACGTTGTGGCTGGTCCCTCCTGAGGCCTCGGCCTGTCCTTCAGCCAGTGTTTCAAGGTCTACCCCCATCCTTTCCTTGGCTGGGGCATCCGGCGTATCCCCCTTCAGGACAGGGGTCACTCCCTGCTTGAGTCTGGTGGCTCGGCAGAAGACCCCGGCGAAGCCTGGCCATTCTCGGCCCAATACTATGGGATAGGCCAGTCAGGGGGCTAGACTGACCATCAACCGATGGGTTACTCCTGCGACAGTCAGGGGTACCCACACACTGGGATAGGGACGCACATTTCCATGGATACACTGCAGATGGATGGTGCCTAGGGCGGGGTCAGCCTTCAACCCGGCTCGCTGGCGGACCAGGGTCTGGCTGCATCCTGAGTCTACTAAGGCCACCGTGGCCTCTGTCCCGACGAGCACCGGGACTGTAATCGTGGGCGCCTGTGGAGGCCGGGCCCTCCTTTTGGCCACCCATACTCAGCCAAAGCTGCAAAACTGTTCGGGCAGTCCCTCCAGAGGTGTCCCTGTTGCCCACAGATGAAGCAGGGGCCAGGCGCTGGGTGGGCCCACCAGGTCTGGTGTCCTCCTGGACCTGGTACCAGCGTATTGGCATCCCCCTTGGGTCCCCCTTGCGAGCTCCTGGGTTCTGGCTGCCAGCGTAGACTTCGACAGGGACTGGTTGGTTCCCACATCAGTCCGGGTAGTTCAGAGAGAGGCTCTCCTCGTTTCTTGAGTCCACGGCAGGTGGGGCATGGCAACTGGGCCCAGCTCGTGGGTGCTCCCAGCTCCTTGGCAGCGAGGAAGTCCTCCATGAGGTTGATGGTGACCTGAACAGCAGGAGGTCGGTGGCACCGCACCCAATCCCTCCCTCTCAGCGGGAGGATGCAGAGGAACTGTTCCAAAATGATCTGCTCCATGAGCTCTGTAGCAGTCCTCACCTCCGGCTGCAGCCACCATCAGCACGCATCCCATAATTCCTGTGCCACGCACCGTGGGCAGGCCCTGGGGAATAGGTTAAAGTCCGGAACCGTCAGCGGAATGTCTCGGGGCTAACATCCAGGGCATCGAGGATGGCTGCTTTCACCTGGTCATAGTCATGGGCATCTTCAGTAGATAGTGCCCAGTAGGCCCTCTGGGCTCCCCCCGTCAAATAAGGGGCCAGGAACGTGGCCCACTGGTTCCGGGGCCAACCAGCAACCAACGCCACCTGTTCAGAGGTCACTAGAAAGGCCTGCGGGTCGTCCGCTGGCCCCATCTTGTTCATCGTACCGGCAGGGTTGGGGCGGGGCCCCCCGCTTTGGGCTCCCTGCTGTATCTCTGCCGCCAGTGGCACCAGGGCTGCCAATTGTTGTAAGTATTGTCTCTGGTGCTCTTGGTTCTGGGACATCCGCTCGTTCAGCAGCTGTGTCTGCTGCGCTCCCAGCTGCTGTAGCAGCTGCTGTTGCTGCTGTAGCTGGGCAGTCTGCTGCTTTTGTTGACTGTCGGCTAAATGCTTCAGCAACTTGTCAATCTCCATCGTTTCGGAGGAAAGAGAATCAGCGTGTAGCTACTCACACACACCTCAAGCGCTTTCCCCCTTTTGGGACTCCTGGGGTACGTTCCCCACCCCTTACGTCAGGTGTTGGGATCAAAATACCCACATTCTCCACCATGTGTAGATGCCCTTGCTATGATAGCGCCCCTTGCTGGGCGGCATGGGCTACCCCAGCTTGCCCCGAGTCCTAATGGACCCCGGGCTCTGGCTCCTTTAAGGAACCAGCTGGCGGTCGGTACAGCTGGGGAGGCTGCCTCTGGCCCAGGCGGGGCGGCCCTGAAGGCCCACCCTTCCCTCAAGGCAAGGCAGCAGGCAGCCCACAAGTAGTTCAGGTGGCCCCAGCCCTTGTGGCAGGGTGGGGCAACAAGTAAGGCTGCAGTGTTTGGGGGAAAAGCCCAGCCCTCAGTTCAGGGCGGCGCAGCAGTTACAGCGTTTAGGGGAAGAGCCCAACACTCAGTTCAGGGCAGGGCAGCAGTTACAGCGTTTGGGGAAAGAGCCCAGCCCTCAGTTCAGGGCAGGGCAGCAGGTACAGTGTTTTGGCTCTCCCCTATTCAGGGTTGGCTTAGCCCAGTGAGGGTTGACCCCACCAGGGAGGTGGTAGGGGGCCGCAGGCTCTCTCACTCCATTGCGACCCGGCCCGGGGCGCTGTGGATTGCTTACACCTGCCCGTGGCGGTGGGGATCCAAGGCCGCACACACCACCATGGGTTCCAGTGAAGCATTCCCCAGCCCACTTCCTACCTCCACCTCCATCTAGGTAGGGTCCCAGTCAGCCTGGTCGGCGGGTCCCAGTGGGTAGGTCCCCTCCAAGTCGTCTGCCTTCGGGGGCTCTGGCCAGTCCGACATCTCCATGTCATTGGGGTAGTCTGGCGGCGGTAGCACGATGGGTCTAAGGCAATTGGGGGCTTCTGCACTGCAGGGGTCCGGTGGAACTCTGGGGTCGGCCGCTTCCGTGGCCTCTGGGTGGCTAGGCCCAGGCCGTCTGTTTGGGCCTGGCAGGCCCTCCGGGGAGGGGGCTCTCCACTGGCATGAGGGCCCTGGTAGATCCGGGAAGTCCGGGTAGGTCCCCTGGGGCATCCGTATCTGTAGCTGCCCAGGCTGGTCTGGGCAGCTGGGGGTAGCTCCTGCCAACAGGCCAGGCAGCAGCGGGCTCTCTGCCCCTGGCGCCCAGGAGCCCAAGCAGGAGCTCCCTTCCAGCACAGCAGCCCAACAGTTAATGGGCCCCGAGCTCCTCCCTTGGCCCTTCTGGCTTCAGGCCCTGCCCTCTGAGGGGCGGGGCTCCGGTGTTCTGGCTCAGGGCCTGCCCACCAGGGCCTCTGAGCAGCCTCCTCCACCTCTGAGTCTGCAGAAGGCCACCGCGGCTTGCTACAGAGGGACAACTAAATACGTTTATTGCCTGTTTGTATTTATGCAATTACAAAATCTTCCACAGAATGTAATATACAGAAGATTGTCACACTAAATTTGTGGTTGTGTGATTTTTTTTATAGCATATACTATATTTGATTAAAAAGCAGTTTTAGAGTCACTGTATATAGTTATTATGCAAGAAGAGATATAGTTTCCAGTTCTGAATTGTAGGTATATGGGCTAATTTGCTGTCTGTGAGTTGCTGATTTCTTTTTCTTGTTTGTCTGTGATCATGGGATGGGGTATAAATTTACGATTACACACTTCTCTTAGCATTATCTTTTATTATTTAAGTGCCTTATTGTTAATTTCAGTATCACTCATAAGGACCACTGCTCTACTAGTTTACTGTCTTTTCTTTCTCTATCCTTCTCAGTTGGTCTCTTCATTCCTTATCTTTGTATGTCTCCCTCCTTTCTTTTCTTTACATTTGGTTCCCTGCATCAGTGTCCAATCCCACCCATATGGGCTTCACTTCCACTGCATTCTATGTGCTCAAATGAGCAATAACTTGTTAACTATTGACTTCGAAGCATTAACTCATCTCTTTGCATTAACTTGTGTTGAGGTGAATGATGAGTTTGCTCCCCTCAGAGCAATTGTTTCACACTGTGTCTCAGGGAAATCAGCACAGCATCAACTTACATTTAGTTCAGCTGTGGAAGGTGTTCTTCCTAACTATGAGTGCTAGACTTTTTTTTTTTTTAAATGAAAGTTTAGATTCTGCAGAATCAATCAGAGTATGTCCACCGGGTCACATAAATACATCAAGCAGCTTGGCCAGCAATATATCTACTAAGCAACTTTTATTTGTCTATTTTTACATGATTTTGTGACGTTGTGTTCTTAGATATTGTGCTGTAGAAAAAAAAGGAGTATTTACCTTGAAGGATTTCAGATACCTCACTACTGCTTCAATACTCAGGCTGCCTGTACACTCGCCCTCTCCTATCAGAGGGGGCATGGTAATGAGGCAATTCAAAACAGGCTAATGAGATTTTAACGTGCATATTCAGTGCCACATTAGCATAATGGCAGCTGAGCAAATTTCAAAGTGCAGACTTCGAATTGCAGATTGACAGTGTAAAGGGGGCAGCTTTGAAATAAGGGTCCCTCTTGGACATTCCCTTATTCCCACCTAGTTTTATGGGAATAAGGCAATGTCGAAATGGGGAGCTTATTTTGAAGCTTCCCCTTTATACTGTCAATCTACGATTCGAACTCCACGCTTTGAAATTCAGGTGGCAGCCCTTATGCTAATGAGGCACTGGATATGCAAGTTAGCACCTCATTAGCCTGCTTTGATTTGCCTCATTACCAATCCACCTCTGACGGGATGGGGCAAGTGTAGAGGCAGCCTAAATGTCATTCTAAGCTTTTCCACCACACATTTAATGTCTGGTTACTATGAGATTTAGAAGGCTGACTTCTTCCTGCTCTATTTTAGTTTTAGTTGATCAACTTCACCACTGGTACAAATAGGTTATTTTTACTTATTTCATGCCTGCAATGAGTTTTAACTAATATCCAAATAACATGATGTGTCTGAACCAGGGAGTACTAAATTGTGCTTGAGTGACCACCAGGTAACAAGAATGATCATTAGGAATTGTCACTCTGTCATCTGAGACTGGCAAATGATTTAGTTAAATTATCAGTTACTATCAGTCACTTGGAGGGAGATCATTATCTCAAGTGTTTAAAAAAATAACAAGCTGTCAAGAAACAGATGACACTCTGAAACAATAAGCAGGTCAGCCTCGTGGAGACGGATATTTTAACAGTATTGTTCCCTCCTAGTAAAGATAATGGGAAAAAAAGGTTCCTAGATTGAGATCCTCAGCAATCTTATGAAGCACTGGATTGAAATTAGTTTGTAGTAATTTATTTCATGCAGTTATTACATATATTTTTATTCTCATTTTAAGTGAATGTACCAATTGTAGCTGTTATTTTTTGGAAAGGAAAGCATGTACAATTTCTACTGTTTGTTTTATCAGAGTTCAATTTTAAACCAAATACTTCAGTGTAACTTACACACAGCATATCAAAGAAAAGTGACAAGTGGTCCTATGGCACGTTACAAACTAACAAATTTTTTAAATCATGAGCTTTCATGGGTAGAACTCACTGCATCGGAAAAGGGAAGTTTTGTTATATATATAGGACAATATTCTGTATAAACTGAGATGTAAATCTCTAACGTGCCCGTTTCTATTACCTCGAGCCTAGAATTCTTCTTCACTTTTTTTTAAAAAACAATCATTCTTAAATCTATTCATTTTTTATACTGAGTTTGATATCAGACTTATGTCTCCTGTTTGAATGTACTGTCAACCACATGTATAGTTACCTGTCTGTCATGGGATTCCATTGCTCCATTAGCCTTTGAACTGCTGGGTTTTTCCATTTTTTCCCCTAAAGTTAGAGTCTGGCAAGGAATGTTGTTGTTTTTTTTTCATTTCACTATGGTTTTTGCCTTTCTATAACCACATCTGGTGGAATCTCACAGATATTTCAACCCTTCTGTTTCTGTGCTCAAAGAGGAGTTAAACTCAGTAGCTCTCTCAGCTGGCTCTTCTCCTGGAGAAGTGTTTAACTGTCCTTTATCTGTCCATCCTGGTCTCTGTTTGTCAAGGTGACAGTCTTTGTGGAAACACTTTGATGAAAGCTGTGAATTCCCTTATTTTAGCACCATATCCATATCCAGCTTTCTCAGAGTTGTAGCTAACAAAATAAAAAAAGCTGCTGTTCTGTTCTTGGGCCGAGAGACTGGGATGTCCCAGGAGAACGGGCATGTGTGCCTTGCAAGGCAGGCCCTGCCACATAGGGATCCTCTGGTGCCTCCAGCACCGGGGTGACCACTGTGTTCCCCAGGCTCTCCTGCCCTACAGTCTAGCAGCCTTGGAGGGACGAGGGCATTCCAGCCACAGAGGAGTCCCTGCATAGGTGGCAGGTGTGCTGGGTGCAGTCTGGCCCTCCCTGGAGCTCCTACAGTTATGTGTGACCCATGGTGCTGTCCAAGGGGGTGAGTGCTGACTCTCGCCTGAGGGCGTGCCCATGATCTGAGAGCCATGCTCTTCAGTGGTGTGTCTGGGGACATGCTGTTGCCCATGTGTCTGGTCCACTTGCAGCTGCTGCAGGGGCAGGTGCCCCCTGCTCCCCAGGGCCCTGGGGCTCGTGTGGTCTCCCATGGAGCTGGTAGTGAGCTGACGCCCATGCCCGGGGGCTGCCTGCTAGGTCCAGGTAGGACATGCTGCCTTGGTTGCACATGCTGGGACCACATGGGTTCCTCACCGAGCTGGCTTTGTGGGGCTTGTGGCTCACCACTTCTGCGCCTGCCCCACCACACCCCAGGATGTGTGACCTGTGGGGTACTCACCAGAGAGTCCCACAAAGAGGTCTGGAGACACCCTAGACATCACCTCCCTGGAGGAGCCCTAATCCAGGGTAATGACCAGGGTCCCCTTGCTAGAGTCGGGGTCCAAGTTGGGCTCCTGCTGGGGCTCCGGTGGGGTCCCCGGCTGCTCCAGCAGTGTTGCAAGGGCCTCCTCAGCTGTGTCAATGGGAGCTGGTGGAGCTCCTCATAGAAGGGGCAGGTGGCCTTCTCTCCCTCTGACCTGCACTGCACATTTCATGCCTGGAGGTACCCCTGCCAGAGTTCTTTCACTTTAGCCTGTTCCTGCTCCAGGGTGAGGGCAGGGTGTCCATGATTGGCCAAGGCTGCAGCAAAGTGGGTGTACCCCAGTGCATTGTGCCTCTTTGCTGAGGGGTCCAATAGTATGGCCTCCTCGGCTCAGAGGCCCAGGAGGTCCTGCAAATCTGGCCTGGTCCAGGATGGGGCCCACCTCTTCAAACCCTGGGGTGGGTCCTGGGACCCCCTCAGGCAGGTCCCATGAGGGGCAGTGGGGTCTCAGGCAGCCTCGGACATCCTTCCTGGGTCCCAGGGAGCAGCTGTGAGGGCATGTAGCTAGCAGTGTCTGGCTCTGCTGCTTGCATGCTCTCAGCTTCCTGCCAGGGGGCTCCCTGCAGCTTTAAGGACGGTGTGAGGCAGGGAGCAGAGAGCTTGGCTTGCGGTGGACAGGGAGCCCCTCTGTCCAGCTAGCTGGCAACACGAAAGACTTATCTGTTGTCAAAAGGCCTCTCTGGGCATCCACATGGCTTTTTTGCCAAAGGTTTTGCTGAGAAAGGTATTCTGCCTCATGGGGGAGAGGCAGAAGCCTGACAACAAAAGTGCCAGGTTCTGTCGACTTACTGTAGACAAAATGCATTTTTAATGTGTACAAAATTCACTAGTGTAGACGTAGCCCTAGAGAGAAGGGTCTCTATTGTAACATACTCCACACTAGTAAAAGATTAGAATTTGCCTCCTTCTTGACATAGAATAGGAAGAAAAGTCAATGAGGTGAATCTCATGGACTGTCCACCTATTTTTTTTTGCCGCTCCTTGCCCTGGATTTTTCCAAGGGAGGTTATCATTGGTCCAATTAATACTGTGTTTTAAAATGCTTAATTGTGCAGTTTATTACACTATTTAAAGTGTGTGTGTGTGTGAAATGTGAGTCATTGGTGTCTCTTTGGTAGTTTCGCTGCTGAATGTGGGCCCCATTTTGTCTGATTTCTGTTTTCTAGCTCTATCAGTAAAAGTAATACAAAAAACCTCTGTCAGTAAATGAATTACTGGATTAAAGTTGTCATTCATTCCTGATCTGACTACTTTCCTCCAATCAGGGTTCATTTACAATACTTCATCATGTGAAGGTTAAAGGCAGGCCATCAAAGGACAACACTGAGACACAATGTTATTTATGAGGGATGTCTTATTGATTGCAAGACAAATTCTGTTTGATATAATCCTAAGGATACTAATATCAGAGTTTTAAAAATGAAGGGTCATTTTCTGAGTGATCCTGATGCATGGAGATAGTTGGGAGTTAGGTGTGTGCAGGAAGCCAACAACTCTATGAGATGGAGTGGACAGGGCCCTGAGCCCCCTGTTGGAGGCTTGAGGCCTTGCCCTGTCCCAAGGCCATTGAGAAGTCCTCCAAGAATGGTGGCCGTGAGAAAGTGGCTTATCAGGAGCTAGGAAGGCCTGTAAAGGGGAGCTGCAACACCAGAACCAGATCAGTGTGGCTGGATACTTCTCTGAGGGAACATGTATCTTGAAGAGATTCATGTGGAGAGCTGACCAGCACTGACTGCAGCAGGTGCTGATGTACAGGTAGAGCCCTGAGAAGGGCAAGGGCTCTACTGAGGGCCATATCATCCCAAGGAAAGGTCAAGGACTTGGCAGGCCCATGGGAAGTGGCCCAGGGAAGTAACATCTGTAAAATTGAACTGGGCAGGTAGCTGCTATTTATAGGGTCCCTGGGATGGGATTCAGAGTTGTGCGGGACTATCCCTCCAATTCCCTCCAACCTCCACCCCCAGTAGCAAATGGGAGGTTGCCTTGATATTGGCATATAGTGGGGGTAGGGGGGAGGAGGAAAAGTGGAGCCTAGTAACCCAGCCAGAGTTCTGGAATTAAAAGGGCCAGACAATGACCTAAACACTGTTGCCGGGAGGAGAAGCCCTGGATTCACCATTCTCTCAGAGTGGGGAAACCAACCTGAGATATTATAGAGAGGACACAGGGACAGACCCTGGGAAATGTGTACCCTGGAAGGGGTTGGTTTGTTTTATGATACCTGGACTGTGACTCAGCTGGAGGTCTGAGTGGCCAAAAGGCAGAAAAGACTGAGCGAGAGCAGGTACATGCACTTGGCCAGACGGGGAGCGCTCACAAGAGCAAGTGCCATCCTGTTACACCTCTTTAGGAAGCCTCTGAAAAAGCCTGTAACTACTGCGATGAATTCTGAACACTTGGTTTCAGGCACTGTTTGTTTCATGCAACCTGAGTGTCTTGGATTAATTTAATCATACACCTATATTGCCTGTGATGAAGACATAAGAGCTCAGCAATAATATATTTTATAGATTGTATTTTCTGTCTTTAGAGATATGGACAGATAAGTTAAATCCTTCAAGGCTTACTTGGACAAAACTCCTATTGGAGACAATGGGCGTTTGTGTACAGATCGATTGAGGATTGCAGGATTTGACTAGAAGGGGCAAAACACTGTTGTAGAACACTGATTCTGGCATCACCCCTCAGTTAATTTATATTGGTATAAGAGTACAATTTAACCTAAGGTATTAACTTTATAAACTGCTTGATTTTGACAAGATTCTGCAGCTCTCACTATCTTTTTGTAAGTATTTGGGGTTTATATATTTCCATGATTTATTAAAAACGATGATATGGCTTCATATTCCCTGAATCAAAATCTGCTTTCAGATATAGTGGTGTTTACTGATTGAAGTCAATGAAATTACTGGTGCAAATGAGAGTAGAAATGGACACCCTGATTTTAAGGGTCAAAAGCCAAATCCTCCTTCCCATTTATTTGGTCATGGAAGTCCCTGACACTGAAGAAAATTATGCAGCTTCATTGTGCAGTGGACAGACAAGATACACTGACACTGGAGAGGAGTCTCCATCCTCTTCCCAACATGAGTCTGAGTTCAGTGGGATGTACTTCATTTCAACATGTACCAGGACCCTGGAAGAAAAGGGCCAAGATAGGAAAGGAATCGGAACAGGGCCATTGTGAGGCTACAGTAATGAAAGGAGATGTGCCTTCCTCCTAGCTTCCATAGATCTCTCCAACACACTGTATAGTTACCTGACCTTCTCTTTAAGATGAGAACAGTGCAGAGATAGACAAATTAAGCAGATAGGGCCAAACAGAGTTTTGTTTGATCAAAATGCTTCATTTGTGTGCATTTGTATAACTTTTAAAAATGAAATTAAGTAAATTTCCAAATGCAAAATTGTTTCAAAGAGAGAAATTGAGAGGATTTGTTTAGAAAGTGTCAAAATGTGATATTTAGGCTTTTTAGGTTCTCTTTTTTTAAACTAAAACATTTCTAGTTGAAAAACTAGAGTTGGATGAAAAAGTTGCGTCAACCTCTAGTCCAATCCTTTTAATCTAAATTATCTGCAACCTTGTTAATCTTCAAAGAATCTTCCTTCTGTGCTTGATTTCAGAATCATAGCTATCATTCAAAAATGTCTGGTCTTTTCTATGTACATCTATCTTCCTGAAAAATAAAAAAATGTTCTTTGTACAGCATACCACCAGTTATCCCTACATTTAGGACACCTAATTCTCCACAAAATTTCAGCAGCCAAGGAAGTTACTCAGCTGTAAAAATTATGGGAGTGTAACTCAAGCTATAAATTTTACTGTATTTTAATATAGTGGAGTGCCACATTGTTCTGACTTATTGCATGTGTAAATTAAAATTTCAATCATAGTTATTCAGTTAAAAAGACTTAATTATAAAAGAGCATAACTAATATGTTTGTGTAAATTGCTCAAGATCAGTTTACAGCACAAAAAAGTTAACACTACATAGCTGAATTAAAATGGCTTAAACATTCGAGATATTTTCTGTTGTGAATCGTTTCTCTTAGACTATGTCTAGATTACAGGGTTTTGTTAAAAATTAACAGCCGTTTTGTCAACAAAACCCGTGGAGTGTCCAGATTGCCAAGTGTCTTCTGTAGACTGTAAGTCAACAGAACGCAGCGCTTTTGTTGACAGTCATACCCTGCTTGCCATGAGGAAAAGCTACGCTGTTTGCAGAGATCTGTTGACAAAACGCTGGTCTGGACATTACAGGGGGCCTTCCGTCAACAGGAAAGGCCTCTGAGATGCTACACAATGCTGGTTGCTGTGCTTCTGGGTGGCTATTTTGCTGGTAAGGCAGCCAGGCAGTCTGACTGTTCTCTGTCGACAGAGTGGATCGCTCTTTCTATCCACTCAGCGGTCCAGACGTGATCTATTGACAGAAGTTTTGTTGCAAGATATCTTCTGACACAAACTTATGCTGACAAATCCCTGTAGTCCAGACATAGCCTCAGTGAGGTTGTAAGGGGGTAAAATGACTCATCTCATTAGAAAATGCAATGCTATCTCAATTAAATTAAAAATAAACAGCTATCTATAATATTAGCTCTCATATAGTCACCGAAAAAGAAGCCACTTCTGACTTACACAGACTTATAAATCTATTGAAATTGGCAGAATTTTTGTCAACAATTTCCTAGCTTAGTTGACATAGCCTAAAATCAGAGCATTCATACTGGCAAACATTATAGAGTCATATAAATCAAGAGATAGCTACAGCATATGACTGATCAATCAAGAATCTATTGTCTCTAGCAGCATGAATATTAAACTCTACAATCTAAAAAGTGTATAACACACTGCTGAAGAAGCTATATTTTTCTTTTTAGTCCGTATGAAAAATTTGAATTTTAAACAGAAATATAAGAACTGAATTACATTGTGAGCTATGTTTTGGAAGTCAACATATAAGTACAAATAGGTATTTTTAGAGTCCAGAAATCATCTACTTGGAAAGAGGACAAGGAAGTTAAGGGGGAAGGAGGAGAAAAGAGGGAAAAAAGGCTAGTTGATGTTTCTAATATAGTAGTTGAGATAGAAGTAAAACTAGTAAATGGAAATCTTGGCAAAAAGTTGTTGGAAATATTTTCAGTCCGGTTCCTAACTCTTTAGACTAGTGTACCTTAAATCAGGAGTAACTTTATTTAGGTGGAAATAACTCCATTGTACTAGAATTACAGTAGTTTTATATCAGTGTAATTGAGATAACAATCTGGGCCTATAAAAGTAAAAAGAAAGAGGCACATTTTTACTTTTTATAAAAGAGAATAAAGAGACAGAAGACCACAGAAAGTCAAATGTTAAAGGAACTCTGTCACACTGGGTATCTTTTTGTATGACTTCTGACAGTAAAATATATCTTCTCAGGAAGCATGATTTTTAGACACCATGTGGCTACAATATGCAATATTAATAGTACAGTATGTTTTTGGATAATATCTGCCATGATGGCAAGAGTTCAATATATTCCAGTTGCCTATAGATACAAGCTCTCACTCTTTGGATTGTCACCTTGTCTTGGGGAGTGGGCTTGTGTGTTCCAGTGAACCTGAGAATGATGCCGTAGGGGGTCTCCTGCTCTCAGCAGGGTCACCCATGGCAGCAAGGTCAAGGGGGATGGTCCAGATGAAGAAAAATCCTAAAAAACAAGGCTGCGTCATTGCTCCATCACTGTTTGGCATCTTCATCGCCATGGCCCTTGATCTCATTCATGGCAAGCTTCCAGATGGTGTGAAGATTGTCTATAGAATGAATGGGAAGCTTTTCAATCTGAGGAGACTGAAGGCTAAAAGCAAGACCTTTATGACCTTGATCATGGAGCTCCAGTACATGGATGAAAACATGGTTGCTGTTCTTTCTCCCACAGTCCTTCAGACCATCTTAAGTGCCTTTGCGGAAGCATACAAGAATCTTGGCTTCATACTGAACATCAAAAAGACCGAGGTGCTCCACCAACCCTTGCCAACAGGACAATCTCTTGTACCTTCTATTGAAGTCAATGGAGAACTGCTGGCAAATGTGGAACACTTCCCATACCTTGGAAGTAATTTTTCCACTAAAATCAACATTGATGTGAAAATTCAACATCATCTGAGCCGTGCAAGTTCTGCTTGCACCCACTTGAGACAAAGGGTCTCCAATAACCAGGACATCTATCCCAAGACAAAGCTCTTCATTTACCATGTGGCAGTTGTTCCATCACTACTGTATGCATGTGAAACCTGGACAACATACAAGTGTCATTTGAAGGTACTTGAACAATATCATCAGTGCTGCCTCAGGAGAATCAAATATCTCTGGGGAGAATAGGCACACGAACACTAGCATCCTGGAAGAGTCAAACATGAGCAGCATTGAAGCCATATCATTCATCAATTACTTCATTGGACTGGTCACGTGGTTCAGCATCTGATCAGTGCCTCCCAAAACAGATTCTGTTTGCCGAGTTTGAGGAAGGACAGAGGAGAGTTGGGGGCCAGCAGAAGTGATAAGGACATTCTGAAGACACACATGAAAAAGTGCAGCATCGGTGTTGACACTTGGGAAAACCTTGCCTAAGACCATCCTCAGTGCAGAACAGTAATCCATGAGGGGGTGGTGCAATTTGAGAGGTCCCACGGCAATGCAGATGAAGAGAGGCGGAGAAGAAGAAAAGAGCATCAAAAACTGCCCCACACCCCTCCAACAGCGACCAACAGCCACTTCTGTGATTAGATCTGTGGCTCCAGAATCGGTCTGATTAGCCATCAATGGACTCACAAATAGGAGGGTCACATGAAGATGTCCTACTTGCTATTGAGTGACCACCAAGAAAGATACAAGCTGGGATTTTGGGCACTTTACAGTAACACCTAGTACCTCCAGTTTGCCAGTGATGAGTCAAACTGTTCCTTGGATTCATTCAAGAGAAGAGACCTTGAGCATCCAGTCATCCAGATGGGGCAATACAATACTATGTTAATGTACTTTAACAACTATGTAAAAATATGAAGTGCCAAAGTCAGACTAAATAGGCAGAAATGAACTGATCAGAGTATTCATCTTTAAGAATTCTGAAATATGTATTACTAGTATTGTTATTACAGAAACACGCTGAAACATCACGAGGTTCATGGCTCCATTGTGCCAAGTGCTGTACAGATATAGCCCCTGCCCTGAGCATTTTACTTTCTAATACTGCTGAGGTTGAAAGCTCAATGAAGACGAATGTTGGACTTTCTCAAAGCATGATTTTGTAACTCCACTGTATAATGTTGAGCCACCATGTTTTAGTTGTGCTTAGGGATAGGAAATTGTAAGTGTTTATTCCACAAGGAGATCCTCCAAATGGCTAGTTAAGTACTGTGGAACATTTATGCTACTTGATTGGATAGGACCAAGAATCCTGAAGCTCTGGTTATTAGTAGGCTTAGCACTTTTCGGAAAGCAATGGATACTCAAGCCTCTAACTATTTGTATAGGACAGGCCTTTCCTTTGCTCCTCCAATATGCATAAGAAGAAGTGTACACAGTTGGATTAAGGGAGGGGTAAGTGGTTTCCAAAGTAAAGGGCCTTTCATTCTGGCTATGTCAAGATTCAAGAGAAACGTTGACAAAAGATGTGCAAATTGTGCAGAGCATTGGTGTATCTCCTGCCAATGGTCCTGTCAGGAGAGGCTTTCCCAACATTTGGCCTATCTAGGTCCAAATGTTGGGAAAACCCCCTCTGCCAACACTTCTCTTCTTCCTTGTGAAATGAGGATTTCCTGGATATCAGGAGAGGGTTCCCAGAGCAGCAGACTTCTATCAGGAAACCTCTGGGCTCCAGACAGAAGTCTGGAATCTAGACATAGCCTCAGATGCAAACCTTCAGACGTGAGATTATGTGCTATGCCTCTAAGAGAATGTTTGTATTGCAATCATGACATGTGATTGCAGTTCAGGAATTCATACCAAATGTAGCTATAATTTATCTAGCTTGGTTATCAAAATGGTGAAGCATTTCCTTTTTGCTCTGGCTGGTGTACTGAATAATTACTCAAGGTTCTGAGTCTAAGTTCCCTCTAAGGTGCATTGGCGCACAACCACTCAGCAGCTTATAAAGTGCAGAACACATCAGGAGCTCCATCTCCTGCTGCCAGACTGCTCCTGTCCCTACCTTAGAGGGGGACATTCTGGCCACCTGCTCTCAGGAACTCTTGCTTTGTATCCCTCCCCATGTCTGTGCACTCACTCTGTGTGGGTCATACATACATACATGCATACATACATACATATATGTATGTATGTATGTATGACCCACACAGAGTGTATATGTATATGCCTATCTCAGAACTTGAAGGGACCTTGAGAGGTCATTGAGTCCAGTCACGTACACTCATGGCAGGACCTATCACACTGACAGCTCTTTTTTTTAAAAAAAAAATTTGCCCCAGACCCCAAAATGGCCCCCTCAAGGATTGAGCTCACAGTCCTGGGTTTAGTAGGCTAGGGATCAGCTCACTGCACTATCCCTCTTCCTGAAGGTACACTGTGTGTTTCTGTTCATACATCAATGAAGGATCCTGTGGCACCTTATAGACTAACAGAAAAGTTTTGAGCATAAGCTTTCGTGAGCACAGACTCACTTCATAGCCGTGTCTACACGTGCACGCTACTTTGAAGTAGTGGCACTAACTTCGAAATAGCACCCGTCACGGCTACACGCGTCGGGCGCTATTTCGAAGTTAACTTCGACGTTAGGTGGCGAGACGTCGAAGTCGCTAACCCCATGAGGGGATAGGAATAGCGCCCTACTTCGACGTTCAATGTCGAAGTAGGGACCGTGTAGTCGTTGCGCGTCCCGCAACGTCGAAATTGCAGGGTCCTCCATGGCGGCCATCAGCTGAGGGGTTGAGAGATGCTCTCTCCAGCCCCTCAGCTCAATGGTGGCCGCATGGAGCGGCCCCTTAAAGGTCCCCTCCCCCTCCCTTCCTGTGCAGGAAGCTGAGGGAACGTGCAGGCGGCAGCCCAGACACGCGGCCAGCCTGCACGTCCCTCAGCCATCCAAACCAGCCACCCCACCTGCGATGGCTGCCCGGCAGCCCCCCCAGCGCCCCCAGGGGACCCCCCGCAAGGGGAGCCAGGGCAGCCAGCCCAGCCAGGTGGGCAGCCAGGCTGGGAAGCGGCAGCGGGGCCCCTCCTGGACGGAGGCCGAGCTGCGGGACCTGCTGGGGCTCTGGAGCGAGGAGGAGGTGCTCCAGGTAATGGGAAGCAAGAAGCGGAACGCGGATGCGTTCGCTCGGCTGGCCGACGGCCTGGCTGCCCGGGGTCACCCTGCCCGCACTCCTGATCACGTCAGGAGTAAGGTGAAGGAGCTGCGGCAGGGTTACTCCCGGGCCTGGGATGCGGCCAGCCGATCTGGGGCCGCCCCCGTCACTTGCCCCTTTTACAGGGAGCTCAGGGACATCCTGGGCCCCCGGCACACCTCCTCCCCTCCGGCCACCCTTGATACTTTGGCTGACGAGCCCCAGCAGGCCCTGCAGCCGGAGTCCGCCGCGGAGGTAAGCCCCGAACCCGGGGGCCCCCCCCGGAGCCCACCCCTGGGACATCGCGGCAGGAGGAGGAGGAGGAGGAGGAGGGGGGCTCCTTCTCCGCAGAATCCGGGCTGCAGATCCTCCTCCTGCCATCCCGGAGCAGCAGCCGGGCCTCCACCCCCCGGGGATCTCCAGACTGTGGGAGTGGACCGACAGGTATGTACCCCCCTCTGGTGTACACCCCTGGGCTTGATGGGCGGGGGGTAATAAATATGTGTCCAGGGCCCCCCACATGCTCACATGGCCATGGCCCCAAGGACAGCAGGGCCATGTCCCTCACAGCAGTGCATTAGCCCCTGCCCCGCCCCCCACCCCGCACGACAGTGCCATGCCCCATCCCCGGGGCAGGGGGGAGCGGAACCTCGAGGGGCCCCCGGGAGGAGGGGGTGGGACACCCCGCAGCAGCAGCAGCAGCAACAGCAGCAGCAGCAGCATGTGATGGAGTGGGGGGAGTGCAAAAGGGAGACTCAGGCTAGATATGAGCAACAAGAGCCGAATAGCTCCCAGGGGCAAAGGATGATCCTGGGGCTACAGCTGGCAGGTGACACCTCTGCCCTGAACAAAGAGGAGGGAGGAGCCGAGCTGGCTTTGAATTGGTGGGGGAGGGCGGGGGCCACAGGTAGAGGCTAGGGGAAGGGAGAGCTGGAAGGCAGCCAGCCTGAGGAGGGGGAAAGCTGCATCCCAGAGGGGCCCCCCTTGGGGTCTTCTCCCCAGGACGGGTTGGAAGGACTGTCTCTTCCAACAGCTGGTGCTGTCACTCCTGGGAGAAACTGGGCATCTGTGGCCTAAGAAACCTCTCCTGTCAGACCCTGCGGAGTGAAGTGAGAGTTGCTCCCACCAGGGGACGGGGTGCAGGGCAGGGGGACCCCTGAACCCCATCCATCACAGCAGCATCTCCCGGGGACGGGGATGGGGAACCTGCAGCACAGGGCTGGGGGGACAAAGGCCATGGCTCGGGGCCCACACTAACGCCTGTCTCCATTCTTCTTCCCCCCCTCCTCTCCTGTGTCCCGCACCTGCACCATCAGAAGGACTGGAAGAGAGCGCCAGCGAGGCATCAGTGGTCCCGGAGAGCCCTCCGGGGCCATCGCTCCAGGCAAGCCCCTCGGCCGAGGACCGACCGGCCCCACGGCGGGCTAGACGGCGGACCCCGCGCCACCACCAGCCGACAGCGATGGACCCCCAGCTGCTGGCCGTCCACCGTCGGCAGCTGGAGGTCGCGGAGCAGCACCTGCAGCTGCAGGAGTGGGTGCTGGCCTGGCGCCAAGAGGCATGGGGGGCCTACATGGAGACTTTCAACCGCCTGGTGGACTACCTGGCCCCCCGTGCCGCGCTGGCCGCCGCAGCGCCCGACGTGCCTGCTCTACCCGCTGCACCACCAGCTGCTCCGCCCATCGCCGTCCCATCCGCCGTCGCCCCGCCACCCACCACCGAGGGCCGGAGCGCCGAGGGACCCCTGGAGCCAGCTGAGACTCACCGAGCATATCTTCCGGTCCGGCCCGCCCCCAGCCAGACCCGGACAGGGCTGCGGCCACGGCAGGGCTCCCAGCCGCCCACACCCATTGCCGGACTTTAGGGGCAAGGGGCCCGGGACGTGGCCCCCCCCCCTTGTATATAGTTTGAACTTATTATTTTGTGCCCCCCGTTTGCCCCATCCCCCCCATGTAAATAGTTCTCCCCTTTATCCTCCCTGGTTTTCTTTTTATTACTGAGCACACTTTTTTCTTACTATTGTTTTATTTGTACATATTACTTTGGTTCCACACGTTGTATATAGTTTGTTCTTGTTTTATATATTTAATAGTTAAAAAAAAAAGTTCTCAAAGAAAAAGCAGTTTAAGTTCAGCCACAAGTGCGTGCTGTCATTTGTCCAGGAAAAGTGGGAGGGGGGTGCGGTTGGGTGCTCCATGGTGTGGGCGTTGGGGCAGGAGTGTGGTGGAGGAAAGGGCGGGCAGTGGGGGGCCTGGCAGAGTTCACCCCGCGGCCTCATCATCGAAGTGGGCCCGCAGGGCCTCCCGGACCCGGGTCCCTTCGGGGTCCACCTGCCGACTGGGGGCAGCGGGTGGCTGCACGTCGGCCCTGCCGGCCTCCACAGCCCAGCCTTGGAAAAAGGCCTCCCCCTTGCTCTCCACCAGATTGTGCAGGGCGCAGCAGGCACCCACAATCAGGGGGATGTTGTTGGGGCCCACATCCAGGCGGGTCAGGAGACATCTCCAGCATCCTTTCAGGCGGCCAAATGAGCGCTCCACCACCTGGCGCGCGTGGTTCAGGCGCTGGTTGAAGCGCTTCTGGCTAGCGGAGAGATGGCCCGTGTATGGGTGCATGAGCCAGGGCCGGAGGGGGTATGCCGCATCTGCAATGATGCAGAGGGGCATGGTGGTGTCCCCCAGCGGGATCTCCCGCTGGGGGATGTAGGTCCCCGCCTCCAGCCGGCACAGGCACAGGCACAGGCACAGGCACAGGCACAGGCACAGGCACAGGCCTGAGTTCCGGAAAACCCGGGCGTCGTGGGTGCTGCCAGGCCAGCCCACATAAATGTCCTGGAAACGTCCCCGGCTGTCCACCAAGGCCTGCAGGACGACAGAATGGTAGCCCTTGCGATTCAGGTATCGTCCTCCACTGTGATGCGGGGCGCGGATGGGGATGTGAGTCCCATCCAGAGCCCCGAAGCAGTTGGGGAAGCCCAGGGTGGCAAAGGTTGCGATGGTGGCATCTGGGTCCCCCAGCCTCACGAGCCTGTGCAGGAGCTTGGCGTTGATGGTATGCACAACCTGCAGAGAAAGCACATGGGACAGCACCAATGAGGGGTGAGCAGGGTGTGTGTGGCCCTGCCCTGCCCTCCCCGGCCCTGCCCTGCCCTCCTCTGCCCTGCACTGCCCTCCCCCGCCCTCCTCTGCCCTGCCCTGCCCTCCCCTGCCCTCCTCTGCCCGGGCCCCCCTCCCCTGCCCTGCCCTCCGCCTGTGGGTTCTCTTACCTCCATGAGGACAGCCCCGACGGTGGCCTTGCCGACACCAAACTGCTGCCCCACGGATCGGTAGCTGTCTGGAGTGGCCAGCTTCCAGACAGCAATGCCGACCCGTTTCTGCACTGTGAGGGCATGCCGCATGGTGGTGTCCTGGTGCCTGAGTGCGGGGGTGAGCCGCTGGCACAGCTCCATAAATGTCTGCCGGTTCATCCTGAAGTTCCTGAGCCAGCGGTCGTCATCCCACTCCCCAAGCACCAGCCGCTCCACCAGTCAGTGCTGGTGGGGTAGCTCCACAGCCGCCGGTGTGTGAGGCGGGGGTGGGGGCGGGGTGCTGCAGGGTTGGGGTTTGAGCCCTGCTGCCCTGGGGGCAGCTCCTCCTCCGGGGTAGCAAGGAGGTGCTCAGCTGCCTCCCGCACCGCATGGATCAGGGCAAGCCCTGCTCCTGCCGGGAGGGCTGGGTGGACCTCTGGCTGCTGCTGCTGCTGCTGCTGCTGCTGGGGGTCCATGACTGCGGCGCCCGGGGTCTGTGTGCCTATGGCTCCTCAGACCGCGTGCTGTGCAGGCTGAGTGTGTCTGGGAGGGGCCCTTTAAGGGAGCGGCTAGCTGTTGCCCCGGAAGTGCTAGTCCGCCCTGTGACCCTGTCTGCAGCTGTGCCTGGCATCCCTATTTCGATGTGTGCTACTTGGGCGTGTAGACGTTCCCTCGCAGCGCCTATTTCGATGTTGGGCTGCGCAACGTCGAAGTTGAACATCAACGTTGCCGGCCCTGGAGGACGTGTAGACGTTATTCATCGAAATAGCCTATTTCGATGTAGGCTTCACGTGTAGACGTAGCCCATCCGATGCTGGAGATCTGATCTGATCTGATGGAGATCCAGCATCTGATGAAGTGAGTCTGTGCTCACGAAAGCTCATGCTCAAAACTTTTCTGTTAGTCTATAAGGTGCCACAGGACCCTTTGTTGCTGTTACAGATCCAGACTAACACGGCGACCCCTCCGATACTTGTCTCATACATGTCTCTCTCTCAGACACACATATTGTCTTTCACATTCACCTCCCAATACATATTTGTGTTACTCTTTTTGTTACTTGTTGATACTACCAAAGTGCTGTTATTGGCATTTTTAACTGATCTATGTATTTCATAATTTTTCATTCTCTCTTACACTTAAATTTAATTATTTGAGTAATGAGTTCTAAAATGCCTAACCTGTCCCCTCTGGAATAGTTATCCCTATACTAACTTAAAAAATATTATATGTATTTACATATTTCGTGACAGACCCCTCAACGTCCCTAAAGGGTCGTACGCTTCCAGGTGGCTCCTTGTGGGCCCCAGAAACTCAGGGAGGTCCCCTTTGTTGCCCTGGGGCTTCCCAAAGGCAAGGGTCTCCCTTTACCGAGCCGTTTTCATCACAAGCCAGTCTGAATTTGGAGTGGAGCAGGTTCCTTCTCCACCAGCCTCAAGCTGCTCCAGCTCTACCCCAGTTAGCCAGCCCTACCAGGGAGAATGATGGTGGGAGCCAAGACCCACCCATGGCCCCGGAATCCAGCTCAGGGACCCTAGAGGAGGAGGAAGCCAGTGGATCTTTTTGCCCCTGCCCCACAACAGCTCCCTTTCCGTGGGACTCTTCACCCACCACTACCCTCTGGGTTCTTTTCCCCACGTGTGCTGTGTTGTGCTGTTTTTGGGTACGGTACGGTACGGTACAGTACGGTATGGTATGGTATGGGCCGGGCCGGGCCGGGCTGGGCTGGGCCAGGCCGGTTTCCACACCTCCAGCCTCCTTCTCTCTGGGCACCACCCCCCTCCTCCTCATGCTGCCTGGGGAAAGCCTTTTATAGAAAGCCTGAAGGTCTTTATTGGTCCCAGGTGCTTTAATTACGGCCTGATGCTGGCTGACCCTTGATGAGCCCCAGATGCCTATGCAGCCTTCAAGACTGCGCCCTCTGTGAACTTACAAGAGGAACAAAAAGGGGTTTCTCCAATGCCCAAAATGTTCCCCCTCCCTCAGGCACCTGTCAGCTGCAGTCTGAGATCTGTCATTCTGCCATAATATATTATGTCTAGGTTTTTCATTTGTACTGGTGGCACACACCGCTCAATAGTTTAGTAAACATAACAAATACATTCCACACATGGATGGAAAAAATAGAGGGAACGTAGTTCTGGGTGTACTTGGACACCCAGTTCTGATGCCTCAGCTGTCATGACCTCACTGCTCCATTATCTAACCTAGCTAGATTAAAGCTAACTCAGGTATGTCTGCACAAGATGCAGTCACATTTAACTGCAATGTAGACATATCCTAGGTTCCTAGGGAAATCAGATTACAACCTGAATGATCCCATGATTGTAGCACAGAGAAATGACCACTCTGTAGTGATCTCTACTTGTAGCACAACCTTTGCTTACTGGCTTTTCTGCATGTGGATATAGACATCCTGCCTCTGAGTAAAATTGTCACTGCAAACAGCATTATTTCCCAGGGGATTTTAAAGGCCATGTAGACAAGCCTTTCTTTCTTTTTCTTAGTGTAGCTTGAATCGGGGCTTCTGACTCAGTATTTCCTAATATAAAGGCTGTGATATTACAATCAGTACTTTGTTCCAGTTAGTTCTTTTACTTACTGCCTGCAGGATTTCATTAAAAATGTTCCAAAAGAGGAAAATAAAAAAGAAAGCACACAGGGACAAAATATTAACTCTGAGGGACTACGTCTCCCTAATCATGCAGTTACTCTCTGAGGTTTTTCATAAAGCAGTTTGAAAAGGGCAAAAAAGATTGAAATCTAAATCAAATTTCTCAAAACTACCAAAAAAAAGTTTCATTTGACCAAAACTGAAAAAAAATGGTTCGTCAATCTCCCACCTTTGTGACCTTTTTGTCCTTATTCAGGATAGGAATTTTTTTCAAAAATCTCAAATTCTTGTGGGATGGGAAACTTCCCACCATACCCAGTTTGCACTGTATCACACTTATAAGCTGTGTCTACACGTGCACGCTACTTCGAAGTAGCGGCACTAACTTCGAAATAGCGCCCGTCGCGGCTACACGCGTCGGGCGCTATTTCGAAGTTAACTTCAACGTTAGGCGGCGAGACGTCGAAGTCGCTAACCTCATGAGGGGATCGGAATAGCGCCCTACTTCGACGTTCAACGTCGAAGTAGGGACCGTGTAGACGATCCGCGTCCCGCAACGTCGAAATTGCCGGGTCCTCCATGGCGGCCATCAGCTGGGGGGTTGAGAGATGCTCTCTCTCCAGCCCCTGCGGGGCTCTATGGTCACCGTGGGCAGCAGCCCTTAGCCCAGGGCTTCTGGCTGCTGCTGCGGCAGCTGGGGATCCATGCTGCAGGCACAGGGTCTGCAACCAGTTGTCGGCTCTGTGGATCTTGTGTTGTTTAGTGCAACCGTGTCTGGGAGGGGCCCTTTAAGGGAGCGGCTTGCTGTTGAGTCCACCCTGTGACCCTGTCTGCAGCTGTGCCTGGCACCCTTATTTCGATGTGTGCTACTTTGGCGTGTAGACGTTCCCTCGCAGCGCCTATTTCGATGTGGTGCCGCGCAATGTCGAAGTTGAACATCGACGTTGCCAGCCCTGGCGGACGTGTAGACGTTATTCATCAAAATAGCCTATTTCGATGTTGCTACATCGAAATAAGCTATTTCGATGTTGGCTTCACGTGTAGACGTAGCCATAGAGTGCTTAAAGGAATCATCTAACCTGAAAGTAAGAAAGAATTTAAAACAATGGAAAACCATAAAGTAATAATAAAAGTGCTTATTTTAGATCTGAACAGATGACATCACAACAAAACGCTAGAGGTGTGTCAATTTCAAAGCATCTATTTCCAGTTAATTTTGACTTGATGATGATGATGATGATATCTGCTGAAGTTAGAAAAACCTTCTAACATTTATCTTTTTGACTGTTTTCATAATTTTACATTATGGGTATTTTTAATTGATTGGCTTTTTAATACTCTGTGGCCACGTTTACATGGGAAGCCTCTGTCAACAAACATCGCTGTTGGAAGAGATTTCCTAGCAGGACCTCTGTTGACAGATCAAATCTACACATAAAAGCAGATCTAAAGAGCAATCTGCACTGCTGACAGAAACCAGCCAGACTGCCCATCCCCCTCTCGACAGAATGGCTCACCGGAAGCTCAGCAAACAGGGCTGCCTGGTGAACCAGAAGCTCTGTATGTCGACAAAAGGGGCCCAGATCATCTACATGGCTGTTTTGTTGACAGAACATTGTGAAGAGAGGCATTATACCTAAATGGGGAGAGGTATAACGCTACTGGCAGATGCGTTGGGTTTTGTCAAAAAACTGTCGACAAGGCACATTTAGCATGTAGATGCTCCTCAGATTTTTCCAACAAAAGCCCAGTTTTTCCGGGAAAAGCCACGCATGTAAACATGGCCTATGTGTTCAGTAGCCCTTTTCACTACTTCAGTGAAGATTTAAAAGGCATGATTAAGGATAATTTCTGCCTTTGACAGTTTATAACTTGTAGTTGAGGTTGCCTACAAAGAATTACATTTTTTTAAATCTCGTTGCATGCACAACTTTTGAATACTTCGTATTGTGTACAAAAATATGTTTATTGGAATATATTGTATGTGAAAATTGTACCTTGTCCAATTTCATTCACTAATGACATGCATTAAAGCTCTTAAACCTACTTTCTTGCAAAGCGATTTGAAAAAAAACCCTAAAATTAAGTGAAGTAGAACAAATTACATACAGAGCTATGAAAAAACCCTAACCATTCTTTATGAAGAATAATAAATTTTATTCAATGTTATATTCCTCCAAGCTGCCACTCAATGGAGAACTCTGAGAAGTTTAAAACACATTGGCTGCGTCTACACTGGGACGCTACATTGAAATAGCTTATTTCGATGTAGCGAAATTGAAATAAGCTATTTCGACATGTAGTGTCCACACATCCTCCAGGGCTGTTGCCGTCGTAGGATAGGACTAAATCCAAATAGGCCCCGCAGGGGAGCGTCTACACACAAAAGCAGCCCCAATCGGAATAAGGGGGCAAGGAAAGCCAGCAGACGGGGTCACAGGGCAGACTAGCCCTTCCAGGGCAACATCAAGCTGCTCTCTTAAAGGGCTCCTCCCAGGTAGACTCGGCCTGCACAGCACAGGTCTGCAGAGCCCACAGCCACTTGCACCCCGTGCATGCAGCATGGACTCCCAGCAGCAGCAGCAGCAGCAGCAGGCAGAAGCCCACACAGGTGCCCCCAGAGCAGTGGCCGCCCTGCTTGGTGCCATGGAGGAGGCCGCCCAGCATCACCTAGAAGAAGATGAGCTGTCCTCCTCTGGGAATGAAGAAGCTGCCCCAGACCATGTAGCCCTCCCGGCCTCCGCCTGCTGGGTGCGCCGCCGGCTATGGAGGTACCCACCAGCAGAGTGGCGGGAGTGGCTGGTGTTTGGGGAATGGGGCAACGACCACTGGCTCCAGAATTTCTGGATGAGCCGGAAGACATTCCTCGAGATCTGCCCGTGGCTCACCCCTACCCTGTGGCACCACGACACCCCCATGCGACGTGCCCTCACCATCGAGAAAAGGGTCGGCATCGCTGTCTGGAAGTTGGCCACTCAGACAGCTGCCGATCCATAGGACAGCAGTTTGGTGTGGGCAAGGCCACCGTCGGGGCTGTCATCATGGAGGTAAGGGGACTCCAGGGGCGGGGTAGAGACCAGGGGGAGGGGGAGCCGGGGGGAGAGGGGGAACCTGGGGGGAATCTGGGGGGAGGGGGGGACCCGGGGAGAGCCTGAGGGGCAGGGGAACCTGGGGGGAGCCTGGGGGAGGGCCAGGCACACCCTGCACACCCCTCACAGGTGCTCATGTCCTTCCCCTGCAGGTGGTCCGCACACTGAACGCCCTGCTGCTCCACAGGCTCGTGCGGCTTGGGGACCTGGATGCGGCCATCGTGGGGTTTGCCAGCATGGGGTTCCCTAATTGCTTCGGGGCACTGGATGGGACCCACATCCCCATCTGTGCCCCAGAGCACAGCGGAGGACGCTTCCTGAATAGAAAGGGCTATCATTCGATGGTTCTCCAGGCCTTGTTGGACAGCCAGGGCTGCTTCTTGGACATTTATGTTGGCTGGCCTGGCAGCAGCCACAATGCCCAGGTGTTTAGGAACTTGGGCCTGTGCCACCGGCTGGAGGTGGGGACCTACATCCCCCAATGGGAGATCCCTGTGGGGGACACCACCATGCCCCTCTGCCTTGTCGCAGATGTGGCCTACCCCCTCCAGCCCTGGCTCATGTGCCCCTACACGGGCCACCTCAGTGCCAGCCAGGAGCGGTTGGTTCAACACCCGCCTAAACCATGCACGCCAGGTGGTTGAGAGGACTTTTGGCTGCCTCAAAGGCCACTGGAGGTGCCTCCTCACCCATCTGGATGCAGGGTTCCCCAGCATCCCCCAGGTTGTGGGTGCATGCTGCGCACTGCACAGCCTGGTGGAAAGCAAGGGGGAGGCATTCATGTAGGGCTGGGCTGTGGAGGCTAGCATGGCCTACGCCCAGCCACCCACCGCTCCCCAGTCGCCAAGCTGACCATGAGGGGATCCGGGTCCGGGAGGCCCTGCATGCCCATTTTGACCAGGCTGCAGGGTGAATGCTGGCAGGACCAGCCGATGAGCCACGCACTGCCCCCCCACGCCCCCCACAACACTACCTGTCCCCACGCCCACACCACTGAGCACCAAAGAGCACACACCACCACACGTTTTGTTTTAAATAAACCAAACCTTGAAACAATGATGAACTTTTACATTAATGATGGGAACTATGTACATCGGGGTGGGGGACAGCTACTAAAGGGGGGTGGGACAAGGCAACTATGTACAATTAATGGGGGGGGGGGATATGTACAAAGGGGGACCCGGGGGGCTCAGTCCTTGGCCTCCTTCACCCCTACTGTCCAGCGCCTGGCTTGGGGGGGCGCGACCCACGTCTGGGCCAGAGGCCCCATCGAGGCTGGGTGGGGGTTGGGAGAACCGGCAGGTATGGCCAGGGTGGTTCCTGAGCCCTGCGGTCCCCCTCCTCGGCAGGCTCCAGGACAGGTGGAAGGTGGCTGAGAGAGACGGCAGCTGGAGCAGCGGGGAGTGCCATCTGCTCTGTGATCTGCTTGAAAGTCCTCATGAAGGACCCCCAAGCCTCCTGGCGCCAGGCCAGTGCTCATTCCTGCAAGTGGAGCCGGCGCTCCTCCGCTTGCAGGCGGCACTCTGAAACCTCCACTTGACTCCAGAGGGTGGTGAGAAGCTGAGGGTCAGCAGTCACCCATGGCTGGCTCCAGCAGTGGCGGGCTTGTCCTGGGGCCAGTCCCTGCTCTGCTGCTGGGGTGCCCTGACGCGATGGCCCCGGTGGGCTGTCTGGCACAACAGACAAAGCGCCTGTGCTGTCGAGGCCTTCAGATGGTGCGGCTGCAGAATAGAGGGGGGAAGAGAGAGTAGAGACGGCCGTTAGTCTGGGCCCTGACCCGTGGTCCACGTCCCCCTACCCCTCCGCTGCTGGTTCGCCATCCCCTGTCCTCCAGAGATGATGATGATGGGTGTGGTATCCCCCCGGGGGGGTGCCCTTCTGAGGTTCTGCTCCCTCCTATCTCCAGGGATGAGGCATGGCACTGTCCTTGGGGGCAGGTGCTGACATGTTCTGAGGGACATGCCACTGCTGTCCTCGGGGCCGTGGTCTGGCTGGGTGTGTGGAGGGCCCTGGTTGTGTCCCTTGTCCCCGCCCCTTAACCCGGGGTTGTGCACCTGGGGTACATACCTGACGGTCTGCTCCCACGGCCGGGGGACACCAGTCGGGCAGACGTCCTGCTGGAGCTGCGGGAGGGGAGGTCAATGAGGAGCCCCCTGTCACTGGAGCCTTCCTCCTCCTCCTCTGCTGTCCCAGGGGTGGGGTCCTCTGAGGGCCCCGGGATGCAGGGCTGGCCTCCAGGCCGGACTCTGGCTCTGGGGCCTGCTGGGGCTTGTCGGCCGAGGTGTCAAGGGTGGCTGGGGGGAGGTGGCGTACTGGGGTCCCAGGATCTCCCTGAGCTCCCTGTAAAAGGGGCAAGTGGCCGGGGCGGCCCCAGACCATCTGGCCGTGTCCCGGGCCCGGGCGTAACCCTGCCGCAGCTCCTTCTCCTTACTCCTGACATGGTCAGGAGAGTGGAGAGAGTGACCGCGGGCAGCCAGGCCCTCAGCCAGCTGGGCGAACGCATCTGCGGTCTGCCGCTTGCTCCCCATTACCTGGAGCACCTCCTCCTCACCCCAAAGCCACAGCAGGTCCTGGATCTCGGCGTCTGACCAAGAGGGGCCCCGCTGCCCCTTCCCCCCTGTCTGGATGGCTGGGAGCCCTGGGTCCCCTTGAGGGGGGTGCCCTGTGAGTGCGTGGGGGGCTGGCTGGCTGCCACGGGTGCTGGGTGGAGGATCGGGACGTCTGGAGGGCGTGCATGCTGTGCACATGTCTGTGCTGCTGCCTGCATGCTCTGAGCTTCCTGCCACAGGAAATAAGGGGGCGGGGAGCTTTAAGAGGCTGCTGCACGCGGCGACCATAGAGCTCAGGTGCTGGACAGACCGTGTCTCAACCCCTCAGCTGATGGCCACTATGGAGGACCCCACTATTTCAACGTAGTGGGACGCAGATCGTCTACACATGCCCTACTTCGACGTTGGACATTGAAGTAGGGCTCTATTCCCATCTTCTGATGGGGATAGCAATTTCGATGTCTCGCCACCTTATGTCAATTTCAACTTCGAAATAGCGCTTGACACGTGTAGACGAACCAGGCGCTATTTCAAAGTTGGCCCGACTATTTTGAAATAGCCGGCTAGTGTAGACGCAGCTATTGAAACTTTTTGGAGCACTTTATCTCCATAATAGTTCATAAAAAGAAATTAAAAAAACATATGTAATAGACTAGAACTTGAAAAACAGATATATTAAAATAATTGTGGACCATGTGGTAGCTATTTATCGGGGGAAAAAAGAATGGAAGATAGTTGGTATCTACTCACAATGAGCCAAAATTACTGTTTTGCATTTTAACAGCTTGATGTTATGGAAAATGTGATGGAAGTTCCCCATTTTCAAAAGTGCTCTTGCAATAGTGTTTGAACATGTTTATTTGTTCACAAGCTTGTGTGATTGCAAATGCTACATGAGCATGTGCAAATCAGGAATTTGTGCAGGCACATAATTAGGCTCTTATCTGACTCTAATTTGGGTGTGCAAAAGTGAATATCCCCCTTTGGAAAGATGGATCATAATTGTATCAGTAAAGGAAGTCTTTACGTCTTTTTCTCTGTGAAAAAAATGAACAAATTATAGGCTTTAAACTTCTACCTTTGAAACTAATAGAGTTTTTTCCAGTAAGATCAGGATGAGGCCCAGGGTTGAAATTCACTAGTTCCATGGCTCTACCCTTTTAAGGACTTAAGTGGGTGTCAGTGAGCAGCCTAAGTAGATGCTACAGTATTAGGGAGCAGTGGAATGGGACACATGAGGCACAGAGTCACCCTTGCCCCCTAGTAAGCTCACCCCCAGTAATGTACAAGTGTGACCCCCTTCACCTATTTAATCATAGAATCATAGACTCATAGAACACTAGGACTGGAAGGGACCTCAAGAGGCCATCGAGTCCAGCCCCCTGCCCCAATGGCAGGACCAAGTACTATCTAAACCATCCCTGATAGACATCTATCTAACCTGTTCTTAAATATCTCCAGCAATGGAGATTCCACAACCTCCCTTGGCAATTTATTCCACTGTTTGACCGCCCTGACAGTTAGGAACTTTTTCCTAATATCCAACCTAAGCCTCCCTTGCTGCAGTGTAAGCCCGTTGCCTCTTGTTCTATCCTCAGAGGCCAAGAAGAATAAGTTTTCTCCTTCCCCCTTATGACTCCCTTTTAGATACCTGAAAACTGCTATCATGTCTCCCCTCAATCTTCTCTTTTCCAGACTAAACAAGCCCAATTCTTTCAGCCTTTCTTCATAGGTCACATTCTCTAGACCTTTAATCGTTCTTGTCGCTCTTTTCTGGACCTTCTCTAGTTTCTCCACATCTTTTTTGAACTGTGGTGCCCAGAACTGGACACAATACTCCAGCTGAGGCCTAACCAGCCACCTCCTCTTCCTAGCCATGTGGGTTCAGATAAGAAAGTAAATCCAGGCAGGAGTTGGACCCAGTGGCCAGAGACACGTAGTGGAAAGAGCAAACTAGTGAGAAACAACTGAATTGTTTTCTACAGATTTTACAGTGGACCTTCTTACCCAGCAATTATCTGTTTGCACCAGCTCCTGCACAATCTTTTCACCTCAGCTTCAGTCCACCACCCTCCATGCTCCTCTCCTCTCTTCCTCTTCTCTTCTGTGTTAGTCCACTTATAATTACTCTCTTAGGTGTCCTCTCCCTTCCTCTGGCTTATTGTTTACCTAATAACTTCCTAACAAAACTCCACCCAAAAGAATACAACATAAAAAATACCTGTTATGAAGCATCATGCTTCCCCCTCAAAACTGAACAAACCCAACAACATGGAACTCACTTGATTTTTACAAACCTTCACTCTTGTAATTCTGCTTATCTTGTTATGTTCCTTTCTTTTATCTTTCGTGTAGTCTATTTAGATTGGAAACATTTGGGGCCATGGGCTACCTATCATTCTGTGTTTGAACAATGCCTGCAATTGTGGGGGGCTCCCAGGCTTTACTGTAAACAGTAATTAGTAAAGTGGTGTATTGGTCCTTACTGAGTTCCTTTCCACAGAGGTGTGAAGCAACTCTCACCAAATAACAAATGAAAGCAATGAAAAAACTGCTATTCAGTGTGGGCTAAACAATTTCTTAATTTTTTTTTACTTCCACTATGAACTATTCAGTATATTTATTCATTGTTGGAAATACATTGAATTTCATTCTGTTGTATGTCATAAAGGAGGCGAGCAATTTGTTGAGGATAGTGAGCTATTAACAGTCTAAGCATTGGGTCACTAAAATGCTGAAAACATCAACATACCCATATGAAACACACAAGACCATTTGTGATCATGATTTTCAAGCTGTCACATCTCCCAGTGAAATTATAAAAGCTTTAGGAGTCTACTGAAACATCATGAAAGACAAAGGTTGAAATCCAGTTCCACTCTACTCTAATCAATGAGTCTCTGAAATACTTGAACATTGTGAAGATTAGATTAGTGCCAGAGGTGAGAATGCCGACTTGCAAATTGTTATGATATCAAAGGTCATGGGCACTTTCATTATTCTTTCCCTCATCTCTGAGAATTCAATTACTGTCCATTTTTCTTTTGCCTCTTTTCTTACAAATGTACCTTTGCAAGTGTAGGGACTTGTGTTAACCTAGAACTCTCTTGAGTGCTAGCTGGGAGGTCCAGCTAACATGAGAGAGCACATGTTACTGTTAAGATCCCATGCACATTGTGGGTTTTTTGGCATAAATTCATAGACATAAAAACAGAAGAGACCACCATGGTCATCTCCTCTTCTTGGTGGAAAGTACAGGCTTCTCTGAATTAATTCCCATTTAAATTAGGGCATATCTTTTAGAAAAAGCATCTGATCTGAATGTCAAAATTTCCAGTAATTAAGAATCTACCAACACCTCTGATAAGTTTTTCCCATATTTAATTAACCTCACTGTTAAATTTTTCTCTTTATTTTATTTGTTGTCTAAATATGTCTAGCTGCAACTTTCAATAGTTATTTCTTATTGGACTAATTGAAGAACCCTTTATTAACAAATATTCCTCATATGAAAAGTTATATAGTTTATGATATCACTTTTAACATTCTCTTTGATAAGCTAAATTTGAGTTCCTTGGGTCTTTAATATTAAGGCAATTTTTCCAGTCCCATAATCATTCTCAAGGTTCTTCTCTGAACCAAAATGAGCACAGTTTTACAATAGCAGTTGTACAAATGACAAAGAGATAATATAACTTTACTGCTACGCAATATTTCAGCATGACCCACAAGACTTTTTCAGAAATACTGTTCCCCAAGATAGTTTCCCATGTTGAAAGTGTGTCCTGCATTCTTTATTTTAGACATAATGACTTCCTATTTGGCCCTATTGAAAAGACAATACAATGTAAGAAGGTAAATAGAATAATTTTCCCTCAAGCACTTTTAGTAATTTTGTTCTTCGGGAGAGCTCTCTGCTCAGCCATCCACTCCTTCCAGTGAACATCATGCAATCAGGGGAAAATGTTGCCTGCTGTACAGGTAGCAGCTAAAAATTGTAGTGCTATACACCACAACTGTAACTTTCTCCCTAGAGGCTATGTCCACACTAGAGAATTTTGTCGACAAAACTGGCATTTTGTTGACAAAACTCTTGGAGTGTCCTTATTACAAAGCATTCTGTTGACAGTAAATAGACAGAATGTGGCACTTCTGTTAACAGTGTTCTTCTCTTCCCCCAGGAGGCAGAATGTCTTTCTCAACAGAAAGCAAGTGTGGATGCTCCAGGTGGCCCTGTATTGACAGAAAAGTCCTACATGGCACCAGCCAGCTTCCTCCTGGAGACTCCCTGTCTACAGCAATCACAGCTCTATGTTCCTTTTCTCTGGGCAGTCTTAAAGCTGCTGGGAGCCCCAGAAACTCTGTGGCAGGAAGTTAACAGCACATAAATGGCCCAGCAGCATGCTGCTCTGCACCTCACTCCACAGCCACTCCTTCCTGCTCTTCTGAGCTATGGCGAGCCCACCAGTGAGCCAGCCACATGGTGGCCCCATGGGTTCCTCTAGGAAGCTTCTGGAGGGGTCCCATGAGTCCCCCCCACCTCCCTCCAGGCACAAAATGCCAGGCCCCATCATGAACTGGGCCTGAGGTCAAGGACCTCCTCAGCCTCTGGGCCAAGTAGGAAATCTTGTTGGACTCTTCTGCCAAGAGGTACAATGCCCTTGCCTACATCCAGGGGCCACTGTCCTTACAGCATAGGCCACCCAGCCCACACCATGGAGCAGGTGAGAGCCAAAGTTAAAGATCTCCAGCAGGCATGTGTCCTGGCCCAGGACCTGGCCAGAGGTCAGAGGCAGGACCCACCACCAACCCCTACTAAGACGAGCTGCACCGCCTCCTGAGGGGTGAAGAAACCTCCCCTCCAACTGCACCCCTGGATACCACCTAGGAGGCCCTCCTTCCCTGCTGCTCCTAGAGCCAGAGGAGGAGGAGGGGGAGCACCCTGGGGCCCAACAAGATCTGGAGGCAGACAAGGGGTCCAAAGCTAGCGAGAGTACCCTGGTGATCACCCTGGACTCAGGCCCCTCCAGCCAGGCCACTTCCAGGGTATGCTTAGACCTGTTCGAGGGAGCCTCCAGTAAGTAGCCCATTCATCACACACCCCAGGGCATACGGCGGGGGTGGGGGCAGGTGTAAGGCTTACCAGACTGGCTTGGGCAATACCTTGCGCTGTGGTCCCAGCATGCACAACCATGTGCAAAACAGCATGTCCCACCTGGACCCAGGAGGCAGACCGTGGGCATGGGCACCAGCCTGGTGCCAGCCTCATGGGAGGCTGGACAGGCCCTGGGGAAGAGGGCCCTGCTAGCCCCTGCCATGGCTGGAAAGCAGGCCAGCCACATGGATGATGGCCTGACCCAAGACACACCAGTGAGGACTGTGGGTGCTGGCATGCGGGCATGCCCACAGACAAGAGTCAGCACCTGCTGCCATGGACAGTGCTGTGAGCTGCATGTATGTGTGGGGGTCCGGGGAGGGACAGGCTGCTCCAGCTCACCCAGCACTCACACAGGAACCACTCTGTGGCTGGACACCCCCGAGGCTGCTAGCCCCTCAGGTGGAGAGGGTCAGGGGGATTAGTGGTCAGTGCAGTCCCCAGGGCACCGTGGGGTTCCTGAGCACCAGTGCCCACCATGCAGGACACACATGCCTGTGCTCCTGGGACGTCCCCATGCCTTGGCCTGGGGGATGGTGGCTGCTACTCACAGGGTGGGGAAGGGCCTTTGGGGCTGTGTGGCATGAATGACTCACCATCCCTGCCCCTTGTCTTCCTTACAGCTGCACTGAGGGCCAGGCCAGCCCCACCTCCCTGCCTGGGCCAGCCAGCCCCACCCCGGCCCCAGAACGAGGCAGCCCGGATCAGCACCAGCAAAAGCCGGCACTCCACCATAGCAAAGGCGTGGTTCACAACCAGAAGGGCCATCACCGGGGGAATGACAACCTCCAGATTGCCCACACTGCTGCCCTCTGGAGGCTCATAGGCCTCCTGGAGTGGCAGCTGCAGGAAGACCAAGAGTGGTGTATCCAGGCATGGGACCAACTGATGTCCCATTTAGATGCTGTCACCAACATCTGTCAGAAGGAGTTGGCCCAGCCATTTGCAGCTGTTGCTCCCGTTTCTCCCCAGCCCCTGCCCCACCTGCCCTGTACCCCTGCTAGCCATCCCCCACGGTGTGGTAGACCTGGTGTGGTGGGTGATGTCCATGGCCACTCCCCAGATGCCCCCTGCCATGCCCGCCCCACTTGCTCCCCAGGCCCCCTTTGCTCCCCCAGTGGAGCCTGACTCCACGGCAGCCCCACTGTATCCATACCTCCCTGTGTTAAGGGCCTGAACCCAGCCCCAACGGGGACCCCAAACCCAGATCAGGAGAGGATCCCAAGGCTGACACTG
Organism: Carettochelys insculpta; assembly: GCF_033958435.1. NCBI lineage: Eukaryota > Metazoa > Chordata > Testudines > Carettochelyidae > Carettochelys > Carettochelys insculpta. The sequence continues at coordinate 289,045,089 of NC_134137.1, forward strand.
CTCCACTGCCTCCTCCCTTGTGGGATCATGACCCCCTACACCCTCCTTGGACTGATGCTCCCCACCCCCTTTTCCCAAGCCTCCCCCTCACTGTATATAGGTACCTGTTCTGGCACATTGTACGTAGTTGGGTTTTTCCCACTACATTTATTTTACACAAATTCTCTATGTTCAAGTAAAGCAGTTTGTGGTTCACACCCTCCGCTCCTGCATCCCTCGTTATTGGAGAGGGGCGAGGGGTCGAAGGGAAGGGTCATGGTTGGGAGGGGGTAGGACTGCAGGTTCAAGGCCCCCATTGGGGGTGCCCCAGGGAGGGTTACTGGGGGCCATGGGTGAAGCTGTCCCTCAGGGCCTCACTGATCCACAGCCCTTCCTGATGGGCCTGACGGATTGGAGCTGCACTCGGCTGTTCATAGCCATGGCCGATGTCCGTCCCCCACCCCTGGAGGATGGCCTCCTTCTTCCCCTCCGCAATGTTGGGGAGGGCACAGCACACTGCCTCAACTTGGGGGACGTTCTGCTCCCCCACATCCAGGCATGTGAGGAGGCACCTAAAGTGTGCCTTCAGGTGGCTGAAGCCACGCTCAGCCTGCAGCCATGCCTGCTTGAACTGGTCATTAAACAGTTCCTGGCTGGGGTCCAGCTGCCCAGTGTAGGGCTTCATGAGCCAGTGCATGAGGTTGGTAGGTAGCATCCCCCACAGTGCAGAGTGGCATGTTCACATCCCCAACTGCCAGCACCCTGTGGGGGACGTAGGTGGCCACCTCCGTCCTGCAGCACAGACTGGATTTGTGGAACACTCATGTGTTGTGTGTCCAGCCTGATCACCTGATGTATACATAGATGAACTGTTGCCTGTGATTGACCAGGGTCTGCAGCACAATGAAGTGATTCCCTTTTCTGTGAATGAACTTGGCCATACTGTGGTCTGGGGCACAGATGGGGCTGTGGGTCCTATCGATAGCCCTGAAGCAGTCGGGAAACACCAGGGTGGCGAATTCAGTCATGACCACATCCACGTCTGCCTGACAGGTGGCCCTCTATACCAGGATGCTGTTGATGGCTGTCATTATCTGCAAAGGGAGGGAACCGAACACTCACATCAGGGACTGGAGGAGAGAGCCCTTGGGCCCTGGAGGACTCCCCCCACATCTTCCTTCTCCCTTCCCTAGCTCTCTGGGAGCCCCCCCCCATGAGGCTGACCGCCCCCCCAGCAACAGAGCTGTGCATGGGTAGGACAGCATGGTCCCCTGGGGATGGGGCTTCCCCCCACCCCTTTCACCCTGACCCTGCTCCCCGAGGGTCCCCCTTGGGCAACACCCCCCCACACACTTCCCTGTCCAGGGCCTGCAGCCTGAGAATGCCATACCTGCATGAGGATGGCACCAAAGGTGGACTTCCACACATCGAACTGGTTCCTGACAGAGTGGTAACTGTTGGGGTGGTGAACTTCCATAGGGCGATGGCAACCCACTTTTCCAGGGAGATGGTGAGCAGCATCTAGGTGTCCTGTCTCCAGAGGGCAGGGGCGAGCCAGACACAGAGCTCCAGGAAGGTGTCCTTCTGCATTCAGAATTTCTGGAGCCTCTGCTGGTCATCCCACTGCTCCATTGTGAGCTGGTCCCACCAGTCAAAACTGCTGCTGTACCTCCACACCCACCTGAGCACTTGAGAGGGTGAGCACAGGTGGGCCCATGTGGCATCCATGGTGTGTTCCTCAAAGCCAGTACTGGGCTCGTCTTCCCAGAGGAATTGGAGAGCGGCCAGGATGAGGTGCAGCAGAAGCTGCCGCACCTGTGTGTAGGGCCCGAGCAAGCCCTCCAGGGGTTGCTGCAGCACCATGGCTAACTGGAAAGCACAAAGTCTCTCAGCAGTGTGTGAGCCCTGCAAGACATCATGGGCAGGGAATGTGTGTGTTGTGGGGGCTTTAAGGGCACACTTTACTGGGGCTCCTGGAAAGGCTTGCTGTCTATGCAACCCTGTCTGACGGGGTTCCAAGGTCCGTTCTGTCAAGAGAGTGGCTGGGCAGTCTGTCCGCTCTCTGTTGACAGAGCGGCACTAGACAGAGTGATCTGCTTTGCTGTCTGACTGCAATCTGTCGACAAAAGTTTTGCCAGAAGATCTCCTCTGACAGTAACTTCTGTCAACAGATTGCTCCAGTGTAGACATAGTCATTGTATTCGCCAAACGACTAACACTCAGCAAACCAAACAACTACCCTAAGCACCCACAACTAGTAGAGTTGAGAGAGGTTAACACAGTGAAGGGATTTTTACTGAGAGGGACAGATTCAAATTGTTAAGTGTGGTCTGTACAGTACGATATGGAAGGTTGTGGTAATGGTAAGGTGCAGGCCTGTGTGTGAGCAGTGTAGGATATGCCGCGTTAGGTGGCTTAATTACTAATTTTCTTGCATGCGTAGCAATACCTACTTTGCAGTGATAACATTCAGGTGCATTAATATGTGTAGGAGTAGTGATATGGCTCAGTCAATATTGTTAAATCAGCTTTAACTTTTGATATTTCCTATTTCACATGCTTTTCTTGCAATTGTAAAATTCTAGAAATGCTAGGTTGTTGGGTTTTATTGTTATTTATTTTGATTTAATTTATTTAGCCTTAAAAGATTTTCTGGTTAATATTTTATAGTGATCAGCTTTGTCTATACTGACTGTACATGTCATTAAAGTCTTCATGTTTCTGCGAATATAATTGAAGCAGCACAAGAGACACAAGTAAATTCCTTTGTGCTTCTCTTCAGAAAATAGTTAATAGTAGAAATTCATAGGTGGACTCAATTACACGTATTTATTCAGCATCAGTTAAGCTTTACTTCCTTGAAGAAAGTAAAGTCTTTAAAAAAAGGAAATTTTCTTCATAAAACAAAACTACAGTTTAATTATATTTTTGAAAGTATTAGGTTAGGCTCAATATATTTCCTAAAACTCATCCTTAAATTAACTAAGAACAAGATTTTCTGGGATGTACTGATGTTTATAAAGCCCTGTGAATATTTCGTGTTTGCTAAATGCACAGAAGAAATTCAGAATAGCAAGTTTAAGTAGTTTTAAATATAAACATGCTTAAAGACTCATTTTTCTGTCAGGGAATGTTCTTTCCTGGAGGCTGAATGATAACTTGATTTTGTTCTTAATTCTCTTTGTAGAGAAAGGTTTTCTTCCATAACAGCTATTAAATGCTTCTCTTATAAGGGTATCCACTGGTTGTCACTAGTCATACGTAAGTCTTGCTAATTTCACAAGGAAGGAAGTTTTTCTCCCCTCCCCTTTCTCTTATGAAATAGGACTTCCTCTGCTGGACTGCTGCAGCGCTGCCCTCCTGCATCATTTTACTTTAATCCTGAAAGCAGCTTTATGCTAGCTACTTACTGGACACAGTAGAGAGCTTTAGAATGTGAGAATTTCCATGCACAGTTTGCAGGAAGTTTCAAAGGAATTAGTTTTTTTCTGTAACGGGAGCCTTTTGACTTTACTTTTAGGGGAACGTGACAATCTTTTGTGCTGAATCTGCACTAATTCTAGCTCCCTCAGTGTTTGTGTGGTTCAGTGCAGCCTAAGCCAGCCTGTTATGTCCCCACACTTCACTTAGACTTCCTTTAGCAACACTGTACTGTGGTCTGACCAATAGTGACATCCCATTTGCACCAGTAGACTACATTCTTTCTGGGTCCCTCTAACACTGTGACTCAGCCCAAGCTGCCATGTCATCACATCTTCTGTAGGCTTTGTACAGGGACGTAGCAAAAGTAAACTAGCCCATCACACTAGCCTACCTGAGATAGTGGGTCTTCTATATTCTCACCATTTCCATAATGTTTGGGTCTGTGACTGTGTCAATGCAGCCTAATCCAGCTTGCCGTTTGACTATTCCTTTCCATGGCTTTAACTGGCATCAAAGCAAATCCATCTAGCCCATTCCACAAGTATGTCTGTATCAACAGATGATACAAATATCTGGCATCTGCAAGAAAAGTACGGCTAAAATTTTCCCCTTCCTTCCTTCCTTCGTGTGTGTGTGTGTGTGCATGTGCACGCGCATGCCACAGAACTTTAGCGTAGACTTCTGTCTTATTGGGTGAATTGAGAGTTTTCCCAAAAACCAACACAGAACAGAGGTCTAATGTCCCATACCACCATCATGCCAGTGGACAATGCAAATGGGTTTAATCCTGTAGCAGTAGATCAGAATAAAGGGAGAAAAATGGAACAGATATGACATAATTATAAAGCCAATGAAGCTTGCCTATCAGCGCAAGGGAAGATTCCCAAACATTAGTGCTACTGTGCTACAATTCTAGTCATTCAGTCATAACCTCCCCTTTTTCAGAGGACGTTTCTCTCTTCATTCAAGGTATGCACAGGTTGCGTTAGCAGCGAATTGCTATAGAAGTAGAGGAGTCTAACATATTATTAGAATGTTAGTCGTGACAAAGACCCTGGGGATTATTAATATCTTGTCCCTGAAGAGTCTCCCACCCATGAGGCAGTACAAGCAGTTTCTCCCGGATATTTTATGCCTTTCACAACTAGTCCATCTGATTGGAAATAAGAAAGCTAAGAGGCATGAATCCAAGATAATTCCTTTAAGAGAACCTGCTTCTCTAAAGCAAAGTAATAAGCAATGAAAGATAACTTTTAGGGAAAGTAATAAAAGAAAAAAAGAGGAAAAGTTAATATCTCTTGAACAAATATTTATTGAATTCACACCTTAAAAATAAGGACTCAGGTTAACATAAAAAGAAATTTTGGTCTGGTCTTTTCTACATAGCATTGAATTAGAAATACTCCTTTTTTCTACTGAATGGGAAAAAAATTGTTCTCTTGACTAATGTGTCTGGAGGCTAAGCCTAAATATAGTCATCAGTGCCAACTTAGTGGATATGTCAGTAGTGGAAGAAAGGAATTAGCATCTAATAATGTTTCTTTTGTCAATTTTTTGATATGCCAAAATGCCTTTCAATTCTTCCTTCTTCAGAAAGCTGAAATTAACTGTTTTAATTGAAGGGTCCAGAGATAAATGTGACTCTCATAGCTGCAAGTTGCTCACATGACATATTAACTAACATTTTCAAAGTGGCTGGAGATCCTATTGTTGGACCCAGTGAGACTCTGGATAAAAAAAGTATAGATAGAGTGTTTTGTATGTACGATGTTAGAACATAGGCAACTGAAAAACAGCTTTATAATTCTTGAAAGACACTAAGAAATATTTGCTTCATAATAATTTCCAAGAAGACATTTAGGCTACATCTATGCTAGAGAGCGTTTTCAACAAAACTGGAGTTTTGTTGACAAAATTTGTGGACTGTCTACACACAAAATGCGTTTTGTCGACTGTCTGTTGACAAAACTCAGCACTTCCACCAACCGTGTTCTGCCTCTTCACAACGAGGAATAAAGCCTTTGTCAACAGTTTCTGTGGGCAAAAACTATGGGCAAAAAAGCCATGTGGATGCTCCGGGGACCCCTTTGTCAACAGTAAGAGTGTCAGGTTCACTGGGTAGCCCTGTTTGCTGAGCCTCTGGTTGTCTGTTATGTCGAGAGAGTGGCCGGGCAATAGTATTCCTCCTGGAAAATACAATTATTTATAATTCTGAACTAACTAATCACTCAGGTCTGAAATATGGATATATGTAATATCTAGACAACAAATACAGATCTGATATAAGAGTATTTAATAAAAAGCCTTTTAGACCAATCAGCCATTTCTCCAGCCAAGTTTGTTGACTTAGACCATAACAAACAACAATGAATGCAGAATGAATTTTAACTAAATCACTTTAGACCATTTTCTTTGCAAATACATCATGTCTGGGTCTACACGGAGCTGCTCTCCTGGCAGCTCCATGCTAATGATCAGTCTTGCAATTAAAAATGGCTGCTCATTAGCATATTCCTGCATCTCATGAGCATAGCCGTGTGAGATCTTGCTCTCGGCAGGGGGGTGCCGGTAGTAAAGAGGTCATGTGTATGTGCCTCTGCTAGTTAAAACCCTTTCTGTTGCGAGCCCCTTGGCATAATGGGCTGGCAACAGAGGGGGATTTTCCCAGCAGAGGCACGTCCACACGGCCTCTTTACTGCCAGTACCCCCCTCTGCTGCGAGTGAGATCTTGTGAGACTATGCTAATGAGCTGTGAGAATATGCTAATGACCAGCCATTTGCAATTGCGAGGCTGCTCATTAGCATGGAGCTGCTGGGAGAGTGGCTCCATGTAGACCCAGCCCATGTGATTCCCTAAGTAAAGAAAAAATAGGGGTCATCTCTGAAAGCTGAAAATTATGTGCGTGCTTGACATGAACAATGAATGTTGCTCAAGTCTCATATTTCCATATATTGAAAGTTAAAACATTATTTTTGTAAAAGTCTATACTGCGTAAAGTAATATAGCACTAAAATGCTTCCATAATTTAAAAGGACATAGCATCAGATGTAATCAATTAAAAGTGAACTGAAAATACATTCAGGTACTGCACTGACTTTTATAGATTTGCAATCATATTTTCCTTCTTTAAGAAGATTTTTTCCCTATTATTTTGTGAACAACAGGGGCAATCAACAGGAAAACTGATAATAAAGGATAGATAATGAAGTGGACTATGCCCAAATGATTGTCCAATGCACAAAGTTAGCAAACTGAATAAATAGATTAAATAGTTTTTACTGCTCTTTCACTTGTAAAATCTTAAGAGTTACTTTTCATGGAAGTGCATGTAACAGGCAGAATGTGATTTTTAAATTGTTAGTATCTCTTTAAAGGATGTTATTGGTAACAGCTGAATTTACACCAGTTTAAATTAGGAGTAACTAGAAGTTAACTAAGTTATACTTGTGAAAAACTAGTGAAAAGGAAATCACAGAGTATTTCAATATGTTCACTAGAGAATTCCAGGTAGTAGAGCCTTATGACTGGAAGAAGAGATCTGACTGAAATGAACAGAATAGTCATTAGTCTTTCAAAGTTGCTCTACATGAAATTCTAGCTTGATATAAGATGAACATACACAAAATTATTTTTATATATAAATGAACTTCAGTACAGAAAATCCCTTTCCACATACAAGATATTTCTAAATAATTTGTGCCTGATATATTAGCCATTTATATTGCAGGAATCTTTACATTCATGTTGTAATTTCACCATTTTTGCAACTTTTTTGTTTGCTATTACAAACAATAACTTTACAATTATGTTTTATTTTCAGCATCTGGCGAGGCCCAAATATAAACTGCACGGACAGTTCAGGATATACTGCTTTACACCATGCAGCTTTAAATGGACACAAGTAAGTGCCGTGTGGCCAATATTTATTACCATGTTTCTCTGGGTAAACTTAAAGAATGTAGCACATCACAGACTTCTTTGAGGATTGTCCCTATATATTTCATTCCAGGTGTTCATGTAGCCCATGTGACTTTGGTCAGAGAATTTTGGTAGCAGTGCTCATTTTGTCTACACCTGTATGCTAACCATATTGAGTGTATATAGGGCAGTGAAAATGAACTGCTCTCAACATCTTCGGCTTCAGATGGAGCAACTTGCATTGTGCACTTCTTTATGATTCTGCTTTTAGAGATAGCCCTCCACACTTGGACCGTTTCTACACATGCCAATAAATGTTCTGAAATATGCTAATGAGGCATGGATGCAAATTCCCCATGCCCGATTAGCATAAGGTCACATGATTTGGAGTCTGGAAGACGATCTTCCAGACTCTAAAACAGCGTGTAGAAGTGCGGCCCCTGGGGGGTCTTTTTGGGAAGAAGGGGCCTCCGGAAGGAGGACTCCCTTCCGGAAGACCCCCTGAGGGAGTCGCTTCTAAACGTTGTTTTGGAGTCCAGAAGAATGTCTTCCAGACTCCAAATCATGTGACCTTATGCTACTGAGGTGTGGGGAATTTACATCCATGCCTAATTAGCATATTTCAGGCTGTTTATTATCATGCCATTTTCGGAGAAAGTGGCATGTGTAGAAACGGCCTTGGAAAGCTTGTTCTGCCTGAAAGGGAAAACCTCTACCACAGGAAGGGTGTCAAGTAGAGGAAGACTCCCGAGACTGGTGATTACAAGGATAGGTCTGTTTAGAGGGAGATAGTAGCAAACACTGCCTTTCTTGATATTGCCTGAACCAGGTACAGAATGAGTGTTACCAAAAAGGGTGTGTATGCGATTCTAATCCAGGACTGGGCAATAATTTTTCATGGAAGTCCACTCCAAGATTTTGCTAAGTGGTCAAGGACACTTCTGTGGAATGGGTGTGGGGTCTGAGAAGGAGTTTGGATGGAGGAGGGGGTTTGTGGCCTGAGGTGGGCCTTTGAGGCTACAGGGTCTGGGAGGTGGTATGGTTGCAGGAGAGGATTCTAACCTGTGGTTGGGATGTAGGAGTGGATGCAAAGTCAGAGAGGGAGTTGTGACCTGGGGCAGTGGGGAGGAGGGTGCAGAAGGTTAGGGTTGTGACCTGAGGCAGAAGATTGAAGTGCAAGTTGTGGGGGGAGGTATGAGGCCAGGACAGGATTCTGGTCTAGGGAGAGGTGTAGGAGTGGGTGTAGGGTTTGGGAGGGAGTTGGGCTGCCATGCCAGAATCAGGCTCTGGCCAGGAGGCATTTACCTATGCAGCTTCTGGCCAGTAGCACTCACAGGCAGGTTCCCTGCCTACCAGCAGCCCCAGCCCACTAGCTGTTTCATGTGGCTCTCCATGCTGAGTGGGAGAGGGCTTTCTTGGATGCCAAACCCCCAACAAAATCTTTCATCTCCCATGGGCCAGTTTTGTGTGCTAACCTGAGCCCCCAGCAAAACCTATCAGCACCTTTTGGCCAGAAATTGACCAATGGGAGCTAAGAAATTATACTGCAGATTCCGCCCCCAGTCATAGAGGCCAGATGTGGGCTGATTTAAAAGATTTGATGGGGTGAATTCAGCCCCTGGGCTCTATCTTGACCACCTCTGCTCTAATCCCAATCAGGGTACTAAAATACCTGTCAACAAGGTGACACCATTAGATCACAGTCCATCTCTGCAGCCCTATCAAAAATGTTTCCATTGAAGAAATATGAAAATCTGCCACATGGGCTTTGGTTCACACCTTTTCTAAATATTCTGTTCTAGTTCATACTTCTGGGGTATTTGTCTCCCACAGTTCCGCAGTTTGCAGTGATTCTTAAATCTAGGTCTGAGGCACCCATCTCTTTAGAGGGTGTTGTTTGGAACTCATCTGAAAAGGAGCACCAGTGAGGGCAATACTTTAAGAAAAAGAGATTACTTACTTGATACAGTTATTGGAATTCTTTGAGATGTTTATCCCTATGGATGCTCCTCTACCTACCTCACGTTCCCTCTGCTTCAGTGTCTTTGAATTGTGGCCATTGCAATAAATAAAGAACTGAGGACAGTTCGTCTGACACTGCTGTATATACACAAGCTATGGGCACAAAGATAGTGTGCTACCAGAAGTCTCAAATCAAAGGCGCACAAGCATGAGTAAAGCACTCATTGTCAAAGAACTCCAACTTAATGTACAAAGTAAGTATCCTCACCATCTTAACATGGATGAAAACAGTCTAATAAATTGACTTAGCAAAATATTTGCATTAAACTCTTTTTCCATGTTGCATATTTACAGAAAAATTTCTAAGATTATGTGAAACAAAACAAGCAGTCCAGTAACACCTTAAAGACTAACAATTTTATTTATTAGATTATGAGCTTTCATGGGAAAGACCCACTTCTGCAGATTCTGTAGCAGAATCATGAGACTACATGGTTAGTACTGAAGCGACAGTATCATGAGTAACAAATTAGAACAGGGAAATGGGAGCCAGAACCAGAGTTCTGGATTCTGTTTTGGTTCTTCCACTGTCTCTTTTTTCACTGTAACCCTCATTTGTATTGTGAATATTAACCCTGTCATATCTTCTCATAGTTTGAAGAACATTTGGGAATCCTGACTGGATATAAGGGCCAGATCCAAAGCCTACTGAAGCTAATAGAAAAACTTGCATTGGCTTCAGTGGCCTTTGGGTTTGACCTAAATAAAATAGCATACACCCAGAATAATTGTGTAGTCTATGATATTCACAATTCATGACACTGTTGGCGAGACACAGGTGAAGTAATGTAGGAAAGACTGGATATTTATCATGCTATTAATTCCATTACACAAACCTTCCATTTCTCTAATATTGCCGTAGACCATATTCATCCTGCAATCTATGAGTGATAATTTTATTTTTAAATTAACGGACATAAGAACAAATGATGTAAATCATCCAAGTTTTACTCCTGGAGCTAGATTCAGAATAGTCAATTACTATAATTTGTCTCCCTGGAATTTGCCCAAAATAATTAATGTAGGCCACAAAACTCTGTCTCTCTGAAAAAACAGAAACATCATGAGCCTTTTATGATTTATTTCTTGTGCAACTCTGTATTTCCAGTTGTGAGAAGACCAAGGCTTAGCTTGCAAAAACTGCCCAGTTTTTCAGTCTGGCTGTGACTATTTCAGAAAATATGGTAGTATTGAACACAAACTGCCAGTTTGGTACTTTAAAAAGTGAAAATCTGAGCACAAGCATAGATGTTGCTACGATATCCAGAACCAGCCATAGATTTCAGACTAAACATAGTAACATGCTAATATTCTGGAACATAAGGAGGGTATGTGGTATCATTAGGTCTATTTACATTTTCTATTTAGCTAGTGTTTTTATATCTTACACTTTTTAAGAGATTATTTTCAAGCTATTCATTGTTGGCTTTACTCTGCTTCCATTGAAGTGAAAGTCAGGTTTACAGCAAAAATAGTTAGAATTTTAAACTTAAAAGTTGGTATGGACACAGGGCACAATTCTATGAGGTATAAGTACCTCCTGAGAACTGCAGAGCACCCACAACTCCAGATGACTTCAAAATCAAATCTGAGCATGCTCATTATAATTTGGTAAGATTTAGGAACAGCTAATGAGGCCTCAGTCTCTCCATAACCACTCTTGGGAGATCACAATGCACATTTATCCCATCCATTTTGACAGGCAAGTGGACAGCTGCTTTCCTGAGCAAAGGAGGAGTGTCTGGTGGGGAGTAAAATAAAACATGAGGGAAATTGTAAATACACGTTGAATCTCTTATCCAGCACCCTCAGGACCTGACAGGTGAGAAATCAGAGAATTTGCTGGATGCCAGAGAGTCAATATTGTCTAGCACATTACTAACACTTCCACGGCTTACTGGGCTCTTAGATGACATTTTAGAGGTAAAATACAGCTAAATAACAGCACAGAACACTGAGAGTCAAGACTCACGGATATAAACAAACTTTATGTGACTGTGAGAAACTTGGCTACACCTATGATAAGTGGTCATCTGGCTAACTAAAATCAGTCTGGATTACAGATGTTGCTGAACGAAAGAGTTATGGATTAGAGTGGTTCAACCTGTATCACTCTGAAACATGTTTCCAAACAGTTCAAAAATATTGCCTTCCCTTTCAACGGGACAGATAACAAAACAAAGTGCAATCTTGTGACCCTGTCATTGAGGGTATCTGGATATTTGTTACATTCAGTAGCAGTATCCAAAAACTCAGCTCTTACCATTTTTTAAATTAAATATCATTGTTCTAACAAAAGTGTGTTCACTATGTAAACCTATTATAAACAGTATCCAGCTAGCCAAACAAACAAACAAACAAACAAACAAATTCAGCTACCTGCCGGTGCGGAAATTAACGCTTTCCTCTCCCATTAATCTGAGTAAATTTCTTTGTGAATTTCACGTGTTAATGACAAGATTTTATGGTAAAACTAATCATGTCTTTTTTTGCTGTTAATTTTAAATAGCAAAAGATACTGAACAGCAAAAAAGTACAGTAAAATTTTTGAGTTAGTTGAAAATTAAAATTAAAAATAGTACATAAAATAGCATTCTCTACAGCAACATTAATTGGTTCTGTTGCAGATATATTACATTATCTATTTCTGCCTTTTTCTGGTTAAGCCTGTAGGTTATAATAAATATATTACTATTTACTTTAAAATATACAGGATGCACAATGAAGCTCAATAAACATTGTTCCTGGAGTCTAAGGCTATGTCTACATGGCGAGGTTGCTTCAAAATAATATATGCAATTATTTTGAAATTCCTTACTTTGAACTTGATTCCATCCAAATGGCACTGGAGTTCAGAGTAAGTGGCTATTTTGAAAATTCAAGTACCAGAACTACTGCACTTGAAACAACAGTGCTATTTCGAGCGTGGGGAAAAGTCACGATGTTGCTCTATCCCAAAATAGCAATTATCGTGCAGACATAGCCTAAATGTTAGTATTTTCTGATTGTTTGTTTGTGATTTTAATATGTACCTTTAATATTGCTTTCATATGGTTTTTCACATTTATATAGAACATTTCTGTTAAACTGCTTTAAAGCTATTTTTTAACTTTAGTCCATGACCTCTGATTTTTTTTGTCCTGTCAATACAGCTTTTCTCCTATTGGTTTCATGCCATCCACAATTCATGCTTTTCAAATGAGCTGTTAAAAAGACATCTATTCTTTACATTTTGGTAAATATCAGTAGGAAGTTAAGGTCACCTTGGCATTTTTGAAAGAAAAGATAACAAACAAATTTGCATATCAAAGTCTATTTTAGTAGAAGAAGAAATGTTGGCCAGGACAGTGATTATTTACCACTGAATGCATAATAGGTACTATATTTGACCTCATAATCACAGCCCTATTCGTAGAAAACTCAGTGCTTTGTGAAGTGTGTAGGGATACCTAGAATATGATAAACGCATTAAAATCAAATTCAAAACTATTCTATTATACTTTTTTACTAGTTGGTTCTACCACTGCTGTCAATGTTCTCTTCTGTACCTTTTATATCTAACCAATGATCTTTTTATTACCAGTGTGCATCATAGTGTACTACAGTCTTGTAGTAGATTAATGTCACTTGGGGGATGATATAATACATTCCATTAATATGTCATTTATAGCATTTGATATTTCTACTGCATGTCCTTATTTTCTGTTTGTAACTCTTCTTGGATATGGCTTTTTAAATCACTCTCATGTCTTTTTCTTGACAGAGTTTAGTAAAGAGTATATTCTTTAGGAAACTTTCCCCCCTAGACCTCAATAATTTGTATTTGATACAAATGTAAAACCTGCTCTAACTATGCTCATAAATATTCATTTGATTTGGCAAAAACAAAAGTACCTGTATAAAATATTTGTTTACTACTGCATCTTAGTTGTATTTTGATTATAGAATAAGTATTGGACCTATTCATATTGCTTTAGCTCCACATTCAATATCTTGTATGTTTTTTACATTTTTACTAGTACAGTCTGCTACCCTTTAAAAATGTAGCTTGTATTATATTTTTTCATTTGAATGTCTCTACTGTAGCCATTAGCTCCTTGGTTAACTATGCTCATCAGACACTTGAGGCAGTCTGAGGCACATTTTTGTTAGATGTCAAAATGTTGGCTGCCTAAGGATATGTCTGCACTAGAAGATTAGGCTGAATTTGTTAAGGTTGATTTTCTAGCACCCAGTTTTATAAAGTCAGTGGGTGCATGTCCACACTTGTACAGAAAGTCAACGGAATGTGTCCCCATTAAGTTTGCTATGTTTGACTTTGTCAGCAATACACTGTGGGTACATATCCCACAGTTCCTGCTGCCCAGTCACATTGGATTTTTCTCTCAGTGTCTGATGGGACAAAAATGTGCTACAGGTGGTTGTGAGTGTGTGATGTAAGCATCCCTTAATAAACTTCACCCTCCCCTTCCCTTTGGAAAACAACAGGAAAAAGTTTATTTGCGACTTTTTTACATATCCTTGAGGACGCCATTGCAAGGCTAGCATGAAGCCCATGCAGCTTAATAGTCCTGCGGAAACTTGTATAAGCACATCATGCACTGTGTTGTGATATGTTTGGGGCCTAAGGAGCCTAGAGAGTGATGAAGTCTACCAGGAGGAAACAGATATATATGAATATAAGACACTGGAGAAGAAGAATGAGGAGACGCAGACTACACTGGATGCTTTGTACACAGAGGAGTGCTGGTTCTGGTGCCATCAAACAAGCTCAGCTTGGTGGAACTGCATTCTTCTGCAGGTATGGGATGATCAGCAGTGGCTACAAAACTTCCAAATGCATAAGGCCCAATACATAAAACTTTCTGGAACCCTGAAGCCCTGTGATACCAAAATGAGACCTGCTTTGACAGTGTGGCAATAGCTCTGCAGAAGCTTGCAACTCCAGACAGCTATTGGTCAGTGGGCAAATCAGTTCAGACTGGGCAAATCTACAGAGGGGGCTGCTGTCATCCAGGTAGCCAAGGCAATCAATGCCCTTCAGCTATGAAAGACCATGACTTTGGGAAATGTGCTGGATGTAGTGGATGGTTTTGCTGTGATGGAGTTCCCTAATTGCAGTGGGTCAATAGGTGGAAAGCACATCCCTATCACGGCACAAGACCACCTTGCCACAGAGTACATAAACCTCAAGGGTTACTCCTCCATGAAGTTTCAGGCATTGGTGAATCTCAAGGGCTGTTTCACTGACGTCAATGAGGGATGGTTGGGAAAGGTACATGACGTGCGTCTTTAGGAACTGTGGTGTGTTTAGAAAACTGCAGAATGGTATTTTGTTTCCAAGACCAGAAAATCACCATTGGAGATGTGGAGATGCCAACAGCGATTCTGGGTGACCACCTTACCCCTTGGTTTATGAAGGCAGCCTGGACTGCATTAAGGGGCAGTTCAAATACAGGCTGAACAAGTGCAGAATTATAGTAGAATGTGCTTTTGGCCATTTAAAAGTCAAATTCAGGAACCTCCTGATCTGGTTAGATCTCAGCGAAGGCAACATTCCCCAAATGGTGGCAGCTTGCTGTGTGCTTCACAATTCATGTGAAAGCAAGGGGAAAAATTGGCTGGAGGGCAGAGGCAGGTCATCTGACCAGTAATTATGAGCAGCCAGACACCAAGGCTATAAGGAAAGCACAGTAAGGGCCACTGTTAATCAGGGAGGCTTTGAAAAATACCCTTATGAATGACAGACAACAACATGACAGTCATGTCTGTTGCTCTTAAGCAGATGCCCCTGCATGCTGTGTGCTTGCCTGAAAAGCTTGTAAACTGCCCACTCTCAACTCATGCAATAGACACACTGTGATTTTTATTTCAGCTTAAATCATTTTTATTCAGGGGACACTAAAAGAGTTCATGGCAGAGGCTTCAGGGGTAGGTAAGCAAGGGCATTTTGTCATCACATGTGGGGGAATATCAGCCTTCTACTCTCAGAAGCATCCCTGGGAGTGGAACGCAAGGCTTCCCTTGAATTTCCCCCCTGCATTCTGGGGTGCTGAGGAGGGGAGATTAGGGAACGTGTTGAGGATGGCATGTGGTGGTTCATGGATTGCAGTAGGGCTCTGTGCTCCTGTACCAGGGATTGCAGGAGCTCTGGTTCTGCCTCATCTGCTGCAACATCTCCTCCTGGGTTTCCATTTTATGCTCTGTGCTCTTTCCTTGCCTCATGATCCACTCTATTATCTTCCAGCATGGTTCTCCTCCATGGGTTTAATTATTTCCTCTCCTTCTGAGCGACCTCCATTTGCTCCCTGAACATATCTTTCCACTTTCATTTTCTCCTGTGGATCTGTGCCAGTTACACATCTCGGGGGGCGGGGGGAGGGAGGAAGCTAGCATTGATGACAGAGACCACTGTTAAGCACACTGCAACAAACCATAAGTGAAGGCCAGACATTAAGGAGATACATTTACAGTAGATAAGTTTAACAACATACAAAGGAAGCTCATGACTGAAGCTCGGTGAAAGACAGTAGACATGTATTCCCTGCAATGACAAAGTTGGGCTTTTAAGGGTCCTTTGGACATCAGGTACATAGGGATCTTAAGGGACATGCTTCGCTTCCGGCCATGGTAAGGCACAAATCGGGGGCATGCTTTCAAGCCTGTTATTAAAAATCAGTTTCTGCAGATGTGCACACTGCAAGAGGATTTGGGTGGGTTGGTAGGGGAAGTGGCAGTGGTGGTCAGTGCATATGTCTTGCTGTCTCAGTCACTGCTTTATCTAACCCCACCCCCACCCATGTGGCTGGGACATATTGCAGCCAGACAACAAAGTAGATCAAAAAAGCGATCTGCTATGTTGACAGAGAGCCACCAGACTGCTCTCGTGACAGAATGGCCAAACAGAAGCCCAGCAGACAGGGCTGTCTGGTGACCCAGAAACCCTGTCTGTCATCAGAGGGCAGCCCAGAGTGTCCACATGGATTTTTTGTCAATGGATTATAGAATCATAGAATCATAGGACTGGAAGGGGCCTCAGGAGGTCATCTAGTCCAGCTCCCTGCTTCAAGCAGGATCAGCCCCCACTAAGTCATCACAGCCAGGACCTTGTCAAGCTGGGACTTAAAAACCTCAAGGGATGGAGAATCCACCACCTTTCTAGGCAACACATTCCAATGCGTCACAACCCTCCTGGTGAAGTAGTTTTTCCTAATATCGAACCTATACCTCTTTCTCTTCAACTTCAGACCATTACTCCTTGTTGTGCCATCTGACACCACTGAGAACAGTTTCTCACCCTCCTCTTTACAGCTCCCCTTCAGGAAGTTGAAGACTGCTATTAAATCACCCCTTAGTCTTTTCTTCTGTAAACTAAACAAGCCCAAATCCCTCAGCCTCTCCTCATAGGTCTTGTGCTCCAGCCCCATAATCATTTTTGTTGCCCTCCGCTGAACCTGCTCCAGCACATCCACATCCTTGTTATACTGGGAGGCCCAAAACTGGACACAATATTCCAGATGTGGCCTCAGCAGTGCCGAGTAAAGGGGAACAACTACTTCTCTAGCTCTGCTCGAAATGTTTCTCCTAATGCACCCTAGTATGCCATTAGCCTTGGCTACAAGGGCACACCATTTACTCGTATCCAGCCTTTCATCCACTATAATCCCTAGGTCCCTTTCCATCGTACTGTTGCTGAGCCCATTGGTCCTCAGCCGATAACAATGCTTGGGATTCTTCTGCCCCAGGTGCAGGACTCTACACTTCTCCTTGTTGAACTGCATCAGATTTCTTTTGGCCCAGTCCTCCAATTTATCCAGGTCACTCTGGATTCTCTCTCTACCCTCCAAAGTATCTACCTCTCCTCCCTAGTTTTGTGTCATCTGCAAACTTGCTGAGGGTGCAATCCAGTCCGTCATCCAGGTCATTAATAAGGATGCTGAACAACACCGACCCCAGAACCGAGCCTTGCAGCGCTCCGCCTAAAACTGATCGCCATCCAGATATTGAGCCATTGACCACTACCTGTTGGGCCCGATCATCAAGCCAGCTTTCTATCCATCTTATAGTCTCAGGATCCAATCCATATTTCCTTAACTTGTGGGCAAGTATGTTGTGGGAGA
Source organism: Carettochelys insculpta (assembly GCF_033958435.1). Taxonomy (NCBI): domain Eukaryota; kingdom Metazoa; phylum Chordata; order Testudines; family Carettochelyidae; genus Carettochelys; species Carettochelys insculpta. The sequence goes on from NC_134137.1 coordinate 289,062,552, forward strand.
CTGTATCAAAAGCTTTGCTGAAGTCAAGGTATATCACATCCACTGACTTCCCCATGTCCCCAGAAACTGTTACCTCATCATGGAAGCTAATCAGATTGGTCAGACAGGACTTGTCCCTGGTGAATCCATGTTGGCCAATTTTGATCACTTTCCCCTCTTCCAAGTTCTCCAAAATGGATTCCCTCCATTATTTTCCCAGGGATTGACATAAGGCAGACCTGTCTATAGTTCCTTGGATTGTCCTTCTTTCCTTTTGGAAAGATGGGCCATACCTTTGCCTTTTTCCAGCCATCCGGGATCTCTTCCGATCTCCAAGAGTCTTCAAAGATATGTTGAGAGAGGTGTTCTGCCTTGTGGGGGAGAGGCAGAAATCTGTCAGCAAAAGTGCTTTATTCTGTCATTTTGTCAACAAATCTTTCTAGTGTAGAGAGTTTCTGAGATCTTTGCATATATGTCTGCATTTCTTTTGTTGCACCATGGTTTCACCAGCATGGATACATCCCCCCACCCACAGCAATGAGGTCCTGGATCTCCTGCATGCTCCATGCTGGAGCTCATCTGCAACCCTGAGAATTCATGACCAGATTTGCTGCTCACGTGTGCTGCCTGCTCCACTCACCACACTGGCAAAACAGGAAATGATTTCAAGTTTTCTTGGTCTGTTTCCTGCACATCTGGGGAATAGTGGAGCTAAAAGTGATGGCTCTACTGGTCACTTTGGAGCACTGGGGGACAAATCAGGAGGCCAAGAATGTTGAATTTCACAGCGCTCCATCTCCACTACCCTAAGGTCAATCATAGAAGGTCAAGTTTGGTGTTACTCCTCATGAAAAGTAGGATTACAAAAGTTGACCCTAGGAGTTTTTAAAATTGATGAAATGACCCCTGTAGCAAGGACACAGCACTTTTTCCAGTGGCCTCTTCCTCTCCCAGGCTGCGTCTACACTAGCAAATTTAAACAAAAAATAAAGGGGGATCTTCTGAAAGAACCTGCGAAGCGACTGCACACAAAATGTGCTTTTGATCCATGGCTACATCTATACTAGAGTGATCTTTCAAAAGAAGTTCTTCTAAAAGATCTCTTCCAAAAAAACTTCTTTTGAAAGAGCATGTCCACGCACAAAAAAGCAGATCAAAAATCACTCTGCTCTTTTGTTAGAGAGCATCCACACAGCCTCCACTCTTTTGAAGTGGGTCAGGGATCAAAAAATCCCGCACCATGAGGACAGCTGTTTTTAAAAAAGGGCCACCAGGGTGTCTCCACAGTTTTTTTCCCGAAAAAATCTTTCGGAAAAAGTATCGGAGAGGTAGCCATTTTAGTCTGTATCTTCAAAAACAACAAGAAGTCCTGTGGCACCATATAGACTAACAGATATTTTGGAGCATAAGCTTTCATGGGCAATGACCTGCAAAGGCACTCTTCCTCATCTGGGAGAGGAAGAGGGATGCCAGAAAAAAGTGCTGCATTTTTTCAATTTTAAATCAAAAGCACACCAGAAAAAGTGCTACGTTCATTCAGTTTCAGATTGAAAGAGCCCATTTTGTGTGTAGACACTCTGCGAGCTCTTTCGGAAAAGTCCTGTTTTTTTTATGAAAGAACTTGCTAGTGTAGATGCCTTTTTTTAGAAGATTAATTCAGAAAAAAAACATGTGTAGACACTCTGGGGCCCCTTTTTTGGAAAGAGCAGTCCTATGGTGCTGTATTTTTTGATCCCCGACCCGTTTTTTGAAGGAGCGGGGGCTGTGTGAATGCTCTGTATTGATAAGAGCAGTTTAATCTTTAAATCTGCTTTTTTGTGTGTGGATGTAGTCTTTCAAAAGAGGTTTTTTTGGAAGGCCTCTTCTGGAAGATCTTATTTAAAAAGATCGCTGTAGAGTAGACGCGGCCATAGAGACCACAGCTATTTCATTATGGTTTATTTTTGCCTGCATTTTTAGTCAAGGCCTAAGTTCTTAATGTATTAAATAATGTTTTTGTAGTCCGTTTGAAAGTACTCCTAAGATTTTTGATACATGGCAGCTTTTAAAGACCCAGTGTGCTCTTGTCCAGAACTTTCTTTCTTAGCTGATGGGTGTAGTTAACATATTAATTATTGAGGGATGCCAAAAAGTCATTCTGCAAGAAGACCAATTGACAGGTAAGACACAACTGGTTTATTTTTTAGCATACTTACTAACTCTAGCTTATACCTTATTGTTTTTAAGCAGAACTTCCTGATGAAATTAATATGGAATTTTGTTTTTAAATTAGTGGCTTAATATAGCACCTTATATTTAGTCTCTTATTACATAAAGTATGGTAAATCCCTATAATATATAGTTTAAAAATGCTAACAGAAACCAGATATAGATGAAAAAATAATAATGTTGTTTTGTCCCTCATTGCTCTTGGGAGATGGAAAACAAGAAACCAAAAATAAAAACAGGATTTTCAGGGAGATTAGTAAACACCTTAGTATGCTATCATTAGGTGATCTCTTTCAATAGGACTCAGTGAAGGCAAGGTAATGAAGATGTTACTCTACCAACAGTAACTCTTGTATTCAAAATGAACTGCTTTCCAAAATGACCCTCTCTCCTGTGCTGTGCTTCAGATTTCAATTTATAGCAAGACTTTTGAAGTGGGGAGGAACTAAAGGGATGGGACCCTTACACCTTCATTCTGTGTAAATCTGGAAGGAGATGCATGTGTTCGCTTACTGTTACCTACTTTTAAAAAAAATTCTGTGACACACATGGAGGGGTCCATGTATCCTAGAGTGTATCTCTGTGGATGCAATGAATTAAAAGAACCAAAGTTACGGTCAGTAAGTAACCCCTTTATTCAGTCATAAAAATAAAGAGCAAACATAAAATTCAGTAATATATAACATTTTGGCTATGTTTTGCAGTATGTAGTCAGTTCTTAGGCACATTAGTTTCACTAGGTTTGTTTGAATAATTGTGGGATTCAGCTCGTTGGTTAGTAAGAATAAACATTTTGACAATGTGTACAAACTTTATAAAACAAGTCGTCCTCTCAATTTTTAGCTTTTTTCCCTCCCTTCCCCCTGTTTTCCAGAGATGTAGTTCTCAAATTACTTCAGTATGAAGCATCAACTAATGTGGCTGATAACAAAGGTTATTTTCCTATACACTTGGCTGCTTGGAAAGGAGATGTAGATATTGTGAAGATTCTCATCCATCATGGGCCATCACACTCCAGAGTGAATGAACAGGTGAAGTGATTAAAAATCTTTGTTTATGTCATCAGAAAATAAAAGTAAGTATTGTTTAGCTTTGACAAAGCTATAGCTAGAGTCAGCAAAATATGTGTGTTTTCCAGGCAATTTAAGGCTCTAGAAAATTATTTCTGGGTTTGATAAAATCTTCCATGTTGTAGGTGCAGAATATGTTTTCTGTTGAATCAGACAACTATATTTATGGAAAATTTTATTAAACTATACTTAAGGAAGATTGAGACATTGCTATTTGTTTCTAGAGTTCTTTTGAAGGCATAACTTTAGCTTGTACTATACACTCAGCATACACTCAAGTACAGTAAGCAGCATACTCACATATTCACTTCCTTAAAGTAACTTTTTTGTTGTAAATTATAATATTTTCCTATTTTGAATATTTGGAATGTAACATCATATAAATGTACTGTGCAAACATATGTATTACAAGCAAATATATTACACATATATCTGTGAGTAGCAGGAGTTAAATAATCAATCTCTTCTACAGCTTGGCAAATTCTCGAAAAATATGGATATCATGAAAGATAGAGGACAGAGTCTGTGCAACAGGCTCCTAGCTGTTGATATAGATGCTGAAAGCCAATAGTTATACTGGTGGGATTCGTGGCCAGACAACAGCTCAGTCCATGTCAACTGAGCCCTAGGCTCAGGTGTTTTGCTTACCCACCAAAGTCTGTAAATTAGTCTGTGTAATGGCACTACTGATCAGGAAACCTCTTGATGCAGTGTAACTGATTCTCTGGATGCCCAGCTTATTCTGGAGTCCCTGATAATGCTTATCCATGCCCTGGATAATGCTCCAAATGTGCCAAACACCTGCATCAGTTTCCTGACCTCCAGATGCTTGTACTCTGACCATCCATCTTTGGATTTTGACCTGAATTTTGCCTCCAGTTGCGATGCTGATTTGGCTTTTTGTACAGACACTGATTTCAGTTTTGACCCCATCCTGTGCTTGAACCCTGGTTCCAGCGTTGGTCTTGTCCAAGTTCTGGCCTCCTGTGCTTGGCTTCAAACTCAGCTCAAGCCACAAGGCCTGACTAGATGGCACCAGCACCTGACAAGTATGAGACCAGTAGATTTACATGATTACCTTCCTGTCAAAGTGATGCACTCTTCTGTAGAGTGCTGAGGAAAGAGGTAGCTCAGTAGGTGGCAAGGAGGGCTACCTCAGTTTGAGCATTGCCTTTGTAAAACCTGTCTTGTGAGCTCAATCCTTGAGGAGGCCATTTAGAAGTCAGAGGCAAATTGAAAAAAAAAAAACAACTTCTATAGAAAGTGCTTGGTCCTGCTGAGAGCACAGGGGACTGGACTTAATGACCTCTCAGAGTTCCCTTTCAGCTCTGTGAGAGATGTACATCTTCATATTTAATTTAAAAAAGAAATAAGCAATGCAACCTCTATGGCTGTACTTATTCACCCTCTTGAAGAGACTTCTCTGTCTTCCATATCTCCCTGGTTCTTCGTCAGTGCATGCTAAGAATTAGGGCTGACTGAAAAAGGTACATTTTCTTTTTCATGAAAACAATCAGAAAGAAATGGAAATTTTTAATTTCATTGTCTTGTGGGTTATTTTTATCAAAGCATTCAAAATTAACTAAATGAAAAATTTCATTTTGCTTCAATCTGAAAAATTGTATGTCTTCTTTGAGGGCAGGAGAGTTCTTCTTCTAGTGATGTCCCTATCGGTGCTACACTGTAGGTGTCAGGCCCAATTCTGGTGGCACAGATCAGAGATTTTAATAGCTGTAGCCAGCTGGACCTCACCTGCCCGGTTGGCATCTCACTCTGTTCAAGCCCTTTTTGTCACGTGCCTGGTTTGGCTCAAGCCAGTTCCTTTCAGCTGCCCCGGCCATGGATGGAGGTAACAATTCTCCTCTCCTCAGAGATATTTTCCTCTTAAATATGTGTTATAAACTTCTCCAGTTAGTTATAGTTAGTTAATCAGTTATTACTTAGTGTTAGTTAATCATTCGTTGTTTAAAAAAAACAGTTTTTACTTCATCATTATATTTCAGTAGTTAGTGGTTCCATTTTTTTTGTTAAAATGTTCTCCTTGAACTGTCAAACGTGATGGTAAAAAAAAAGAAGACTGATCTGCCTGCTTCCCCCAAGCTTCACAAATGTGACTCGTGCCCCAAGACAGTGCTGGTCTCCAAAGGCCATTCTTCATGCATTCATTGCTTGGGCAAAGCTCACGTTCCCCAGAAGTGCCCTCACTGTTCAAGAGTTACCATGAGGGCTCACTGGGACAGAGAGATGCAGCTTTGAATGATTTTGTTTGATAAAGCCCTGCAGCCGGTGAAATCATTAACAGGCTCAGACAGTGCTACTGCCCAGAAACAGAGAGCCTTGTCACCAGGCTCGCGCCCTTCAAAAAAGATGAGAGCATTGCCCACCAGGTCTCTGCTGTCCCTTTCAGGTATCAGGGTAGGCTGAGGCTTCCAGTACCATCCCTTCTTAAGTGAAGATGGTGACACCACCGAAGAGTGAAAAGCTGGTGCCCCCCCCTGCCAACAGCATGGGGCCAATTGCAACTGAAAGCAACCTCAGCACCAACCACAATGACCAAGCCAACCGTATCGACACCTTCAGCACCAACACTGACTAACCTGACATGACATTGTCAGCCCCAGCGTCACTCATTTTGGCACTGGCGATCTATATGATGCTGCAGGTCTCGGTATCGAGTGTGTTGGTAACCCCTTCAACACCAAAGAAAGCAGCCTCCAAGTCTAAAAAGTACCACAGCCCTATGCCGGATTCACTGTCACCAGTGTTTTCTCTGGTACCGTTGCCCTTGCCTCTGGCACTGCAGTCTCCAGTTTTGCCCTCCCACGCTGTACCATGCTTGGTTCCCTGCCCTTACCTTATCTACCACCACCATCTCCCTTCCTAGAGGAACTGGAACCTGGATATTATCATTACAGGCACATCTCTCTGTCACCTCCACCTTCATCCAGGACTTCATACAGGCATTTTTACCATCCTGTATTGCCTCGAGCATGACATTAGCATGACTACATGCATCATTACTCATCATGACAGTCCTCACCAGACAGATTTAGTCACCACTAATGACAGATGACCACTACTGTCACAGATCTCATCGCTATCATTGCTATAAACTGAGATCTTTCGAATGGTCGCCTTACCCGGGCAAATCTCCACAGGAACCTTCCCCTCCCTCCTACCTCTTCACTGCCCTCCTGTCTCCAAACCTCAAACTTTACCACCTCAGGGCCCACCTTCTGAGCTTGAGGAGGCACCAATCTCAGAGCTGGAACATGCCCTGCTGGACATGTCCCCAACAGACTTTTCCTCTCCTCCCCTGGATGAGGAGGCCATTCCAGGTGAAGTTTCTCCCCTATATGATCACAGACAATTTCAGTAGCTTTTTAAAAGGGTTGCTGCAGGCCAAGAAGTTCAACCTACTGAAGTGCAGGGAAAGCGACACTGACTTCTGAAGAACTTATGACCTGCCCAAAGCTCTAAAATAGCTATCTCCTTGGATGACTTTATACTAGAAGCTGTAGATGATATTTGGCAAATGCCTTCTTTGGCCCCACCAACAAACAAAAGGACAGACAGGAAGTAATTTTTCCTCTCAAAAGGCATGGAATTTCTTTTTATGCATCCCCAGCCTAACTCTCTAATCATGGATGCTGCACAACATGGATCAAAGACCCGACAAAACAGGAACACAATACGTATAAGGACAGTAAAAGATTGCATTTATTTGGAAGGAAAATGTATGCATCTGCCACATTTGTACGGCAAATGGCAAATTATGCGGCACACCCCTTTAATCATGATTTTGACAATTATACTAAATTGGCTACTCTTATGGACCATCTTCCAGACTCTAAAAACCCCAGACTCAAGACAGTTGTCCAAGAGGGATACACATCATCTAGAATGGGCTTCCAAAGGTCCACAACAACTGTGGTTGTGATGTGCAGAGCCTCCTGGTTACAAATGGCAGGAGTTCCCAGGGGCCTGCAAAATAAAGTGGAATAGTTACCCTTTGATAAATTTAAGCACTTTGCAGAAAAGACAAATGTATTCCACCATTTGAGTAAGGACTCCGTTACTCCCGCACTACCTTCTGTACCCTGAGCATGTACACACCACCATACCACCACTGAAGCTACCCACTATACGAGAGACGGTATGACTACCCATTTGCCAGACAATAACATCAGTCGCAACAGCGGGGTTTCAACCAGTTTTGATTTTGGCAGAGGCCTCAGAGATGCCAAAACCAGCCAATAAGCAGCAGAACTGACTCTTCAGTTGACAGCTACAATACCACTGCCTTTGTCTCAAATGCCCCTCCGTCAACACCCTCTTCCATCATGGACTCAGACCCTTTTTTGACCAGTGGTCAATGATCACATCAGATCAGTGGGTTTTAGAGATAATTTCGTCATGATGCCATCCCCTTCCTTTCCGTTCCACCACTCACCCTCCCACCCGATCCCTCTTCAGGGACCCCTCTCATGAGACTTTGTTGAAAAGCAAAGCATCTCCTTTCTGGTGAAGCTGTGGAGAGGGTACCACCTGAGTTCAAGGGAAGAGGGTTTTATTCTCACTACTTCCTTACTCAGAAGAAAAGAGGTGGATGGTGACCCATACTAGATATTTGCAATTTAAATCATTGTCTCCAGAAACAGCAATTCAAAATTGTAACTCTTGCCTCTATAATCTCTTCTCCAGACAAAGGTGACTGGTTTGTGGCCCTCGACCTTTAGGATGCCTATTTTCATATTACTCATCCCGCCCACAGGACATTCCTGTGATTTACCATGGGCAGGGATCATTTTTGGTATCAGGTTCTACCTTTCAGACTTACAACCACCCTGAGGGTATTTTCCAGAACTCTGGTGGTAGTAACAGTGCACCTACATTGAAAGGGAGTTATAATTTTCCCTTACCTAGATGATTGTTTGCTAAAAGGCTGTTCAGCAGAAACACTCACTATGATAAATGTTACCAGATAAACCTCCTACTCTCTGGGGCTTTGCATGAATGATCAAAAATCTACCCTCAAGCCCATCCATAGTTTGGAATTCATTGGTGCTCGACTAGGCACTACACAGCCTATCTACATCTCCAATGGTTTCAGGCTATTCAGGACTTAATTGAGATCATTATTCACAGCCCAATGGTAAATAATTACATGCCTGCAATTGCTGGGATACATGGCAGCTATGACATACAGAGTTCAACACACCAGATTACACTTCCGTTGTATTCAACCTTGGATACCCCCGCTAAGCATCATGTGCACAGAGTAGCAACACCACCATCCTATGTGTGAGATTCCTTGTGATGGTGGACAAATCAAGAGAACCAACTTGTGTGTCCTTTCATCAACCACAACCTTCACATATCAGAACAATGGACACCTCTCTATTAGGATGTGGGGGGCATATACACAAACGTTTGGCCCAAGGCTAATGCTCACCTTGAGAGATATCCCAGAGATATCCCTGAATATAAATCTTCTGGAACTCAGAGTGGTTTTCAATGCTTGCAGGCACTTCTGTGCACACATCCACAGAACAACAGTAAGAATATTCATGGACAACATTGCTAAGATGTATTACATCAATTGGCAAGTCAGAGTATGATCCCACTTTCTTTGTGTGGAAACAATTTGCCTCTGGAACTGGTGCATTCAAAACAATATCACATTGGTATCATTGTACCTTCCTGGTATCAACAACATTTTTGCTGACTCCCTCAGCAGACATTTTGTACCAGATTACAAGTGGGAGCTGCACGATGATGTCCTTCACCAAATCTTTCAATGTTGGGGATACTCCCGCATAGACCTCTTTGCAACCTATCACAAGAAATGCCACCAGTATTGTTCCAGAACAAGAGTGGGCCCAGGCTTTCTGGGCTATGCATTCCTCCTCATTAAGAGAGGACCACTCCTATATGCCTCCCCTCCTATAGCACACATTCCCCAAGATTCTACAAAAAGTCAAGATAGAAGGGGCCATGGTGATATCGGTAATGCCTGCATGGGTTCATCAGGTTTGTTTTCCATTTCTTCAAGGATATCGCCTTACCCTCCATACCCACTTCTCAACCTAATGGATCTCTTAACCCAGAATCAGATAAGCTTACTGCGTCATTACTAATCTCATACACTTCACTCATGGCATGGTTTCTAATTGGTTAAGTGCATCTGAGAACCTCTGTTCAAGCAAAGAGGTATCGATTCATGGTAGAAGACAAGCCACATGAATTACTTACCTTTCCGAGTAGAAGAAGTATGTCTCCTCATGTTCCTTGCACCAACCTGACTGAAACACAGCTCCTCTGCACACAATCCTTGAGTATGTCTTGCACCTGAAACAGATGGGTCTATCATTAGCATCACTGAAAGTACATCTTGCATCGATTGCAGCCTTTTGACATTCTATTGATGGCATTTCCTTGTTCTCCCACCCTCTTACAAAACATTTTCTCAAGGGACTTGCAAGCCTTTATCTCCCTTGGAGGCCTGTTCTCCCACCATGGAGCTTGGATTTGGTACTTTCAGTACTGGCTGGACCATCCTTTGAACTAATGGCAACTGTTTCCCTCCAAATGATGACCCTAAAAACACGTTTTCTTGCTTGCCAAAACATCTGCTCAAAGGGTTAGTGAAATAGCTACCCTGATGATGAGTCCACCATATACAGTTTTCAACAAGGAAGCAGTCGTACTACGGCCCCATCTGGCCTTCATCCCCAAGGTCTCGTCTGACTTTCATATCAACGAGCCAATTGTGTTACCCTCCTTCTATCTGCAAGCACATGCTTCAATGCAAGAAGCACTTCTTCATTCTCTGAACATCCGTAGAACACTGGCTTTCTATATAAACAGAACTAAGTCATTCCACAAGACAGACTGCCTGATAGTCTCGGTAGCCGACTGGTCCAAAGGTGATGCGTTACCTTCTTAAAGAATTGTGAAGCTCATTGCCTATTCTATTATATTGGGCTTATCTACACTACCACCTTCCTTTGAAGGAAGGATGGTAATTAGGGTGTTGGGAGTTTACTAATGAAGTTCTGCCGTGCATAGGCAACACTTCATTCAGCAAATTCCCCCCCGCGCCAAATTCCCTTTGGAGGAGTAGGGGGACTGCACTTCGAAGTACCGGTGGGTGAACCATGGCTAGACGCGTGCCAGTACTTCGAAGTTTAAAACTTTGAAGTTGCCGTGGGGGGAATTTGCTTAATGAAGTGCTGCCTGTGCACGGCAGAACTTCATTAGTAAACTCTTAACACCCTAATTACCATCCTTCCTTTTTGCATGGTTTGCATTAATATTTTCTTAAGATTTTCTGCACAAAGGAATAATTGTGCCCATGATTAAAAGTTGTTCATGTTATTTTTGTAATATACCCTTGTCGCATAGTTTATTGCAATGCTATGTCAAATAGATATTTTCGGAATGAAAATATTAAAGAACAGACCAAGAATCAAAGATATACAACAAATGAGATCAGCATGTCTTACCTAATAGTAACAGAGAGAAAGCCGTGCTAATCAATATACTACAAAAACAAAAAAGCAGGCCAGTAGCACTTTAACAAAATAATTTATTAGGTGATGAGCTTTCGTGGGACAAGACCCACTTCTTCAGACCATAGCCATACCAGAACAGACGCAATATTTAAGGCACAGAGAACCAAAAATAGTAATCAAGGTTGACGAATAATATTTTTATGATTTGTCAGCCTTGATTACTATTTTTGGTTCTCTGTGCCTTAAATATTGAGTCTGTTCTGGTATGGCTATGGTCTGAAGAAGTGGGTCTACCTAATAGTATCACATACACAAAATTTTAGTAATTAATATATTTAATATGTGATATTGTGAATAAGCAAAATATTCACTACATATTTAAAATATAATCTGCTGATATCATAGAAACATATGCAACATTTTAAGCTCTGAATGCCCCCTACTGTTCCAGTTATGTAAAACTGTGCCTAAAAGGCAGTAAGGAGGCCAACAATTGCATGACAATTATGGGGAAGAGGGAAATGTAGGGTAAGATCTCTCCAAAATTAACACAGATCAATTAGTATAGGTCAAATAATGTATAATTAGGATTAGTGAGGGCAATATTCATGTAGATATATTTTAGCTAATGTGAAAGGTATGTAGATTGAGTTCCAAAAAGTAAGAGGGTTAATACTGCAAAACTGAAAAATGTTTAAACTGAACTGATGGTAGAATCCTGAGAATGTTTAAACTATAGTTTTGCTTTAGATTGATTGGAGAATGAGAGAGCTAGATTTATTAAATTCCTTCATGTCAATATAAGCTCAGGCTAATACTTTCATAAATATATTTCCATCTATTTAGGTATTTCTTGTGAATATTATAATAATAATTCTCATAAAATATGTATTTATAATAAGAAGCCATAATGTGTATTTTTAAAAAGTTAACATGCACCAAAGGACAGTCACCAGATAGCTCAGTATATAAGTGCAAGTAGTAGTAGAAGAAAAGTGTGAAAGTCTTTTTTCCATTTATTGACAAAATAAAATAATTAACAAATTTAAAGAAATGATGTGGACACTGATGATGTTTCTAGGTAGTTCTCCTGTTTACACTCTCTAATTGTCTTTGTCGTTTTCTCTGCATGTGGTACAGGCTTTCCAGAACTTTATGCACTTAATTTATAGCATCATGCTTAAGTGACTTGGACTATATTTTTCATTAAAAGGTAATATGTTTCTGTAGTACCTGTTCAAAGTTTTATTATGAGATGAAGAAAACGATTGTGGATGTTCTTATTGCTGTAATAACGTGTTAATAATTAACATTTATTGGAGCCCCTGAATCATCAGAATGAGGTCTAGGTATTACATGTTGTTACTAATGTCACTCAGTGAATGCAAGGATTAAGACCCAGATAGGCTAAGAAAATGTCTTTTTTCTATTCTGTGTTTAATACAAAAAATTGTGCCCACGCTCCCCCACCAGAGTTCCCTCTCATTTTTCCATCTATGTGCAGAATACATTTTGTTATGTGCACCAAAGCATGTGCAGATGCACACCACAAGTAGAAACACACACTGCTTGCTGTGGATGCTGTGGGTGCTCTGCTAGTCAGCTGAGTAGCATTTGAATCTCTCCTGAGTGGCCACCCAAGCACTCAGTTTACAGGGAACATTGCTCCCCACCTTCTATTCTTAAACAAAGATGTGGGCTGTCTTCTCCCAAGCATGACCTCTGCTTCATTCAAGGCATGCATGAAGCAACTGGAGAGCTTCACTTGCAAGAAAAAAATGGGGATAGATCTGAGTGTTATTAAGAAAGCTCAGTTCCTTAATATGATATATAGGCTGCTTGAAAGGAGAAAAATGAAGAGAGGCATAAAATCTTGAACAGGGAGTGTGAACGTCCCTCAACTCTTAATTGATTACTTAGCAGCATCTTCTTGCAGCTGACATTTGTAGCATCTGGCCGATTATTCTGTAATTTCACTACATTTCTGTTATAAACATCCTTATCCTATAGATATTTAATTCTCTTAAATGTGCTTGTGCTGGTTTGTTTGATCTTCTGACCTAATTAACCACTGTCCAAGACTAGATTATGTGAAAAAACCTTTCTGCATTCTCCCATGATATCTAGATAGCCCAAATCATCCCCCTCCCCCACCATGATGTTCTCCTGAAAAAATATAAGTTAATGTAAATTACATAGATACTGAGATAGACAGTGCCTTTTCTGTTAAAAAGAGGAGCTGGTACTCAGTCAGTTCCCTGCCCCTGCCCCACTACCGCCAGTCCCATGTCTAGGGCTGCCGAGGTGCTGGTACTCAGTACCAGCAAGTACTGGCACAAAAAAAGTACTGGATATAGATTAGATATAATATAGCTATAGATATATCCAAGAGCAGAATATAGTTGTGGAAATGCAAACATTTTCTTCATTGAAGTTTAGAATTATTCTCATTTCTATATTTAAATCACCCAGTGCTTGATTTGTCATTAAATATTTGTTGTTTTTTGGGCAGACCAGATGCAGGTCATGGAACCCTACTCTTTGATAAGAAGAGCTAGTAATCAGAAAGTTAAAGTAGCTATGGAAACCCATAATAAAGTGAAAGAAACACCCAAGTGCCTGGAAAAATGTAGACCCCCATATTAGACTGTTCAGATAAACAAGCTCTCAAAGTTCCTTTTTTACTATTCTTTACATTTGCTCTAGACTGAAATAATGTATTTTTCTTCAGTGAATGATGGTTATTGGAGGAAAGGTAAGAAAAGTGGGTCTTAAAATACTTTGGATATTTTACAGATGACAAGCAGTTCTATAGCAATGTATAGACTAACACATTTATTAGGTCACGAGCTTTTGTGGGTAAGACCCACTTCTTCAGAAGTATTTTTTAGATTATTTGACTTCACTGGGCACCAGGTGAGTTCCAATTTCTGGGGTTTGGGGTTTTTTGGTTTTTCTTTTGGATGGAGAAGGGTTGTTTGTGTGGACAAATATGGACTGTACATCGTATCTTCAATGCTCTTCCTTAGTTGCCTGTGCCATTCCTGAGGCAAGGAAAGAAGAAGAGCAGATGTACTTCTAAAACTGCTGTGAAACAAAGTCTGCATACCTACAGAGTCAAAAACAAATCCTTTCTTAGAGCATGGCTTTAAGAAAGAAATCAACATCAGACCTAGGTAGGCTTAAGAGTTCTCTCCAGTCCTATCTGTTCCTGGAGTTCCTACTGCCGGAGTGCCTAGCACACTCTTGGTTCCCTTTGTAGAAAGACACTCCCAATCCTATTATAACCAAACTAAGGAACAAGTCCTTTGCCTGAGCAAATCAGGAGAACCTGCTTAATTTTTTCCAGCAGGAGCAACACTTGATATCATGATGGAGTTCTTCAAGAAATCACTGTCAGCCTGTTATATTGCAGGAGATAAATGTAGTCCATTTATCTGTCTATTATGTGCATGGAAGATGCACCCAGACTGGTGATTATTCTATTATTAGATATACAAGCTAGAAACAAATTTGCACTTCTTTCTCATCACACCACTTAACAAGAAGTCCAACGTATGGTCTCCTTATGCATTCCAGCCTTGTTTCAGCATCCAGACGTTAAACTTTATGCTGTGTGGCTATTGAAAACAATCAAGCAAAGGGTTCTTTTGATCTCAAAAGACAAGTCACATATCTAGGTCAATATATAATTCAGATTCTATGAAATAATATGACTGTTGTCAATCTTTTAGTATTTAATATCCAAAGGTCTATTTATAAGAGAAAAGAAAGAGTTAAATGGCTAAAAAACATGTGTGTACAATCAAGGTGCTTGCATCAGGTTTGAAACAGTTATGGAATAAACCGTTAGTTTGCAAAAGTTTTCTCTAGAAGTTATGCAAACAGCTTGGAGCTCATCACTCCTTGTTCAGAGCATTTGTATTAGAAATCCAGTCCAGAGAAATAAACCAGGAAATGAAGAGAAAATAGAGATGTTTCCAGAGTCTTTTATGCCCTCTTCCATGTGGATGGAATTTACTGTCCCACCCAAAATTCTCCACCTCAGTTTGGGGAAAAGTACAAGGACAAGATAGAGTCCAGGGTCACAGGAGCAAGTCATATACCCATACCTGGTTTGCTGACTCACAGAAGCAAGCCATTGGTTTCTTGAACTATATCTACAAACTTGGAAATAATCTACACAGTTTGCACTAAGCAAATTGCATAGCTTATTTTGAGTAGATTTCAAAGGAGGCTATTTCATAGAATCATAGAATTCTATGAAAGGGAGGGACCTTCCATGAAATTCTATGAAATTTCATAAAATTCTATGAAAGGGACCTCAGGAAGTCATCTAGTCCAGCCCCCTCCTTTAAGCAGGATCAACCCCAACTAAGTCATCCCAGCCAGGACCTTGTCCAGCCGGGACTTAAAAACCTCAAGGGACGGAAAATCCACCACCTCTCTAGGCAATGCATTCTAGTGCTTCACCACCCTCCTGGTGAAGTAGTTTTTCCTAAAACCCAACCTACTCCTCTCCTTCTGTAACTTCAGACCATTGGTCCTTGTTCTGCCATCTGACACCACTGAGAACAGTTCCTCTCCATCCTCTTTAGAGGTCCCCTTCAGGAAGTTGAAGGCTGTTATTAAATCATCCCTCAGTCTTCTCTTCTGTAAACTAAACAAGCCCAGATCCCCCAAACTCTCCTCATAGCTCATGTGCCCCAGCCCCTTAGTCATTTTTGTTGCCTTCCTCTGAACCTGCTCCAGCTATCCACATTCTTTTCATATTGGGGGGCCCAAAACTGGCCTCATCAGTATCTAATAGAGCAGAACAGCAACCTCGCTAGATCTGCTCGAAATTCTCCTCCTAATGCATCCTAATATGCTATTAGCTTTCTTGGCTACAAGGGCACACTGTTTACTCATATCCAGCCTTTCATTCACCAAAACCCCTAGGTCCCTTTCTGCTGTACTGCTGCTTAGCCAGTTGGTCTCCAGCCTATAACAATGCTTGGAATTCTTCTGTCCCAAGTGCAGAACTCTATACTTCTCCTTGTTGAACCACATCAGATTTCTTTTGGCCCAATCCTCCACTTTATACAGGTTACTCTAGATCCTATCTACCTCTCCTGCTAGCTTAGTGTCATCTGCAAACTTGCTGAGGGTGCAATCCAGTCCCTCATCCAGGTCATTAATAAAGATGTTGAAGAACACCAGCCCCAGAACCAAGCCTTGTGGCACTACAGTTGAAACTGACTGCCATCCAGATAGTGAGCCATTGACCACTACTTATTGGGCCCGACTGTCAAGCCAGATTTCTATCCATCTTAGATCCATGGATCTAAGCCATACTTCCTTAACTTATGGGCAAGAATGTTGTGGGAGACTGTATGAAAAGCTTTGCTGAAGTCAAGGTATGTCACATCCACTGACTTCCCCATGTCCACAGAGCCTGTTACCTTGTCATAGAAACTAATCAGATCAGTCAGGCATGACTTGCCCTTGGTGGATCCACCTTGACTACTCTTGATCACTTTCCCCTCTTCCAAGTGCTCCAAAATGGATTCCTTAAGGATCCCCTCCATTATTTGCCCAGGGATTGAGGTCAGGCTGACTGGTCTATAGTTCCCTGGATTGTCCTGCTTTCTTTTTTTAAAGATGGGCACTATGTTTGCCTTTTTCCATTTATCCGGGATCTCTCTCAATCTCCAAGAGTCTTCAAAAATAATGGCCAAATGCTCAGCAGTGACACCTGCCAATTCCATCAGTACCCTTGGATGCATTAAATCCAGACCCACGGATTTGTGTACATGTAGTTTTTCTAGGTAGCTCATAACTCGTTCCTTCCCCAAGGATGGCTGCCCTCCACCTTCCCATACTGCATTTTCTACCACTGTAGTGTGGGAGCTGTCCTTGTCCGTGATGACTGGGGCAAAAAAGAAGCATTGAGTACTTCAGCTTTTCTTACACCAACTGTCACTATGTTACCTCATGCATCCAGTAATGGCCCCACACCTTCTCTGACAAGCCTTTTATTGTTAATGTACCTGTAGAAACCCTTCTTTTTACCCTTCACATCCCTTGCCAGTTGCAGTTCCAATTGTGCTTTCGCTTTCCTGATTACTTGCCAGCATTCTCCAGCCATATGTTTATGCTCTTCCTTAGTCAACTGTCACATTTCCATTTCTTATATGCATCCTTTTTGAGTTTAAGCTGACCAAGGATTTGCCTGTTAAGCCAAGTTGGTTGCCGACAATATTTGCATTTCTTACTATGCAGCAGAATGGTTTGTTCCTGTGCCTTCAGTAAGACTTCTTTAAAATACTGCCAGTTCTCTTGAACTCTTTCACCTTCATCTTCATTTCCCAACAGATCCTGCCCATCAGTTCTCTCAGGGAGACTAAGTCTGCTCTTTTGAAATCAAGGGTCTGTATGTTACTGCTCACCCTTCTTCCTTTTGTCAGGATCCTGAAATCTACTATCTCATGGTCGCTGCAGTCCAGGTTGCCACCCACTTCTATTCCTCCTACTAGTTCTTCCCTGTTTGTGAGGAGCAGGTCAAGATGCCCACAGCCCCTGGTCAATTCCTTCAGCACTTGTATTAGGAAGTTATCCCCAACATTCTCCAAAAACTTCCTGGATTATCTGTGTACTGCTGTATTGGTCTCCCAACAAATGTCCGGATGATTAAAGTCTCCCATGAGAACCAGGGCCTGTGATTTGGAGCCTTCTCTTAGCTGTCTGAAGAAATCCTCATCTACCTTGTTTCCATGATCTGGCAGTCTATAGAAGACACCAACTACAACATTGCTTCTGTTGTTTCCGCCTCTAAGCTTAACCCAAAGACATGCAATGGTTTTTTCTCCCTCCTTATACTGGAGCTCTGAGCAATCATACTGCTCCCTCACATAGAGCACAACTCCTCCTTTTCTCCCCGTCTGTCCTTCCTAAACAGTTTATAACTTTGCATGATCATGCTCCAGTTTTGTGAATCATCCCACCAAGTCTCCGTTATTCCCTGATGCCACCACAGCCAATCTGGTGTCTGACATCTGTAACTTTGTTCTCACACACAATCATTTCCGTTTTGGGGACAATTTATACCTCCAGATTAGTGGAACTGCTATGGGCACCCGCATGGCCCCACAATAAGCTAATATATTTATGGCTGACCTGGAACAATGATTCCTCAGCTCTCGTCCCCTATTACCACTCCTCTACTTAAGATACATTGATGACATCTTTATGATTTGGACCCATGGTACAGAGGCTCTAGAAGAATTCCACAGAGACTTTAACAATCTACACCCCACCATCAACTTATGCCTCAATTACAACATGCAAGAGATACATTTCCTGGACACTACAGTAATAATCAAGGATGGCCTGATCAGTACCACACTGTACCGAAAACCTACTGATCGCTATACTTATCTACACCCTTCTAGTTTCCATCCTGCACACGTGACTAGACCCATTGTTTACAGTCAAGCTCTTAGGTGCAATCGCATTTGCTCTGATCCAACTGACAGAGACCAAAAACCACAAGAACTTTACCAAATATTCATAAACCTGAATTACCCACCAGGAGAAGTAAAAAAACAAATCGACAGGGCCAGACGAATACCCAGAGACCAGCTACTCCAAGATCGGCCCAAAAAAGCCAAGAACAGAACACCACTGGTCATCACCTACAGCCCCCAACTCAGACCACTGCAACGAATTATTAAAGACCTACAACCTATACTTAATCAGGATGCTAGACTTCAGAAGGCCCTGGGTGACATGCCTGTTCTCTCCTACAGGCAACCTCATGAGGATCCTCACTAACAGCCACAGTCTATACCCCAGGAACACCAGTCCTGGAACCTTTCCCTGCAACAAAGCCCGCTGCCAGCTTTGTCCACATATCTTCTCTGGAAATACCATCACTGGACCTAACCAGGTTACTCACAGAATCACGGACACTTTCTCATGCTCCTCTACTAACATCATATATGCCATCACGTGCCAACAATGCCCAGATGCTTTGTATATTGGACAGACTTCTAACTCCCTTAGACAAAGGGTCAATGGGCACAAAACAGACATCCAAACACTCCAGATCCACAAACCAGTTAGTCAACATTTTAATGGAATGGGGCATTCTGTCAATGACCTAAAGGTATGTGTGTTACTGAAGAAGAATTATCGCACCATTCTGGAAAGAGAAGCAGCCGAGCTGGCTTTTATATTCAAATTTGGCACATTAACACATGGTTTAAATCGTGATGGGAACTTTCTGAGTCACTATAGGGGCTCGTCTGCATACTTGGCTCAATCTAATTCTTGACCTTCCCCCTCACCCTTCCACTCTCTGATTTGCTCACCTTGATTATCTTTTTCCGATTTGTCCTCCTTGCTTACTGTTTTTGGTTCTCTGTGTCTTAAATATTGAGTCTGTTCTGGTCTGGCTATGGTCTGAAGAAGTGGGTCTGTCCCACGAAAGCTCACCTAATAAACTATTTTGCTAGTCTTTAAAGTGCTACTCGACTGCTTTTTGTTTTGATATTTTTTTGACTGTGCCAGGACCTCTAATTCTTCCTGTTTGTTCCATAGGCTTCTGGCATTTGTGTATGAGCACCTTAGAGAAGTGGCTGATTGGCCCACTTTCTCCTCTTCATCCAGGAAACCTACTTGATTGTTCCGTACTCCTTCTCCATTTACCTCAGGGCTTGTGTCACCATCCCCCAACAAACCTAGTTTAAAGCCCTCCTCACTAGGTTTGCAAGCCTGCCTGCAAAGATGCTCTTTCCTCTCTTTGTTAGGTGGATTCCATCTCTTCCTATCAATCCTTGTATATGAAAGAGAATCCTCTGGTCAGAGAATCCAAATCCTTCTCTGCGACACCACTTATGCAACCACCCATTTACCTTGTTGATTTGATTATCATTACCCAGACCCGTTCCTTCCATAGAGAGGATGGACAAGAACACCACTTGTACTCCATATTCTTTGATCTTTCTTTCTAGGTTTATGTAATCGGCCGTGATCTCATCAAAGTTGCTCTTGGCTGTATCATTAGTTCATACGTGGAGAAGTAATAAGGGGTAATAGTCTACAGGTTTAATGATTTTTGGCAGACACTCTGTAATATCCTGGATTCTAGCTCCCGGCAAGCAGCAAACTTGCCAGGATTCTAAGTCTGATGACAGATGGATGACTCCGTCCCTCTTCGGAGGTAGTCCCTGACCACCACCACCCATCTTCTTCTCTTAGGGGTGGTGGTCGTAGAACTCCCATCCCTAGGACTGCGCATCCCATGCCTTACAAACCGTGGGATCGCCATCTGATCGATTCCCTATGAAGTATCAGCCCCATCTATCTCATCCATATCACCTGTTGAAAGAGGCTGAAAGTGATTACTTAACTCCACTGGAAGTGGAGAGACCTGAATTGGTTTTCTCCTCCTGGAGGTAACATGCTTCCAGCTCTCTTCCTTGTTTTGAACAGCCTGCTGTTCCTGCAGTATTATATGGTGCCTTGTATCCAAAAAGTCTTCATCCTCTCTGATGTACCTGAGGGCTGATATTTGCACATCAAGTCCTCTAAACTTCTCTTCCAAAATGGCTTCCAGCTTGCACTTGGTATATAGAAAATCTTTTCTATTGTCCAGGAGGAAGACAAGCATGGCACATGCCATGCAGGTCACAACAGCAGACTTTTCAATAGTCATGTTACTGTCCATTTTCTCCCTTTTCAGAGAGTTCCCTTAGATGCTTCTAGTGCCGCCTTGAAGGGCACAAGAGAAACAAAACTATAAGAAAGGGAAAACAGATATGGGGCTCCCCCAAAAGGTGAACTCCCAGGCAAACTCCCTGTTAACTGCTCCTGTTCGCTGCTCACAGTGTTTGCTGTAGCTACCTACTTATAAGGCTGCTAGCTGGTTAGGCCCAGCTCAAAGCCTTTGCCTCCAACCTGATCAGCCCTTGAAGTCCCACCTGGAGCAAAGCACTCACAGTTTACACCTTGCAAACTTGCCAAACTGCCAAACATGCTTTCCAACTATCCCTCTCTGCAAAACAAGTACTCAGGCACACAGGCAGATATTCAAACTGCCCCTCTCTGCAAAACGAAACAAATGCTCAGACACACAAATATTCAACCCACCAACTCACAATGCAGTCCCCCCAAATGCTGCACTCACCTGAGCTCTTCTTGGATTCTTTCCCAGGCAAACTCCCTGTTAGCTGCTCCTGTTCACTGCTCACAAAGTGTTCGCTGTGGCTGCCTGTCTAAATGGTGCCACATGCTGAAATAGAGCTCTATTTCGAGGCATGTCTGTACGCCTCCTGCAGTAAGGTGTACAGGGATGCCGGAATAGCATGTCCATTATCTCAAAAACTGTTTCAAGACAATGGGCATGTTTCTTAGACATGGGCAGCTATTTCGGGATACCACCATATCCCAAAATAGCACCCTCCATGTAGACATAGCCTTGGAGACTAAGGCGCCTGCAGAAAGAGCCATCAGGGTGATAGGAGTGTCTTCTGTTTCCCACTATGAGAAATAAGTGTTCTTTGGTGGCCATCAATACAAAGCTATATGTCTTCAGTGTAGATTTTACCTGGTTACTCAGGAATATAGCACACACGTAGGATGCCAATACATAAAAATATTTATAACTTCAGATATAAAAATGGCACATGTATGAACAGAATAATCAGCCAATAGTAACTTTCCATTGATACCTTATATAATATATTTTGTATAAAGTTTGTTGCACTTATCTAACAGTAGCAACATGAATGAGATATATATGTGGCTATATTTCAATCATACAGCATCATACTTGTAAAAGTGCCTCATTAAAGAACTCAGTTTTACATCATCCCTCTGCCTTTGGCAAACTATTCATTAGTTTAAAATTTCTTTGTGTCCAAAGACATTTTTTTTCAATACCCTTATTTCCTAGTCTTTTCTTAAGTCAGTTATGTCCATGCAGTAATGGAAGAGTTAGAACTAATGTTTGTCATTCAAAAAAAAAAAAGAAAAGAAAAATAACCCTCTTGTCTAGTTATCTGACACTGGGATTAATGTGATTTAGAAATGTCTCATTGAATTAGTTTGCCCTTTCAAGTTCATTAAATTGATTAAATAATAAAGGAGTCATATTCTTGGAAAACTCTGTAAATCTCCACCTGATTGTCAACACTTGTGTGTAGCTATGCAATGAAACTCCTTATTTATTCACACTATTTGTTAGTGGTGAAGTTTTTTATAAAGACCTATATAATATTCATGAAAGACATTAATATACTTGACTTTTGTCCCATACCTTTCAGCAACCCCACTAGCAAGCTATCAGCAATGTCCATAATATGACACATTTGGAAGTTTGCCATTTCACAATGTGTAAATGTACACTGCTTTCTTATGTTAGAGGTTCAGACCTACGCTGCTGTTTGGTCATATTACTCTTAGCAGCTAAATAAATACTGGTCCAGAAAATTCAGTGCTGACAAATCTAAAGCACATGTGATCATATTAGTCTCTAGTGACTTAACATCAAAAGGGTCTGAGTGTAAAATAAGCTAAAATGTGATTACAGAAATTTGGGCTTTATGTGTAACTACTTGTTTCAAAAATCATAATCAATAGGAAAGGTAAGACACTTTTCTGTACCTTGTCACTCCAATGGCTGACCTGTTTCCTCTTTTTACATCTTATCTTTTTTGGTTTCTTACTCTGCATTTGTCTGTATTTCTCATTTTCCTTATTTCTCTGTCTCTCTTTGCTCTCCTTTCCTGTTTTTTCCCCTTCTTTTTTAGCATCAACCTAACAGTTTCAATAGAACTCAATAAAAATTCTTTACCAGTGACACTGGTTTTAGATTAAAGTTCACTGGGCTCACATAGTCTTAGTCATTTTCAGTCTGCTGCTGCAGCCACAGGTAATGTGCTTGAGAAATTTCTTTCAACATGCTACTTTTTTTCTTCTGGACCAGCTGCATTAGTTATAGTATGTATATCAGACTGAGTGAAGGGAAACTATCCATCCTCGCAGAACAGTGTTCCAAATTCTCAGCTGTTGCTACATCTGTTGGCACCGCAAAAAGTACACACTAATTTGCATATAGACATTTGTATGTTCTTACCAGGCAGTAGTGCATCTTGCTGTTCTGCTGTCACAGTTTGTGCTGGTAGTATTTATGGCTGAAAAGTTATCTTGGGATGTTCTGTTTAGGTTGATTACCCATTTGTTCAACAAAGATGTCTATGTCATCCATGGTTTTAATTCAGAATGTAACTAGTTTTAGAGATACAAGGCCAAATGCAATTGTAATGAAATTCCGTTGAAGTCAATGGAGTTGCTTCAGGAATAAATTTTGTCCACACTATTTAGACAAAACAGTAATAACAGCGTTGTTGAGTTTATTAAATAAATAACTAGAGGCCTTAAAATAGCAAAACGAAAGAGGATGCATTAATCAAAAGTAAAAGCTATTATCTTGGCATGCTAGATTTTTACTTACCATAGGTCAAGATCACCCACTCCTATAGCAAAATAAACATGAGGGGTTCTGGGGCAGAAAGTTTGAAAGGATCCCTTGAAGAGTTCCTTCCCATCATTTCACTGGAGAGCAAGGTTTGTCTCACCCATGCCTGACAGTTGTCAACAGTTTGACATGTCATAGAAGGTCAGAGCCATCCGCATGGGTACCCTGTGCCTCTTCACTGGCTCTGGCTCCTGATTCTCCCCTTCATGCATGTTGGAACAAGGTCTGGACACCACGTATGAAACAAGCAGGAGGGTTTATTACGCACAGCTCTGGTGGAGTGTCACTTGGCCCATCAGGACTCAGTGGAGCACTGCCAGACAATAAGTTGCAATTGATTATATAGGATGCTGATGGGCTGGGGCAGGGAGGGGGAAACTACGTCATGGGTGTTAGCTAAGCCTGGATAGATTTTAGCAGCAAGACGAAATAAGCACAATAAGCTAGTAATCTAAAAAGGTTACAAAGTGTCCCCACCCATAGTTTACAGAACACCTTGTCTCTCATACAAGTGGTTTTCCTTAACAAGTTACTTAAACAAAGTAGACGTGCAATAACATCCATGTGTCTAATTGGATGGATGATGCGTCTACAAGAGTAATGATGGCACCTTCACACGGGCACATCCAAGGGGCTAATCTAGAAGATTAAAGCAGAAGAGACAATAACAGCATAGAGCAACAACGTGTTCGTTTTAAGTACCAGCCTGGGATAGGAAATGGGATAGTGCTGTATCCTGGTTCTCACATGCATGGCCTCTTTTTGAAATGTGGTTGCTGGGGCTACTATTCCTCCCTCCAACCTCCGTCCAAACTCAAGGCCCTGTCCGAGTTGGGATGACCTTCGCTGAGTCTTTTGAGTGAGATGAAGCGGGGCCAAGCAGGGATAACCTTCCACTCATGCTAACTGGGTTTCTGAACTATAGGATTATAGGCCTACTCCAGACTTTAGGGTTCCAATAGGGGATCTTTAGCAGAATACCATAACCTGCCTCAGAAGTTTCCATCCTACAATGCACATCCTGACAAGGCTATTTCCAGAATCCCCTGCCTGTGTCTCAAGGGAAAAGACAATTGAGAATGATCCCGTATTGTTTTTTTCATGGGGCTGGATATAGTAAATGTATTCTCCTTCTTGCTGACCTACCCCCTGTTTTTCTTCTAGCCAATCCAGTTTCTATACCCTCCCTTGTATTGCTATGTGGAGTCCATTCTGTGTGGTCCATAGGGCAGAGAAAGAGTGTTGTGGAGGTGGTTGATACCTCTGCGTTTCTCCTTCAATGCACAGATCTAGTGGGATGGTCCAGTCTTGGTAATGAGCATGACATTGCCTGAATATTTCAAAATACAATCCATACCTTATGGACAGTCCCTCCTTTCATGGGACTTTATTTTATTAATACAGAAATGAAAAAAAAATATTAAGTTCAGCTCAGATCTCGTCTCCAGAAAGGGCAGACAAGTTGCGTGGAAATACTCTGTACAAACTCTGTTTTCTCCTTAGAGACCCTCTTTGATCCTTGCTACATTCAAAGTATCAAAACAAAACAGCAGTCATGTATCACTTCAAAGACTAACAAAATAATTTGTTCGGTGATGAGCTTTCGTGGGACAGACCCACTTCTTCAGATCTACAGCCCTACCAGAACAGACTCAATATATCAAGCAGAGAGGTCCAAAAATTGTTATCAACAAAAGCTCAGCACCGAACAAATTATTTTGTTAGTCTTTGAAGTGCTACATGACAGCTTTTTTGTTTTGATAGGTTACAGACTAACATGGCTCTCTCTCTGGTACCTTTCAAAATATACTGACTATGTAAGAAGCTACTCAATGTTCCCTACTAGTATCAATACCTGCATATGGGATAGAACATTTCAGTTGTATACTGACAGTCTGCCAGAATAGCTAGAAGAATACTGTACAGGGTTCCTAAGTAGGTTGTTATTCTCATTTTTAAAAGTTATTCTGTTTCTCATTCATGAATGGATCCATCCATTTATATTTTTGTGGGGCAGAGGGGTTATTTTGTTCATTATTTATTTATTTAAGTTTTATTTAAAGGTGTCATAACGCAGTAAATACATTGTTCTGTCAGCAGATATATATTGTTTAATTAATATCAGGTCTTTTAGTAGTTGAATCTTTCTATTTCTGGTTCAGCAATGCTCATTTTTTAAATTTCAAAATCAGTTTGTCTTATCTTTAATCTAAGTATAGTTCTACTTCTGCCTACGGGCATTTGGGGTATTATGCAAAAAATGTAGAACTTTTTTTTTCAGAGAACTGTTGTTTATAGAATTAGTAATTCAAAAATTGTGTTTTAAATACATTGTCATATAACAATGCAGGTCAGGTATTCATAATAAAAGAGGAGAGAATTTTCATCCTTTCCTATAAGATTAGGATTTTGGACCAATTGGTGTGCTTTAGATACCCCTCTCTGTTTGTAACTGAATACATTTTGTTTGAAGTATTCATAGCAATATGTAAATAGCCTTGAGCATTCAAGATATGTGAACTGCATATGATTAATGAAAATGGAATTGAATTATTTTCAGACAAATATATCAAACTTTAGATTTGAGATTCTAGATGCTTTTATATATTGTACATGAATGACTAAAAAAGTTGTAGTCCTTCAGATGAACCTTTATAAAATTTCTGGAGCCCACATTTTTAATATTATCCATACATAATGTGGATACAACTATATACCTAATTGCTAAGTGAAACTACCTCCATTGTTAATACAAATAAGGTGTGTCTACATGACAAATGGGCAAGATCAGAAACGCAAATGAGGTGCAGATTTAAATATCTCTGCCCACATTTGCATATTCCTGCATGATCTGGCTTCTGGAAAAGCCATTTCCAGAAGCAAAATCAGCTGTGTGGATGGGGTTCCTTTGAAAGGAAACCACCCTTTCGAAAGCACCCTTCATCCTGAAACAAAATAAGAAGGGTGCTTTCAAAAATGGTGTTGCCTTTAGGTGGGACCCTGTCCACACGACTGCTTTGGGTTCTGGAAATGGCTCTTGCAGTAGCCAGATCAGGTGGGAATATGTAAATGAGGCAGGAGATATTTAAATATACACCTTGTTTACATTTCCAATCTCACTCATTTGCATGCCCCTTCTGAAAGGGAGGGGCTATGTACACATACCTATAAAGGAATTGCACGCACAAGGTACCATGACTGGTATTTTTATGGCAATTACCTCATGCACATACAAAATTGCATAAAAAGTAAGCTACAATTGCCTCTTTATTTTAGTGGAGTTTTGTTCACAGAGCTTTGAAAATTTAGGCCTGTATGAATAACTGATACTTGTGCTTTGGAGTACGGTTTGAGGGACAAACTGTTTACAAAGCTTTTCTTAATTGAAACTTGTATCATCAAAGATGTACTAGGAGTCATTACAGCATACATAGCATCTCAAAAATCTTAACCATTGTGGTTTGTCTGAAAGACAGGAAGGCTACGTCTAGATTATACCATTTTGTTGACAGAAGTTTTTGTCAGAAGCTGTCTTCTGACAAAACTGCTGTCAACAGATCTCTGCCAAACTGTTAAGCAGATCACAAGAGTGATCCGCTATGTTGACAGAGAGTGGCTGGACAGCCTGGCCATTATGTCAGCAAAACAGCCAACCAGAAGCACAACAGACAGTGCTACCCAGTGTAGTGGAAGCTCTGTCTGTCAACAGTGGGCCCCTGGAATGTCCAGACTGGCTTTCTGTTGTCAAATCTCTGTCAACAGAATCATTATGCCTTGTGGGGAGCGGGATATGTCTGTCAACAAAAGTGCTGCATTCTGTCTCTGCTGTCCACAGAATGCCTTGGGAATCTGGATGCTTCCCGGGTTTTGTGAACAAAATGCCAGATTTATTTTATAGACAAACCACACATATTCAAAGATATTCAAAGATGAAATAGTAAGGCAGAACAAACATATACAAGTTGCACGGGAAATAAGCATAAAGAAGCAACCTCAGACTTTTCATTTCTTTATTAAGTAAAATCCCTTTTCTAATACTGTTACCTATTGCCTTTCCACAGTTTGCTAAAGTATCCTCTAAAGCTGCATCTACACTACAGAGTTCTGTTGACAGAAGTCACTGTTGACAGATATTTCCCCAACAGAATCTCTGTCTACAGAACACGTCCACACCTAATACAGGCTCCCCCTGTCAATGCCTTCTGTCAACAGAGAGCGGCCAGACTGCCCAACCCTCTGTCAACAGAACAGCCAACCAGAGCTCTGTAAACAGGGCAGCCTGGTGAACTGGAAGCCCTCTCCATTGACAGAGTGTCCCTGGGGCATCTACACTATTTTTTTGACAACAGAATCTGTCGAACCAGGCGTTATGTCTTGTACTGTCAAAACAGAACTCTGCTGGGAAAACTCCTGTGTTCTGTTGACAGAGTCTCGACAGAACCATTCATAGCATGGATGCTCCCTGGTTTTATCAACAGAAGGCCTCTTCTGTCAACAGAACTCTGTAGTGTAGATCCATCTTAATTGTAGGGGAATTCAGTGTTTTACCAAGGCTATGTCTACACTAGAGGCATCTGTCTACAGAAGTAACTGTCAGAAGAGATGTTCTGACAGAACTTCTGTCGACAGATCACATCTACACATAAAAGCAGACCAATCTTTTAACCAGCTCTGTCGAAAAAAGGGCCCCCTGAAACATCTACACAGCTTTTTTGTTGACAGATTTTGTAGACGAAAAGCATGTTGTGTGTAGACGCTCCACAAATTTTGTCGCCAAAACCCCAGTTTTGTGTACAAAACTCTCTAGTGTAGATGTAGCCAAAGAGTTTCTAGAGGAAAGCTTCAGTTTATATTCTCCCATGGTGATTTGTGGTTATTCAGAATGGGGAGAATTGCCAACTGTAGCATTGTCTTTCCATTATCCCTAATGGCCCCTTATTTGTCTTTTTCTGGATTGTATGATATTAGGGGCATGGGAGCAAACTTCCTCTAGGTGGGAAAAGAGAAGTTACTCACCGTAGTAACGGTGGTTCTTCGAGATGTGTCCCCGTGGGTGCTCCACAATAGGTGTCGGGCTTGCCCGGCGCCGCAGATCGGATCTTCCAAGCAGTTTCTGCCGGACCGCGCATGCACCGGCGCGCGCCGCTCCCTTGCGTGCTCCTGGCCATGTGCGCGATCCGGTCCCCGCCAGTTCCTCGACCAACCACCTCGGGTGCCCCTGCAAAACACTAACAGAGATGCGAAGCGGGGAGGATGGGCGGGTAGTGGAGCACCCACGGGGACACATCTCGAAGAACCACTGTTACTACGGTGAGTAACTTCTCTTTCTTCTTCGAGTGTCCCCGTGGGTGCTCCACAATAGGTGACTACCCAGCAGTAACCCAAGATAGGAGGTGGGTAATCGGATTATGTGCAGTTTGTCCCCGAGAGGACCGCTGCAGAGAGACGGGTATCCTCTTGGAATACCCTGTGAAGGGCGTAATGTTTGGCGAAGGTGTCGTAGGATGACCAGGTTGCCGCTCTGCAAATGTCTTTTAACGCAACGCCCTTGAAAAAGGCTGTTGATGCCGCCACCGCCCTAGTGGAATGAGCCCTGGGAGTGGCCGATAAAGGAGTCTTTTTGAGCTCGTAGCACATTTTTATGCAGGATACAATGTGCTTTGAGATTCTCTGCGAGGAGAGACCTTCTCCTGTCGATTTGGGAGCGAGGGAGACTAGGAGTCTATCCGTTTTCCGGAAGGACTTGGTCCTGTCTACGTAGAAGGCTAGCGCCCTCCTCACGTCCAGGAGGTGTAGGCGCGCCTCTTCGTTGGAGTTATGAGGCTTTGGATAAAACGAGGGTAGAACAATAGGTTCGTTAATGTGAAACTCGGAAGAAACTTTGGGAACAAAGGCTGGATGCAGCCGTATGGTTACCGCCTCCTTGGAAAAAACAGTGCAGGGTGGCGTTGCCATAACTGCCGCGAGCTCGCTCACCCTACGAGCTGACGTAATTGCAAGAAGAAAGGTCGTCTTTATTGTAAGGAGGCGGAGGGGAACCGTGGCCAAGGGCTCGAACGGTGGTCCCATTAGCGTGGTAAGCACCAGGTCCAAGTTCCACGAAGGTGGAATCGGTTTCCGAGGGGGGTATAGGTTTACCAACCCTTTGAGGAACCTGGTAACCATAGGGTGGGCGAACACCGTGTGCCCTTCCTCCTCATGTCTGAACGCCGAGATGGCGGCAAGGTGGACCTTCAACGAGGATAGCGAGAGTCCTCCTCTCTTGAGGTCCAGTAAATACTCTAGTATTGTAGGTATAGGCACCAAAAAGGGGGGCCAGCTGTTTGGTAGAACACCAAGCCGTGAAGCGAGTCCATTTTTGCTTGTAGGTCTTCCTGGTGGAAGTCCTCCTGCTACTTTCTAGAACTTGTTGCACTCCCTCCGTACATGTGCTCTCTAGGGAGCTGAGCCATGGATTAACCATGCTTGCAGTCGCAGGCTTTGGGGGTGCGGGTGCACTATGGACCCCTGGGCTTGCGTGAGCAGATCCGGCTCCACCGGAAGAGGCATCGGTGGACGGTCCGACATGCGCAGGAGTAGGGGGAACCATTGTTGTCGATCCCACGTTGGGACTATCAGGATCATCCGGGCCCTTTCCCTCCTGGCTTTCTGCAAGACTTTGTGGATCAGCACTGTGGGAGGAAACGCATAAAGCAGGGGGCCCCTCCACGGGATCGCGAACGCGTCCCCCAGGGACCCCCATCCCAGTCCTGCCCTGGAGCAGAATCGTGGGCACTTCTTGTTGTGCTGAGTGGCAAACAGGTCTATTTGGGGAAAACCGCATGCGTGGAAAATCGGCCGTAGCAGATCGGGACGGATCTGCCACTCGTGTGTGAGTGCAAAACGCCTGCTCAGCTGGTCTGCCTTCACATTGTGCGCACCCGGCAAGTATGAGGCTTTCAAGATTATATTGTTGGCGATGCACCAGTTCCATAAGCGGATTGCTTCCGTGCATAAGGCACGGGATCGAGCTCCTCCTTGCCTGTTTATATAAAACATGGTGGAGGTATTGTCTGTACTGATCCCGACGACTTTGCCTTGTATGTGGTCTCGAAAGTGTCTGCAGGCGTTGAACACTGCTCTGAGCTCCAGTATATTTATGTGTAGTGACTGTTCCGTGGGTGACCACAGTCCTTGAGTCACCTCTTCACCCATGTGAGCTCCCCACCCTATGAGGGAGGCATCTGTAGTGAGAAAAACCGATATTTGTGGCTGGTGGAAGGGTACCCCTGTTAGCAGGTTCCTGGGGTTTACCCACCATTGTAGGGATTTGCGCACCCCGGCTGTGGGCGACACCACCCTGTGAACGGTGTGTACTGCCGGTTTGTATACACTCGCCAGCCAGTGCTGCATGCTGCGCATGTGTAACCTGGCGTTCTGTACTACGAACGTCGCCGCTGCCATGTGGCCCAGCAGCTGCAAGCACGTCAAGACCGGCACCGTAGGGCTGAAGGTGATGACCTGCACGAGGGAACCGATGGCCCGAAAGCGAGCCTCTAGTAGATATACTCTCGCTGTAACCGAGTTTATGCGAGCCCCTGTGAACTCTATGTCCTGTGTGGGGTCTATTTTTGATTTTGCCAGATTGATAACCAGGCCGAGTGAAGAGAACGTGTTTGCTGTGACGCGTATCATGCTCAGAACCTCCCCCTTCGAGGCCCCTTTGAGCAGGCAGTCATCCAGATACGGGAAAATAAATACCCCCTGTCTGTGCAGGTAGGCTGACACCACTGCCAAGGTCTTGGTGAAGACTCTGGGGGCCAAGGAGAGGCCAAACGGTAGGACCTTGTATTGGAAGTGTTTGTTGCCTACCATGAACCGGAGGAATCGCCGGTGAGCCGGATGGATAGTTATGTGGAAGTACGCGTCTTGTAAATCGAGGGCTGCGAACCAGTCTCCATCGTCCAGTGCTGTAAGGATGGGGGCGATTGTGGTCATCCGAAAACATTGCTTGCGCAGGTACCTGTTGAGGCCGCGAAGGTCTAAGATGGGCCTCCAGCCTCCTGTCTTTTTCTCCGTGAGGAAGTACCTGGAGTAGAACCCTTTCCCTTGCAGTTGCTCCGGCACTCTTTCCACTGCCCCTATGAGCATGAGATGGTCCACCTCCTGCCTGAGCCTTGCTACATGGGAGGCCTCCTGGAGGTGGGGCTTGGGTGGAGGTCGTGACGGTGGGAGCGACTGGAAGGGGATGGCGTACCCCGTGGCTATGATCTCCAGCACCCATTTGTCTGTGGTGATCCTTTGCCACTGGTCGTAGAATGGTCGGAGGCGATGGTGGAATAGTCGCTTCGGATGACCTTGTGCGATGGTAGTGATGGCGCAGCCCTGGATCTGTATGTCAAACTTGTGGCCTTTGGCCCCGCCCCGAGGACGCACGGCTCTGTTGTGAACGTCGCCTGGGACTTCTGTACTGCTGGTGCTGTTGATGTCGCCCTTGCTCGTAACCCCTGTGGTACTGGGGGCGCTGTTGCTGGTACTGGTACCGTCTTTGTTGAGGGTAGTACCTTTTCTTTGTGTATGGAGGGGTGTAAATCCCCAGGGTCCTGAGTGTGGCTCTTGAATCTTTACTGGAATGAAGGACCGAGTCAGTTGATTCAGCAAACAGCTTCTGCGAGTCGAAGGGAAGGTCAACTATCTTCGCCTGCAAATCCCTCGGTATACCCGAAGTCTGGAGCCAGGACTCCCTTTGCATCACCACTGCCGTTGCTGTGGAACGTGCTGCTGTGTCCGCAACGTCCAGGGCGATCTGAACTCCCGTCCTCGAGGCCGCGTAGCCTTCTTGCACTATGGCCTTGAGCACCGGCTTTTTGTCCTCTGGAAGCGAGTCCATGAGGGAGGTTAACCTGGAATAGTTGTCGAAATTATGGTTCGCTAAGTGCGCTGCGTAATTTGCCATTCGCAACGTTAAAGTGGAGGAGGAGTAGACCTTTCTGCCGAACAGCTCTAGCTTCTTGGCATCTTTGTCTGTTCCCCCTGTCCTGAATTGAGATGTCTTTGATCTTTGTTGCGACGACTCCACCACCAAGGAATTTGGCTGTGGGTGGCTGAACAGGAACTCCATGCCCTTCGCCGGCACAAAGTATTTCTTATCCGCTCTCTTTTGGACAGGCGGAATAGTCGCAGGGGTCTGCCATATCGTAGTGGTGGACTCTAAGATCGCTTCATCAAGCGGTATTGCTACTCTGGAGGAGGCCGGAGGTCTCAAATTTTTGAGGAGCTTATGGTGTTTCTCTTGCACCTCTGCTGTCTGGATGCCTTGCGTGAAGGCCACCCTCTTAAACAGCTCTTGAAACTGTTTGAGATCGTCCGGAGGATGGACGTCCCCCGGGGCCGTAGCCTCGTCCGGGGAGGAGAGCGAGGAACCGCTGGGGTACGTCTCTCTGGACCCTTCCGGTTCCTGCTGGTGATGGTACACCCTCTCACTAGAGGTTTGCGAGGGAAAATCTCGGGGTTCCATAACCAGTCCCCCCTGAGATGCTTGAGTCTCTGTCCCCGGTCGCAATTGCCCTCGGGGGTACGAGATCGTCTGTGGGGATCTTTCCCTAGTAGATTGCCGATGGTGTCTATGCCCCGCGTGGTAGGGGCGACCATGGCAGTATAGGCACTGTTCTTGGGAAGGTGACCTAGACCACTCCCTTAGTGCATACCCTCTGCGTCTGGGGGAGGGAGATCGTCGAGACACTGGAGAGAGCGATTTTGCATAATAGTCCAGCGGTTCAAACCCCAGGAAGGGTGAAGGTGGTCCCAGCCAGGGTGAGGCTGGTTGCAAAAATGGAGAAGGGGGCTCCGGGTAGGCTAGGGGGGACCCCTGCCTTCTGGTTGGAGTCTGCAACATAAGCGGAGGGCTGTGAGAAAGCAACTCCACAGGCCTGTCCGGAGAGGGGCTGCAATGCCTCCTCTTGTGTGCAGCCTTCCCCCTCCCTGGAGGAGGTAACTCCGCCCCCTGACGCACAGGGGATCCCGGCCCCGTCCGCACCGTGCTAGGCACGCTCGAAGGCGATGCCGCCCGTGCGGTGTCCTTCGGTGCCTGCAGGCTGCGTGCCTGCGCGCTCTGCACCACCGGTTCCCCGGGGGTCGGTGCCGCTGCCTGCGGTGCCGCCGGTACCGGCGTTTGTTTAGCCGCCGCCCTGCCTGCGGTGCGGGGCGGCTGGCTGATTATCGGAGGCTGAGCCGCTTCCACGTGGCTCTCCGTGCTGCCGCCGATCAGCTGTTGCTGCGGCTGGGGGCTGCTCGCTCCTCCCGTCCCGCTCGCTGTTGCTGCCAGCAGGGATCGGGCTGGGGAGGCTTTCCTCCGTTTTTGCTCTGATGGGGTGAGGGAGGCAGCTTTTCTTTTATGGGCCCCGGAGGGTCCCTCCTGCTGCGGCTGCTCCGGCACGTCTGGCTGGAGGGCCTTTTCAAAAAGCAGCATTTTAAGCCACATCTCCCTGTCTCTCCTTGCTCTGGCTGTTAATTTAGCACAGAAGGAGCATTTCTGTGCAACATGGGACTCCCCAAGGCACCTTATGCATAGACTGTGCCCATCGGACACTGGCATCGCCTCTCGGCAGGACTCACATTTTTTAAATCCTGAAGAGGACATTGTTGGTGAGTCTTTCAGTTGTTAAACGGGTACTTAGCACCTTCTCTGTGCTGTTTTCCCCTTCCAATGGCCTGCCGCAGCAGGAGGGCTGATGGCCCTATGCTCCTGGCCTCCAGCGCTTGTTACTGGGACTGGATTGAAGCTGTCCCGCTTGTAGTTTGTTTGTTGCTTTTGTTTTTTTTTTTTTTTTGCAAAAATAACAACCGGCTAACTTGCAGTAGCCTAAGTACTTGAAAAACTTTAAAGAAAAACAGTTAAAGTAATTGAATACGCTACTTGGCCTTAGCCTAGTTCGGATTCCGTCTGCAGCCGACGGCGGTTAAGAGGAACTGGCGGGGACCGGATCGCACACATGGCCAGGAGCGCGCAAGGGAGCGGCGCGCGCCGGCGCATGCGCGGTCCAGCAGAAACTGCTTGGAAGATCCGATCTGCGGCGCCAGGCAAGCCCGACACCTATTGTGGAGCACCCACGGGGACACTCGAAGAAGAAGCTGCCCTAACTGCTGCAGGCAGAGAAATTCCATCCACTAGCAGTGTGGTAAGTAAGATGTCTAGGGCCCATGTGGGCAGAGCTGAATTTCTGGAAGATCATTAGGCTGCATTAGAGAGATTCTTTCTATATTAGTAACACTTTGATGGATTTGTCTTCCAATATTTAAATTGTATCATATGTCAAACTTTTTCTTTATAATGGGTTACTAAGGACACAGTTAGCATTCTGTGTTGTTGACACAAACTTCTTAAGATTTTCTTTTTTAACAGAACAATGAAAATGAAACGGCTTTGCACTGTGCGGCTCAATATGGACATTCAGAAGTAGTTGCTGTTTTACTGGAGGAACTAACAGATCCTACAATAAGAAACAATAAATTGGAAACTCCTTTGGATTTGGCAGCATTATATGGGCGTCTACAGGTAGTGAAGATGATCATCAATGCATACCCAAACCTGATGAGCTGCAATACTAGGAAACACACACCTTTGCATCTTGCTGCACGTAATGGCCACAAAGCTGTTGTACAGGTGCTGCTAGAGTCTGGAATGGATGTCAGCTGCCAAGTTAGTGTTCTTTTTCTTCTTGTCTTTATATATAAATGAATTTTCCTTTCATTTGTCTGTTTTAAAGTACATAGATGTGGCATTATAAGAAATCATGAAACTCTGCAAGGTAATGTGTAATACAGTAATATTTACAATCTATAGAGTGTACTTAACGGGATCCTATTGCCCTGATTAAAAAATGTTCCTTGCTTAAATCCCATTATTTTAAAGTTAAGCATGTGCTTTGAGATTAATTTGATAATATGGATCAGATACACATCTGAAGTAAATTGGCATAGCCCCATTTTCAGTTGATGTAAATTGGTACAGGGGGTCCTCGTTAAAAGTCCAGGTTATGTTCCTAAGTAATGGAACTTATAGGCTACGTCTACACAAGGACACTACGTCAAAGTAGCCTATTTCGAAGTAACAACATCAAAATAGGCTACTTCAACGCGTATCGTCCACACATCCTCTGGGACTAGTGCCGTCAATGTTCAACGTTGAAGTAGCAATGGGGAACGTCGAAAGGAGCTGCCCTCAAAGGAAACGCAGAGTGTACACACACACAAGTACTCCCCGTTGAAATAAG
Organism: Carettochelys insculpta; assembly: GCF_033958435.1. Classification (NCBI taxonomy): domain Eukaryota; kingdom Metazoa; phylum Chordata; order Testudines; family Carettochelyidae; genus Carettochelys; species Carettochelys insculpta. The sequence continues at coordinate 289,098,100 of NC_134137.1, forward strand.
GAGCCAGGAAAATCCGCAGATGGGGTCACAGGCTGGACTAGCCCTTCTGGGTCAACAGCAAGCCACTCCTTTAAAGGACCCCTCCCAGACATACCCAGCCTGCACAGCAGAAGGTCTGCAGAGTGCTAGCCACACTCTGACAGACCAGCGCACAGCGGCCATGGACTGCCAGCAGCAACAGCAGCAGCAGCAGCAGCACCTAGAAGCCTTCCAGGTTGTCAGCCAGGGAGCAAGTACCCTGCTAGGTGCTGCACAGGAGGCTGCCCAGCAGCTTCTGGCAGGGGGGCCCTTCCTGGGAGCAGACAGGGACGCCGTTGACCACCGGGCTCCCCTGTTCCAACCCCACCGGGTGCTCTGCTGCCTCTGGAGCTACCTCACCAGCTCCGAGTGGTGGGAGCAGCTGGTCATGGGGGAGTGGGATGACGACGTGTAGCTGTGGAACTTCCGCATGTGCCGGCAGACCTTCCTGGAGCTCTGCCAGTGGCTTGCCCCCACATTGAGGCACCAGGACACCCAGATGCAGCGCGCCCTCCCCGTGGAGAAGAGAGTCACAGTAGCTATCTGGAAGCTGGCTACTCCAGACAGCTACCGCTCTGTGGGACACTAGTTTGGAGTGGGAAAGGCTGTGGTTGGGGCTGTCGTCATGGAGGTAAGGAGGCCTGGGCATGCACCCACTGGGGGGGGCAGGGGTCCATGGAGGAGTGCTGGGTGTGGGGCTGGGGAGGGAGGGATGCCAGAGAGGGTGGGGTGCAGAGTGTGGGGCTGGGGAGAGAGGGGTGCCCTGGGAGACAGGGGGTGGGCAGGGGGGGTGCCTGGGGAGGTGCCCAGGCGAGGGGCCCAGAGGGAGGGGCCTGGGGCACCCTACACACAGGTGGTCCATGCGCTCAATGCCATGCTGCTCCAAAGGGTCATCCAAGTCAGGGACCTGGACGCAGCCATTTCAGGATTTGCTGTCATGGGGTTCCCAAACTGCTTCGGGGCCCTAGATGGGACCCACATCCCCATCCACGCCCTGGATCACAGCGGGGGAAGATACATCAACCAGAGAGGCTACCACTCTGTCGTGCTGCAGGCCATGGTGGACAGCCAGCGTCGCTTCCAGGATGTGTATGTGGGCTGGTCCAGCTGTACATATGATGCCCGTGTTTTTAGGAACTTGGGCCTGTGCTGCCAGCTGGAGGTGGGGACCTACATCCCCCAGAGAGATCTCCCTCTGGGGGACACCAACATGCCCCTCTGCCTTGTGGCGGACGCGGCCTACCCCCTCCAGCCCTGGCTCATGCTCCCATACACCGGACACCTCACCACCAGCCAGGAACGGTTCAATGCCCGACTGAGCCCTCCAAGTGGTGGAGAGGACCTTTGGCCGCCTGAAGGGCTGCTGGTGGTGCCTCCTTGCCCGCCTGGACATTGGCGTCCTCAACATTGTTGAGAGCAAGGGAGAGGCCTTCGTCCAGGGGTGGGCAGTCGATGCCGGCATGGGTTTCCTCCAGCTGGCCACCGCGTCCAGTCACCAGGCCCACCGCGAGGGGGTACAGATCCACGAGGCCCTGCAGGCCCATTTTGATCAGGGGTACCCCTGAACACTTCCCTGGCCTTCGCCAGAGGGCCTTCTGCACACCTTCCCCACCTCCTGCACACCGCTCCCCACCACACGCACACTGCCCCCACCACCCGCACACCATCTCCCCAATGAGCACACATCTCAGGTTCTTTGGAAAATAAAACTGTGGATTATTGAATACTGGTAAAGTGTCTTATGTGCACAACGAAAACTGGAACCAATATACAAAGGGGGACAACTATATACAAGGGGGACAACTATATATAAATTGTGGGCGAGCAGATGGCTCAGCCATCGGCCCATCAATTTGGGGTGGGAGTAGAGGGGTGTGACCCCTGGCAGTTATGGGTCGCATCCCCCCCCCTTGTCCACGGTCACCAGCACAGCCAGCTGGGGGCCAGGAAGACTGGCAGGTACTGCCAGGATGCCTCCACCGGCCGGTCTTCAGCTCCAGTGGGCTCCAGTCCTGGGGGAGCTGGCAGGCAGAGAGGCAGGAGGTGCGACGTGCAAGGCAGGTGAGCGGCGGGCGAGGCAGATGGGGCAGTGGGCGAGACAGGTGGAGCGGCAGGAAGGGCGGCAGGCGGACAGCGGGGGGCAGGAGCGGGGCAACAGCCTTCCAGAGTGACCCAGCTATTTCCCGGAATACGCCCATGAACTCCTTCCACTCTGCCCGGCGCCAGGTGGACTCCTCCTGGTCGAAGTGGAGTCGCTCCTCAGCCACCTCCACCTGCTGCTGGAGAGCCACCAGGAGCTGGGGGTCCACGGGGGCCATCTCCTGGGTCTGGCGGTGGCATGCCCATCCTGCTGGCCTTGGTGGTGTCCCTGGGTGCTGGTGGTGCCTGACCTCCAGCGGGCTCTTGGGGACCACGGAGGGTGCCTGGCTGCCTGGGGCCTCGGATGGTGCAGCTACGGAGAGGGAGAGAGGGAGGGGAAGGCTATTAGTACTGTGCCCTGGCCCGTGGCCCATGCCGCCCTATCCCCGCTTGGTTGCTGGGTCTCTGCCCCCCATCGGTGGGTGTGGTGTTTCTGTTGGGTGGCCCCATTGCATTGTCCCCCTGCCCCCAGGGTTAGGGCACAGTGCTGTCTATGGGTGTGGGTGCTGACGGGCACTGATGGCCATGCCGCCATCCTGGGACTGTGCTGTGGCTGGGCAGTTGAGGTTCGGGGTCCGCTGGGGGTGTGTGGGGCCCCCAGTGGTGTCTGGTGCCCCTGCCCTGTGGACCAGGGGTGTGTGCCCTGTGAGTACATACCTGATCATCCACTGCCGCAGTCAGGGGAACCCTGGTGGGCAGACTCCCTGCTGGTGCTCCAGGAGGGGAGGTCTATGAGGAGCCCTGCCCCTCGCTGCTGGACCCCTCCTCTGCCGTCCCGAGGGCTGGCTCCTTGGCTGGGCCCCGGGGTGCGGGGCTGGCATCCGGGCCAGACTCCGGCTCCCAGGCCTGCTGGGACTCCTCAGCTGCAGTGTCCAATGTGGCCTGCGGGGGAGGAGGTGTCCCGGGGGCCCAGGATGGCCCTGCGCTCCCTGTAATAGGGGCAAGTGGTGTTGGGGGTGGGGGGCAGACTGGTTGGCTGAGTCCCTGGCCCAGGCGTAAGCATGCCGTAACTCCTTCACCTTGCTCCGGATGTGATCCAGAGTGTGGGCACGGTGATCCCGGGTGGCCAGGCTCTCGGCCAGTCAGGCAAATGCTTCCGCATTCCACCACTTGCTCCCCATCATGTGGAGCACCTCCTCCTCACCCCAGAGCCCCAGCATGTCTTGGAGCTTGGCCTCCAACCAGGAGGGGCCCTGCTGCTTTTTGGCCCCCCGTTTGGCGGCCGGGGGTTTCTGGGTCCCCTCAGTGGGGGGAGCCCTGGGGGCGCTTAGGGGGCTGGCTAGATGCCATGGCACTGGGTGGTCAGGTCGGGGTCCATAGATGGCGTGCAGGGCTGGCACATGCGTGTGCTGCTGCCTGCACGCTCTCAGCTTCCTGACACAGGAAATCTGGGTCCGTGGTGCTTTAAGGGCTGCTGTGCGCAGTGATCATAGAGCCCCACAGGGGCTGGACAGCGCGTCTCAACTCAGCTGATTGCTGCCATGGAGGATCCTGCTATTCCGAAATAGCGGGACACAGATCGTCTACACACACCCTACTTCGACATTGACAGTCGAAGTAGGGAGCTATTCCCATCTTTCGACAGGAATAGCGATTTTGACATCTCGCCGCCTAACATCCATTTCAACGTTGAAATAGTGCACAGCGTGTGTAGATGTGATGTGTGCTATTTCGACGTTGTTCCGGCTACTTCAAAGTATCAGCTGGTGTAGACGCACCCAAAGTAAAATGACTTCTAAAGGGGAATTAACATCCATGAGGAATAATGTAGTTAGCTTGAGATACATTTCCAACACATACAATTCACACGTGTGGTACATATAATGTACTTAATACCCACAAAAACCAGTACATAGAAATAGAATAGAAATAAATAAATAGAATAAATAAATAGATAAATAATAATAAATAAATAAATAGAAAAAGATAAGCTAGATCTCTGTCTGTCCCTGTGGCTCCCTGCAGCCTCCCACTGGCTTCCTGCCAGCTCCCTGCCTCTCCCTGCCGGCTCCTTGCAGCTTCATTCTGGCTCCCCTCTGGCTCCCTGCTGGCTCCCCACAGCTTCCTGCCAGCTCCCTTTGGCTTTCTGCCTGTCTCCTCAGCTCCCCGCTGGCCCCCTGCAGTTCACCGCCACTCCAGCTACTGCCAGCTCCCTGCAGCTCCCCTCTGGTCACTCATGACTTCAGAGCTCTCTTCCAGGGCCCCTGCACTCCAGCACCTGCTGTCCGGCCACCACAAAGCTCCTCTATGTTCCTGGCTTTTGGTCCCTTGGCCCCTAAATGATGTAAATGAAGATCAGAGTGACTTATAATGAATCTGCTTTCCTGAATTACTTAACGTATATGCTAAACAACATAACAAAGCAAAGAGGACCCCCTGTATATGTAAATGGCACTATGCTGATTTATATCTGCTGAAGATATGTTCCTTTATGCTAAAGAGATTATAGAAGCTAACACTAAATTGGCCTGAGATTTCACTGTAGATGCATAGATAAGGAGTTTGTTCAACACACATAGACCTGAGAAATACACAGGAATTCCAAAAGAAAATTTAAGTAGAGAGCTCTTCATTGTTCTGCAAGATTCATTAATCCTCTTTCATTGTCATGTTTGCAAATCCAGCAGTTAAGTAAGTTTGTTGTGGAAACTGTTTTGTTTTGTAGCAATGGGTAGAGCCAGATAGCTTCAGTTTGCAATGGTCTACCCAGCTGTAAAGACAAAGATATGGATGCTCAGAAGTTCAATGTTCTCAGTTTTTGGGTTTTAATACATAAGCCTAGCACAAGGCACAAGCAACTGCACCAAAATTGTACTGAAAGAGTTTCCCTGAAACTTCTGATTTAACATAATTATTTTCAGCAGCATACAATTCCATATTTCAGAGGGTGCCATTTAAAAAAACCCTATAGAGAGGTACAACATATACAGTGCTGTAGCAATAAACCTTTGACATCCACTCTCTAATGCAGGAAAATGATCTGGCTTGTGAGGTAAAGAGTCTTAGGTAAGACTGTCCTAACTAATTTATGCAATTTTTTCTTGCTTTGTATGCCTGGTCTAAGTTTGGTGTAAAAAATAGTGTTTTTACTTCAAATATAAAATTGCTTGCTGGTATTCTAGGTACGTAGTACAGTAAAGTTCGCACATTCATGAACTTCAGGTTCGCAAATTCGATTATTCGCGAGCCTGGGGCACCAGGGCAGGGAGCCCCGGTGGCTGCCGCTTCCCCAGGGCTTCAGGACAGGGAGGGCCAACAGCTGTCCCTTCCCTGGGGCTCCAGGCAGAAGTGCCAGCAGCTGAGGGTCCAGGCGGGGAGCGCTGCCAGCTTCAGCTTCCCTATACTTGCAAAATTCAAAGAATGTTGAGACCCTGGTGTAATGTTCTGTCCCATATAATGAATGGTTCCTTCAAATTCTTCTCAAAGATAAAACCATTGACATTTTGAAAGATTTTTTGCAAAATTATTTTGTCACTTATGACTCACTCTATTTTTTTAAATATATCCTTTTCTAGAACATTATTGAACTATTCTATACAGGTTGAACCTCTCTGGTCTGGCAGTCTCTAGTCTGGCACATCTGTGGGCCAGCATGATCTTAGTTTACAGGATGGCCACTTTCTTGGGCATGGCCAAGTCTCCTGTGGTTCCATAAAATTTCTTTAAAACCATTAGTCCTGGCTCTCAATGTTCTGTGCTGATATTTAGCTCTAGTTTACCCCTAAATCTCTTCTAAGATCCCAGTAAGCAGTGGAAGAATTGATAACCATACTAGATAACATTGACCTCTATGATTTGGCAAATTCTCTGATTCAGAAGAGTTTTGGTCCCAAGGGTGCCAGACTAGAGAGGTTCAACCTGCATTAACTTTAATATAAATATCTATTTTTAATGTATAAAATACTTTACTGAAAACATTTTTCAGTCTGTGCCTACTTCACCACTTGACTCTTATTGTAACCGATTCTCAAAGAAATTAATGAGATTTCTTAAATATGACCTCTCATTTTAAATCAGTGCCTTTTATTGAGCAGTTTGCATAGGTGTTGTATCTGATGTCCTGACAAATATATTGGTTACTGATTGCCTTTAAAAGACTTCAGTTTTAGTTTTAACACTGAACCTTTTTTAAATGTAGCCTTTTCTTCAGTTTCTTGCCTTTGCAAAAAAAAAATCTTTTTTAGTGAGGAATAAAAAATATTCCCTACTTTTTAAGCCATTTTGTTTGCCATCTGTGTTAGATGACACAATTGCCTTAATTTTCAGTTACTCTAATTTTTCTCAACCAGTTTTTGAACCAGTTTTTTTGACTTCCCATTTTGTATGCCTGAAAAAAATCTGGTGACTGAGGGGCTTTTTGCTGGCAGGGGCACATCCACATGGCCTCTTCACTGCCAGCACCCCACTCTGCCGAGATCAAGCTCTCACATGGCTATGCTAATGAGCTGTGGGACCATGCTAATGAGCAGCCATTTGCAATTTCGAGGCTGTTTATTAGCATAGATCTGCCAGGAAAGCCACACTGTGTAGACCCAGCCAAAGTGTTTTGTCTACAGTCTCAACAGAACTCTGCGTTTGTCTCGACAGTGTCATCCCTCAAAAAATTGAGGAATAATGCTTCTGTCGAGAGAGTTCTGTTGACAGAAGTGCAGTGTAGACACTTCTGTTGACAGAAAAGGCTTCTGGTTCCCTGGGCAGCCCTGTTTGCAGAGCTTCCAGTCAGCTGTTCTTTTGACAGAGGGCTGGGCAGTGTGGCTGCTTTCTGTTGACGGAGCTGATTGCTTTTGTTTGTAGATACACTCTGTCTGAAGAAGTGGGTCTGTCCTACGAAAGCTCACCTAATAAACTATTTTGCTAGTCTTTAAAGTGCTACTTGACTGCTTTTTGTTCTGTCAACAGAGTTTCTGTTGACGCAACTCGGTCGACAGAAAAGTTGTTCCTCAAATTACCATCGACAGTTGCTTCTAGTGTGGACATACCCTGTGTGTTGTGTTTGCCCTTCTGTCCTTTGTGATGAATGTATTTATTTTTCCAAGCAATATCCATCTTTTCTGTCAATAAGTTGTAAATATAGTCTGTCTGTATTCTTAACTTATTGGTTCTGTAATCTCTGAATATTTTTGTGGATAATTTCTATCAGTTCATTAAACTGAGCAGAGCGTACAGTATCAGTCCATTATTAAAACTGAACTCAGCTATTTTAGTATTCATTAAATTGTTCTGCCTCACTAATTGGGAGAGAACAATGTAAAAAGTATAACCCCATGTGGTAAATTAAATTGCACATTTTAATACACTTCAGACAAATTCAGCTTTATCAGCACTAAGGAACTCTCAGGATATAGAGACACCATTATACAAGTAGTTGCAATCTCCTTTGTGTTTGTAAACATTTATTTGAACAAACGAAAGGTTTACTTTAGCTGTTTTCTTCATCTCTTCTGTACTCCCTGAGCACTTTTAATCTTTAGTAAATATTTGGACTAATAATAGATGGCATTTAATTTTAGATTGAATTAATCACACATTTTATTCATTTCCCAGCTCTTTCCAATGTCCTTCAGTATGACATTATTTAGAAGTGGGCAATACAAAACTGCTTCAACTCTTTATGCTTTGAAGTTTTCATTTTAACTGAAACATATGAAAAATACACAGGTTTTGGTGAGTGATAGACTTTGGGCCCTGAGTCCTAAATGACATTGCACAGAACATTGTGTTCCACGCAAGGATTATTTGCACATATGTAAGCGCCCTTCAAAACGTAGCTACTTCTTTTTATCCAATATTTTACCATTTTCACCTTCTTACTCTGTTTCATTAATGATGGCAACCTCCACTGCCTGTCAGTCCATTTTTCCCACAAACACATATGTCCCATCCTTCTTGCTGCCACTTGTAAGTGGAACACAGTTCCTGAATCAACTTGTAAAGCTGGTTCCCTATACTGTAAATCCTCTGCTCAAAACCCGTATCAATCATGAATTGCTTAATGATAAGGGCCGGGCAAGTTGCCTATTAGAGATTCATTAAAATGTCTTCTTTACTTATATATTAAAACACTGATAAAAAGCCCTGCAGCTCGCAAGTGAGCTTGCAAATTATACACCTACCTGAACTTTGTATTATGGTATTCCTTTTGCTTTTACCTTTTCTTTTTCCTCCCTCCAATGTTGTTTTCCATGTCTTCCTGTTATGTATTCTTTCTGTTTGGCTGTAAGCTACTTGGGGCAGATATTCTCTCCTGCTATATGCCTAGTACAGCTGGGTCTGAATCACAGTTAGCTCTTCTGTGGGCAGATATACACTACCAAAAAAAAATCAGCCTAAAATATGCTACTCCAGCTATGAGAATGGCTTAGCTGGAATTGATGTACCTTAAGTTCAATTTCAGGTACGGCCCCACAGCAGAAAAGCAAGAGAAGAAACTCTCCTAACAACTTACCGCAGTCAGTGTGGGTGCTCTCAGGATTTTATTTAGCCCATTCCTACTAGGCATGCTAAATCGAATCCTGGAAGATTGACTGAGGCAGCAATGATTTTCTGCTTAGTGTAAACTCAAATGTATTTGCTGAACAGAAAACTGCAGTTAGTGGGTTCATTTCAGATTTGAATGATATAAATGAGAGCAAAATTCGGCCCATTGTTCTTATGACATGTGATTGGTATCCTTTCCACCAGAGTTCATGTTTGGAGGGTTTCTAGGCACACTAAAAGCACTCACCTTGTGGGGAATATATGTTCAAAAAGGATGTGAAGCCCGGAGGGAGTAGGACAGAGAAAGTTGACTATAAGTCTTGACTTTACTTGCTATATCAAGAATAAAAAGTGTGCTGCTTTATTTTCATTATCAGCTGTAAATGAAAAAGACCTTTACATTTAACACTTTACAAATTATGTTTTATTTCAAAATAATGCAGGAGCAGCTGAAATTTCCAGTTTTTGTCATTTTATGTGGAACTAAGCTTTCTGCTACTGCATCTGTGTAACACTCAGGCTATGTTAAAAAGAACTATTAGTTTTAGTTAAAAAGATAAATTCATGGAGGTTAGGTCCATCAATGGACAGTAGCCAGCATAGGTAGGGATATCCCTAGACTCTGTTTGTCAGAAGTTGGACATGCGTGTCGAGAGAGGGATCACTTTCATGATGACCTGCTCTGTTCGCTTCTTCCGCGGCATCACGCCCTGGCCTCTGTTGGCAGACAGGATACTGGGCTAGACGGACCTTTGATCTGACCCAATATGGCTGTTCTTATGTTCTTATGTCTAGATTGCAGGCTTCTGTCAGGAGACTGGAGGTCTCCCAACAGACGTCTGCTGTATCCACACAAAACATCCGCTTTTCCAAGATCACTCTGAGAAAAGCAGACATGTTCTGCTGACATCCCTTGTATATTGTGTGCTGTGAGACAGAAGGGATGTCCCAGCAGAGGGGCTTTTCCCGACTTTTGGCCCTGTGTGGACAGGCCAAATGTCAGGAAAGCTGATCCCAACAGCCTCAGCATTAAGTTTCATACTGTGTTGCACCTGAAAGTCATGAGACTTGTACATTCCTTTAGGGCTGTGTTTCTTAAGTTATGTTCTGTGGAACGCTGATGTTCCATGAACAACTCACAGGAGTGCCACAAGTGTCTGATACTTCTTTGATGCCATACACTGATGGTGCATATTTTCTGTTATTAAAACCAGATACAATATTACTTCTTCATTGCTACCTGATTAAATTACTTCATTTTGTTTTTGCTGTATATACTGCTGTTTGTTTCTTTGTTTTTTCTTGGTTCAAGAAGTTTTTTGAGGAAAATTTTCATAGTTCTGCAGAAAAAATACTATTGTTTGGTGTTCCTTGGTCTCAAAAAGTTTAAGAAACACTGCTACAGAGCACAGAGATAACAAAAGTCAGTAGTTAAATGTATAGAATAGAAGTATTTTTAACTGTAAATCTTTCCACCATAGCAAAAGTGACACTCAACCACCGATACTCTCTTCTACTCAACTACACCCCTAAAGAAAAATAAAAAAGGAACAACATCAACAAGAACATTAAAACACAAGCAAATAATTCACCAGTTCAAGTTTTTACCTTGAAAATAGAGAAAATCAGATATTCCCTTGTGTCCACCAGGGATTTAAATATTGCTATTAATTCATATGCAAAGCACCCTGCTACTTTAGTGATGGGCAGCAGTATGAAATTTTAAGATAGATAGATTTATTTACTTACCCTAAGTTTTGTTGTCAAAGGTGAAATTTTTACTCAGGGAAAAAAAACTTGCAAACATTTCACTATGAATGTTTCCTAATTGCAGAATCAGCATTTAGTGTGTATTGTTTTTATATGTAACAGCAACGAAGGGTCCTGTGGCACCTTATAGACTAACAGAAAAGTTTTGAGAATGAGCTTTCATGAGTACAGACTCACTTCACATCTGATGAAGTGAGTCTGTGCTCATGAAAGCTCATGCTCAAAACTTTTCTGTTAGTCTGTAAGGTGCCACAGGACCCTTCGTTGCTGTTACAGATCCCGACTAACACGGCTACCCCTCCGATGTTTTTATGTGGTTATTAAATTATCTTTATGGTAGAACTTTCTCTACTTTTGTATGTTGCAGCTCTGTATGAATTATTTTAATAAATAATATTCATGATTATTCTTGCCTGGACAACAATCTTTTATCATGGTTAAGAGAACAAAAAGTACATTTTTTCTCTAAATATATTAGTTTTTGAAAGGATTCACTGGAAATAATTGTTCTATTCCAGACAGAAAAGGGGAGTGCACTTCATGAAGCAGCCTTATTTGGAAAGGTGGACGTAGTACGCATTTTGCTAGAAACAGGTAAACCACATTTCTCATATGATTTTTAAACTAACAAGAGTCCTGCATATTTCTGATTTCAAAAAGTGTTTTCTTTTTGATCTTCTGTGTGATCCTACAGCAGTGGATATAGTTCCTCCCTGCCAACAGATAGAGAAATTACATGTATGTTGAGACTTTGTGTTGATGTCAGCCTTGTATATTAGGGGCTTATGGGCTTCCAGAAAACATGGGGACCACCAAGGCACGGAGAGTTTCTGGCTGCACATGGTGGTAAACTGACAGCCTGCTCATACAGTGAGCCGATTCTCCTGCTCCAGGGCTGTAATATGACAATTCTATCTGGCTTCCTCATACAAGATAGACCCTAAGTCAGATTCTTCACCCATCCAACTGGATAGCAGACAAGGTACAAGATTAGGCTGATTACCTGTAAAACATATACAAGATTAGTCTGAGACCATCTTTCCAGCAAGACACCCAACTGTGAAAGAGTTCCACAAAGGGCAGATTTCTGAGGCCCCCTCAAATGTAAGTAGATTTAGGCCAATCAATCCCCATAAAGGATTCATACTTCCTTTATATGGATTGTTAAAGAGTTTCTCCCTGATTTTTCCAGGTACCTCTGACCCTGGCACCCTATCTGCCCCAGGGAATCCAGCTCATCTGACAAGTCTGTTGGTTTCTGAACCAATAAAGCCCCTTTTGCAACCTAGAAATACTCAAACTCCCAAGTCTGGGCCCCTCTTGAAGCAACACTACCTATGCTGCTAAAGCTCGGAACTGGTTACTGCTGCCTCTCTCAGCCCTTGTATATCCACATGCATAAATTACAGTCTAAATTCACTTTATTTTAGATTAAGAAGGAAGATCCAAGAAGGAACAAAACCAGCATGTGTACCCAAGGACTCAGGGTTTGTGTGACTCAGTTTACATCACACTAGAAGCAAGTTTGAGAACAAAATGTCTGTTATGCTGTACACACAGGAACAGAGCCCAAAATGTGTGGGTTGAATACTCTTACACAAAAGGATATCATCAACAAGTTCCCCATCCCTCCCCATCTACAGGTCCCACTGATTATTTGAAATCTGGGGAGGTTTGTTTGCAGCAGGCTCATGGTTGAATACAGCTCTATTTAGTTAAACACAAGTGTCAGGGCTGATCCCCACTCTGACACCCTGAGTGCAAAAGGTCAGGGTCCACTAGGGACCTAAAAAACACTTGCTTTCATAGGCTTCTACTTAAAAGCTTCCAAAGTCACAGATTCCCTCACTCTGGGAGATAGTTGCCACCACACAAGTGAGAAAACCCCCCTTTAATACCCAGGAAGACATGCTTGTGATGGCTCTTTGTGGGGTAACTCCAAGCTCTTAACCCTCCCTTAGGAGAGAGCTTGAAAACAAAGAGGAAGAAATTAAGCTGCAGTCTAATAACTGCCCTTTCAGTTTTAGGCCTGGATATATACAGACACAGGAATCAAATCATTGCCTTTAAACAAAAAGTGATTTAGTAACAAAACAGAAGATAAAGTATACAAATAAAGTGATAAAGCATACTTGTTTGCTAGGTGTTGCAATACAACTTAATAAAAAAACGGTAGATAAAAGCACAGAGAATTACTTTCCTGTGATTCAGTTTAAAAGTAAGTGTGCTGGAGTCGGGGGTGCATCATCCACCCTGAGAAGTCCCACACCAAACCCAAAATAAAAGTAATCTGATTGTTCCTGACTAAACATTTCCTTTCTTCTTACATACCTGTATGTCCAGATCTCCTTGTGGCCTGAATATTTACTGGATTCGTTAAGCCTTCTTAGGCATAAAAACATCTTTGTCTCTGTCCTCTGGTCACACAAGAGAAAGACCCCCTCAGCAGATAACTGCCTCAATTCAAAAGATCTCTCTTTTCGTTGGCTTACCTGACTGCTTACCAACAGAGAACTCACACTGTCTGGTGTTAACTCTTTACAAGCATTCATTCATGACAACAAGTTTTGATTTAGCAAATCATAGAATCCTACGGCTTAGAAGGGACCTCAGGAGATCGTGTCCAGATCCCTGACCAAAGCAGGATCAACCATTACTAAATCATCCTGGCGAGAACTTTGTGAAGCCAGGACTTAAAAACTTCTAGGGATGGAAATTCCATCTCTCTAGGTAACTCGTTCCAGTGCTTCACGACCCTCCTGGTGAAATAGTTTTTCCTAATATCCAAACTACACCTCCTGCCCTGTAACTTGAGACCTTTATCCTTGTTCTGCCATCCATCACTACTGAGATCAGCCTCTTTCCATCCTCTTTAGAGCCTCTGTTCAGGAAGTTGAAGGCTGCTATCAAATCACCCATCACTCGTCTCTTCTGCAAACTAAGTAAATCCAAATCCCTCAGCTTCACCTTGTAGGTCATGTGCTCCAGACCCCTAATCATTTTGGTGGCCCTTCACTGGACCCTTTCCAATTCATCCACACCCTTTCTGTACTGGGGGCCCCAGAACTGCATGCAATTCTCTAGATGTGGTCTCACCAGTGCCAAATAGAGGGGGATGATAACTTCTCTAGATCTGCTGGAAACACTTCTCCTAATGCACCCCAATATGCCATTAGCCTTCTTCACTACAAAGCCACACTGTTGACTCATATCCTGTCTCTCATCCACTGTAATCCCCAGATCCTTTTCTGCTGCACTGTTACGTAACCATCCTGTAACAATGCTTGGGATTCTTCTGTCCCAAGTGCAGAACTCTGCACTTGTCCTTGTTGAACCTCATCAGATTTTGTTTGGCCCAATCCTCCAGTTTATCTAAGTCACTCTGGAACCTATCCCTATCCTACAACTTATCTACCTGTCCCTCTATCTTAGTGTCATCCGCAAACTTGCTGAGGGTGCAATCCATCCCCTTATCAAGGTTACTAATAAAGATGTTGAACAATACCGGCCCCAGAACTGATCCTTGGAGCACTCAACTCGAAACCGACCACAAACCGGATATTGAGTTGCTGATCAGTACCCATTGGGCCTGATCATCTAGCCAGCTTTCAATCCACCTTACAGTCCGTTTATCTAATCCATACTTCCTCAGCTTGCAGGCAAAGGAAATGTGTTAGTCTTTGTTCTAGTGCTAATGTGTTTGGCCCCCAAATGTTTTGTAGTTGGTATGAAGGTAGAATGCTAGTATGTTTCTTGTTGATATATTGGGGCATCATTCAAAAAGATAAAAGATAAGGTATACACAATGTAAACCTACATACCTTAATATTTTGTATATTGGTTTTCAGAGGTTTAAGTTTATTAACTCACGACATTCTAGAGGAGTACAGGGCATCACTGGGCAACCTTAACTTTGCATTAACAAAGTTGGGATATTTATTTTGTGTGTATGTGTGTAGGGTTGGAGGTTTAAATAAAAAGATTTTCTCAACTGGTGAATGTACTATAACTGAACCCCCCTTCTCCACTACCCCTCACTACTTGACAACAGTTACTCTGGCCATAGAATGCAGTGATTTCATACTAATCCCATCATTCCTCCTGCATTGTCTCCTTATTGTTTGTCTCTGTGCCTGTACAACACAGCTTGATTCTCCCTTCTCAGTGCTCTTGCAAGGGGAAGACGTCATTAGCCAATTTGTGAAGCATGATATACAACATTTAAAATGGGATACATTTGGGTTAAATATTTCTTTTTCTATAATACGTTTTAGTTTTTGTTTTCTTTCAGGAATCGATGCCAACATAAAGGACAGTTTAGGTAGAACTGTTTTAGATATCCTTAAAGAACATCCCTCTCAGCAGTCCCTACAAATTGCTACCCTGCTTCAAGGTAAGTCATATTACAGTCAAACTACTACAGGTAAATTAAAATGTATATTATTCTCTTCTTGAGTTATTTTATGATCCTCTTGTGAATTAAAAAGACTGCAGTACCTGATTTTTATTTGAAAGTATATAAAGTTCAATGGCCACATTTTGTTTTCATTTAAAATTTCCCTGCTTTCTCCATCTGATAACAAAATGTAAGAAGTCACACTTATTTGTTGTGTCATTTGCACTTAATATTACATTTCTGTTAGTAAAAATAACTTTTGATAATATCTCTCAACTTTCATTGTTTGCTGTGTTGTAGCCATGTTGGACTCAGGATGCAAGATAGGCGAGATGGGGCAATACCTTTTATTGGAACAACATCTGCCAGTGAAAGAGACAAGCTTTAGAGTTCCACAGACCTGAAGAAGTCCTCTGTGGATCTTGAAAGCATGTCCTTTTCACCACAGACTTTGGTTTAATAAAATATATTAACTCGTCCACTTTGTATCTACCAACTTCATTAAATTGTATTCCTTTTAAGTTCTGTCGAAATGGTTGGTCAGTACATTAATAAAGCTAATTGAAAAATGAGGAAACTGCTCCACTGGCTTACAAGAGGCAAGTCAGGCCCGTGCCAATGAACACAATGCCTGTACTGAATCAGGGCAATCAGTAGTCTTCACCAGTTCAAGTTTTATCTTTGAGAGTTTGTGCCTCATGGGATTCCTGGTTGACTTTATGCTGAAAACTGAGCCATCTCAATGAGTGCCATAAGGAGGTTCTGAAAGTATTCTAAAGGTGTGCCTCACATTTCCTCAATACACAGGGGCTACGTCTACACGTGAAGCCAACATCAAAATAGCTTATTTCGATGTAGCAACATCGAAATAGGCTATTTCGATGAATAACGTCTACACGTCCTCCAGGGCTGGCAACGTCGATGTTCAACTTCGACGTTGCGCGGCACCACATCGAAATAGGCGCTGCGAGGGAACGTCTACACGCCAAAGTAGCACACATCGAAATAAGGGTGCCAGGCACAGCTGCAGACAGGGTCACAGGGCGGACTCAACAGCCAGCCGCTCCCTTAAAGGGCCCCTCCCAGACACAGTTGCACTAAACAACACAAGATCCACAGAGCTGACAACTGGTTGCAGACCCTGTGCCTGCAGCATAGATCCCCAGCTGCCGCAGAAGCAGCCAGAAGCCCTGGGCTAAGGGCTGCTGCCCACGGTGACCATAGAGCCCCGCAGGGGCTGGAGAGAGAGCATCTCTCAACCCCCCAGCTGATGGCCGCCATGGAGGACCCAGCAATTTCGACGTTGCGGGATGCGGATCGTCTACACGGTCCCTACTTCGACGTTGAATGTCGAAGTAGGGCGCTATTCCGATCCCCTCATGAGGTTAGCGACTTCGACGTCTCGCCGCCTAACGTCGAAGTTAACTTCGAAATAGCGCCCGACGCGTGTAGCCGCGACGGGCACTATTTCGAAGTTGGTGCCGCTACTTCGAAGTAGCGTGCACGTGTAGACACAGCTAGGGTGACATCTGTTGGCAAATTTGGCATCCCTGAACATCACTGTTGACACTAGGGCTGCATCTACATTACAAGATAAAATCGAATTTATTTATATCGATTTGCTAATTCTGGAATTGATAAGTTCAATTTTGACCATCCTCACTTCCACTGTGCTCTCCACAAATTCGAGTCATTGCTGCCACACACAAATTAACTAACATTGACTGTTGCAGTAGTGCATTGTGGGAAGCTATCCCACAGTTCCCTCATCCCTGCAGTGTTCTGGGTATGCTCACTGGTCTTGACGTCATCTTCCCCAATTTCATTTTCCTCATTTTCCTCCCAATGCCTGAAAATATGTTGATCCCTGGAAATAATGCAGAGACCCTCAAAATTAGAAGAGAGATTTTTTGGTTCCCCCCCGACACATTATATTGCCAACACAGGACCAGAGACTGTATTCTCAACTGGCCATCCACTGAGTGTCCGACCTCCCATCATTGCATAAATGTGATCCCTGAAATGAATGCAGGGGCCTGGACAGTTTTTTAAAGTGAGAAGAAGGAGGATAGGAAAGTGTAGGAAAAAGAATTTCTGGTTTCCCCAGACGTTACATTGCCAACATAGGTACAGTGACTGTATTCTCAGCTGGCTCATCCACTTGTCCCACTTCCCATCATTGGGTGCATGTGATCTCTGAAATGAATGCAGGGGCCCTGACTGTTTTATAAAGTGAAAAGAAGGAGAATAGGAAAGTGTAGGAAAAAGAATTTTTGGTTTCCCCCTTCACTATATTGGTGATGGGGAGAATCTTTGGCTTTCCAGTACACTATAAGGCTTCTGTGCAATGACTGTGTTTTCAACTGGCCATCCACTGAGTATTCAACCTCACATCATTGCATGCATGTGATCCCTGAAAGTAATACAGGGGACAGGACTGTGCTTTAAAGTGAGAAGAAAGAGGATAGAAAAATGTAGGAAAAAAGAATTTTTGGTTTTCCTCCGGTGTCAACAAGCCCCAGCATGGGTGAAGTGGGGGTGCAGTGGGGGGCCAGTTGAAGTGGTCCTTCCCTGGCAGCAGCAAGCCCCTGAGCTGCCCAGGGAGACCTTTTCCTCAGTGGCAGTGAGCCCTAATATGGGTAAAGCGGGCGTAGTTCACTGGAGGACCAGCTGAGGTGGTCCTTCCCCAGTGGTAGCAAGCCCGTTAGCCAGCAGGGGAGACCTCTTCCCCAGTGGCAACAAGCCCCAGTACGGGCCAAGGGCGTGGTTTAGTGGAGGACCAGCTGAAGTGGTTCTTCTCCAGGAGCAGCAAGCCCCTTAGCCACCGTGGGAGACCTTTTCCATGGCAGCAGCAGCAAACCCTTTAGCCTCTGGGGTAGACTTTTCCCTGGTGGCAGTTAGGCCTGGTATGGACGAAGAGGGGGCCAGTTGAGCTGGTGCTTCCCCATGGTGGCAGCAAAGTATCTTAACCACTTGGGGAGACTTCCCCATGGTGGCAGCAAAGCCCCCAGTATCTTAACTTCCAGAGGACACTTCCCCATGGCGGCAGCAGCGCACCCAGTATCTTAACCACCGTGGGAGATTTCCCCACGGTGGCAGCAAAGCCCAGAATATCTTTTCCGCCCTTGGAGCCCTAAACGCATGACTGGCAGCACGGTAAGCACCAAATGTCAGGCACATCCTTTTATTGGATTGGGTTGGTGGCTACCAATGTGATGTAGCTGAGCGTGGGAAAGTCCCAGACTGTGTGGTGCCTGTAGGGGAGGAAAGGGGGTTTGCAAACAAATGTAAACTGCTGAGAAGAAGTTTCTCAGTGTGTTATGCAAGAACAACCTGCAGCACAGCCTTTTTTGACATGTAGTATGGCGGGTCAGGGGGCTGGCACCAGGCAGCGCAGAAAAAAATAGCAACTGTACAGACAGAACTGCAAACTCCTTGCAGGGGCTATTTGAATGGGGTAGATGCACTCACAACGCCAGCAGCGTAGAAGTAAAGAAGCCATTTCTCGGGCTGTCGTAAATTAACATGAGTCCATAGCTAAAGGCTCACTGCTCCCAGTTGGAAATTCAGGCTCTTCCTGGCTGCGTCTACACGTGCACGCTACTTCGAAGTAGCGCCACCAACTTCGACGTTAGGCGGCGAGACGTCGAAGTCGCTAACCTCATGAGGAGATAGGAATAGCGCCCTACTTCGACGTTGAACGTCGAAGTAGGGACCGTGTAGACGATCCGCGTCCCGCAACGTCGAAATTGCTGGGTCCTCCATGGTGGCCATCAGCTGGGGGGTTGAGAGATGCTCTCTCTCCAGCCCCTGCGGGGCTCTATGGTCACCGTGGGCAGCAGCCCTTAGCCCAGGGCTTCTGGCTGCTTCTGCGGCAGCTGGGGATCTATGCTGCAGGCACAGGGTCTGCAACCAGTTGTCAGCTCTGTGGATCTTGTGTTGTTTAGTGCAACTGTGTCTGGGAGGGGCCCTTTAAGGGAGCGGCTGGCTGCTGAGTCCGCCCTGTGACCCTGTCTGCAGCTGTGCCTGGCATCCCTATTTCGATGTGTGCTACTTTGATGTGTAGACGTTCCCTCGCTGCGCCTATTTCGATGTTGGGCTGAGCAACGTCGAAGTTGAACATCGACGTTGCCGGCCCTGGAGGACGTGTAGACGTTATTCATCGAAATAGCCTATTTCGATGTTGGCTGCACGTGTAGACGTAGCCCCTGTTACTGTAGAACAGTGGCCAGAGCGGAGCAGTGAGAGGGGCATTATGAGTCACATACAGGACACCTCTGGAGTCTAATAAATTTGCTTTTAAGACATGATGCTTCCACATTTGCCTTTAATCGAATGTCTGAAGTCGAACGTTACACTGTACCCATCAGGTAACTGTGATTTTGTCATCTCGAGATTAGTGCACCCAAAATCGAGCTAATGGTCTTTACAGTGAAGACAGTCATGTTATCAAATCGAGCTAACTGAATTAAATTCAAATTTATCTCATAGTGTAGTCATAGCCTAGGGCAGACAGAGCAATGAACATATCTGCCATTTCAGGCATAGTTGTTTTGCATTTAGAAATTTTGAAGTCTCTGAGCAACCCTCTTTGCTTCTTTGAAGGCATACTTACAGGAACATATTGGACAGCAGAGTAGCATTGAATCTGATTATATTGTTTTGGTGTTTAAAATTCAGAGTAGGCAAAAAGACATGAGACACTGGAATGCTCTTACTAAGGGACTGGTGTACCAGGTAAAACAAGGTTTCATAGTTCAGGAGCACTTTGAAGAGAGCTTGTTAATGCATGGAGCTGAAGTTAGAAGAATATGGTTCAGAAGAGAGGAGATAAGCACCAAGTTTGACACCAAAGTGCCAGACCAAAACCACAGGTATGGATGGGCCACAGTATGCACTGGGATGCTAAAGCTCTGACTAAAGCCCGTGCCTGAGACACCAAGTTAAACAAATAATTGGCAACCATAATAAACTGAGCATGTGTGGGTAAATATGGAAAGAATATACTGATCTTTAATGACACAGTTGGAGCAATGCAGAAATTAATTCTCCAACAGGGAACTTCTTTTGACAAGTACAATCACGAAATGAATGGACTATTCATGGGCCAACATTTATACTTGTCAAATGGTGGTCTACAACATTCAGTTGAAGGGTCTGGGCCATGTTCCCCCTTTCTATAGCCATTCTTTAGGATCAAAAGCTGAAATAATTGAAGGAGTAATATCAGTCTTATTCTAAGGAACTAAGATTTAAGAACAAATATCTTGCCCGGGTAGTATCTATACAATTATAATATCACTGTCATCAGCACAATTACAAAATTTGCTGCTAGCTAGAGATGGTCAAAATTTGGAATTTCAATAAATATGGAAAGAAAAATGTAACTCATGCAAGAAGATGACTCAGGTGGCATGGGACCTTCACCTCAAACAGAACCTGCTTGAACAGGCCAGGCAGCTGGACCCAGTATTGAAGCCCTCTTCTGTGATCACCCTCCATCTCAGAAAGTACTGTTGCCTCTCATTCTGGGGCAGGGACCTCTCTGAAGAGACACAGGAGTCATTCTTCATTGTTACACCAAAGAAAAGGTTGAATAAAACCAATCAGGAGTGGTCCAGGTCTCATGGTAACTCTTCCATAAGAAGACAATGGACTACTACAGGGGCATCTCTGGCATGTGGCATGGCACAGATGTCTCTGACCCTCCCTCAGTATACAGCAGGGAGGGCAGGCACCCTGTACTGTTGGCTCTGGTTATGGCTTCTGGGCACCCATTGGGAATGATGCTAGTGCTGACAATATGTCAGTATGCCAAGCTGTGGAGGACATATTCCTCCTTTCAGTCCCATCCTCACTGTTAGAGTCTTCAGCTGCCAGAGTGGGGAGGTCAGAGTTTGAGACCTGTGGGGTGGAGGGATTGCCCCACATGACATGGGGTAGGGCTTGGGGCTGTAGGATTTAGCCACTGAGCTGGGGGCCAGGGGTTCAATCCTGAGAGACTGGGGATTTGGGACTTCTGCTGCACAGAGCATCAACACTCAGGGCTTCTGTCCCACAGAATACTAGGGCTTGGGACTCCAGGCTGCCAGCATTTGCCCTGCAGGATGTGTGGGCTTTAGGCTTGTGCCATGTGGGGCGGGTTGGCCCAAGGCTTCTGTCTCATGAGGTGGGAGGGGCTCCCCGCTTTGTCTCAATGAAGTAGAAGTGACTTGGAGCTTCTGCCCTGTTGGGTTTGGGTTGCCTGGAGCTCTGGGATCCCACTGCTTTAACCCTGTTTGGTTACAGATCTTGTTGCTCTGGGTTTTAGTTCCACAGAGTGTTGGCCTCAGTACTCCAGGATTCTGGCTTTAGCTCCATAGAGCAGTGAGACTCAGCGATCCAATCTCATGTCTTTAAACCCACATGACAGGGGCTCATGGAACCCCTGAAATGGTTCACAGCTCCTCAGAGGGCTGTGGACCTACAGTTGGTAGCTGCTGGTCTAAACCACTGTTCCACTTCTTCCCTTGTCTTCCCCCTGCTTTGGGGACAGGCTGACCTGCTTTTGTAATGCCTAGATCTTGAATATCTTGGACAGATGGATCATAGACACTGTAGACTGGGCTATACCATCCATTTTCCTCTCCACATCTCCTTTTTGTCCTTCTTTTGGGACCCCTCTTACAAGACCCACAAAATATCTTTGCTTCGTTATAGGAGAATGCAACTTTCAGTACACCATTCTCCCAGTTAGCCTCTTCTGCTTCCCTCTCACCCTGAGCCTTCCCCAAATATTGAGTGATAGTCATGGTGTACGTCAGGAGGAATGGACTCCATATCTTCCCCAAACTCAACAACTGGTGGCTGAAGAGTGGCCCCATAAAGGAGGTTCTTACTTATGTTGACGCCACAGTGTGCTTATTTGGCCATTTGGGAGTCATTCTAAACACTGGGATGTGGACGTTAGAACCCACTCAGCAAACAGAGTTCATTGGAGTCTTGTTAGATCCTGAGACATTAAGGATGTTCCTGCTGACTGCTTCTAGGTGATTTGACAACTGTGTCTGAGTTTGCTATCATAATTGTCTACAAAAGTCTGTGTGTGTCTGAGCCTGTTGGGCACCAGATGATCCAGCTGACCATTTTGCACTATTTCAGTCTTCAGATGTTGTTCAGGATTGTTTATCATCTTGCATTCTCTAGACAAGTTGGTTTGCCTTTCTCCATCAGTTCTCACATTGGAGAGAGTCCCCATCCAATGCATGTCAAGGGATGCCCTTCACTCATCCCTCTCTGACAAAGTCAATGGTTACCAGTGCATCCCATCTTGGTTGGAGAACACATCTGGACTGTTTGAGGATACAGAAGCTGTGTCTACACGTGCACGCTACTTCGAAGTAGCGGCACTAACTTCGAAATAGCACCTGTCACGGCTACACGTGTTGGGCGCTATTTCGAAGTTAACTTCGACGTTAGGCGGCGAGACGTCGAAGTCGCTAACCTCATGAGGGGATCGGAATAGCGCCCTACTTCGACGTTCAACGTCGAAGTAGGGACCGTGTAGACGATCCGCGTCCCGCAACATCGAAATTGCCGGGTCCTCCATGGTGGCCATCAGCTGAGGGGTTGAGAGACGCTCTCTCTCCAGCCCCTGCGGGGCTCTATGGTCACCGTGTGCAGCAGCCCTTAGCCCAGGGCTTCTGGCTGCTGCTGCGGCAGCTGGGGATCCATGCTGCATGCACAGGGTCTGCAACCAGTTGTCGGCTCTGTGTATCTTGTGTTGTTTAGTGCAACTGTGTCTGGGAGGGGCCCTTTCAGGGAGCGGCTTGCTGTTGAGTCCGCCCTGTGACCCTGTCTGCAGCTGTGCCTGGCACCCTTATTTCGATGTGTGCTACTTTGGTGTGTAGACGTACCCTCGCAGCGCCTATTTCGATGTGGTGCCGCGCAACGTCGAAGTTGAACATCGACGTTGCCAGCCCTGAAGGACGTGTAGACGTTATTCATCGAAATAGCCTATTTCGATGTTGGCTTCACGTGTAGACGTAGCCAGGGTCTGTGATCAGAACAAGAGGCCTCACTCCACATCAATGCTCAGAAACTTCAGTACATCCTCCAAGTCCTTCTTGCCTCCAGGGACCATTTCAGGTGTTCAGTGGTTCACATACTTGTGGACAATACCACCATGATGTACTATGTGAAATAATAAGGGGGAGCTCTCTTCAGATCACTCTGCCTGGAGGTGAGTACCCCTGACATTATACCAATAGCCACCCACATTTCAGGAGCCCAGAATCACCTCATGGATCATCTGAGCAGGATTTTCTCCCCAGCCGCAAGTGGTCTCTGAAGATACATGTCCTTTGGACTGTGTTCATGATGTAGGGCATACCTATGATTGACCCCTTTGTGGTGAGGGAAAACAGGAAGTGTCACCTATTCTGCTCTTGGAAGAGGCTCAGCCTGGGCTCCCTCTTCAGTGCTTTCCGCTGTAGCTGGCAATCAGCTACGCTACACTTGTTCCCCGCATCCTGATTCTTTCTAGGGTAGTTGACAAGGCTTGATCAAGGAAGCTCTGGTTCTTGGACCTCCTTGCTATGTTGGTTCAGCCTTGCAAGCTGCTTCTTCTCCTTCCTGACATCCTCACAAAGGACCACGGCCACATCCATCATTCAGTGAGCAACTCTTGGCACCTTACAATGCAGCTGCTCTATGGCTGAATGACAAATAAGGATATTGCTCTTGTTCAACAGGTCCTACTTAACAGTAGGAAGTCTTCCATGACAGTGTCTTATGTGGCAAAGTGGAAGAGGTTTCTGGGTGGTCTGTGGCCTGTGAGATTCCTGTGGTGGGGATTTTCATCCAGGACATCCTGGAATACCTGCTTCACCTGCAGGAATCAGGCTTGGCACACAATTCTCTGAGAGCCCACTTGGCAGCATTATTGGTGTTTCATCCTCCGATGCAAAGGAAATGGATTCAATACAACACCAAAGTGATGAGATTTCTGAAAGAAGTTCTTTGTCTATAGCTTGCAGTGCAAGAGCTGGTCCACTTGTGGGATCTGAACACTGGGTTAGCAGATCTAATGGGCCTCCACTGGAGCCCGTTGCATCTGGTCTGCTGCCACTCTTGTCTCAGAAAACTGCATTCTTGATAGCCATTACCTCTTCCAGGCTGATGTGTGAGTTATAAGCCCTGATGGTGAAGCCTCCTCAATATGCAGTACAACAGGGACAATGTTATGCACTAACAATACCCCATGTTCATATCCAAGCAGGTTTCTAAGTTTCATTTAAGCCAGGTGGTGTATTTTCTGGTATTTTTCTCCAATCTACATTCCTTCCGTCAGAAGCAATGCCTTCATATGCTAGACTTTAGACATTGACTAGCCTGCTATCTGAATAGCACTGAACAGATTTGTCTTTTGACTTGCCCGTCCTTATCATCTGCGAGCCACATGAAGACACAAAATCTCTGCTTGGACCTCTAGCTGGAAAATGTCTTGCATTAGGACATGTATGAGATAGTGTTGGCTGCATCCCCATGGCAGACTTGAGCAAATTCAAAGAGAATGCAGGGAGCATCAGTGGCATCCCTCAATAACATTTCCATATTGAACATTTGTAGGGTGGATCCATGGTCATTGGAGTATACATTTATAGACCATTATGCAACCATTACTGCTCCCAGAGTGGATGATAATGTCAACTGAGTGGTCTTGCAATCCTTATTCAAATAGGCTTTGCTTTCAGTGAAGGTACTGCTCAGTAGTTACCTGCTTGGACTACATATCTGCATTTATTCAAAGAAATCGTTACTTATTGTAACTCTGGTTCTTCAAGGTGTGATGCAGACATGTATTCCATAATTCACCCTCCATCCCTTGTGCATGAGAATCTTCCCCTTGAAAGTCAGTGTAAAGTGACTGAGTGGAGTCAGGATGGCACCACCTCATATAGCTGGGGAGGGTCTACTGGCATGAAGCATGAAGCTCCTCTCTACGTATAAAGCTAGGCAAGTCTCCACCTCCAGTGTGAGAGACGTGCACACACCTGCTTGGCATACACTCTGAATCACATCTCAAAGAACCAGTTTCAAAAAAGTAACTCCATTTCTCTCCATGAGTGAAATTCTTACAAGATGTTCCTCCCAGAAGAGAAAATCACTTATCCATAACACTGCTTCTCAAATAACATAACCCAAAGGATTCTCGCATACCCCTGTACCAACCTTCAGAGCCTGTGTTTATCTTACTTTTCAGTTGTCTTAATTTTTGCTCTGTGTTTTAATATTTTTTCTTTAAGGCGTATTGAAAATACCATGGATCACTTTACATTGGCTTATCATTCTGGAACCATCACCTGTTATGCAGCTGAAGAAACATGGAAGATAATACTTGAAAATGGAGCAATGAAAGCTCTCTTCATAAAGAAGCCCAATTATGGACCAGGACCACATTATGCTAGGCACTGTACAAACACAAAACAAAAGGACAATCCATGCATTATCAAAGAGAGGAGTATCAAATCCAAGAAAAGAGACAATAGGTGTCCATAGACAGACAGGTAGGGGAGTACCAGGAAACAACAACACAACACTGGTCATCATGGTAGGCTGTGATCTCAGTATATCAGCAATGTAGGCTATGTCAAGTGTTTTGTAGGTGTTACTGAAAAAGAGAGTTTAAAAAAGGGTTTTGAATGAAGATAGTGCATTAGTTTTGCAGGCATTTGCAAGACACTCCTCCTAAGTCTGAAGGGCAGCATGGGCGAAATGTAAAGGTCCTTATTAGAAAAATTAACAAAAATATGATTGGAAGCCAGCCACTCCAATATATTTCTCTTAATCAATGTCTACATTGTAAGCAATAGGTGATGTCATAGGGCTTATCTATATTATGTGGAAGATCAACCCAGTCAGAGTCAATCTTCCAGGGTTCTATTTTGCATATCTGGTAGATAAGATCTAGAAAAGCAAAGCGATTAGCTTAGGAATGAAGCTGAGCATCATGAAACCGTTTGTATTCAGCAGCATGTTGTATAGATTTAGATAATGAAAGATTCAAAGAGAATATTAGCATTTGAGAGAAATTATTATAGAAAGATCCTGAGAATAGGATGGACCCAGAAGGTCCCCAATGAGGAATTATATAGGAAGATACAACCAAAAGAGAACCTACTGCAAAAGATTATACAACGCAAGTTACAGCTATTCAGCCATATTTGCAGACAATGGATGAAAAATCAAAACCCTGGTATTTAGCATAATGAACTGTTCGAATAGGAGAGGCAGACCCCACAGAGAATGGGTAGATGATATAGTAGATTGATGTGGAGCTAGTCTACAGAAACTAAGGCACGCCACACTGGAAAGGGAAAGATGGAAGGGTATAGTGAGAAAGGCATCAGACACCAATAGGCGCTGAGCCCATGGTTGGTGCTGATGATGATGCCGATGACAGAAATGTGTGAAATTGATCTGTCTGGGGTCAGCAGTTGACCCCTGTACTCCTCACTATCACGAGGTGTAAGGGAAGTTGACAGGACAAACGCTCCCATCGACATCCCTCAATGAAGACACTCAGGTAAGTTGATTTCAGATACTTGCCATAGCTAGAATTGCGTATCTGAAATCAACGTAGTCCCCCTACTGTAGACGTGGCTAGAGGGTCCATTCCTTATCACTAGTTTCCTGATGTTACTTTGGGAATTCACTCAAAGGCTGTCCCTGATCCATGGTTTGTACCCCATGTTTCTGGCTCTTCATGCAGCCCATAGCCCCTTTCTCAGCTCCAGGAACTGCTGCATTCTTTTTGTGACTCAGCCTTCTGGCTATGCTGCTTTGTGTTTTCCCCTTCCAGGGTGGGGAAGTATAACTGTCTAATATTCAAGTCACTTCCTCACTAGAGCATGGAACTATTCTGCCCACTATTCTGAGTCCCAATCCAGGGTCCCTAGAGATAGCAGCCTCTTGTTTGACTCTTTAACTTCTCCCAATGCTGCTATGTCTCTCTTGGCTGCTTCCCAACTGGCCCAGTACCTTCTTTGTCCTTGCCTCAGGTCACACAAATACCAAGTCTCAGAAGCCATCAAGGAGCTCTCTCTTGCTCCCAGTTCCTGCCGGCAATTGTCCTGTTCAAGGTGCTGTAGGTGTCTCAGCCTGCAAGAGACACAGTCCTAACTTCTCAAACTGCCAGCTGTGAGTTACAATGTTCTACACTGCCTCTCTTCTTATATGGGCCTACTGGCTTCAGATTGGCTTCTTTGTGCAGACCTTCATTGATTGCCTGCACTCCACACAATCTTTCTGTGCTGCTTAGAGGATACACCTCCACTCTTCATCCTGGGGCATAGTACAGTAAGACCTCAGGACCTCCCTTAACTCCTTCCACTCCTGTGTATTGTGGACGTCCCATCATAGGTGTGATTGCTTTGATATGTATACACATACTCATCCTGGACCTCAGTATACCAGTGTGAGAGTAAATAACAAGTAAACCAAAATAGCACAGGTAACAAGAGAAGAGGCAAGACAGAGCTGAGCCACATACAAGCCACTTGAAATAAGTGAGTATGTACTTGGCACACCTTAGCATTGCATATCCTGTGCCACTGAGGCTACACTGCTTTGTATCCTAGCCAATGTGTACGTGCATATAATCAGGAAGGACATCCGTAGCTCATAGTATAGATATAGGACTTCTCCTACATAAATAAAGAAAAAAACTATCATTCTTTTCAAGATCATGGTACCTCTGCAAGCACTTCTCCGGTATTTGAAAATAGAAGATGAAAGTTTCTAAAGGCACTGTGGCCTCAGTTAACATACAACCATTCCCAAAGTGGCTTTTGACCATCTGCATGTTTAAAGAAGACAAAGAAATTACACAAAAGAATTTAGAATAGATTCTAGCTGTGGTTGCAATTTTTCTTATCCCATACTCTTTTCCAATGTCCTGACTAATTCAATATCTTGCAATGGTAGTTTTATTGTGTCCCTCATTTTGGGAGCTTGTTCAATGTTGTGTTTGATATTTGAGGCATGGGTGGTAGAAGAGTCTGCCCATAACTGTAAAAAAAAGTCTGCTCATTTTGTTCTAGAAAAAAACTGATGAAATCACTTGCAAAAACAATCAAATCCAGAATGTCCAAACTATACATCTGTTTACTGTGTTTTGGTTACCAATCCTAGAAGAACTGATTACAAATGACAGTTCAATTTTTAAATGTTTCCCATATGCTAGACGGAGTCATTTTCTGTGGTTTGTGTAGATGTGAGTTGCATAAAACCTAAGAGTTAAAACAAAAATGGAACAACTTCTTGCAGTTTAGTTGTCTTCACTTGCTTCTGAAAAAGTAGCTTTGTAGGCTTGCTCCATTCAAATGATAAACTATCAGGATTTGCCAAGTAAGGCCAGTTTAGTGGATATTTATTCAATGGAAATAGCAAAATGATATAATGAAATATTGAAGTAGTTAACGGTGGTGGCATTTAGGGAATTATGATTAGGCTTTGAAGATGAGAGGAATTCTGCCAAGGCTGGGAGACCTAAAATTAAACCAACCAGCTGTGTTTTAGTTTTAGCACATGCTAATATGACGCAGGTGCATATTGGACCATCATTTAACACTTCTCTGCAGTCTGCTCTATTCTATATTAGAATCCCTCTCTCTGACTAATTGAGGCAAGAGGATTCTTGCTATGAAAAAGGAGACAGCAAAAGACTGATCAGAGAAATGACAAGAAAATAATTCTATGACACAATTGCAAAAACTCACTTTTTGGGATTCATGTGGGATTATACAATACAACATCATGGCTTATTCTACCCTCTAACCCTTTACTCTCATTATAAGCAATAGGATTGCTTCCAGAGTAGGTAACTGCAACACGAGCAATGGAGGGGAGACTGTGTTCTTTACGTGGCAGATTTTTTAAGCTGCAGATTTCTGTTTATTATTATAGTTATTATTATAGGGATATTATGCAATACCTATGCTTAGCTTGATTTATAAGTGCTTTCGAAATCTACTGTGCTTCAGGAGCTAGATGGTAATTATTATTATTAATTTATTTTGTGTAATACATAAGAGCCCCAGTCATGGACCAGAACCCCATTGTGTTAGGCCTGTAGAAACATAGGGCAAAAAGACAGTCCCTTCCCCAAATTGTTTACATTCTAAGACCTTGTCTACATGAAAAATAAGTATGCACCAAGCTGTGTTGTGAATCTACTATGCGTTAGCCTGCCATGACCTAACAGCTAATGTGCACACTGCTGATGCACATTAATATTTGTTAATCTGCTTTGATCTAGTCTTGTTTCAAAAAGGACTAGTTCAAAGTGTCTTAATTTATACCAAGAGAGTCATAGAGTTTCCAAAAGCCTACATTCTTCAAGTAGTGGCCCTTTGGATGCTCCAGGTCAAGTCCCTCGTGTGCCTATGATTAGAAATTTTCACAAGCTGTGTCCATTTCTGGGAGTGTTCCCCAAAACTTCCTTATGATCTGCACTGAGACTATGGTGGACTGGTCAGGCAAGCAATCCTTGGGTCATTCTCAGCCAGCTTGGTTTGAGACAGAGCTCTAGCTTGAACACTTTGAGCATACCTTTTTGACTAAAATGTCAGTATTGGTTTGGACAATATACTTGTTTGGTAGCCTTTACTAGTGAAAGGACTATACCATTTTTCTTCTCCCCTCTATTTGGGAAGGTTTGCTTTCTTCAGGAAGGCATGTCTAGCTCGTCAAGTTTCAAATGCGGTAGCACGTAACTTTTTCTGAGAGATCTCCCACCCAATTACTAAAAGTAAACCTGCTTAGTTTACAAGGGCTGAAAATACCAGGTCATATGGATACAAAAGAGGAAGTATTTCTGAATTCAGTAGGAATTTTAGATGTGTACAGAACATAGGACTGGTTGCTGCATGATTACAGAACTGCAGTATAGTAGAACAATCTTCAGTTTGGTAAAACCAGGAGAAATGCACCATTTATCAAGGTAACTTGCTCTTGCAGACTCTCCACTTTATGTGTCGAATCAGTACAGATACAGAATTAGTATATAGTTTCTCTCATTCTCAGTAGTGTGTGGAACTGTTCTGCCCACTACTCTGGGTCCCAACCCTGGGTCCCAACCCAGGGTCCCTAGAGATAGCAGCCTCTTGTTTTGACTCTTTAACTTCTCCCAATGTTGCTATGTCTCCCTTGGCTACTTCCCAACTGGCATAGTACCTTCTTAGCCAGAGTGACCTGGATAAATATGAGGATTTGGCCAAAAGAAATCTGATGTGGTTCAACAAAGAGAAGTGTGGAGTCCTGCACATGGGATGGAAGAATCCCAAGCATTGCTATAGGCTGAGGACCGACTGTCTAAGCAGCAGTACAGCGGAAAAGAACCTAGGGGTTATGGTGGATGAAAGACTGGATATGAGAAAACAGTGTGCCCTTGTAGCCAAGAAGGCTAATGTCATATTAGGGTGCATTAGGAGGAGCATTGCGAAGAGAGCTAGAGAAGTGGTTGTTCCCCTCTGTTTGGCACTGGTGAGGCAACATCTGGAATATTTTATCCAGTTATGGCTCCCCAGTATGAAAAGGATGTGGATGTGCTGGAGCAGGTTCAGTGAAGAGCAACAAAAATGACTAAGGGGCTGGGGCACATGACTTATGAGGAGAGGCTGAGAGACATGGGCTTGTTTAGTTTACAGAAGAGAAGACTCAGGGGTGATTTAATAGTAGCCTTCAACTTCCTGAAGGGCAGCTCTAAAGGGGAGGGTGAGAAACTGTTCTCAGTGGTGACAGATGGCAGAACAAGGAGGAATGGTCTGAAGTTACAGAGGGAGAGGTGTAGGTTGGATATTAGGAGAAACTATTTCACCAGGCAGGTGGTGAAGCATTGGAATGCATTGCCTAGAGAGGTGGCGGAGTCTCCATCCCTTGAGGTTTTTAAATCCCAGCTTGACAAGGTCCTGGCTGGGATGACTTAGTGGTGGTTCATCCTGCTTGAAGCAGGGGCTGGACTAGATGACCTCCTGAGGTCCCTTCCAGCCCTATGATTCTGTGATTCGATGAAAACCAGGGCTATCCTAATAGTTGCAGCATGATCAAGGCAAGCATGACACCCTTACTTGTTTTGATTATCCCCTTGTCTAGCAATCAGTATTCTGTGCATCACTTCTCTCGCCTACCAGGACACCAGCCACACACTTCATCTCATTCTAAAAGTTCTCTGTTTCCAGGTATGGCTCCTCTATTGTTTGCAGAGATAGAATCTACCT
Source organism: Carettochelys insculpta (assembly GCF_033958435.1). Taxonomy (NCBI): domain Eukaryota; kingdom Metazoa; phylum Chordata; order Testudines; family Carettochelyidae; genus Carettochelys; species Carettochelys insculpta. Next base: position 289,129,159 of record NC_134137.1, read on the forward strand.
GTTCTTAAGAGGTACAGCGAATATTTTTAAACAGCGGAAAAAACGTGCCTGTAAATTTAATGAATACTATCAGAAAAGGAAAATATTTAATTATTGGTTGGATAATCAGTGACTTACACCTGAATTTTTTTCACTTTCACTTACCCTGGATTATCTGCTACCACTGAAGAAAAATAAATTTATAAAGTAATAGTAGGGATTTTTCATCCTCTAGTGGAGGGCTTCTCAGTGTTCTCTCATTCTGTAACTGTAACATTCATTGGAGAACTGGGATACCTCTTCCCTCAGGTAAAGACTCTCGTTCCAGTTTGAGATCTTAATCGAGTGCTCAGAGGTCTCACAAGACCCCATCTAAATCAATGGCAATTTGTTCCTTTTTGAAGCTGTCTGAGAATATCGCCTTGTTAACAGCCATTACGTCAGCTCTCAGAGTTGGAGAAGTCAGTGTATTGATGGCTGATCCTCCCTTATGGTGTTCCACGGCAAGGTTTCACACTGAATTCCCACCTAAGGAGTCATCTGAATTTCATTTAAACCAGACTCACCCCATTGCCCTCAAACCATGTAGTCCAGGACGGGAAGCTGCTGTTCATGCTTTGTATATCAGAAAAGTATTGACTTTCTATCTAGATAGGTCCAAATCATTTCAGGAGTCTTTTAAGATATTCAGCTCTATTGTGGACAGATGTAAGGGATATACTGTTCCTACACAAACACTGTAAAGATGGGTTTCACTATGTATTATAACTTATGTTTCCCACTGAGATGGTCTTCACTCATGGGAGCCTTGCTTAGAGATTGGGCCTTAGGGGAGATTTGGTGGAGGAGACTGCTGCCCCACCCCACTCCGTCAGGCTCTCGCCCAAAGCCCTCTGAAGGCCAAGGAGGGGTGTGAAACCCAAAAGCACCTTAAAGCTGCCTTCCCTGTGCCACTTCCTACCACCCGCTCTTGTCTGAAATTCACAGTCTGTAACAGGAGGCTGTGATAGCGTCAGTTTATCGCTTGGTAGGCTGAGCCCAGAGCAACTCATTGGCTTCTTGTTGGACATTTTGAGGTTTGTGCACCTCAACACACCCTCATTCTACAAAGAAAGGGGGACATATGGCAGTCCAGCCAGCAGGCAGTTGCCAGTCAAGAGAATTTGTAAGTGTCATCCAGGAGACTTACACTTATAAAAATCTTCAAAGAATTCTAAAAGATAATTTGCTTTACTTGTCATATATTATTTCCTTGCTAATCCCAGTCTTTGTTGAGAGGGTTATTTTTAATGTAGGGTTGGTGTGGTTAAATTTCTTAAACAAGGTGAATTAATGTGTTGCTGACCATAGATTTTAAACAACATGGGAAGATTTCGCTGTCAAAGAAGTAAGTCAGTTATTGATTTCTAGAATAACTGCCCACACTACAAGTGAGATAGCAGTGAGTTAAATTATTGTGGTTCTCTTCTATATATTACAATATGTGCTGTTATCACCTCTCATTATTAGAGTGTCTGCATATACAAATAATGTGAAACTAACAGAGTGAGGAGTCAAAATATCTCTCAAAACTAAGTCTAAACTGAGTCACTGTTAGAAAAAAATGAAATAATTTATATCACGTTAACTTACTGTGTATTATTCTTATTTAATGTTTGCATTATAATAGCACAGAAAGGCCCTATTCAGGAGCAGTATCTCATTGTGCGATGCAGTGTACAAAAGTGTAGTAAGACAATCAAATATATACAATATGTACTTTTGCAGAAACCATTCTTATAATAAATGAAGTCTAGCTTTATCTGGTCATCACTCTAGCTATAATAAACTTGGTGATCTCTCATAAGCATTGCAGCAGAGTTGAGTCTTCAGGAGAGATTTGAAGAAGGAAAGGATATAGATCAAATCAAGGAGTTAACTTTTAGAATACTGCATTTTCTAAACTGCTGGCTAAAACAAACTTTAGGAGGATGTTGTGCGTGCATATGAATGTAACATAGTCTCCAAAGTATTAATGAACAGTGTATCATTTTATGTTCACTAGCTTATTTTAATAAAATCATTACCAATTTTAAACGCAAAACTGGAGAGATGTCATTCAGTAAAAATGAAATATAGGAATAGATGTGTACACTTTTCATAGAGAGAAAAATCATTGCAAAATCCAAACTGATTAATTCTAAATGAGGTTTTGATATTTTCAGCAAATTAAATGAGGTGACTGTCTGGCCCTTATGATGGTCTATCATATTTAAAACAAAGAACAATGCAGAGCAATCATTCAGGAAAGTGAAAAAAATGGAAATATCCTTTCATGAGAAAAAAAGGAGGCATACATTTGTTTGGAAAAACTGAATTTAAGAGTTGTGGTGTCTGTGTGTGTTTGTGTGTGTGTGTCTGTTTAATTACAGAATACATGAAAACAGGAAATGCAACCATTTTGGAGGAGACTGCACAGGAATGCCAAGGGCCAGAACATCAGTCTTGCGTTTTATCCCCAGAAGTTTCTCCATCACAAACAACTAAAAGTAAATATTTCTGTTTTATGACTGCAGAATGCATACCAAAGATTCTTTCTCTAATGATATATTTAATACAACTGATAAAAGATCATTTTATATTAAAACACATTACAGAGTGAGGAACTAAAGGAAGATACTGACATTAGGAACCTTTAAGGGAGACTAATGAGCTTGCCTCTCCATTCCAATAAGTAGCTAATTTTTTAACCCTATAAACCATAATGGGTATTATATAGAAAGCAGCGAGCTAGTAATTTGCTTGATTTTAAGGTACAAAGTTCACTATGAAGCAAAATAGAACCTTGCTCTATGTGGCAAAAGACTCTGCTGGCATTTCCTCTTCAAGTGCCCCATGCAATTTACTCTTGCTGCTCCATACAATTAGCTTGTCCTTTATTACCCTGTCATTCCTCCTGTAAAGATCGCCTATATATGTTGCCCTCCCATTCTCCATGTAGAGAACTTTTACGCCATGTCTTTCTTGGACCATAACCATCTCTCTGGTCCCTGGGTGCTTTCTGTTCAGGTTATGCACAACCACACTCTGCACAGGACCAGAACTTAATACTTCCCTGCCCTGCACAACCTTCCACAGTTAAGAGCTGTCCTATGTATGATGCATTCCTGCTCTCTATGTTGCAATACTCCAGCAGTAGTGATCCCCACAACCCAGGGCACCATTTTGGGAACATGGAAAGAGGTGTGGAAAGCAGCTGTGCAGATCAAGATGCTGCCTGCTTTTCTTCCTGTTCCCCAGACTATCAGAGAGGGAGAGGAAAGTACATGGCTTGCAGAATTTGCACTTTCTCCTCTCTCACCAATAGGCAGGGGGCCAGGAGGAAGAGCAATCAGTGTCCTGGTATGCGCAGCTGCTGCCCCTCCTGCGCTCCCAAAATGGCACTGTTGTCCACAACTCTAGCAGAAACAACCCTGAACAGTGGTTCTTTTCCCCCAAAAAAGAACATTCCCCTAGGTGAAATTCCAAAGTACTCGCATGGCAATAAAACTTTATCTTTTCACTTCTACTGCTCCTCCTGAAGAGAAAAATCAGCTTGATCCTGAAGGCCAGATGCTGATATTCTTAGTCATGTTCGCTACGGTTACACTACAGCCATATGTCAAAGAGGTCGTTGTTGGAAGATATCTCCCAGCAAAACCCCTGTCGACAGCTTGTGGCCATACTCAAAGGTGGATTGACAGAGGTATCTCCTCTGTTGACAGAAAGTGACCAGATGCCCTGGCCATTTTCTCAACAGAATGGGGCCCCGGAAGCTCAGCAAACAGTGTTGTGCGGCTGGCAAGCCCTTCTGGGAGCTCTGGCCAGGCATGCCCTTAGAGGGCCTCCCTCCACGGCCAGTGCCCACCCATGCTGATCCTTGCATACCCCTGTAAGGCACGCACAGGTGGCTGCAGGCCCACATGCTCCCCTTGAGGGATCAAAAACAGGGCACAGCCAGCATGGACCAGGAGCAGCCCCCCAGGCTTGCCCCTCACTGTCCAGCAGCTGCTGCTCCCCATCATCTTGGACTTCTTTCACAACGTGTGAGTGGACCTGCTGGATCCTGAGGATAGTGAGGACGCCCCTGCTGCCCCAGTGCCCCACCTGCCCTTGCCGCCCCGGAAGTCACGGCGGGTGGGGTGACACAACACCAGTGTGGACTGGTGGTACCGTCTAGTAATGGGGGAGTGGGATGACCAGGAGTGGGTGCAAAACTTTTGTATGAAAAAGGAGACCTTCCAGGAGCTCTGCACCTGGCTTGCCCCCGCACTATGGTGAAAGGATACCCACATGCAGCCAGCCATACCTGTAGAGACACAAGTGGACATTGCACTATGGAAGCTTGCCACCCTGGACAGTTACTGCTCCATGGCAAAACATGGGGAAGTCCACCGTCAGGGTCATCCTTATGCAGGTAAGCCACTGTCGGACTGCAGTCTCAGTGGGGAGGTGAGGGGGAAGGATGGGGCCCCAGCCAAGGTAGGGTCCTGGGGTGCCAGGGGTGGAGGAGCCAGTAGGAGAAGCCCCAACACAGGGGCCTGCTGCTGGGAGGGGTGGCCACAAGGGGGGGGGCTTGGGAGGGAATGGGGAGGAGGGGATGGGGGAGGCCATCAGGGCCCAGGGGATGCCTCTCACAGTCCCTCATATGTGTGTTCATTCTCTTCTCCTCCCAGGTGGTGAGGGCTATCAAAAGGATCCTGCTGAAGCAGCTCATCTGAGTCAGTGATGTGGATGCAACCATGGCTTTCTTCAATGCCCTGAGATTCCTGAACTGTTTTGGGGTGACAGATTGGACCCACATTCCAATCCATGCCCTGGATCACAGCACGGCATGGTATATCAACTAGAAGGGGTACCACTTGGTCATCCTTTAGGCCCTGGTGGACCACTGTGGTCAGTTCACTGACATCTACGTTGGGTGGTTGGCCTGGGCACATGATGCCAAGGTCTTTAGGAACTCTGGCGTGTGCTGTAGGATGGCGGCAGTCACATACATGCTCTTTGGGGATGTCCACATGCCCTTATGTATGGTGGCGGGTGCGGCATACCGCTTCATGCTGTGGCTATTTCACCTGTACCCTGGTCACCGGGACCAGAGCAAGGAGGTCTTCAATGCCCACCTCAACCGGGCACGTAACCTAGTTAAGTGCACCTTCGGGCATCTGAAGGTGAGGTTTCGCTGCCTCCTCACCTAGTTGGACATGGGGAGACCTGCATCCCCACAGTGGTGGTTACCTCTGCACCATCTACAATCTTGTGGAGAGGCTGGGGGAGGTCTTCCTCCAGGGGTGGGGGTTGGATGCAGACCACAGCTTTGATCAGCCGTCCAGAGCCCTGGCCCATCCAAGTGGACGTGGATGGGGTCTGCATCTGGGAGGCCCTGTGGGAGACTTTCTCCCAAAGACCCCAATTACCCTCCCCAGGGAGCCCCTGGCAGGGGCCTCAGGCCCACAGCCCTACATCATCCCCACCACAACCCTTCCCTTCAGCTCCTCACCCCCTCTGACCCCTCCTCAATAAAGAGAGATGTGGGGAATGGTGAACAACGAACCATTTACTTAACTGAGAAAAGTGCATTAAAATAAATATCATGACTGAAAACTATGTACTCTGTGCAGTTCAACATAACTATGTACGGGACGAGGGAGTTGGGAGGGGGATAGATCTGAACATGGTTGCAGGGGCTTGGAATAGAGGATATCGGGGGGCTTCAGTCTTGGGAGGAGGTGCGGAGCCCTGACCCCTGGATGAGTGGGACCCTGAAAAGCCTTGCCTGTGGGATGCTGTCCTGCCAAGGTTTTGGGGTCCCTGTCAGGTCTGGGTTGAGGTTAGGAGCATGGGGAGATGCAGGGCTTGTGGAGCTGGGATGGGGGCAGGGTTGGCAGGGGCATCAGGTGGGCCTGGGGAGCAAGGGGTGGGCATGTGGGGGTGACCTAGGGAGCATGGAGGGGCGGCATGGCAGGTGGGGGCCTGGGGAGCAAGGGCACCAGCCACAGCCATTGCCTGCTGCAGGGCCTGCAGCACAGTCTCTGGCATGGGGACTGGAAGGGCAGGGGCTGGGGTGCAGGGTCAGAGGGGGACTGATCACAGGGGGCAGGGAGGGGAGGAACTGGGTGGGAGGGGACAGGATTCAAGCGGGGACAGGCGGGGGACAGCATGGGACGGGGACTGGGGCAGCAGGCACAGTGGGTGGGTATGCCTGGTTTAACATGGCCTCCCAGGCAGTCTTGATCTTGTGGATCAGCATCTGGCTCCATGCCACTTCCTGCCATTCCAGGGCCAGCTCCCACCACCGCTGCTCCTGCTGCTGGTGCTGCTCATTGCTTCCACTCTGGTGGTGCAGCAGGACCATTGCATATGGGCCCACTCCCATGGTGGGGTGCACCAACTGTGGCAAGTTCTGGTCCAGGACTGGCTGGCTCCAGGCAGTGGCCTGGACTGGCTGGCTCTGGTGAGGTGGGCGTGCTGGCCCAGCCCTCTGATGGTGTGGCTGTACGGGAGGAGAGAAGGAGAGCTGGTGAGTCATTCTCACCACACATCCCGTACGGCCCTGCCCTCCACCCACTACAGGCAGTAGCCCCTGGCCCTGACACATGAGAAGGGGCTGTCCTGGGAACATGTCCATTTGTGCCCTGCACAGTAGGCCGTGCCACGTGATGTCCCTGCAGAAGTGTGGGGAACAGACTGACCACTGCACCCCCTTGGTTTCCCTGCCAGATGATCTGGTGGCCCGGGGGAATAATCTGGCCATGGGAGGGTAACTGTAAGGATGGCAGGCAAGTGAATGCAGACTGAACCTTCTCAAGTCCCCCCTTCCCCTGGTGCCCTGGGGTGCATGTGGCCTCCAATGGGGCTGCATTGGGCCGGTGCCCATGCCGGGTGCTATGCTCTGGGTCTTGGTGGGGTGTGTGGTTGCATGGGCTGGGCTTGCATGTTGTGGCCATACATGGGATGACCTGGAAAGTCACGTGGTGTGGCCCATGTGCATCCACACCCCCACCCCATGCCCCCGGGAGCGTGATGTTTGGGGTACTCACCAGAGGGTCCCCTGAAGAGATCCAGTGGTATCTGGGGTGCGGCCTCACTGGAGGGGCCTGACACAATTGCCAGGGTCCTCTGGCTGAAGTCCAGGTCTGAGTCCCCTGGCTGCTGTGGGGCATATGCCTGGTGTGCTCTGGCTCTGGTGCTGGCTCTGACTGTGGTGGGGTGGCCACCTTGGCCCTATTGATGTTGTCAACACTTGGTGCACCATCATCCTCCCCTGAGCAGCTGGTGGAGCTCATCATATTGGGGGCAGATGGGTGTTGCTGCCCCTGACTGTCCCCTGGCATCCCGGGAACACACATAGCCCTAGCAAAGCTTCTTCACCTTGGCCTGCACCTGCTGCAAGGTGCAAGCAGGGTGGCGCACTCCTCCAGGACAGTGGCCAGGTGAACATACCCCAGGGAGTTCTTGCACTAGGCGCTGGGGTCAAGCAGGATGGCTTCGTTACCCCAAAGGGCCAGGAGGTCCTAGAGCTTGGGGCCAGTCCATCAGGAGGCCCGCTTTTTGGACCCCCGGGGTGGGTCTTGGACCCCTGGAGTAGGTTCTGGAACCCATGGGGAACATCCTGTGAGGGGCCAGAAGGGTCTTCGGCAGCCTGGTTCATGTTTGCGGAGGCCAGGGAGTGGCTGTCAGTATGTGCAGCTAGCAGGGTGTGTGCCTGCTGCTTGCATGGGCTCAGCTTCCTGCCACTGGGTTTCTGGGCTCCCTGTGGCTTTTAAGAGTGCCCAGAGGCACTGATCATAGAGTTATGAGTGCTGTGGGGAGGGCGCCTCGCAGCTTCATCTGGCCAGCACAATGGAGGACTGTTCTGTGGACAAAAGCCTCCCCCCAGCTCCACCCCACAGTGTCCACATGCTTGTTCTGTTGACAGAAACTCAACATCAGCGATATGCCTCATTGCTGAGAGGCAGAACACTGTTGGCCAATGTGCTGGGCTTCATTGAGATACTGCTGACAAATCCTATTTTGTGTGTGGATGCTCCATTAGTTTTGTTGACCGAACTGGGGTTTTGCCAGCAAAACTCACTAGTGTATCCGTAGCCATTGAATAGTTAGTCCCTTACTCCACAAGCAGTCCTTTTGACTTCAACGGTATCATCCTTAGAGTAAGGTTCTATTCAACAAAAAGAATAATAGAATCTGGCCTGGAATTAATTAATACAAATTTAAGCATAAAGTTTCCTTTCTTGTTAATAGTAAGATCTTGGTCTTACATTTCTTCTTTCCATATTCAAGGTATAAATAATGTAAGAAAATAAGATCAATTTTGATTCTTTAACTGAACTTCTAATAAAGCCTCAGGGATGTTTTCAAATGTTTTTAATACTGCTAACCAGAAATCAAAATGTGAAGGATTAAAATTCCCGATTCTGAGCCATGTTCTACCCATAATTATTGTGCAAAAATCCCAGTGTAACTAATGGGGGTTTTGAATATAGAAAGTCCCTAGATTTTCAGAGCTGAATGGGGGAATTTAACATACAGCTCCTCATGGTGGTTTTGGAAATCTCAGCCATAATTTTGGCCTTAGTTGTATTTTTAAAAATTATCCTGAGAGCTAAAGCATGACATTTATACCCTACCCTGAACAGAGGGCAGAACTCTACCGGAACGCACACCAAGGAAACTGTGTCTTGAGCAGGCTCAATCTGTCTGAGGTTTCTTTAAGCACACAGACAGGCTACATCTACGCCACAGCGATCTGTCAACAAAAGTTACTGTTGGAAGAGATCTTCTGGCAAAACTTCTGTTGACAGATTACATCCACACACAAAAGCAGATCAAAAGAGCAAAGTAATCCACTTTCTTGACACACTGCACACCCAGGCTACGTCTACACGTGCACCCAACTTCGAAATAGCTTATTTCGATGTTGCGACATCGAAATAGGCTATTTCGATGAATAACGTCTACACGTCCTCCAGGGCTGGCAACGTCGATGTTCAACTTCGACGTTGCTCAGCCCAACATCGAAATAGGCACAGCGAGGGAATGTCTACACGCCAAAGTAGCACACATCGAAATAAGGGAGCCAGGCACAGCTGCAGACAGGGTCACGGGGCGGACTCAACAGCAAGTCGCTCCCTTAAAGGGCCCCTCCCAGACACACTTTCATTAAACAGTGCAAGATCCACAGAGCCAACAACTAGTTGCAGACCCTGTATATGCAGCACGGACCCCCAGCTGCAGCAGCAGCAGCCAGAAGCCCTGGGCTAAGGGCTGCTGCCCACGGTGACCACAGAGCCCCGCAAGGGCTGGAAAGAGAGTATCTCTCAACCCCCCAGCTGATGGCCGCCATGGAGGACCCCGCTATTTCGATGTTGCGGGACGCGGATCGTCTACACGTCCCTACTTCGATGTTGAACGTCGAAGTAGGGCGCTATTCCCATCCGCTCATGGGGTTAGCGACTTCGACGTCTCGCCGCCTAACGTCGATTTCAACTTCGAAATAGCGCCCAACACGTGTAGACGTGACGGGCGCTATTTCGAAGTTACTGCCGCTACTTCGAAGTAGCGTGCACGTGTAGACGCAGCCCCACTTTCCTGAAAGAACAGCAAACCAGAAGCTGAGCAAACAGGGCTCCCCAATGAACCGGAAACCCTGTCTGTAGACAGTGGGCCCTCCAGAATGTCTACACAGCTTTTTTGTCAACAGAAACTTTGGACAAAGATATTACTACTCATCACTGAGAGGCAAAACGCTGTCAGCAGAACTGCCATTTTTTGTTGACAGACTTTTGACAAAATGCATTTTGTGTGTAGATTCTCCGAAGCTTTGTCAACAAAACCAGGGTTTTGTCAACAAAACTCTGTAGTGTAGATGTAGCCACATTGTACAAGCAGCTTCGCCCATTAGAAGGGATAAGATTGCTCCTCCTCAATGCACCAGCGCCACTCTGTGAACTTGCGGGAATATTAAGAGGTCCCTCTTTTTCAGTATCTTACTCCCTAAGGCTATGTCTACACAGCAAAGTTATTGTGCAGTAACAGTTGATATTTCAAAATAACTTTGTGAGCGTTTACACAATGCAATGTGGATGATGTATTTTGAAGTTGGTAAACCTCATTCTATATCTATAGATATTTTGGAATGGGGGTGTGTAGAATCATAGAACACTAGGACCGGAAGAGGCCTCGAGAGGCCATCGAGTCCAGTCCCCTGCCCCGACGGCAGGACCGACCACTATCTACACCATCCCTGATAAACATCTATCTAATCTGTTCTTAAATATCTCCAGCGAGGGAGATTCCACAACCTCCCTTGGCAACTTATTCCAGTACTTGACCACCCTGACAGTTAGGAACTTTTTCCTAATGTCCAACCTAAACTTCCCTTGCTGCAGCTTAAGTCCATTGCCTCTTGTTCTCTCCTCAGAGGCCAAGAAGAACAAGTTTTCTCCCTCCTCCTTATGACACCCTTTAAGATATCTGAAAACTGCTATCATGTCCCCCCTCAATCTTTTTTCCAAGCTAAACAAGCCCAATTCTTTCAGCCTTTCTTCATAAGTCATGTTCTCCAGACCTTTTATCATTCTAGTTGCTCTTCTCTGGACCTTCTCTAATTTCTCCACATCTTTCTTGAATTGGGGTGCCCAGAACTGGACACAATATTCCAGCTGAGGCCTAACCAGCACAGAGTAGAGCGGAAGAATGATTTCTCGTGTCTTGTTCACAACACACCTGCTAATGCATCCCAGAATCACGTTTGCTTTTTTTGCAACAGCATCACACTGTTGACTCATATTTAACTTGTGATCTACTAGAACCCCTAGATCCCTTTCTGCTGTACTCCTTCCTAGACAGTCTTTTCCCATTCTGTATGTGTGAAACAGATTATTCCTTCCTAAGTGCAGCACCTTACATTTATCTTTATTAAACTTCATCCTGTTTACTTCAGACCATTTCTCCAATTTATGTAGATCATTCTGAATTATGACCCTATCCTCCAAGGTAGTTGCAACCCCTCCCAGCTTGGTATCATCTGCAAACTTAATAAGCATACTTTCTATGCCAATATCCAAATCATTAATGAAGATATTGAACAGAACTGGTCCCAAAACAGACCCCTGCGGAACCCCACTTGTTATGCTTTTCCAGCAGGATTGAGCACCATTAACAACTACTCTCTGGGTACGATTAGCCAGCCAGTTATGCACCCACCTAATTGCAGCCCCATTTAAGTTGGACTTACCTAGTTTGTCGATAAGAATATTATGCGAGACCGTATCAAATGCTTTACTAAAGTCTAGGTATACCACATCCACTGCTTCTCCCTTATCTACGAGACTCGCTATCGTGTCAAAAAAAGCTATCAGGTTGGTTTGACATGATTTGTTTTTTACAAAACCATGCTGGCTGTTCCCTATCACTTTACTACCTTCCAAGTGCTTGCAGATGACTTCCTTAACTACCTGCTCCATTACCTTTCCTGGCACAGAAGTTAAGCTGACTGGCCTGTAGTTTCCTGGGTTGTTCTTATTCCCCTTTTTGTAGATGAGCACTATATTTGCCCTCTTCCAGTCTTCTGGAATCTCTCCTGTCTCCCATGACTTTCCAAAAATGAGAGCTAACGGCTCAGCTACCTCTTCTATCAGCTCCTTGAGGATTCTAGGATGCATTTCATCAGGCCCTGGTGACTTACAGACATCTAATTTTTCCAAATGGTTTTTAACTTGTTCTTTTTTTTGTTTCAAAAACTAACTCTACCCCTTTTCCACCAGCATTCACTATGTCAGGCATTCCTTCAGACTTCTCTGTGAAGACCGAAACAAAGAAGTCATTAAGCATCTCTGCCATTTCCAAGCTCCCCGTTACTGTTTCTCCCTCCTCACTGAGCAATGGCCCTGCCCTGTCCTTGGTCTTCCTCTTGTTTCTAATATATTTGTAAAAGGCCTTATTGTTACCCTTTATGCCTGTAGCTAGTTGGAGCTCATTTTGTGCCTTAGCCTTTCTAATTTTACTCTTGCATTCCTGTGTTATTTGCCTATGTTCATTCTTTGTAATTTGTCCTAGTTTCCATTTTTATAGGATTCCTTTTTTAGTTTGAGATCATGCAGGATCTCCTTGTTAAGCCAAGGCGGTCTTTGCCCATATTTACTATCTTTCCTACATAGGGGAATAGCTTGTTTTTGGGCCCTTAATAATGTCTCTTTGAAAAACTGCCAGCTCTCCTCAGTTGTTTTTCCCCTCAGTTTTTCCTCCCATGGGATCTTACCTACCAGCTCTCTGAGTTTACCAAAATCTGCCTTCCTGAAATCCATCATCTCTATTATGCTATTTTCCCTCCTACCAGCCCTTAGAATTGTGAATTCTATGATTTCATGATCACTTTCACCCAAGCAGCCTCCCACATTCAAATTCTCGACCAAGTCCTCCTTATTTGTAGATGGGGAATAGGGGCTAGTTCGAAATAAGCTATAGTGCCTCTAAGAGCTCTATTCCAAAATAGCTGTATTGTGTTTGGACACTCTATTTTGATATAGCTGAGTTCTATCTCCTTAGGCATTTTGGCTGTTTCTACACAGGCCACTTTCTTTGAAAGTGGCATGGTAATACATGGCCTGAAATATGCTAATGAGGCGTGGATGCAAATTCCAAACTCCAAAACGCCGTGTAGAAGCGCGGCCCTGGGGGGGCTTCCAGAAGGAAGTCCTTCTTCCAGAGGCCCCTTCTTCCCAAATTTGGGAAGCCCCTTCCGGAAGCCCCCCCCGGGGCCGCGCTTCTACACGGCGTTTTGGAGTCTGGAAGAACGGTCTTCCGGACTCCAAATCACATGACCATATGCTAATGAGGCGTGGGGAATTTGAATCCACTCCTCATTAGCATATTTCAGCCCATGTTTTACCATGCCACTTTCAAAGAAAGTGGCCTGTGTAGAAATGGCCTTTGTGTGTAGCACAATTATTTTGAAATAAACTACTCCAGAATAGCTCTTCTGGAATAGCTTATTCTGACATAATGCTGTTGTGTAGACATAGCCTGAGGGAGCAGAATGGAGCGGTCCTTGTACTAGCTGGAGCAGAGGGGGTGCTTGCCCATGGCAGGGAGGGAGGGTGTCCTAAACTGGAATGTTTTTGAATCACCACACAGCACATACTAAAAAAGCAAATGGAGGTCACCTTGAGCTGCTCAGGGCCCCAAGAAATTGCTTCATTCACTTATGCATATTGCTGGCTATGAGCCGGAGTACAATGGAGTGAAGGGCCTTCTGTTAGAAGAAAGCCTTGTGTACTTGGGCAAGTGAGGGGGACTTCTACATGGCTCCTTAACGTGGTTACTTACAATTTGGTCCTTCTTCTTGAAGGCAATGGTTTTGTACATATAGCAAAAAAGACATTTGTTTAGGACTAGATTCTGATACTGTTACTCATGCTAAATTGCACTTTACTCCACAAGAGGTTCTACTAATTTAAATGGACTACTTTGGGAAAAAAGTGTTACTCTGTGTAAGAGTATTAGAATCTGGCTGGCCCTAATTAATTCACTGTCTCCATTGTCTCATGACCGGTGAACCTTGCATCACTAAAAGCAAGCATTAACAAAGGAATAACATCTTCAAAGTGAAGAATTTAATAACTGGGCCATTAATCTTGCAATACCTTGAAACTCACTAAACTTGGATTTTTGGTAGACTGCTGTAGGGATCAGATTCTAGTATTTGTTTTTCACTGAAAACATCTCGCTGCAAGTCCCAGAGAGGTTGATCCCAGGGACAGACAGCTGGAGTCTTATAGAACCTAGCCAACATTTAATTGCCCACAGAAATAAAGAGATAATCAAATCAAAGTATTTTGAGTGTTATAGCATGTTCCTCATTCTAGAAATGAATGGCATTCTTCCTTGTCTGCAGTTTTTCAGGCTTAGAGGGCAGAGGGAAAATGGAATCATGTCAAATGCCCCGTCCAGAGTGGCACACAGTTTATTGGAGAGAGCTGAGGATGTAGAAAGCCAGTTAATGCTCCTCTTGGAGTGATGACAACATTACACTATCCTTTATTTGGGATTATGTGTAAGCGTCAAATGTAGACTATAAGGCATGCAATGTAACGAATAGTTTTAACATTATATCTACCCCAAGACTCAAAAGTTTTGCAGTACTTATCACCAGTAAAAATCCCCTGATAAAATTCTGATTATTCTGACTAATTATATCTATTTTTTAAAAGGTGAAGCTGTGACTGGAGAGTTATCAAAGCTCTTAGATGAAATCAAACTATGCCAAGAAAATGAATATTCTTTTGAAGAACTGTGTCACACAATATCAAACCACTATCTGGACAATTTTAATAAAATATCAGAAGAAGAATTTATGAGTAATGGAATCCAAACTAAACTTAATATAGTAAGTAAGATGGGATGTCAAGTGAATGTTTTCAATTGTATTATTGTACATTCAATAATTAAAGAAAGGAAGTAATATAGAGAAGACTGATATAAGAAATCTAAGAATCTGTAAAAGTACACAGTGTATGTCTCTCACAAAGGTAGGACTACATTATGAACCCCATGCTTACATTGGTGAGGAGTTATACAGACAATTACTTAAGCTGCACCGTTTTGATGAGAAACTTTTCATGAATGTAGTAGAATATTTATAATCTAGCTCATAAGACGCATCCTACAATTAGTTAAAACAGAACTCGGAGCTTCCTTTTGAAAAAAATATCGTAGACGTCACTGGAACTATTCAAATTTTCAACTATTAGATGGAGCACCAAGTGCTCACAGGACCATGCGCAAAATGCTCAAACCTTGAAAATGCTAAGCCTCTTCAACATGCTATACAGGATCAGAAATGTATGGGCATGGAAAGGGATTAATTAATAAAGGTTTTCAGAATTAATTTCTTATTATGCATTAAAAACGTTGCTTCTTTTAAACCTGATTCCGCTACAATTATTTATGTTGAATTGTACCCACCTTATTCCATAAGCAAAATCAGTGGGACTACTCATGGAATAAGGTGGATGAACTGGGCTATTTGTATTCTTAAAGGACACAGAGCCAGGTTCCACCTCCAGATAATGCAGTTCTAAAAGAATATAATAACATCTTCTGTGTTATTGTCCCTGTTATAGTACAGGGTCTCAGGGCCACTTTTACAAATCTCACCTAGTGAGATTTACAAAAATGACAAAGCATCTCAGGCATCTAATTTCCTCACTGAAGTCAATGTGAGTTAGGTGTCTACTATCCTGTTTCTCCACATCATTCATGATTGTATAGATCTCTATCACATTTCCCATTAGTTATCTCTTTTGGAAAATGAACAATCCCAGTCTTCGTAATCTCTCCTCATCTGGAAGTTGTTGCATACCCATAATCAATGTTGTTGCCCTTCTCTGTATTTTTCCAATTCTAATATATTTTCTTTGAGAAGGGCAACCAGAATTGCACACAATATTCAAGGTGAGGGCACAGCATAGATTTATATAGTGGCAATATGATATTTTCTGTCCTATTATTGATCACATTCCTATGGTTCCTAACATTCTTAGCTCTTTTTAACTGTTGCTGCACATTGAGCAGATGTTTCCAGGAAACCGTTCACAGTTACTCCAGTATCTTTTTCTTGACAGGTAACAGCTAATTTAGACCCCATAATTTTTTTATGCATAGTTGAAATTACATTTTACAGTGTTAATTATTTTGGATTTATCAACTTTTTTACCTACCGTTTTGTTGCTTTGTTGCTGTTTTGTGAGTTCCCTTTGTAACTCTTTGCTCTCCCGTTTGTACATAACTATTTTGGGTAATTTAGCATTGTTTGCAAATGTTGCCATCTCACTACAGTAAACTCTTTCGTATCCAGCAGCCTCAGGATTGGGAGGTTGCCAGATATTCAAATATTCTGGAAAATAGAGAGGTTTACCTAACAATGAATAACGCTGAAGAAAAACAAGATTAGATTTTTAGAAGCAAGCAAAAATGTGTGAAGAGTACTTTATTTACCAGCAACAGTGGCATTGTACACTGTAAACTTATACTGTATTTGCTGTATCTATTTGTATTTACTTTCACTAAACTGTACGTCTGGAAAACGTAACTAAAATTTACTTATGGTTAAATTTTCAGTTATTTGAGAGCTGGATGATAGAATGTCAGATATGAAAGCGTTTACTGTATTAGCCCTCTTTTCTAGATCATTTGTGAATATGTTGAACAGCACAGGTCCCAGTACTGATCCTTGGGGTACCCTGCTATTAACCTCTCTCCAGTGTGGAAACCAGAAACTTATTTGTACCTGTGGTGTCCTATTTTATAATTAATTACTGATCCATGAGAAGACCCTCTTATCCAATGACTGCTTACTTTGCTTAAGAGCTTTTGTCACTGGACGCTGTCAAAGGCTTTCTGAATGTCCGCATACATTATATCAACTGAACCATCCTTGTGCACATGCTTGATGACTTTCTCAAGGAGTTTTAATAATTAGTGAGGCTTCCCTTTACAGAAGCAATATTAATTCTCCTCCCACAAATTATGTTCACCCATGTATCTGATAATTCTGTTCTTTATTATAGTTTCACTAAATTTGCCTGATGCTTAAGTAGGCTTACTTACCTGTAATTGCTACATAATTTTAATTCATAAGCAGTATTTCCTGAAAGCTGCATGCTTGCACAGCCATCCAGGAGATTCAAATGCTGCCCAGCTGATTAGCAGAGTGACCACAGTTGCATATATTTCAGTGCATATAACAACATTTATTGCACACATGGATGGAAAAAAATTAGAGGGAACATGCTCATAAGCTGTCCCCAGGCCACTCCATCCACTCAGTCTCTCCCAGGCTGCCAGTCGGTCTGGACACACTTTGTCACCAGCGTTCATAGATTCATGGATTCCAAGGCCACCTAGTCTGACCTCCTGTATAACACAGGCCAGAGAACTTCCCAAAAATAAGTCCTAGAGCAGATCTTCTATCAAATCATCCAATCTTGATTTAATATTTGTCAGTATTTGAAACTCCACTGTGGTAAACTGTTCCAATAGTTAATTACTTTTCCCATTAAAAAAGTATGCTTTATTTCTTGCTGAATTTGTCTAAATTCAACTTCCAGGCACTGGATCATGTTAAACATCTGTTAGATTGAAGTGCCCATTATTAAATATTTGTTCCCCATGTACATACTTGTAGACTGTAGCTTAACCCTTTGTTAAGCTAAATTGACTGGGCTTTTTGAGACTGTGGCCATGTCTAGATGGGCAGCTTCTGTTGACAGAACAGCCCTTTTGTTGACAAACCTGACCAAACATCTACACGGCTAAAGTGTTCTGTTGAGAGTTTGTTGAAAAAACTCAACTGTTCAGTTGGCAGCATTATCCCTGTTGCCGATCAGGAACAGCACCTCTGCTGACAGTGTTTTGTTGACAGAGTTCCTGTGTAGACACTTCTGTCCACAGAGAGGGCTTCCGGTTCCTTGGGCAGGCCTGTTTGCAGAGCTTCCAGTCAGCTGTTCTGTTGAGAGAGGGCAGGGCAATGTGGCTACCCTTTATTGACAGAGTGGATTGCTCTTTCGATCTGCTTTTATGTGTGGACGCAATCTGTCAAAAGATGTACTGCTGAGGTTTCTCTGTCAACAGTGACGTCTGTCGACAGAGGCTGCCTGTGTAGACATAGCCTGTGAGTATAAGATAAGTGTTCTAATATTCTAATCATCCTCGTGACTCTGTTCTGAACCCTCTTCATATCCCCAAAGTCTTTTTTAGTCACCCAGTTTGAGGATGTAATCCATCATCCTGAAAGTATGGCATACATTCTTTGTTCCTAGATTCATACGTTTAACTATATTAAAATGTATATTGTTTGTTTGCTTCCAGTTTATGAAGTGATCCAGATCACTCTGAATCAGTGACCTGTTCTCTATATTATTTACCACTCACCCAATTTTTGTGTGAGCTGCAAACTGGATCAGTAGATTTTATGTTGTCTTCCAAGGAATTGATTAAAACGTCATATAGCATGGGATGCCACTAGAAACACCTCCCCTTAGTGATTATACCCTGTTTACAACTACATTTTGAGACATATCAATTAATCAGTTTTAAATCTTTATAATGCATGTAATGTCAATTTTATATCATTCTAGCTTTTTAAACAAAATGTCATGCTGTATGAAGTCAAATGTCTTAGTGAAGTCTATGTGTATGTCACTACTGTAACCTTTATGAACCAAATTTCAATTTTCATTGAAAGATATCAGTTTAGTTATACATGTTAACTCCCCAGTTATCACCCATTTTTCTGAATAAATTCTCTCTCTCAGCTGATTTGGCTCATAATTGTTTTCAGCTTTGTGAAATTGGCCTCTTAAAGAATCTGTAACTAAGTCTTGTGAGCTCTGGGCCCCTTTGAAGAGCTGTGGCAGTGATGTAACAGAGGGCCAGAAATGGGGATAGGGCAGTGGAGAGGTCTGAGTGTCACGAAGACTGACTGTCCTAGACCCTGCCCTTGGTCTCACCTCTCCTGATGGCACAGAGCTGGGGCCTCCTCTCTCCTTGCCCTGGGGCCCACAGTGGCTGTTGGTCCCACTGCTTTGAGTTCATGATTTTGCACCCTTAATTTTCTTTTAATGCAGTGTTTTGGATTTAATATTAGATAAAGTCAATATTAAAATAACAGATTTGTTAATCTAAACTAATTTACCACAAAAATAGTAGTTGGTGGACTACTTGAGCTTTATGGGAAATCCTGAGTGTGTGATGCTGTTCAATGTCCTATGTGGCTCAAGGGAAGAGGAATATGCTGAGCTGTCCCATTGCTAGCAAAGCATACTCCCTTCTCTTTATATTGTTAGGGGTAAAGTCACAGCTATAATTCCTCCACACCACTTTCTGCCCATTTGATTACACTTAGGCATTGCAGCTTTGTTAAATATATTCCCCCTCTCCCCGCACTCAACTGCACATAGACTGTCCATCTAAATAAGCCCTAGATGACTCTGCAAGTGAGCTGGAAGGGCTTTAGACTTCCTTAGGGTAGGTCTATACAACAAAGTTATTTCAAAATAACAGCTGTTATTTCAAAATAACTCACCTAGCATCTGCACAATGTAACCCCTATTTGAAATAATTTCAAAAAAGCGGTTTGTTTATTTCAAAACTGGTAAACCTCATTCTATGAGGACTAGCACCTATTTCGAAATAGCTATTTCAAAACAGGTGCTGTAGGTGCTGTTAAGACAGAGAATAGAGCTATATTGTGGTCCAATGGCTGTATTTCAAAATAGGCTCTACAGCTATGTCTACACATGCCCCTCCCTTTCAGAAGGGGCACGTATATGATGCGAGTCAAAATGCTAATGAGGTGCTGGTATGACTATTCAGTGACTTATTTGCATAAAGGCAGCCACCCAGAGCATCAAAAGTGCTGCTTTCAAATTGCAAACTAGCCACGTGGACAGGGTTCCTTTGAAAGGAAAGCTTGATTTTGGGAAGAAGAGTGCTTTCGAAATCGGGGTTTCCTTTTGAAGGAACCCTGTCTACATGGCTATTCTACATTTCGAAAGCAGCCCTTTCGATGCTCCGGGTGGCCGGCTTTATGCAAATGAGGTGATGAATATTCACATCAGCACCTCATTAGCATTTTTGACCTGCTTCATTTACATGCTACTTCTGAAAGGGAGCAGTAGCATAGACACGGCCTATGTGTGTAGATGCTGTATTTTGAAATAGCTAACTGCTATTTCAAAATGCATTTTTTGTGTGTAGCAGCTATATTACAAAATAAGATCTTCTGGAATAGCTCTGCTGGAATAGATTATTTCAAAATAAGGCTGCTGTGTAGAAATACCCTTACTGCCCTCTGATGGTACCTAAGCCCATGTCACAACTTTCAGATAAGTGTTTGCATCAGAAGTATTTGCTTAAAGAATAATTGAGATTGACTAAGCAACAAGGAATGAAAGGAACCCTGGATCCTGATAAAGATTTGAAATTGTATAATGGAAATTTTAGAAGAAAAAATCCTTTTCTTTAGAAACAATATAATTTTTAAAATCTTTAGTTTCCAATAGATGGCAGCCTGACTCAGTACTTTAAAGAACAAATGCAGCCATCTTATATAAGAATTTTTCAACTTATAATTTTTTTCATTACTGTGCCAGTTTTAAACAGAATTTACTGGACAAATTGCTTTAGAAATAAAAAAAAGTCTTTATTTCTTTTAAGGAGAAACTACTGATTTAGCAAAAATTGATAGCATAGATACATACAAAACAAGATAAAAATCTTCTGTATGGTAACTTATAGCTCAGTAAGTCAATGCTAAAGTTGTCTAAATGAATCCAAGGGAAGCTAAGGATGTCTACTTACATTCCAGGGAGCCAGGAAGAAGGTATGTGATGAGAAACCTAATACAGGGAGGTAAACACAGCTGTGCATCCACACAACACTTTCTTACACTTTTTCCATCCCCTCTGTATGTTTATTGCTTCAGCTCAGATGCCACTTTCGTTTAACACTAATTTATATCTTATACCAGTACCACTTTCTGTATGGGCTTGATATTGTTGTACACATTTTAAAGCTCCAGAGTCAAAACAGAAATGTGTAGTATTTATTATACTGGAATTGTTTAGCTTTGCTTATGTGCAAGCAAGACCAGAGAAAAAATAATGAGGAAAGGACATACGATGCAATTATGTTCAACCTAAAAATAAGGAGCTAATTTTGTCCAAGCCAAAAATAAGTCAAATGTACACTGTAACTACATGTGTACTTTTTGTTTGATATGGGTAACTGATTAAATCTGCTGAATTGTGGAGCAGAAATGTAGTATTAAGGAAATTGCCACATCTCCCACACATGTATGCACAAGATTCTCATGCTGCATGCAGTCCTTTAATTCTTTTCTTTCACAAATGTGATATCATACTCTAATCATAGTATTTTAATCTGTTTATTTTTCAAGACAAGGAATTGTATAATAAAAATAAATAGTTTAAAGTGTAAAGTTTAAATATATGCAGAGAAGAAAAACTAGTATAAAACATGTAACTATTCATTTCTCACTCTCACTTCCACTACTAGTCTTATCTACTGTAGTTAGTTTCCTAATGATAGCTCCAATAGCTGGGCAGGAAAGCAAGAGGAATTTGGGGACAAGGGCTTGGTTTTGCAGGATTTTTACTGCCTCACATCCATGGTTTGAGCATGCTCTGTACCTCTTTTCTCATACAGCTCTGAAATTGTAATTTACTACTGAACTACATCACTCTTTCTTAGTCCAATTTATCAATTTCTTGTTAAAAGACTGCCTTTTGTTTGGTCTGATGGGCAAATGGGGATCTAATATGGAACTACCTTTATCATTTTTATTTGTTGTGTAATCTAAATCTCTATAGATGAAAACTAATTAATTTGCTGTGCTGCATAGTTCTGCCATATACTGCTATTGAGATAGTCAGCTCCAATCTGTTTTTAATTCTTTCACATCAATGTAGCCATCTGAAAAGTGTGGTCAGAGCACACACACAAATTAGAATTTAAATTACTGAAGGGGCAGGTTGGATCAGGAGAACAAAGCAGAAGTAGACAAGGGCGTAGTGTGTGTTGTAAATTACTCAATAATGTGTATACTTTTCGTGGTTTTATGCAATGTGAAATTCCATATATACAACAATGAACAACTTTATATTGTAGCTGATAGAATTATTCATAATCGCCTTAACTATAAAGGCTGTTCGTATATCTTGTACCATCATTCAAACTTGGTTCTGGCTGTTTGTAGTTTTTCTGAGGTCCGGATGACAGATGTTGCCAGATCAGAGAGTCTTGGATTTAAGAGGTTGAACCTGTACTAGCAATATCCTCCTCTTTCCCTATGTCTCGCTAATAATTCCTGTTCCTCTTCATATTTATACTTTTCAAATATTAGCAGACTATTAAGTGACTGTCAGTAATTTAAGCTCTTAGTTCTACTTATATTATGCATTACACACGCACACACATTAAGCCTTTAGTTCTCTTTATGTTCTTTCTGTAGCTAACCAGGCCATGGAAAATCAGGCCTAGTAGTTGAAACAAAAATTTGGCCTATTAGTTAAAGATGTTCACGGTGTGCACACGGTCTAAGAACAAACGAAGGATTAGTACTGGAGGAACAAAAGCCAAATGCCAGATTTGGAGTGTAAACCGCAGTCATACCCCAGAGGCAGAGCTGGGTATCAAAGCCAAAAATTAGTGGGGATTGGAACCAGGGTTGGAACAAATCCAGAGCTGGGACTAGAAGCATATTGAAGCAGGAGCTGTAACAAAGCAGAAGCAGGCAAAGTCATAGTACATGTTGAGCAGTCACTGAACTGCTTGGAGGGTCGGGATCATAAGTATAGTTCTTCTTCGAGTGTCCCCGTGGGTGCTCCACAATAGGTGTCGGGCTCGCCCGGCGCCACAGATCAGAAATCTTCCAGCAGTTTCTCCTGGATCGCGCATGCGCCGGCGCGTGCCGCTCCCCTGCGCGTCCCCGGCCACGTGCGCGATCCGGTCCCCGCCAGTTCCTTCTCAACCGCCATCGGCTGCAGACGGAATCCGCTCAGGCTACGGCCAGAGTCAGATTAGATAGTGTTTTCTACGTGTAAATTGTTGTTTTTTTCTGGTAAAAAAAAAAAAGAGGACAAAGAGAATATCAAAAATATATATATATATGTAATACAATGAGAGAGAGGAGCGGAGAAGAGGAGTGGACGTAAGGCCAGTAGGCCGCCCGCTGCCCCACAGGCCGGTGACTGCGATTCGGGTAAACAGGCACGGACTAAGTGCTAAGTACCCTATTAACAGTAAAAGACTCACTGCGATGGCCTCTTCAGGTTTTAAAAAGTGTGAGTCCTGCCGTGAAGCTATGCCGGCCTCTGATGGGCATAGTGAATGTATCCGATGCCTGGGGGAATCACATGTTACCCAGAAGTGTTCTCACTGTGCTAAGCTCACAGCCAGGGCCAGGAAAGATGGAGAAATGCATCTTAAAATGCTCTTGTTTGACAAGGCCCTCCAGCCGGACTTGCCGGAGACGCCTCACCCAGAAGGGCCCTCTGGGTTACACAAGAGGAAGGCAGCTTCTCTGATTCCCTCGGTGCAGAAACGGAGGAAACTCTAACCAGCTCGATCCTTGCCGGCGGTTTCAGCGAGCGGGACGGGCAGAACACACAGCCCCCAGCCGCATACTCAGGCAAGCGGCAGCGCGGCAGCGCACATGGCAGAGGCTGAGCCTCCGGTTACACAACAGCCGGCACGTGCAGTGCCTGGAGTGTCAGCCAGGCAAGCGCCGGAACCGGCGGCACCGCCACAGGCGGCACCGACCCCCGCGGCACCAACAGTGCAGGGCCGCCAGGCACGGAGCCTGCAGGCACCTGAGGAAGTTACCTGCGCGGCACCGCAGCTGAGCGTGCCAAGCGTGGCGCCGACAGAGGGGCTGAGATCCCCGGCGCGGGAGGGGGCGGTGCCAGCCCCACAAGGGAGGGGCAAGGCAAAATCAAAGGCCCGGCACCGCAGCCCTTCTCCGGACAGGGCTGCGCTGCTACTGGCAACAAGCCCTCCCCCTGTGCTACACACGCCACCCAGAAGGCCTGGACCTCTACCGGCCTATCCAGAACCTCCTTCTCCGTTCCTCCAACCAATGTCACCATGGCTCGGGCCACCTTCACCTTTTCTGGGAATGATCCCCTGGAGTACAATCACAAGCCAGTTTCACCGCTATCTGTGTCGTCGCGGAGGTCTCGCTCTCCCAGACATCGGGGGTACACACCCCGGGAGTGGTCTAGGTCTCCATCCCCGGACCCTTGCCCGTGCTGCCATGGTCATTCTTATCATGCTGGACACAGACACCCCAGGCCTATGGCCAGGGGCAGGTCCCCCTTGGCCATTCAATACCCCTGTGGACATTCCCGATCGGGGATGGAAACACAGTTATCTCAGGGGGAGTTAATTTTAGAACCCCGAGACTTTCCTTCACAATCCTCCAGCGAGCAAGTGTATCATCTGCTGCAGAAGCCTGAGAGTTCGAGGGAGGTTTACCCTAGTGGTTCCTCCTCATCCTCCCCAGATGAGGCCATGGCCCCCGGGGATGTCGCTCCCCCAGATGACCTTCAACAGTTTCAGGAGCTGTTTAAAAGGGTGGCTTTCACGCAAGGCATTCAAACAGCAGAAGTGCAGGAGAAACATCACAAACTCCTGAAAAATTTGAGACCCCCAGCTTCATCCAACATTGCTATTCCGCTGGACGAAGCCATTATGGAGTCAGCCACTACCATATGGCAGACTCCGGCCTCCGTTCCGCCTATGAACAGGAGAGTGGCCAAGAAGTACTTCGTCCCAGCAAAGGGCATGGAGTTCCTCTTCAGTCACCCACAACCAAACTCGTTGGTAGTCGAATCGTCCCAGCAGAGGTCAAAGACTTATCAGTACAAATCAGGGGGATCGGATAAGGATGCCAAGAAGCTTGAGCTGTTTGGCAGGAAGGTATATTTCTCTTGTACCCTGCTATTGAGAATGGCGAATTATGCGGCACACCTAGTGAACCATAATTTTGATAATTACTCCAGGCTTACTTCTCTCATGGATTCACTTCCAGAAGATAAGAAGCCGGTGTTAAAGGCAATTGTGCAAGAGGGCTACACAGCATCGCGGACGGGAGTCCAGATTGCCCTGGATGTGGCAGATACGGCGGCACGCTCAATGGCTACAGCAGTGGTCATGCATAGAGAATCCTGGCTCCAGACATCGGGTATCCCGAGGGACCTACAGGCGAAGATCGTGGATCTTCCCTTTGACACGCAAAAGTTGTTTGCAGACTCAACCGACTTGGTCCTCCACTCCAGTAAGGACTCGAGAGCTACACTTAGAACCTTGCGTATTTATACTCCTCCATATAGGAATTAAAAATATTATCCTCAGCAAAGACGCTACTCGTACCAACCACAGCGTGCTCAGTATCAACGGGGCTACGACCAAGGGCGCCATCAACAGCAGCAACAGTACAGAACTCCCAGGCGATGTTCTCAGCAAAGCCATACACCCTCAGGACAGGCCCAAAGGCAACAAGTTTGACGGGCATGTCGAGGGCTGCACTATCACTACCATCGCTCAATGCCACTCTCATCTCATGTTCCATCATCGCCTCAGACCGTTTCACCCCCAATGGCAAAAGATCACCACAGACAAATGGGTGCTGGAGATCATAGCCACGGGTTACGCGATCCCCTTCCAGTCGCTCCCACCGACGAAGCCTCCCTCCAGGCCTCACCTCCGGGATGCTGCCCATGAGGTGAGGCTCAAGCAGGAGGTGGACCACCTTATGTTCATAGGGGTGGTGGAAAGAGTG
Organism: Carettochelys insculpta; assembly: GCF_033958435.1. Taxonomy (NCBI): domain Eukaryota; kingdom Metazoa; phylum Chordata; order Testudines; family Carettochelyidae; genus Carettochelys; species Carettochelys insculpta. Next base: position 289,154,522 of record NC_134137.1, read on the forward strand.
CCAGAACAATTCCAGGGGAAAGGTTTTTATTCACGCTACTTCCTCACAGAGAAGAAAACAGGAGGCTGGAGGCCCATCTTAGATCTTCAGGGCCTCAACCGCTACTTGCGCAAGCAACGTTTTCGGATGATTACAGTCGCCTCCATACTCACGGCACTGGACGATGGAGATTGGTTTGCAGCCCTCGACTTACAAGATGCTTACTTTCATATAACTATCCACCCAGCACACAGACGCTTCCTCCGCTTCACGGTCGGCAAGGAGCACTTCCAGTACAGGGTTCTTCCGTTCGGCCTCTCCTCGGCCCCCAGAGTCTTTACCAAAACCCTGGCAGTGGTGTCAGCCTACCTGCACAGACGGGGGTGTTTATTTTCCCATACCTGGACGACTGCCTGCTGAAAGGGGCCTTGAAGGCAGAGGTCCTACGCATGATACGCGTCACAGCAGACACGTTTTCTTCGCTGGGCCTAGTCATCAACCTCGTGAAGTCAAAGACCAATCCCACACAAGACATAGAGTTCATAGGGGCACGTATAAACTCTATCACAGCAAGGGTGTACCTACCCGACACCCGCTTCCGCGCCATCAGTTCGCTGGTGCAGGTCATCACATACACCCCCACGGTGCCGGTCTTAACATGCTTACAGCTGCTAGGCCACATGGCGGCAGCAACGTTTGTGGTACAGAACGCCAGATTGCACATGCGAAGCCTGTAGCATTGGCTGGCGAGCGTCTACAAACCGGCATCCCACACTGTCCACAGGGTGGTGTTGCCCACGACAGAGGTGCGCAGATCCCTGGCGTGGTGGGAAAACCCCAAGAACCTGCTAGCAGGGGTGCCCTTTCACCAACCACAAATTTCTATCTTTCTTACTACCAATGCCTCCCACATAGGATGGGGAGCACACATCGGCGACAAGGTGATGCAAGGGCTATGTCCCCCGCGGAACAGGCACTGCACATAAACATACTGGAGCTCAGAGCAGTGTTCAACGCCTGCAAACATTTTCGAGACCACATACAAGGCAAAGTAGTTGGGATCGATACCGACAATACCTCCACTATGTTTTACATAAATTGACAAGGAGGAGCCCGATCCCGTGCCCTATGTGCGGAAGCAGTCCGACTGTGGAACTGGTGCATCGCCAACAATATAACGTTGAAAGCCTCGTACTTGCCAGGCGCTCACAATGTGAAAGCAGATCAGCTGAGCAGGCGCTTCGCGCTCGCGCACGAATGGCAGATCTGCTCCGATCTGCTACGGCCCATTTTTCATACATGGGGGTTTCCCCAGATCGATCTGTTTGCCACCCAGCACAAGAAGAAGTGTCCCCAGTACTGCTCCAGGGCAGGACTGGGACGGGGGTCCCTGGGGGACACATTCATGATTTCATGGAGGGGCCCCCTACTTTACGCGTTCCCCCCCACAGCGCTCATCCACAAGGTCTTGCAGAAAGCCAGAAGGGAGAGAGCCCGCATGATATTCGTAGTCCCAACGTGGGATTGGCAGCAATGGTTTCCCTTGCTTCTACGCATGTCGGACCGCCCACCGCTCCCTCTACCAGTGGCGCCGGACCTACTCACGCAGGCTCAGGGGTCCATAGTGCACCCGCACCCTCAGGGTCTGCACCTACAAGCATGGCTAATCCATGGCTCAGCTCCTTAGAGAGCACATGTACGGAGGGAGTACAAGTAGTCCTGGAATGTAGCCGAAGGACCTCCACCAGGAAGACTTACAAGCAGAAGTGGACTCGATTCACAGCCTGGTGTTCTGCCAAGCAGTTTGCTCCCCTTGACGTTCCTATACCAATAATATTGAATACTTATTGGACCTTAAGAGGGGCAGGCTTTCTTTATCCTCGCTAAAAGTCCACCTCGCCGCTATATCAGCCTTTCGGCATACAGAGGAAGGGCCCACGGTATTCGCCCATCCTATTGTTACCAGGTTCTTGAAGGGGCTGGTAAACCTGTACCCCCCTCGGAAACCGCTTCCACCATCGTGGAACTTGGACTTGGTGCTCAGCATGCTAACGGGTCCACCTTTTGAACCATTGGCCACAGTTCCCCTACGTCTCCTTACAATAAAAACAACCTTCCTCCTTGCAATTACATGAGCTCGCAGGGTGAGTGAGCTCACAGCAGTGATGGCAACGCCGTCCTGCACAGTATTCTCAAAGGAGGCGGTAACCTTAAGGCTGCACCCAGCCTTTGTTCCAAAAGTTTCTTCAGAGTTCCATCTTAACGAACCAATAGTTTTACCCTCGTTTTACCCAAAGCCTCACAGCTCCAGCAAGGAGGCACGCCTGCATCTCCTGGATGTGAGGAGGGCGTTGGCCTTCTACATAGACAGAACTAAGTCCTTCCGGAAAACGGACAGGCTTCTAGTGTCTCTCGCTCCCAGGTCAAAAGGGGAAGGCCTCTCTTCACAGAGAATTTCCAAGCACATTGTGTCCTGTATAAAAATGTGCTACGAGCTTCAAAAGACTCCTTTGCTGGCCCCGCCTAGGGCTCACTCCACCAGGGCGGTGGCGGCGTCAACAGCTTTCTTCAAGGGCATCGCGTTGAAAGACATCTGTAGAGCGGCGACCTGGTCATCCTACGACACCTTCACTAAGCATTATGCCCTACATTGGGTATTCCAAGAGGATACCCATCTGTTGACAGTAGTCCTCTCGGGGGCAAGCTGCACATAAACCGATTACCCACCTCCTTACTTGGGTTGCTGCTGGGTAGTCACCTATTGTGGAGCACCCACGGGGACACTCAAAGAAGAAAGAGAAGTTACTCACCGTAGTAATGGTGGTTCTTCGAGATGTGTCCCCGTGGGTGCTCCACCACCCGCCCATCCTCCCCGCTTCGGATCTCTGTCTAGTGTTTTTCAGGAGCATTCAAGGCGGTTGGTCAAGGAACTGGCGGGGACCGGATCGCGCACGTGGCTGGGGACGCGCAGGGGAGTGGTGTGTGCTGGCGCATGCGCGATCCAGGAGAAACTGCTGGAAGATTTCCTATCTGCGGTGCCAGGCGAGCCCGACACCTATTGTGGAGCACCCACGGGGACACATCTCGAAGAACCACCGTTACTACGGTGAGTAACTTCTCTTTGCTAAACCAGCAGCCAACTGGAGGCTATGACTGCTCCATTTGTTCCAAGGCAGTGCATCTTGGCAAAATTAGTTAGCGAGCATGTCAGCAGCTGGTTTGCCCCGGTGCTCTCTTCTTAAATCAGTTCAGTCTCTTTATATTTTTCATATTCTTTTTTAAACTCATTTTACTTAACAGTAACAGGGAGGTAGCTGTGTTAGTTTGTTTCCTGACAAAACAAAACAGCAGTCATTTAGCACTTTAAAGACTAACAGATGATTTATTAGGTGATAAGCTTTTGTGGAAGAGACCCACTTCATCAGTTCTCCTTCAGATCTGAAGAAGTGCATCTGTTCCATGAAAGTTCATCACCTAATAAATCAGCTTGTTAGTCTTTAAAGTGCTAAATGACTGCTGTTTTGTTTTACTTAACAGTATTTTCTTCTTCACGTGCTCCTGTGGGTGCTCCTCCTTTAGTTGCATCAGTGCCGCTTTGCGCACTGGCTGTAGGTTTGTAGGTAGCAATGTCCCCCGCCTCAGCTGTCTGCATGCTCAGGGAACAGGCACGAGACACCTTTAGCACTTATTGCACATGTGTGGGCAGCCAGCTCCTCAGTTCTTCCCTGATCACTGTCAGCTTTGGTGGCAACAGTAGTCCTTCATCTCAGTCACCTAAAAAACAAACAGATAAATCAAAAGAATAACTTACTTTCAAGGAAGAACTAAATACAAGGAAAAGAAGACAACAGAGAAAAGCCATGGACATGGTTTCTCCCAAGTGGCTCCAGCTGCTTCTAATGGCTTGGCTTCATAGTGCAGCCACTCCAGTCAATTTCACTTATGCCCAACTCACTGGGTTTTAAAAGTTCTCCGCTATTGGCTTCAGTTTCAGTTGCAGACGGACTCTCTCTCTCTCTCTCTGCATAAGGTGGTTGGGTCAGCACCACAATACAGGAGGCTGTCTACATGGGCAAAGTGTGCAAAAGTGCTTAACGTGGCTACAGGCACTTCTTTGTTCCCGACACTGACAACGCAGGGAGCCCAGATACCAATGCCAGCTCCACCATTTATACTGCAATGCACCACTGCAGGAGAAGTGCCTGCCACCTCTGTACTGTGCACCCCTCTGCTTAGCGAGGGCTTTTCACACAGCACAGGGCTTTCACATTCATCTACTTGAATCAGGTGATGACATATATCTTCAGAGAACTGGGAGAAAATTGTCATCAAAGCCAGCAACAGTAGTGAGTGCCACCACCCATGCGATACGGGGATCCGTGAGTGGCTTTTTGTCACCAGCCCCTTCCCCAGCCATTACCTCAACCTCTACAGATGCACAGACCTTGACCCCTCAGGATTCAGTCACTGGACAAGTTGGAGTTTTCAGAGGTCGAGGACTATGCTGCTTATGCTAGAGGAGATGATTGCTTGAATTCTCCATTTCCATTACAATTCTCTCCCTCATCATCCTCCACAGGCTAGACAATACCACCACCCACTCCCTTCTCAGGTGATGACCCCAAGACTTTTCAAGACTTATTCAACAGGGGCTCAAACAGGATTGAGATGCCCATCTTGACCCCAAGGGATATACATCACAAGCTCTCTAATATCTTATACTCATCCACTTAGAACAGAGTGGCAATACCAATTAATGAAGCCCTCCTGGATCCCACCAGGCTTCTGTGGAAGACCCCAGCCTCCATTCCACCCATGTCAAAGAGGCTGGATGGAAAGTACTATGTGGCCTCACAGTGTGCTGAATTCCTCTTCTCCCATCCACCCTCTAACTCACTAGCTACGTCTACACGTGTATGCTACATCGAAATTTTATTTCGATGTAGCGACATCAAAATAAGCTATTTCGATGAATAGCGTCTATACGTCCTCCAGGGCTGGTGCCGTCGACGTTCAACTTCAACGTTGGGCAGCACCACATCGAAGTAGGCGCTGCAGGGGAGCATCTACACACCAAAGTGGCCCACATCGAAATAAGGGTGCCAGGAACAGCTGCAGACAGGGTCACAGGGCGGACTAGCACTTCCGGAGCAACAGCTAGCCGTGCCCTTAAAGGGCCCCTCCCAGACACACTCAGCCTGCACAGCGCGCGGTCTGCAGAGCCACAGGCATGCACACCCGTCGCAGCAGTATGGACCCCCAGCAGCAGCAGCAGCAGCCAGAGGTCCACACAGCCGCCCCTGCAGGAGCAGTGCTTGCCCTGCTCAATGCTATGCAGGAGGCAGCTGATCACCTTTTAGTCACAGAAGAAGAGGAGCTGCCCCCAGGGGAGGAGGAAGCAGCCCCAGACCCTGCTGTCCTCCGCCCCACCCTCCCCGCTGCACACGCCGCTGGCTGTGGAGCTACCCCAAAACACCGACTGGTGGCAGTGGCTGGTGCTTGGCGAGTGGGACAACAACTGCTGGCTCCAGAACTTTTTCATGAGCAGGCAAACATTCCTGGAGCTCTGCCAGTGGCTCACCCCCGCACTGAGGCACCAGGACACCTTCATGCGGCGTACCCTCAGCGTCGAGAAACGGGTCGGCATCACTGTCTGGAAGCTGGCCACTCCAGACAGCTACTGATCCGTGGGGCACCAGTTTGGCATGGGCAAGACCACTGTTGGGGCTGTCCTCATGGAGGTAAGAGGACCCACGGGGGGGAGCCCTGGGGGTGGAGGGAGCCCTGAGGGGGAAGGCCAGACACACCCTGCACACCCCTCACTGGTGCTCTCCCATGTCCTTCCCCTGCAGGTCGTCCACGCCATCAATGCCCTGCTCCTCCACAGGCTCGTGCGGCTTGGGGACCCAGATGCCGCCATCGTGGGGTTTGCCAGCCTGGGCTTCCCAAATTGCTTTGGGGCTCTGGATGGGACCCATATCCCCATCCGTGCTCCGGAGCACAGCAGAGGATACTTCCTGAACAGGAAGGGCTACCATTCTGTGGTCCTCCAGGCCTTGGTGGACAGCTGGGGCCGCTTCCTGGACATTTATGTTGGCTGGCCTGGCAGCACCCACAACACCCGGGTGTTCAGGAATTCGGGCCTGTGCCGCCGGCTGGAGGCGGGGACCTATATCCCCCTGTGGGAGATCCCTGTGGGGGACACCACCATGCCCCTCTGCGTCGTCGCAGATGCAGCGTACCCCCTCTGGCCCTGGCTCATGCACCCTTACATGGGCCATCTGTCAGCCAGCCAGGAGCGCTTCAACACGTGCCTGAACCATGCACCCCAGGTGGTTAAGTGCAATTTTGGCCACCTCAAAGGGCGCTGGAGGTGTCTCCTCACCCGCCTTGATGCAGGCCCCACCAACATTCCCCAGACTGTGGGCGCATGCAGCGCACTCCACAACCTGGTCGAGAGCAAGGGGGAGGCATTCTTTCGGGGCTGGGCTGTGGAGGCTGGCAGGGCTGACATGCAGCCACCCGCTGCCCCCAGTCGCCAGGTGGACCCTGAGGGGATCCGGGTCCAGGAGGCCCATTTCGACCAGGCTGCGGGGTAAATGCTGGCAGGCCCCCCACTACACCCCCCACATCCTCCACAACACTCCCTGCCCCCACGTCCACACCACAGAGCACCCAAGAGCACACCTCCCCCACTGTTCTTGCAAATAAAAATAGACCTGTTGTTTTTGAAACCCAAACAAAACAGTGGTTTCTCTTATATTAAAATACTAACTATATATATATATATATATATATATATATATATATATCTACAGTGAGAACAAAAGGGGGGAACTATTTACATGGGGGGCAGGTACCATAAAAGAACAGGGGTCTAACACAAACTATATACACAAATATTATATGATGGGGGATATGTACAAAGTGGGGGGGCACATCCTGGGCCCCGCACCCCCTACTGTCCGGCGCCTGGGGTTGGCGGGCGTGACCCTTGCCTCGGCCTCAGCCCTGGCCGAGGCTGGCTGGGGGCCGGGCGAACCAGCAGGTATGGCCAGCAGGTGTCAGCAGGCCCCAGGTCCCCCTCGGCGGAAGGCTCCAGGGTGGCAGACGGCAGTGGGATGGCGGTCGGAACAGTGGTCAGAGCAGCGGGTGGAGCAGTGGGCAGGGCGGGCAGGGCGGGCAGAGCAGCGGGCGGCATGGCATAGGGGGCCAGGTAGTCTGCTATGCGCTCAAAAGTGTGCATAAAGGCCCCCCATGCCTCCTGGCACCAGGCCAGTGCTCGCTCCTGCAATTCCAGCCGCTGCTCGTCCACCCGCAGGCACCACTCTGACACCTCCAGCTGCCACCGGAGGGTCGCGAGCAGCTGGGGGTCCGTCGCCATCCTCGGATGGTGGTGGCTCCGCTGTCGGCCCCGCCCTGGGGCTGGTTGGTGCTCCACCGAGGGGCTGGCCTGCAGCGATGGCCCCGGTGGGCTCTCTGGGACCACTGACACCTCGCTGGCGCTCTCTGGGCCCTCCGATGGTGCAGCTGCGGAACACAGTGGGGGAGGAAGAGTGGAGACAGCCGTTATTGTGGCCCCCGAGCCGTGGCCCTTGTCCCCCCACCCCTCTGCTGCTGGTTCCCCATCCCCATCCCTGGGAGATGCTGCTGCTGCTGCTGCTGATGGGTGTCCCACCCCTGCCCCCGCCGGGGGACCCTAGGTTCCACTCCCCCCATCCCCAGGGATGGGGCATGGCACTATCCTGCTGAGGGGACAGGGGCTGATGCACTCTTCTGAGGGACATGCCACTGCTGTCCTTGGGGCCATGGTCATCTGGGCATGTGGAGAGCCCTGGTCATGTCTCTTGTCGCCGCCCCTCAACCCCAGGGGTGTGCACTGGGGGGGGTACATACCTGACGGTCCGCTCCCACGGTCGGGGGACACCCTCAAGGCGGACGCCCTGCTGGAGCTCCGGGACGGCAGGACGATCCACAGCCCCCTGTCGCTGGAGTAGGATTCCCCCTCCTCCTCCTCCGGTGTCCCAGGGGTGGGTTCCTGGGGGGGGCCCTGGGGTGCGGGGCTTGCCTCCAGGGCGGACTCCGCCTCCGGGGCCTGCTGGGGCTCGTCGGCCGAGGTGTCGAGAGTGGCCGGCAGGGAGGAGGTGTACTGGGGGCCCAGTATGGACCTGAGCTCCCTGTAAAAGGGGCAAGTGGCGGGGGCAGCCCCAGATCGGCTGGCCGCATCCCGGGCCCGGGCGTAACCCTGCCGCAGCTCCTTAACCTTACTCCTGACATGGTCAGGAGCGCGGGCAGGGTGACCCCAGGCGGCCAGGCCCTCAGCCAGCCGAGCGAATGCATCCACGTTCCGCCTCTTGCTCCCCATTACCTGGAGCACCTCCTCCTCGCTCCAGAGCCCCAGCAGGTCCCAGATCTCGGCCTTCATCCAGGAGGGGCCCCGCTGCCTTTTCCCAGGCTGGTTGCCAGGCTGGGAGCCCTGGCTCCTCTTGGGGGGGTGCCCTGGGGGCGCTTGGGGGACTGGTGGGCGGCCATCGCAGCAGGGGGATGTCTTGGGGTTGCAGGGAGGCGTGCAGGCTAGCCGCGTGTTACTGCTGCTGCCTGCACGTGCTCTCAGCTTCCTGCACAGGAAGGCAGGGGGTGGGGAGCTTTAAGGGGCCGCTGCACACGGCAACCATAGAGCTCAGGGGCTGGAGAGAGCATCTCTAAACCCCTCAGCTGATGGCCGCCATGGTGGACCCCGCTCTTTCGATGTTGCAGGACGCGGATCGGCTACATGTGCCCTACTTCGACGTTCAACGTCGAAGTAGGGCGCTATTCCCATCCCCTGATGGGGATAGCGACTTCGATGTCTCGCCACCTTACGTCGATGTCAACTTCAAAATAGCGCTCACCCCGTGTAGACGTGGCGGGCACTATTTCGAAGTTGGCACGGCTACTTCGAAGTAGCCGGCACGTGTAGACGTGGCTACTGATAGTAGGGCCGTACATCAGAGGGGTAGACAGCAGAATGGCAGATGACCACAAGAGATGAAGAGAGGAAAATGCTGGATATCATGGAGGGAAATAGTCGTAATCATCGGCCACCCTACCATTTTGCACTGCCAATTATGGGGCATCGCTTGCAAAATACACACACCATGCTGTTGACCGAAGTCACACCTTCATTGAAACAATTCCAATAGATAAATAAATAAATACAAAGGCCTCATGAGAGAGGGCTGCCTCCTTTCACAGACAGTTGTACCATCAGCTTTGGATTCAGCAGACGCTGCTGCTAGGTCCCTAGCATCTCCAGTGGTCTTGTGGTACACATCGTGCCTACAGTTGTCTGGTTTTCCCAGATAGGTCCAAACCGCCATCAAGGACCTTCCCTTCAAAATGTCTCAACTCTTCACAGAAAATACTGACAAGATGCTTCACTCCTTCAAAGATTCACAGGTCGCCTTACCTACTCTGGGCATCCAAATGGTGGCTGCAAAATGTAAATAAAACAGACTATTTACACAGGCTCCACCCCATCAGTCATTTTAAACATTTGGTCAAAATTCAGACAGCCCTCACAGCTTAGGAGCTCCAGGACAAGCTGCATACCACCTTTGGCTCAAGGCTAGCAGCATGGTACCTTGCATGGCGAGCCATCACCACCGACAAGTGGGTCTTAGTGGTTGTATATCAGGGACCCCTCTCACAAGTCTGTGCTCATGCAAGTGGCACAACTTCTACAGCTGGGAACCATAGAAGAGGTACCCACCAAGCACAGGGGAAGGGTCTTCTACTCAAGCTCCTTCCTCACACAGAAGAATGGTGTTGAAGACCCATACTAGATCTCAGAAATCTAAACTGATACATACTTTGTCAAAGATTCAAGATGGTAACATTAGCCACAATCATCCCTGCACTGCAGAAAAGGAGATTGGCTGTCCACTCTCGACCTCCAGGATGCTTATTTTCATGTTGCCACCCACCCATCACACAGATGATTCCTCAGATTTATGATAGTGAAACAACACTTCCAACATAGGGTGCTTCTCTTTGAGCTATGCACAGCACCAAGGGTTTTCTCAAAGGTCTTTGCACTGGTCACCACATATCGGCTACGTCTACACGTGAAGCCTACATCGAAATAGCTTATTTCGATGTAGCAACATCGAAATAGGCTATTTCGATGAATAACGTCTACACGTCCTCCAGGGCTGGCAACGTCGATGTTCAACTTCGACGTTGCGCGGCACCACATCGAAATAGGCGCTGCGAGGGAACGTCTACTTGCCAAAGTAGCACACATCGAAATAAGGGTGCCAGGCACAGCTGCAGACAGGGTCACAGGGCGGACTCAACAGCAAGCCACTCCCTTAAAGGGCCCCTCCCAGACACAGTTGCACTAAACAACACAAGGTACACAGAGCTGACAACTGGTTGCAGACCCTGTGCCTGCAGCATGGATCCCCAGCTGCCGCAACAGCAGCCAGAAGCCCTGGGCTAAGGGCTGCTGCCCACGGTGACCATAGAGCCCTGCAGGGGCTCGAGAGAGAGCGTCTCTCAACCCCTCAGCTGATGGTCGCCATGGCGGACCCCGCTATTTCGAAGTTGCGGGACGCGCAACGACTACACGGTCCCTACTTCGACGTTGAACGTCGAAGTAGGGCGCTATTCCTATCCCCTCATGGGGTTAGCGACTTCGACGTCTCGCCGCCTAACGTCAAAGTTAACTTCGAAATAGCGCCCAGCGCGTGTAGCCGTGACGGGCACTATTTCGAAGTTAGTGCCGCTACTTCGAAGTAGCGTGCACGTGTAGACACGGCTATCTAAGAACAAAGGGAGTAACCATCTTTCCCTACCAAGACGACTGTCTAATAAGGGGCCACCCCTTAACGCAGAACCAACAGACAACAGCCGTATCCAGAACACTATTCTCCAGCCTGGGTCTATGCATAAACTTGCCAAAGTGCACCCTGACACCAACTCAGACACTCAAATTCATTGGGGCACTTTTGGATTGCTTGACAACAGCCTTGCTGCTTCTACACTGTCTACAGGCAAACCAAGACCTGGTCGTAGTGCTACAGGTCAGACCCAGCATAACTGCTAGGCAATGTCTATGCGTCCTTACCCACATGGCAGCAGCAATCTTGGTCATGCCCATGCATGGCTCCAGATGAGACCAATGCAGGCCTGGTTCAGAGCAGTGTTCAGGCACCAAGTCCATCTGCTGAACAAAACACTGAGCATCCTAGCTACAGCCAGACTTTCTCAGCCAGTGGATGCAGCCACAGAATCTATGCAACGGGCTTCCTTCCAGAGACCCACTCCAACTATCATGCAGATCACCAACAAAACAGTCCTCATAATGATGGACAGTATAGAAACAATGCATTGCATCAACAAAAAGGGTGGAGTATGCTCAAGATAATTCTGCTCAGAAGCAGTGCAACTGTGTGCGTGGTGTATCCCTCAACAAATCCATCTGGTGGCAGCCTACTTACCAAGCAAGATCAATCTACTTCGGACGACCTCAGCCGCAGTTTCCTTCCAATCACAAGTGAGAAATCAACAAATCCACCACCTGCCACATCTTCCACAGATGGGGGTTCCCATCTGTGTCTCTGTTTGCTACAAGGGCCAAGACATGCTGCCTCCACTATTGCTCTGGACATGGATTAGCCCTCAGTTCACTGGGGAATGCATTCAACATCACATGGAATGCACCTATACTGCATGCATTCCCACCAATTCCTCTCATTCAGAGGGTCATGATCAAGGTAAATCAGGACAGGGCTCGCTTCATACTACTAGCACCCAGATGGCCCAGACAGCCCTGGTTCTCCGAAACTCTACAGCTGTCCAGATGTCCCCCATATTGTCTTCCTCCTGTCTTCTTGCTCTTGACCCAACAGAATTGTTCATTTCACCACCCAGCTATCGACCACCTTCACCTCCACGCATCATTCCTGGCTGGCTGGCAGATTCAGAGCTGCACCGCCCACCTCAGGTCCAAACGATCCTGGTAAACAGTAGGTGACCTGCAACAAAGAAAACTTACAAAAATAGCAATGCTTCATAGCGTGGTGCATCTCTCACAGTCGTGACCCCATGCACCTGCCTATTCAAGACCACTCGGTCTTCGCCCAACCACTCATCAAGCATTTTCTATAAGGCTTCCCCAACATGTTCCCACCAGTTAAAGAGCCGATGCTTGCATGGGACCTCAATTTGGTCCTCAGGACCCTAGCCGGCAAACCCTTAGAACCTGTAGTCACCTGCTCTTTGCTGCACTTGTCCATGAAAGTAGCTTTCCTTGTGGCAATCACCTCAGCATGAAGGATGGGAGATATCAGTGAACTAATGTCTGAACCACCATATATGACCTTTTACAAGGAAAAAGTATTCCTCTGCACCCACCCAAAATTTCTCCCAAAAGCACTTACGTATTTCCACTGCTACGAACCAGTGTACTCAGCTGTCTTCTTCGCTAAACTGCATAAGTATGATGGGGACAGAGCCATGCATAATCTCAGTGTCTGTCAGGCCTTGGCCTTCTACCTGCAGAGAACACAGCCATTTCAGAAGGTGACCCATCTCTTCATCTGAAAGGTCCCATGACATGCCTGTCTCCAAACAGAGGCTGTCCAAGCGGATCTTGGGCTGTATGAGACTCACGTACAATAAGGTTAACAAAGAATCTCCAGCAGGCATTTGTGCCCATTCCACATGTGCAATGGCTGCCTCTATAGCCTTCTTCTGAGGCGTATCTACTGACGACATTTGCAGAGCAGCCATGTGGACGTCTGCTCACACTTTCACTCAGCTTTACACCATACAAATGCACAGACTGCATTTGGCTGATCTGTTTTGTATCAGCTGATGTACACAATCTGAAGGACCAATCTCCAAGCAATGACACTGCTTTATAGTCATCTAAAGATGGAGCACCCATGGGGACACTCCAAGAAGAAGGAGATGTTATTCACCCTGTGCAGTAACTGGATTTCTTTGAGATGTTGTCCTCCTGGGTAATCCACTGCCCACCCTTCTCCCCTCTGCTTCAGATTCCTTCTCTGGCTTCTGGATCAGAGAAAAACTGAGAAGCTGGCTGCCCAGGCATGCACAGAAAGTGCTATAGATGTTTCATGCCTGTGCCCTTTGCATGCGGACAGCCAAGGGTTGGGGGACTGCTACCTACAAATCTACAGCCACTGATGCACCTAAAGGTGGAGCAGTCATGTGGACAACATCTTGAAGAACTCCAGTTACTGCACAGGGTGAGTAAACTCTCCTTCTGGTTCTGTAATATGTGGAATTTGAATGCCGTATTCCAAGTGTGGTGTCATCCAGGTCACTGAGGCTAAGTCTACACTAGAGGGTTTTGTTGTCAAAACTGGCATTTTGTTGGCAAAACCAGGGGAGCATCCTGATTCCCAAGGTGTTCTGTTGACAGTAAATCAACAGAATACAGTACTTTTGTTGACAATCTTATCCCACTCCCCAGGAGGCATAATGCCTCTGTCAACAGAAAGCCAGTCTGGACATTCTGGGGCACCCTCTGTCAACAGACAGGGCTTCTGGGACACAGGAACTATGTCCGCACTAGAAGCATCTGTCAACAGTAATGTCTGTCAACAGACTGCATCTACACACAAAAGCAGGTCAACAGAGTGATCTGCTCTGTCAACAGAGCAGCCAGACCGCCCTGCCCTCTGTTGACAGAACACCCGACCGGAAGTTCTGCAAACAGGGCTGCCTGGTGAACCAGAAGTCCTCTCTGTCAACAGAAGTGTCTACACTGCACTTCTATTGGCATAACTCTGTTGACAGAAGTGTTATGCCTCAAATTTTTGAGGGATAATACTGTTGAGACAAATGCAGAGTTCTGTTGAGATTCTGTCAACAGAACACTTTAGCTGCGTCTACACGTGCACGCTACTTCGAAGTAGCGGCAGTAACTTCGAAATAGCGCCCGTCACGTCTACACGTGTTGGGCGCTATTTCGAAGTTGAAATCGACGTTAGGCGGCGAGACGTCGAAGTCGCTAACCCCATGAGGGGATGGGAATAGCGCCCTACTTCGACGTTCAACATCGAAGTAGGGACGTGTAGACGATCCGCGTCCCGCAACATCGAAATAGCGGGGTCCTCCATGGCGGCCATCAGCTGGGGGGTTGAGAGATACTCTCTCTCCAGCCCTTGCGGGGCTCTGTGGTCACCGTGGGCAGCAGCCCTTAGCCCAGGGCTTCTGGCTGCTGCTGCTGCAGCTGGGGGTCCGTGCTGCATATACAGGGTCTGCAACTAGTTGTTGGCTCTGTGTATCTTGCACTGTTTAATGAAAGTGTGTCTGGGAGGGGCCCTTTAAGGGAGCGACTTGCTGTTGAGTCCGCCCCGTGACCCTGTCTGCAGCTGTGCCTGGCTCCCTTATTTCGATGTGTGCTACTTTGGCGTGTAGACGTTCCCTCGCTGTGCCTATTTCGATGTTGGGCTGAGCAACGTCGAAGTTGAACATCGACGTTGCCAGCCCTGGAGGACGTGTAGACGTTATTCATCGAAATAGCCTATTTCGATGTCGCAACATCGAAATAAGCTATTTCGAAGTTGGGTGCACGTGTAGACGTAGCCTTTATGTGTGTAGATGCACCCTGAATTATGTTGACAGAAGGCCTCTTCTGTCAACAAAACTGTAGTGTGGACACAGCCAGGGCATCCCTGTCTGCTATGCTTCTGGTTGGCTGTTTTGTGGAGAGAGCAGCTGGGCAGTCTGGCCACTCTGTTGACAGAAGTTTTGTCGGAAGACGTATCATGATGGGGTTTCTGGGCACCGCTGAAGGAATCAACCCAGGGTATATTTGCTTAAATATGGGCCACTTACAGCGCAGTCTGTGATTTCCTTCTCACTAAGGCAAATCAAACCAGCCACAAAAGTACCTCTTCCAGCCCCACTGGCCAGCCAGAAGCCATGCAAGCAAACTCACAGATTCTCTAACTGCTAGAACAGCCCAGACTGACAGCCCCTGACTTGGGTGAGAGGTTCTTAAAACCTATTTCACCAGCTCCACACAGATTCTTTTGGGTCCCAAAAGCTGCGTCTACACGTGCACGCTACTTCGAAGTAGCGGCACCAACTTCGAAATAGCGCCCGTCGCGTCTACACGCGTCAGGCGCTATTTCGAAGTTAACTTCAACGTTAGGTGGCGAGACGTCGAAGTCGCTAACCTCATGAGGAGATAGGAATAGCACCCTACTTCAACGTTCAACGTCGAAGTAGGGACCGTGTAGACGATCCGCGTCCCTCAACGTCGAAATTGCTGGGTCCTCCATGGCGGCCATCAGCTGGGGGGTTGAGAGATGCTCTCTCTCCAGCCCCTGCGGGGCTCTATGGTCACCATGGGCAGCAGCCCTTAGCCCAGGGCTTCTGGCTGCTTCTGCGGCAGCTGGGGATCTATGCTGCAGGCACAGGGTCTGCAACCAGTTGTCAGCTCTGTGTATCTTGTGTTGTTTAGTGCAACTGTGTCTGGGAGGGGCCCTTTAAGGGAGCGGCTTGCTGTTGAGTCCGCCCTGTGACCCTGTCTGCAGCTGTGCCTGGCATCCCTATTTCGATGTGTGCTACTTTGACGTGTAGACGTTCCCTCGCTGCGCCTATTTCGATGTTGGGCTGAGCAACGTCGAAGTTGAACATCGACGTTGCCGGCCCTGGAGGACGTGTAGACGTTATTCATCGAAATAGACTATTTCGATGTCGCAACATCGAAATAAGCTATTTCGATGTTGGCTGCATGTGTAGACGTAGCCAAAGGGTCCAGCCATGCTCCCAGGTCAAAATATAATTGGGTGTTACCCAAATTTCCATGCTGATGTCAGTCCTTCAAATCTAACATCTAAAGGTTTATTAACAAAGAAAGAAGAACTAGGGTAAAAGAGAAAAATTGTTACTTTACATACATCAGTTACAGTTATTGAAGCAGGCCATTAATGTTGTATGCTGATTCTTAAAAGTCTCTGAAAGTACACCCCATAAGGGGTATGATTCCCGGTTACTTAGTCTTGGTTACTGGAATACTGGAGAGCTGGAATGTTGACTCCTTGGATTCTGGAACTGGACTAAGATAGGCACCGCCAGGGTCATCTTGTAGTTTTCCCAGTGGAGGGAAAAAAGTTATTTCATCTTCCCAAAAACCCTTATGAGTCAGGGTCATCTGAACCAGGTAGGCTGCTGTGGCACTCTACCATTGGATGCATTCCAGTTGGTTGGTGATGCACTGGTTGGTGACAGTTCCAAATTCCTGAGATGTATGTTGGATGTCTGGGAACCTGTTTCTTTTTTGTGTAGTCCATCACCCTGGCTGGGGAAGCGATCACATCTCCTATTGTGAAGCTTATCAATGAAATATTTCTAACACAGCTATAGAGACAAAAATCTAGAACTTTACATGCAAACATGGCACAGACATATAAGTAACATAGACACATTGAGGGCACCACCATCTTTCATTAGACACCGCAGTTGGCCGACCTGGCGTAAGGTTCAGCGTCAATGGTCACAGAAATGGTTTCCATATCCAATTTAAAAATCCAGTAAAGTCACAGATACCTTCTAACAAAAACTTCTGTCAACAAATCACTGTAATCTAGATATAGCCAGAGAGAAAATAACTGTCTTCTTCCTGTTGTGTGTCATATCTCTACCTTTGAAGCCTCAAAGAGGGCTGGTGGTGGGGGCTTGCTTCTTTGCACAGTAAGTCTGATTCTTATTTACAGGGGCTATGTATAGATTGCAGGCTTCTGTTGACAAAATTTCAGTGTCTACTTACAGATAGAGATGTATTTTTTCTGAGGGACCCATTAAAGTAGAAACATAGACACAGCATCATGAGCAGTAGGATGGGTTAATTGCCCCAAGTATTATCTCATCTGAAATCCTACATACTTTTTGAATTAGTGTGCGTTCAGTCCACACAAGCACCCTACATATCCTCGTGCCCTATACCAAGGCTGTATAGATCTGCACAGGTGAACTGCTCTGTGTTCCTCCTCAGTCACCTTTGGCCACAGATAGTTTAGTGTGATCTTGTCTTTTCTTTATATTTGTAGTCAGTAAAAATGTGATGGAGTGCAGAAAGAAGGGCCAGGTATCCAAGGGGTTAAAGAGAGCTTTTGGGCCCAGCTGACTCTGCCCCGCTTTACCTGCAACCAATGCCAGGCCTGGAGGAAGGAGAAAGGCAAGGAGCCTGACTCAGTTTGGAGCTGACTTGCAGGGAGACGGGGAGACTTGCAGGGAGAGGTTCAGTGGAGGTTCTGGGAGACTTGCAAGGAGAGGTTCAGACCACAGTCTGCCTGCTTACCCGTAATGGAATCACAGCTAGTAAGCTATGTCTACACTAGAGTTTTGTCATCAAAACTCCACTTTTATTGACAAAACTCACGGAGCATCCACGCTAAACATGCGTTCTGTTGATAGAGCTTGGCACTTTTGTTGACAGCCATGAGCCGAATGCCTTTCTCAACAGAATCTGTTGACAAAAAAGCCATGTGAATGCTCCAGGGGGCCCTATTTCAACAGACAGGACTTCTGGGTCACCAGGTAGCCCTGTCTGCTGTGTTTCCAGTTGGCCATTCTGTAGAGAGAGTGGTTGGGCAGATCAACAGAGCAATCCACTTTCATGTGTGGCCATGATCTGTTGACAGAAGTTTTGTCAGAAGATATCTTCTGATGGTAACTTCTGTCGACAGATCGCTGTAGTGTAGATGTAACCAGTAGAGGATAAGTGTTCTTCAGAGTCTTTTTTGACTATCCATTCTATCCAGAAGTCACCTTCAGATGACTAACCTGTGTCTCTTTTGAATGGCTTTTCTCATGCAGACATGATTTCTCTGAGGTCTTTATTAGAATATGGACTTCTTCATCAAAAACAACTCCACTTTCAGAAACACGCTTCTATTGAGAGTATGTATTTTAATCCAAAATATGTGTGAGCTGGTAGGAGGATAAAAAAATGGTGATGGCTGCCCACTCACTTATCACATAATTTCCCCCTGCTTCTTTAATTTCTGTTCCCTGTGGTCGTATTTCATGAACAATAATGCATTTTCTATAAGCTCCATCATTCTGCCACCCACCTATCTATCATTTCTTTCACAATTTAAAAGCAAAGCAAAAATATACATTTCCCAGATAATTTGCTTTTAAGATGTGTTGAGTTTTACAACTGTTTATATAACACTCAGATAGTACAGTGATGAAGGATATGTAGCTACATTCTTAGGTGTTTTACCTGCAGTGGTTTGGGGTTTTGCTGGGAAAGTGCATTACAAAACGTGTAAATGGGCTGACCCTGAATTATTTTTTCTTGTATGTATTAAAACTAAATAAGCATCATTTTTTTCTTCACACTGGATTGATAAGTTCTAAAAATATTAACCCTTCTTTCATTTTACGTTAGGCTTTAGTATGCTTCACTGACTATCTCTTTATTATGGACAATATTACACTGGCTCCACACAATGGCTGGGTCTACACTTGTCCCCAGCTTCGAAGGGGGCATCGTAATCAGGGTGATGGGAGATTACTAATGAAGTGCTCTAGTGAATATGAAGCACTTCATTAGGCTAATTCTTCCCTCAGCAACTTCAAAGTGGCAGCATGTGTGTAGCCGTGGGCACTTCAAAGTGCTTGTGCTACTTTGAAGTGCCTTTACTCCTCAAAATTTTGACACTTCGAAGTTGCCACAGCCTAATGAAGTACTGCATATTCACCACAGCCCTTCATTAGTAATCTCCTGTTGCCCTGATTAACATGCTCCTTCGAAGTTGGGGGCAAGTGTAGAGAAGCCCGCTGAGTCATATGTTGGCACAATGCATTTAGTGTGAATGTTCAGGCCTTGATGCAGTGAGATGCATAAGCTTGTGCTTAACTTCAAGCACATGAGAAGTTTCATTAACTTAGTTGAATTTTGTGATAAGCTGGAGTACTTTACTTAATTTAGGGCTCGTAATATACCATACCTATGCTATTCACCCAATCCATAGTAAGTATCCCTTCATGTTGGCCTACGTGCAGTTAATCTGAAGCTTGGATCCACTGTATGACTGTGATGCAGAACCCTCTATAAATACTCATTTTCTGCTGTGTGTGTGGGTGCGTACACAGTGCTTATGCTTGCTAACTGAATTTAACCCCTATAGCTTGATCTTGCAAGCAACATTTGACTGCTCTGTCATAGATTCAGCAAAACTTTTAATTCTTCTTCAAGTGATGGCCCTGTGGGTGCTCCACAGTAGGTGTTGGAAGAAAATAGCAACTAGAACAGGGAAAGCAAGAGCAAGTTTGAAGGTGATGGATAAGATATGGAAAAGCAAAGCGATTAGCTTAGGAACAAAGCTGAGAGTCTTGAAAACGTGTGTATTCAGCAGCATGTTGTACGGGTGTGAGACATGAGTGGTAATGAAAGATTTGAAAAGAAGAATATTGGCATTCAAAAGGAGTTGTTACAGAAAGATTCTGAGAATAGGATGGATGCAGAAGGTCACCAATGAGGAATTATGTAGAAAGATATAGCCAAAAGAGAACCTGCTGCAGAAGGTTATAAAATGGAAGCTACAACTATTTGGGCATATTCGTAGAATGAATGACAAATGAAAAATCAAGACCCTGGTATTCAGCATAATGGACAGTTCAAATAGGAGAGGCCAGACCTCACAGAGAATGGGTAGATGATATAGTAGATTGGTGTAGAGCTAATCTACAGAAACTCTGCACTGGACAGGGAAAGATGGAAGGAAATAGTGAGAGAGGCATCAGACACCAATGGGCACTGAACCCACGATTATTGATGATGATAATCTCCTATACCATCCTACCAACATAATGATAATGAGGGCAGTCATCATTTTCATTATAGGTTACTGAGGTCTCATCAATCACTTTGCCCTCACTATACTGCCACACATCAATCTCATTCTCCCCAACCTGCAAATCCACATGCCCTCACATCACCAGACTTCTCCAAGGCTAATAGATACTATGACCACAGAAGTGTTTTCTCCTCACAGCACTCATCCCTGAGTGCACCTCGTGCATTGCAGTCCTACTCAGATTATCAACATCCTGGAATACCCACACAGGTCTTACTTAAGTGCGAGATCTCGATCACACTGATCACCGGTTCACTGCTGTGAGCCCATTAGGGATCACTTGAAAGTAGCCCCTATTGCGGAATAGCACCAGCCATCTCCTATCGTATGTGTCTCTTCACACCATGAGAAGCAGGTAGATTTGCCTGATACTCACAAGTCAGATGATCTTGAATCACAATTGCTTCTGGACTCGTTATCTCAAGGGGAATCAATCATCCCCATAGATCATCCTTCTCCTGATGACCTAAAACTCTTTTTAGAAGGGTGGCAGTTAGGCAGGAGATCACCTTAACAGAAATACCAGAGAAACAGCATAAGCTTCTAAAAAGTCTACAGCCACCTGCCTTGGACAGAATAGCCCTACCACTCAAAGAAGCTGTAATGGAAGCAGAAGATGAAGTCTGGCAAAATCCAGCCATGGCTACACCTACAAACAAATGGGCTGATAGAAAGTACTTCATTCTGGTAAGGGGCATGGATTTTCTATACTTAAATCCACAGCCCAACTCTCTTGTGGTGAATGCAGCCAATCAGAGAGTAAAAACACCACAATATAGAAGTAACCTTCTTGATAAGGAGCATAAGCACTTAGAGGTATTTGATAGAAAGATGTATTCATCTTCTACACTTAATTACACATAGCTAATTACAAGTTACTTCTAGCTAACCATCACTTCAACACTTACTTAATTGATTCATCATCTTGAAGGCAAGAGACATATTCTTAAGTCTATAGTTCAAGAAGTTACACAGCACTGCAGATGGCACTAGATTCAGCCAATATGTCAGCCAGAGCCCTAGCTACAGGCATTGTCATGAGAAGATCCTCATGGCTACAAGCAGTAGGCATCCCATAAGAACTCCATGCAAAAGTAGAGGATTTACCATTTGATAAGATCAGGCTCTTTGTGGCTAACACTGATGAGCTCTTGCACACCAGCAAAGGTACATGCACTACTTGGTGCACTTTGGGGATGTACACTTCCCCATTCCGCAAAAGGAGATACACCCCATATCACAAGTATAAAGATCAACCCTTCACGAGAAAATCCTACAGGACATATCAGCATAATGCGAATAGACTGTGAAATCAGAGGCACAAAGCCCTGAATAACCATGCAGCGGCACTACCTGCCTCCAAACAGCAGGTTTGAAGTTTTGGTTGAGGGTTCATTGAACCTCCAACATTCTCCAGTGCGCCAGATATCCCAAATTCCATCAACGCCTTCACCCTTTGTATCAATAGTGGGCATTCATAACCACAGACAGATGGGCTTTAGATATCATTGCCCAGGGATATACTATCCCTCTACTCTCTATCCCTCCAACATTGCCTCATTCCCTGTCCCTTCTCAGGGACCCATCTCACAAGAACTTACTGCATCTTGAAATACAGCACCTCCTTCAAATAGAAGTTCTGGAACAACATAAGGGGAAAGGATTCTGTTCAAACTCCTTCATAACATAAAAGAAAACCAGAGATTGGAGATCCATCCCAGATCTACAGCAGCTGAACACATATATTCTCAAACAGTGTTTCAAGATGACTACACTATCCTCTATAATCCCTGCATTGGATGAGGGGGACTGGTTCACAGCCCTTGACCTACAAGATGCCTGTTTCCATATCACCATTCTCCCCACTCACAGGCAATACTTATATTGCATCCTCATGTCAAAGTGTTGTCAGTACAGACTCCTTCTGTTTGGGCTTTCAACTGCCCTCAAGGTATTCACCAAAATCCTCATACCAACAGCTGGACACCTCAGGTATTTGTGTATCTTGATGACTGTCTAATTTGAGGCCCTTCACAAAAGACCAGAAGAGCCATGGCACGGTCTATAAGACAGCTTCTACAATCTCTGTGTTTCCTCACCAATATAGCCAAATCAGCCCTGGAACCTACCACAGTCTTTGATTTTATAGGAGCTTGCCTTGACCCCACAACCACTCGTGCTTACCTACTGTCACAATGCTATGAAGTTATAAGAAGCCTTATATCACAATTCACGATCAGCCTTCAGAAGTGGAGGTTTCATTTCATTGTGCTCAACCAGCCTAACAAATTACAACAGATGTGTTGCTTCTCAGATGGGGAGCACATTGTCAGCAGTACGACATCCAAGGTCGATGGGCCAAGCATGAACAGAGGCTACATATCAATCTTCTCAAACTACGTGCTGTCTTCAATGCTTGCAAGTATTTTCTCCTGCATATTCAAAACAAGACCATCCAAATCCTTACAGACAATACCACGGCAATGTTTTATATCAATCGTAGGGGAGGGGCCTGATCACAATCACTTTGTGAAGAGGCTGTAAAATTGTGGAACTGGTGTATTGTTCACAACATTGTCCTTATGGCACCATATCTGACAGGCATGAACAATAGACTTGCAGACTCTCCTTCAGCTGTTGTTTCTCGCTAGATCATGAATGGGAGCTCCACCAGGATGTGACCCAACACCTCTTTCAGACATGGGGTCACCCAGCTATAGATCTCTTCATAACACCTCAAAATTCCAGACAGCAGGGCAGGGGGGCTGTTGAAGCAAAAGACTTCTCTGTGGTTAGGCGGCTAACATTCAGCTTTATTGAATTCAATAAGGCAACAGGTCCAGCAAGGCTGCTTGATGCAGCTAACTCTAGTATTTTATACCCTTACACAAACAAGCCCAGTGTCAGAGGCAATTAGAGAATTGTAAATCACTTTTCAAAGGGAAACCGTTATCAGCCAGGAGAAACAGGTACCAGGGAGCTGAAGCCCCAACTCCAAACAGTGCATTAACGCATTCCATAGAGCTCATCCTCCCTGCCATTCCCAAACAGGTCAAGGAAAGTACAGGCTCCTGTGTGCGTGCAGAAGTAAGGGATGTGAAAGATGGCTTCCACAGGGGCCAACAGACTTGCTGGACCTCTGGATAAGGTGGGAGGCTGGGTCCATGCTTCTGGAAGGGGCAGGGCCATGGGTGGAAGCAGGGCCATGGGTGGAAGGAGTGCATCAGCATGCTCCAGGCAGCTCTCAGTGCTGCTTGGCGTGCACTGCACCATACCTCCCACTCAGGCAGATGTGAGAGATACTTGGAGTGTGCCATGCAGTGTTCCAATGGCAATTTACAGGGCCTGCGCATCTGGCTGCTGCCTCTCTGGCACTGTCAGTGTCAGTGTCTGGGAACCCTGGCCTTTCCAAATCACCAGGCCTCAGGGAAATTACCTTTTGTACCCTCCATCCTCTCCTCTGTGGGCCTGCACCATGGTGACTCCAGTCAAATTTCAAGTGTTTTTCTAAAAGTATGAAGGCACTAGAGTGTTTCAACTAAAACAATGTGATACATTTTTTAACATGGGCAAAACAATTTATTTTTTCTTAAGCTTGTTCTCAAAAACAGCTGAAAATTTCTGCTGAAAATAAAAAAAAAACAAAAAAACACAAAATGGAACTTGTGATCTTATAATCAATTCTGCTGAAAATAAAAAAAAACAAAAAAACACAAAATGGAACTTGTGATCTTATAATGGAAAGCATCATGAAACCCTAATTATAGGCACTAGTAGTACCTCTTCTAGGGAGGATCCTCATAAAAGATGTCACTGAGTACATTGCCATTTTTTAATTCTCAAACAAAATTAAAATATCTCAGCTACATATAAAATTATTATCATAAGAACATACAACAGCTATTTTGGGTCAGACCAAAGGTCCATCTAGACCAGTATCCTGTCTCCTGACAGTGGGTAGTGCCAGGTGCTTCAGAGGGAACAAAGAGAATAATCATGTAAAGCAATAACAAACAAACAGCAGTCCATTTAAAACTATTATTGGGAAACAATTATTCTTGTTACTGGGGTCTATCTCAATAATATATGAGGTTAGATAATTAAAAGATCTTTCTATTCATTATTTCTACTCCCTTCAGAGTTCCAACAGAATTTATATTGCAGATTCATTATCTGTTATTCTGTCCATCTGATTCCAAAGATGAACCCTATTTTCTTTCATAGTAGCAGTAACAATGTCATATAGTTCAGTGTCAAAGGAGTAGCCATGTTATTCTGTATCTTCACAAAACAAAGTAAGCAGTCCTGTAGCACCTTAAAGACTAACAGTTTTACTTATTCAGTAATGAGCCTTTTGTCAGAAAAGCTCATTACCTAATAAATAAAATAGTTAGTCTTTAAGGTGCCACAGGATTGCTTGCATTGTTTTATAGAGTTCAGAATTAGAGATCTAGAGATTCATTACTTTATTTTCTAGCTGTTGTACAGTTAATGCAGTGCATTATGGGATACATTCTGCCTGGGTTTTGTCCTCCAGACAGGGCACATGAGTTGTATGGTAGACGTGATGGCTAAGGTCTTCTTATGCTCTGGCTGCCAGCAGCTGGGCATAATTTAGTGCAGAGATTCACAAACTTTTCTTATTGTGTACACTCTTCCAGAGCTATCTGCTGCCTGCATATCTCTGCCCTTCATAACACTGATGCTTTGTGTGGTCTTCTTAACACTAGTTGTCTTAAGCAGCTGTCTTTAGCACTGTCACATACTGATATAGTTGTTGTACAATGTATACAACTGAAAATACAAACATGTTCTATTTTGTTTTGAAAATACAAAAACCCTGTCCAAATTCTTTGTTCAGTTCAACTGGGCAGTTGATGGCCAAGTGAACCCAGACTGTACGGCGATGGGGGGAGTGGGCTCTGCATCTCAGTGTCTCTTTGTATCTGTATTCTCTGATTGAAGTAAATTATCTATCATATTTTATATAACAAATTCCCACAGAATTATAAAGTTTTGTCCCAGTAACCCATTATAAAAATGCAGTAAACAAAACAATAAAATCCACCATTACACAATTTCTTCCTCATACCACCAAGAGATATCTCTGTGTGTACCACAGTTAGAGAACCCCTGATTTAGAAGTCCCTCAGTGCAGCTCTAACTTATGCTGTGGAACAGATCAGCCCCTGGCTGTGCTCAGAATTGGATATTCACAAACGTGGCATAAAGTACAGTAGAACCAGATTGGAGGAGTAGGCAGATTGCATGGTGCTTTTTTAAATTTTAAATTATGCATGTGGGTAATATTCATATGAAATTTTATGCATAGGTTTGTAACTGCCAAATTATTTTTCAGATGCTCACAACTCCCATTGACTTCACTATCAGTTGAATATGCACAGCTGGTGGTATTGTTTGTCTGTTAGTGTTTTTGCTTTTTCTAAACTGCTGGAAAACACGAATGATGCAGCCTTAAAGAGGCAGGCATCTTTGTATCAATGTTCTGTAGTTTCCAAGGGGTTAAATAAAATGTTGTAAAATGACTAGCAACTGGGGCGGGAGGAGGAGGACAGCATTAGAGGACAAGTATTTACAGCTGGATGACTCCTGCAACCAAAACCTCCAGCTCTGAAATTATTACAACTGACTATTCAGTGGTTGCTCCTAAAATGACATCTGTTGCAAATACAAGTTAAGTACATTTCAGAATTATATGATGAAAAATGCTAAAAAGTGTTAGTCAAATCAAACATTTTTGCTGACAGTGAATTATTCCAATGGATACTGATTTAAAGTCAACCTATTAGCCATACTTCTGCAGATTGAAAGTAATTATGCTAAAATGTAGATAATATAAGCACAGAGACAGTTTAATGTTTGGTTTTAGATCTCAGCTGTGTAGCATACACTGTCAAATCTCTATTGGGTGCACAGTAGCAGATTTATTTTAGCTACAGAGTGGTCAAAATCAAAATTTCATGCTAGTTTGAGAAAAGCAACAAAATTATTCTTTATTATAAGGATTTTAACTGAGAGAGAGTGAATGCTGGATGAGGATAAGGAGCAGTTAGTGGAGTGTCTTGGAACAAGGGGATAAAATCAGGTCTTCACACCAATACCAGCCACATTTACTAACCTGAAAAAGGAGGGAACACCAGCTGTAAGTTACTAAATGAGGGAAAGACATCAAGTAAAAGAGAATAAAGCAGGCTTCTAACAGATATTTTATCACTGGAGAAGGCCTGTCTAGGTAGTAAAGTATATATGCAATGGCTTTGACTAATGTGAGAGAAGTTCCAAACTTTTGAGTGTTATTATACATCATGAGAAGCACAGACAGGTGAGGCTGCTCTGAGAGGATGGAAGACCTGGGCTATGGACTGAGGGAAGTGATTTTATTTTTACTTGGACTTACTGTAAACTATAGTTGAGAGAAGTATGTAGGATTTTGTTGAATGTGAGGGTGCAGAAGTTTGGATAAATAAAGTGTTTTTTTCTCCTTCCTTCCTGCTCCCACTAACTTATGGGTGCTGATTTGTGCTCTTAGATACTGGGCATGTCCAACTGATGTGATGATCCGTGTGCATGATGTGCACCAACTGGCTAATATAAATAAAAAAAACTATTCTGGAGACAGACAACTATGCTTTCATCTAAAGACACATACAGAGCATAATTATGCCTTCTCTAACCAGAAGTATATTGGAGTAAGTGCAGATGAAATTCATGGTAGATGGACATTCCTCACCTATCCCCTGGAGGAGTAATTCTGCATGCTTAATATCTGCAGTGATCAGGAGTCAAATTCTGGTTCCATAAGCCAAAATAGAACCTCTCCCCCAGCCATGACTTCCTTCCCAGAGTTGCCGCTGACTGCCAGGGGACAGGAAACCCTTCCCTGGTCCCCACCCAGCCTTACCCAGATCTGCTTCAGGTGGGAGACAGGTGCCCCTTCCAGGTGCCTGCTGGAGCTGCTCCAGCTATAGAGAGGAACTTCTCATCTGGCCCCAACTTGCTTTAGTCAGAGAGGACTAGGGTTAGTCCAATCTCCCTTGGGCAGCCTGCACCCCAACCCCCTCATCTTTGATCCCTTCCCAGAGCCTGTATCTCCAGCCAGAGCCCCACACCCCTCTTTTCCTCACTCCAAACCCTTGGCTTGTTCTGAGCTATACATATAGAATGTTGGAGTCTAAATTAGCTTTTACAACTCAGAAAAGAGATCTTGGAGCCATCGTCACTAATTCTCTGAAAACATCCACTAAATGTGCAGCAGCAATTTAAAAAAAAAGGCAAAGAGAATGTTGGGTAGCATTAAGAAAGTGATAGATAATAAGACAATATCTTATTGCTTCTATGTAAATCCATGGGACACCACATCTTGAATAATGTGTGCATATCTGGTCATCCCATTGCCAAAGAGATATACTGGAAATGAAAAAAGTTCAGAAAAGTGTAACAAAATTATTAAGGTTATGGAAAGGTTTCTTTATGAAGAGAGATTAACACGACTGGGATGTTTTAGCTTGGAAAAGAGACAACTAAGGGGAATTATGATTGAGGTCTATAAATACATGACTGATGTGGAAAAAGTAAATAAGGAAGTGCTATTTACTTTTTCTATTAACACAACAACTATAGGTCACCAAATTAAACTAATAAGCAGTATGCTTAAGACAAACTAACAGAAGTAGTTCTTTATACAATGCACAGTCAACCAGTGGAACTCCGTGCCAGAGGATATTGTGAAGACCAAGACTACAACAGGGTTCAAAAAAAGAAATAGATACATTCATAGAGGATGGTCCATCAATGACTATTAGCCAGGACTGTCAGGGAGGGTGTCCCTAGCTTTTGTTTTCTCAAGGTTTTTCATTCTTTTATTTTTTGTATATATCCTCTTCTGATCCTGATACACCTTTTAGGTTAGGACCACTGGTATTCCGTAATTTCAGAATTTCTGTTAGGGTGCAATCTATTGTTAGTATGTTAAACTCAATTAATTTAGGATTTAGGATTCCTAACCTCATGGCTTCCACCTCCCTTTATGGTTTACTAATTCTTTTCTGGTGGGCACTGCTATGTATAGGAGTCACCCTTTTGTTTCCATTTTAATCTTTTAATCCATTCTTTATGGAAAGAGAAACATTTACAGAGGTCTTTTGCTTCACTGAAGTTTCTCCCCAACTATCTGGATAGGTGGAGTCATCCAAGAGAATGAAATCATTTATTCTAATATCCCATTAACTCTGTGGACACATCTACATGGCGTAATGAGGTTCCTGGAAATTGCAAATGGTTTCCCATTTGCATACTCACACGGCAGATTTCAATCTCATCAGAGGGGGCTGCTGGCAGTAAAGAGGTGTGCCCTGGTTGCCTAAACCCCGCTCTGTCAACAGTCCTTTATCCCTGAATTTTTCAGGGAAAAGGGACTGGGGACAGAGGGCAGTTTAGCCAGCAGAGGCATGTCTACATGGCCTCTTTATGGCCAGCAGCCCCCTCTGATGACAGTGAAATCTCATGGAGCTATGCTAATTAGCTGCATGAGTATTTTGCAATTTCTAGGACCCTCATTAGCATAGCACTGCTGCCAGCAGTGCTATGCTCTGGGGCCGTGTAGACATGGCCTAGTTGTTCTTCTTATTCTTTGATTGGACAGTCTAGAAATATTCTGCCTAGAAAATATTTTCCATTTCCTCTTACCTTTTTATCCGTAGCATTTAATTCACTCTACCATTAACCTAATTTATTTCAATTTCATATTTGCATGTTTTACATAAAATAAATCATCCTTTCCTTCCTCTGTCATTTATGAACAGTTAATATTCATCTGCTGTTCATTAGCATTTCATCTATTTGTCTCACTATACTTCTATAATGGCTAAAGATCACATTGTCTCTCTAGCATAATTCAAATTAATCCAATTTATTGTGAATATTCATTTCACTCATGTTAAAGTAGCCTCTATTTCATGTAGTCTTTACGTTTTTTATTGAATTACCTTCACTTTTCCATGAAGTTACAGACTAGTTTGTTGCCTTCTTTCTCATTGTCAGGTACTATTGCTGTTCTTTGCCACATCCTGTAGGGAGTGTCTTTAATTTTGGTTTTTGGGCTAAGAATGCTTAGAACTCCTTATCCCCGTTGCACGTAGCAAAGCACAGTTATTTTAGTACTGCAGATAACTAGGCCCATAGGCTGATTTAAAATGCCACCCATCTTACAGATCAGTGAAAGGTGTATATTCCTCTTCACAATATGAGTGGACCAGCTTTCCTTCATATCCACTCTCCCATCTTCTCTACTGTATACTTGGAGTCTGGCTCTTCACCCTTCCTTTCTAGGTGAACAGTATAGCTTTGAGATTATCAGCTGCACTGTTTATCCCTTCATTGTCCAATCTCAGACTCAGGGCACGTGTCATTAATGAGTTTACTTAGTGCATTGCCCTTTTCTTATTTATACGGCCTGCATGAGAAAGAAGGGGGTGAGTGACTGGAAATAAGAAGGTGGAGATTGTTGTACAAAGTTGATCACATAGGTACAAGTTTCCCCAACTCACATTTTTAAGCAAACCTGTGGGCATGAGTCAAATTTTAGTCCTGCAGCCAAGTGGCAGAGTGCCATTGGCAAACCCCAAGCAAGATTACATATTATATCACATTTGGAGCGCAGTGCCCAGTATTAGTCTTGCCTGAATCAAGAAATGAATTTGGAGGAAGTAGGACTCAGATGTGAGAAGCTAAATATGAGATGTTATGATTAAAGCATTTAAAGCTCAGTGGTTATGAAATTAATCTTGGCTTATCTGAGGTCAATAGACAGACTAGAACTAGAAGACTAGAATTGGAGACTTATTTGTACTGACAGTGGCAGAAAAAATTATTATATCTTCTAGGGAATATTTCTTTATTTTTCGAGTGGCATAAGCAATCCGACAAAGTTATGAAAACAAAATAAGCAAGTGTGCCAACGCATGGGATAGGCGTTGTTTGTTTTATAAAGCTAAATAATTTTTGAGAATAGAAATAGATTGCCACCTTGGTTGGGGAACAAGAGGCAGGGTGGTTTGTTTGTTTGCTTGTTGTTAAGGGAGTGCTTTGTTGCAATGATTAAAATATGTATATTTCCTTTGTAAACATATAGAATAAACACAACATGAGGGAGAATCATATAATGGTAGACAGCATAGCCCCAAGGGCTGTGTCTGATCATAACTATATAACAATAGAATGCTTTCATGACCCAAACCCTGCACAGTTCACCCATGCAAGAGCCATGCAAGAATGCTGTTGTTATAGCAACACAATCTGTAGCACTACTTCACTGTTAAAATAAATTCATAAAATAATATGTTTGGAAAATTAATCTTAAAATGCAAAGTAAACAAACAGACACTCTTAAAAGCATTGTTCCTCTTCACACACACAAAAAAATAAAACAAAAAGAAAGAAAACAAACAAACATATCAAGGTTCTTTTGAATAAAAATAATATGTATTGTTCATTGTACATAACAAAGTTTCTTTTTTTCATCATTGATAAATATAAAATTAAAATGAGATCCTAAACTGTGATTAAATTTCTATTACTTCTCTGCAAAAGCCACTGGCCAATCCGTGCTAAAATCATTGTAGTTATATATTTTTAATTAATATAATATTTGACTGTGGAAACAAGATCCCATTATTTTGTGGTGTTTCTGCATTATTCTACCTATTGTACAATTTCTAAGGTTAGTATAAATGTAAAGCTAGTTTCAGAAAAAATGTTAGTTTTTCTTCTCTGGAGCCTATAGTGAATAATAATAACATAAAAGCTAAAGTTTAAATTACAATAAACTGATTTTATTTTTTAGTTGAAAAGTTACAAGGTGTCTGGTGCTGTACATTATATATAATATGAATTTTGTTTGTACACTGAAGAGCTGGGTGTACACAGCACGACTTTCCCGGCCGATCCATGCTAATGAGCAGCCTTGAAATTGCAAATGCCTGCTTATTAGCATGGTTCTGTGGCTCATTAGCATAGCTGCACAAGAGCTCGATCTCGGCAGAGTGGAGTGCTGGCAGTAAAGAGGCCGTGTTGATGTGCACCTGCTGGCAAAAAGCCCCTCTGGTGCTAGACGCTTATGCCTTTTTGCCAGCAGAGGCACGTCCACATGACCTTTTTACTGCCAGCACCCTCCTCTGCCGAGATGGAGCTCTCGTGCCGCTATGGTAATGAACTGCGGCACCATGCTAATGAGCGGCCATTTGCAATTTTGAGGCTGCTCATTAACATGGATCTACTGGGAAAGCCGTGCCATGTAGACTCAGCCTAGGTGAATAATTACAGTCTCTGAATGTACATGTGATATTCTATTTAAAATATAGCTTACTGTAGCTCACCACATATCTTTTTTCTTTAGATACTATGTTTTACTGACTATTGATTGAACAAATGCACTATATTAAGTTGAAAGTTCAGTATATTTATCATTTTCTAGAAATGTGAAGTTTCTAGATTATGGTGAAAGCAAAATATTTCTTGTTAATGTTCCCATAAACTTGTTTTGCTACAGAGGCCTTCACCAGCAAACCTTTCTCCAGGGGAAGAGGAAGAGGAAGATGCCCAGGAAAACACTTGTGGTCCTGCAGGTTTCTGGGAGGCACTTACACCATGCAATGGATGTAGGAACCTTGGATTCCCTATTCTGGCACAGGTATTTATGTTTGCATCTTAAAATCTGTAAGCTGTAGAGTAGTCTTACAGACTTTCTCTGTCAGACCTTTTGCAGCTGTGCTTATTATCATGTTTCTAAATCCACAGGAATGCAATATAGTGCCGTGTAGATTAGTGGCTCTGAGCCTTCCCAGACTATTGAACAACTTTAAGGAATCTGATTTGTCTTGTGTATCCTCAAGTTGCACCTCACGTAAAATGACTTGCTTGGAAAATGAGACAAAAAAGTACAAAGCACACTAATACTAAAAAATTGCTTAACTTCTCATTGCTACCATATAACCAGTGTTTTTTTTTCTGGGGTGCTGGTATGCACCCCTGGCCAGGAGGCATGGGCAATCCCACAGCCCTGCGGCTGGGAGTCAGCTGGGGCATGGAGCCCTGCCAGCAGCCCCAACCACAGGATCCCCAGCCAGCGGGCAGGGAGGATTCAGGCTGGGGCACAGAGCTTTGCTGGCAGCCCCAGCTATGGGAACCTGATCCAGGGGAGAGAGCCCGCAACCCCACAGCTGGGAGCCAGCTGGGGCATGAAGGCCTGCCAGTGGCCCAGCCGCGGGATCCCTGGATGAGGAGGCAGGGGGGTACCCCACAGGTCTGCGATTCGGAGTTGACTGGGTTGTGAAACCCCACTGGAAGCCCCAGCCATAGGAACCCTGGCCGGGGGGGACACCCCACAGCCCCATGGCTGGGAGCCAGCTGGGGTGCAGAGCCCCGCCAGTAGCCCCATCAGTCAGAACCTCGGATGTGGGGAACATTGATGCGGAGGCGCCACTATGCAATACCAACATGTACAACAAAAAAAGCCCTACGTGTACTTATTAATCAGTTGGAATATAAATATTGTAGTTGCATTTCATTGTATAGTGTATACAATAATATAAACAAGTCATTATATGAAATTTTTGTTTGTACTCCACTAGTGCTTTCTATGTAGCCTGTTGTGCTACAACTAGGCAAGTATCTAGATGAGTTGGTGTACCCCTTAGAAGACCACAGAGACATGCATACTCTGAGTTGAGAACCACAGATCTAGATTATGGACATAATGTACAGACATAAAAAATATCTAATGTACATATCTATTGATACAAAATAATATTTTTCCTGTGATTTCCTCTAGAAAACAGTAATGTTTTAAAAATAGAATAGCGTACAAAAATAAATGTCATGAGCAGTGGACATCCTGTAGAAGCAGCGAAATTCCAAATTCCTGATCACTCTTCACAAAGACACGGGGCAAAAGTACCTAAACGATTTTGGGATACTGTGAGACTTAAGACTCTGAAATGCCAAAGTGAATTTAAAAATGGGTATTAGTCTCTTAAGTCACATAGGCATTTCTGAGAATTTTATCTGAAGTCTTTTAACTTCAGAAAACATCTTCAAAATATAATTTAAAGGAGATGATCATCATACTGCAGTGCCCACCTTACTTTAGCTTACAAAATGTTCAGTTTACTAGGATCTATTATTATTTATGCCTATTTTAGGCAGATTATTTCATTCTTCCTGGGAAAGTCACAGACTTTTCACAAGGAAACTGGAAGTCAGGAAGAAAAATTTCTTCAAGGTCACATAAGGCTGTTAGACCATTGTACGGCAGCTACTGCATATACACAGGACAAAGTCTCCTTTCAGTTTTGTAATACACCTATCCCTCGATTTACAAACTTTCAATTTATGAGCTTTTGCTACAACAAACAATGTAAATTTATATATATTGTTCAATTTGCAAACAGAGTGGAGCGATCTTCCGATTGGCTGTTGTGTGTGGCTGCACTTTGTCAGAAGTTTTGCAGGGAAATCTCTCCTAACAGTGACTTCTGAAGGCAGATCACTGCAGCGTAACTATAGCTTAAATGTTTCTTTATTATATTGTTTATTATATCCTAATTTATAACATAACAAACGTTCAAACAAATGTTTCAGTTTCCTTGAATCAGTATTTTCCATTGGAATATTTTCAACCAGCTCCAATATTAACAAATTTTAAATATTCTGACTTTATTTTAAAATATTTCTTTATGGGGGAAGGGGTGGAGAAACAACAAGAGCAGTTACCCTTTTATACAGTAAGAAGTCTTGTGGCACCTTATAGACTAACAGATCTTTTGGGGCATAAGCTTTCGTGGGAAAAGACCTGCTTCATTAGATGCATGAAGCAGATATTTTCCCATGAAAGCTTATGCTCCAAAATATGTTAGTCTGTAAGGTGCCACAGGACTTCTTGTTGTTCTTGAAGATACAGACTAACACGACTACCTCTCTGATACCTTTCATACAGTATATTTCATGTTCTAAAAATAAAACAAAAAAAACTAAATAAGTTGTAACTGAAAGCTTAACATAATTGAAAGACAGCCACATATTTTAGCTTATCTAAAATGTTATATATAAATACACACTCCAAGTAAGCTTTTGATGTTAAGCTCAAAATGTAAACTTGCCTAAAATATACAATTACATAGGGCCAAATATTCCTGTACACTTATCCCTCAATTTACAAACATAATTTGTTCCATGAAACTGTCTGTAAGGTGAAAATTCACAAACTGAAAATGAAATTTCCATTAATTTCAATGTAAAAAATTGTGACTTGTTCCTGACTCCCAAAAAAAACCCCAATATTTTTCCTACATGTTACAATACTATATAGGGTTAAAAATAAGAACAGTGCTATTTTATTGTTTTTTATGATATTTAGTACAACTAGCCAGTTCTTAGATAGTGGTGAATAGGGTGGTATTGATGCGAGTTCCATGGGATCATCTGAGTCATCATCGGAAACAGCTCTGTAGTGACTTCAACCTCCTTAATTGGGGTTTTATTTTCAGCTTTTGAGGCTAAGGGTTGAGGATCAGCTGACAGTGACAAAGGTTTAGGAGGAGGTAATGAGATTAAGGGATGAAAAAATGATAGAACTGAAATTGGTACTACAGCCGTCTTTTGCCTGTCATACAACTCCTGATAACATTGAATGGCTTCATGAATTTGGGGCTTCATGAATTTGTCACTTGCATGCTGAACTCTTTTCTAAGTTTGGGCTGTTGTCATTGAGAATGTGTTTTCTGTAGTTCATCCAATCCTTCCTCCTTCTTTTCTGATAACCTTTCTGCATCAAGCTGAATTAATTCTCCATTAGTCAATTCTTCACCATGTGAGATTAACAGTCTTGAACATCATTTGTGTCCACTTCATTGAATCCTGCTTGAGTTGCAAATTGCATGATAGAATTTTAGTATCTTTCACTTCACCCTCAAAACCATGGAAATCATGAACATATTTTGGCAATAACTTTTTCCAAACATAATTCAGGACACTTAGGCTGGGTCTACACGTGCCCCTTCCTTTCAAAAGGGGCATGTTAATGAGTGGGTTTGAAAGATGCTAATGAGGTGCTGCAATGAACTTTTGTTAGTATAGTATCACTTCATTTCCTTTTTCCTATGTGTAGGTGTGTGTAGGAGAGTATTTTGGGTGCTTAATCCATAACATTTTGAAAAGATATAATGTATAAACCAAGACATCCTTTGTTGTTTGTATAACTTCCCAAAATATCTTTCACTTAAATTTTGATATTTGCCAAGGAATCATTAGGGCTATGGTTACACTAGCGAGTAGCATAAAGTGGTGAAATGTCCACACACAAAATGCATTTTTTCGACAGTTTGTTGACAGAACTCAGCACTTTTGCTGGTAGCGTTCTGCCTCTCAGCCATGAGGCATAATGCTACTTGCAACAGATTCTGTTGACAAAAAAGGCTTTGGGGACACTATGGGAGGACCTTCTCTCGACAGACAGGGCATCCAGAACAATGGGCAGCCCTGTTGGCTGTGCTTCTGGGTGCCTGTTTTGTCGAGAAAACAGATAGGCAATCCGGCTGCTTTGTTGACAGAGCGGAGCGCTCTTCCAATTGGCTTTTGTGCGTGGCCGCACTCTGTTGACAGAAGTTATGTCAGGAAATCTCTTCCAACAGTGATTTCTTTTGACAGATCACTGTAGTGTAACCCTAGCCTTGTACTCTTGATATCCTCCTCCTCCTCCTCCTCATCAACAACCATGGGCTCAGTGCCCGTTAGTGTCTGATGCCTCCCTCACTATTTCCTTCCATCTCTCCCTGTCCAGTGCGAGTGGCTTAGTTTCTGTAGATTAGCTCCACATCAATCTACTATATCATCTACCCATTCTCTGTGGGGTCTTCCTCTCCTATTTGATCCGTCCATTATGCTGAATACCAGTGTCTTAACTTTCCGCTTGTCATTCATTCTGCAGATATGCTTAAATAGCTGTAGCTTCCATTGTATAGTCTTCTGCAGTAGTTTATCTTTTGGCTGTATCTTGCTATATAATTCTTCACTGGTGACCTTCTGCATCCCTCCTATCCTCAGGATCTTTTCCTCTTGAATGCTATTATCCTTCTCTTGGAATCTTTCATTATCACCCATGTCTCTCATCTGTGCAACATGCTGCTGAATACACACATTTTTTAGATGCTCAGCTTCATTCCTAAGCTAATTGCTTTGGTTTTCCAGATCTTATCCATTTCTTTCAAACTCGCTCTTCCTTTCACTATTCTAGTCACTATTTACTTCTAACAATCGAGATCATAATGTCATGTTGCTCCACAGACACGTGAACTTTTCTATGTTCTCTAGTTCAGTCCCATCTACACTGATCTTTCTTCCTGTTTTCTTATCTCAAAATACCATTGTATTGGTTTTATCAATGTTCAAAATCAGTCCATACCACTTCCCTTCCACATTTAGGACCTGCACTGTTCTCGCTAGCTTCTCTTCGTCTTCCTCGATGATAACTATATCGTCCACAAACTTCAAGTTGTTAATTCTCCTGATTTCCCTTCTACCTGTTCTTTGATCTTGTCTATTGTTCTCTCTAGATGTGTGATGAACACACTCAGCAGTATCAGATCTCCTTGTCTCATACCTCTACTTGTTCTAAACCAACTTCCCAACTCTCCATGCTTTCTCACTGCTGCCTCTGCATTGTCATTGATAACCTTCAACAATTGTATCAGTCTGCTATCCACTCCATGGCTACGTCTACACGTGCCCCAAACTTCAATTTCGAAGTTTACTAATGAAGCGCTGAAATGCATATTCAGCGTTTCATTAGCATGCGGGCGGCAGCGGCGCTCCGAAATTGACGTGCCTTGCCGCCACGCGGCGC
Source organism: Carettochelys insculpta (assembly GCF_033958435.1). Lineage (NCBI taxonomy): Eukaryota > Metazoa > Chordata > Testudines > Carettochelyidae > Carettochelys > Carettochelys insculpta. The sequence goes on from NC_134137.1 coordinate 289,191,311, forward strand.
ATCCAGACGGGGCTCCTTTTCGAAAGGACGCCACCTTCTTCGAAGTCCCCTTATTCCCATGAGCTCATGGGAATAAGGGGACTTTGAAGTAGGCGGGGCCCTTTCGAAAAGGAGCCCCATCTGGACGCGCCGCGCGGCGGCAAGGCACGTCAATTTCGAAGCACCGCTGCCGCCCGCATGCTAATGAAGCGCTGAATATGCATTTCAGCGCTTCATTAGTAAACTTCGAAATGGTCATTTACATGGCCATTTCGAAGTTTGGGGCACGTGTAGACACGGCCCATATGACTTTAACACCTCCCAAGTCACTTTCTAATCTATGCTATCAAATGCCTTCTGAAAATCAACTAAGCAATTGTAGTTGTTCTTTTCTTGATTTTTTTCCGCTAACAATCTTAGTGCCAACATCTGCTGTGTGGTACTTCTATCTTTCCTGAATCCTGCTTGCTCATCCCCTAGATGTTTTTCTATCTGTGATCTTAGTCTCTCAGTCAGTATCATCAGCAGCAGCTTGCCTAGATGACTTGTTAGAGCAATTGTTCTGTAGTTCTTGCACTCCAGTGTGCTCCCTTTCTTGTGTGTTGTCACTAGCATGGGTCTTGTCAATTCCTTAGGTACCTTCCCGTCTTTCCACACTATAAGACTGAACAGTGGCATATACTGAGGCCATGAAAGGTGAATCATATTGCCACAGGACAGGATGACTCTTTGGGACTGTCTACTTGCTCTTATCTCTTTTCTCATGGTATAGCTTTCTCACTTCTGTTATGTCTTGAATTTTGGTTGTGCTACTGAATGTGAGTTTGTCCAATTTCTGATTGGTCATGACATTTTACTATGTCTACTTTCCTAATTGTGTCCTTTCTTGACACCAGCTCTGGTACGCTGCAATAGGATAATATCTCTCATGCTTACTGCCTTGTATGTTCTGTGACTTGCTTATAGTGAATCGATTTTTTTTACATCTGTTGGTATCCTGTGACTTGATGCATGTGCATTTATTGCTACAGCGATGGATGTCTGCTGATGGTCATGTTTACTCCTGGGAACTTTTGTGCCACTCTGCATGCACATAAATAATAAGCCATGCATATTTCTAATTTTTGAAGAAGAAAGCTTCTGCTAGAATGTTGCTTTAGTTTCACCTTTTGTCTACCAGAGGACATTGTGGCAATAGAACAGAACAGCCACTCTCAGCCAGCTAGAGAACAGAAACAGCCTGTCTACTTCATGCCTGTCAAGCCAGGTCAGGAGACAGGGACTGTGGTGAGACAGACAGTGTGGGAACTGCTGGGGCATCAGACAGGAGCTCATAAGGGCTGGTGGGGAGGATGGACTGTATCAGGGGCTGAATTGGAATAGAGGCACAGGGTGACAGAAGAGAGGGAGGTGCAGGGCCACCTGGGCAGAAGAGGAGGAAGGTGCAGAACTACAGAGGTTAGCGAAGAGAGTATCTGAATGGAATGGGACAGATGCAGATTGGGGGTGCAAGGACACAGGCGGGTACAGGGACACAAATGGACAGGGCAGATGTATCTGACTGAATTGGAGGAGCTGGGGTAAGCCATGCTCAACATGGTGGAAGCTCCCTAACAGTCCCTCCATGCTCCCCTAAAAATCTGTTACACATTTTTCCCATCTTTATCTAATAACCCTCTAAGCTCACACAGAAGCTCCTTCCAAGCAAATGCTGTCCACTTCCTCAGCTCCCTCTCTTATTCCTGACTCTCCTAAGCCTTTGCACTGGTTTTGAGGAGTGTGGGAAATATGGTTCTTAGTGTAGTTTAAATGATCTGTTACTCAGGGTTCTATATTAATATGTTTAGCAAGGAATTTATTTGCCAAAAATATGTTATGTTATATTGTTACAGATATATTTGTTGACAGGTCGGTTGAAATAATAGACCAAAATATTTGAAACTGGTATGATTACATTGTGTTATTTTGACAAATTATATATGCTGAATTTGGAAATATTATAAGCAGAATTTTTAATTTTTGGTGCAGAATTCCCCCATGAGTACATGTTGCTTACCACATAATAGCTGTGTCTACACGTGCACGCTACTTCGAAGTAGCGGCACTAACTTCGACATAGCGCCCGTCGCAGCTACACGCGTCGGGCGCTATTTCGAAGTTAACTTCGACGTTAGGCGGCGAGACGTCGAAGTCGCTAACCTCATGAGGGGATCGGAATAGCGCCCTACTTCGACATTCAACGTCGAAGTAGGGACCGTGTAGACGATCCGCGTCCCGCAACGTCGAAATTGCCGGGTCCTCCATGGCGGCCATCAGCTGGGGGGTTGAGAGATGCTCTCTCTCCAGCCCCTGCGGGGCTCTATGGTCACCGTGGGCAGCAGCCCTTAGCCCAGGGTTTCTGGCTGCTGCTGCAGCAGCTGGGGATCCATGCTGCATGCACAGGGTCTGCAACCAGTTGTCGGCTCTGTGTATCTTGTGGTGTTTAGTGCAACTGTGTCTGGGAGGGGCCCTTTAAGGGAGCGGCTTGCTGTTGAGTCAGCCCTGTGACCCTGTCTGCAGCTGTGCCTGGCACCCTTATTTCGACGTGTGCTACTTTGGCATGTAGACGTACCCTCGCAGCGCCTATTTCGATGTGGTGCCGCGCAACGTCGAAGTTGAACATCAACGTTGCCAGCCCTGGAGGATGTGTAGACGTTATTCATCGAAATAGTCTATTTCGATGTTGTTACATCGAAATAAGCTATTTCGATGTTGGCTTCACGTGTAGACGTAGCCAATGACAATTAAAACGATTAGCATGGCCAAAACTAAGACTGTGACAGCGGTTCCCAACCTTTTCCAGATGGGGAGCCATTTTGGCAATTCAGGCAGACTTGGTAACCCAAGGCAATTCAAAAACAGGGGGTGGGAGGGTGAAGGGTGGAGCAGTGTGCCGCAACAAGCTAATTTTGTGCCAGAGACAGGAATATAAAATTGTGCCCTCTCATGTTTATATGTGAGTAGATATTCTATAAATAGGCGAAAATACATTAATAAAATAATACTATTTATTATAGTTTATTATTTTATTATGATGCTTAATCTGAGTTGTGCTGGGGGAGAAATTCATCCTCAAACCACTCCTCCCCACTACCCCAGCTTAAACCCCACACTCTGAGGCTGGAGGGGCTGGAGGGAGTCATACTTAGGGGCTGGAGGAGTCACACTTAGGGGCGGGAGGATAGTCACACAGGCTGGGGAGGTTGGGTGAGGGGGAGTCACACTGAGGCTAGGGAGGCTGGGGGAAATCACACTCAGAGGCTGGGGAGAAGTCACACTCAGGTGCTGGGAGGCTGGGGAGGAGTCACACTAAGTGGCTGGGGAGTATCATATGCAGAGGCTGGGAGTCACAAACAAAAAAATGAAAACTGAGGAATCAGCTACATAGATCAGAAGGAGGCAAAAGCGGGAGGTCGGGGGGGGGGCAAAAATTGCTTACTGCAGGAGTCTGTGAAGTGGTTTGCCTGGGATCACTATGAATATCAAAGAGAGGGAAGCTGTCCTTGTAATGTGTAAGGCAGGGATATCCAACATTTTTTTGCTGGGGGCCACATGGCAACTTTTTAAATGTTCCAGGGGCTGAACACAAAATAGCCTGAAACCACTACCACATCCCTGCCTCAGACTTAGAACTCCCCCCGCAACAGCCCCAAACAACCACTAGCCTTAGACCCCCCAGCAGCCCTGAGTGGCCCCTAAACTTAGACCCCCCACCACAGCCTTAAACCACCCCCCAGCCTTAGATACCCCCCCACAACCTCTTCATGGGGGCTACTAGGCTGGGCAGCTCCCTAAGCCCTCCTGCTCCTAGCAGGTAACAATTGTTAAAAACAAATTTACTCAATTGTTAAGCTTTCAGCACCTAGGCATAAAGTAATTGCTAACTGTATTGATAGAGATAACTGCTGGAGACAGCAGCTACCTCTGTTGATAGATAGTTGGTGGAGGCAGTAGCATAAAGAAACTGCAAACGGTTTCTTTAAGAGCCACATGCAGCTCAGATCTAATGGGTTGTGACCCATAGGCTGGGAATCCCTGGACTATGATAAATCACACATTGACAAAGAGCCCAGGAAAGTAGATGAACTTTGTAGTGTTGCTTGTTCTGAAGATCTGGGCCCTGGAAAACCAAATTCCAGCACCAAGGACTCCTCACTGAGAATGTGGGGGCTGTTAACTTAGGTGACCAAGTTGATTTAACTATTGCAATAGCTAATGAAGAGGGAGAGGAAATGTCTTCAAGATAACTAGGACATAAATCATTTAGAATATTTTAAAACTGACATCTTGATTTGGTTCCTCAGCTCATAGAGGGTTTAATCCAACTCCTGTATTTCTCAGGTATAACTGCAATAAGTGTTCTTACTAGATATGTCAGTACATTTGACATGTCAATGATTCAGATCTCATTATGAAGACATACATAGAGAAGCAAAGTATTTGGCATGAGTCTTTCAAAAATGCAAACTTTTTTTCCTGAGATGTCAAAGAGGAAGAATGGTCTGTCAGCTTTTAAACACCACCATTTAGGCCATTTTGCATTTCTGCTCCAGCTGGGAAAAAACCTTAATTGTTCTATAAGCACTGTATTGTAAATTAAAGCGGAATGGCACATGAAAGCTTATTTCTAATTGAACTGAATTGAATCTAAAGCAATTGGGAGAATAATTCAAATTAAAAAGGTAAAACCCTAAGTGGGATGAAGGTAGTGTTTGTCTCTGGCCTAATGAGCTAGCAGTATTAACAGAAAAGAGAGACTGATTTCCAAGTTTGAGACTTTTCTGTTTTCTTTGACATACAGTAGACCCTTGAGATACACGGGGGTTGCGTTTCTCACAACCCCTGTGTAACTCAAATTTCGCACAATTAAAGGGAGATGGGAACCAGCTGAGAGCCCGATTTCCCACTCCTCGCAGCTCTGGGAGCCAGGTGCCACTTCTCCATGGCTTCCCCCAGCGGTGGCAGCTGTCTGCCCAACTGTCTTCCCCCCTAGTTGAGGGAGCCTGGCGGGCAGACAGCTGCAGAGTGGCTTTGAGTAGTGCTTAACTTGCATTAATGTGAGGTAAGTGCAACTCATAGTTGTGCATTTTGAGAGTTTACTCTATTTGTATTTTAGTTCAGAAGAAAAGTATGGCTGGCTGTATTTCTGAGCACGCAATTGCTAATATCGTACCTATGCAGAAGTCTGCTGCAAAGATAAGTTTCTTACCTCTGTTTGACCATGTCACCCCTTTCTTTGAATCCCTTGACTGGTTTCTCCTTCTGTATCATGTCAAATAAAGCTACTTTATTCACTTTCAAGTTCCTTCATATTCAGGCCTCACCCTATCTATCAGCTCTCATTTGCAATCTATCTGTCAATGCTTTCCTCTAGTCAGTCCGCAATGGCAACCTTCACTGGCCACTTGTTACATTTCAGCTAAGTGCCTTCATGCTTTCCGCCATGCTGCTCAATACGCTTGGGTGGAGAATATTTAAACATCTGCAAAGCTATCTAATTCAAATTCCTCTTCTAAAGTCTCTTCCGCTGTGATACCTACAGAAAAACATGGCAATGTTCAGTTTGCTGGTGGTGTGCAAGGACTGTTCATTCTGACCAGCTGTGCTGACCAGTATTGTCTCATTACATTTGTGTACTTCCCAATCTGTTGTCTTTTATCTTCTCCTAAGGCTGTAAGACCCTTGGGTAAGGACTATGCTTTTGCTCTGTTCTATAGCAGTGCTCAGCAGGGTTCTGGGCCATAACAACATCTCCTGGGTGTTTTAGTCATACAAATTAATAATTTCTGTTGTTCTGTGTGTAGTTTTTAAAAAATTGGCAATAATAACTGAACTTTCATAGAAGTAGCTCTTTCATAGAAGTAGCATAGAAGTCTTGAAGTAGCAGTGATATAGTAGTCTCAGCCCTTCTGCCTCAGGCTCCCTTCTGCAGAGACATTCGATCAGTGAGGAAGGACATAGCAGATACCTAAGTACTCCAGTCAGTGCAGGAGGGGAGACTCTTATCTCCAGCAGTATATCTGCATAATAGAAACTTCCTTTACCTGCTATTGTGCTCTAAGATAATATTAAATAAAAATAACTCCCAAATTAAAAGTTAGAAAGAGGATGAGCTCTCTGTCCCCACAGCTCTCTGTCCAACTAGTGCCATAGTGTTTTTTACATTTGCTTACCCTGAACCACGCCTTTTGGTGTGTTTTTAACAGCCTTTTTACAGGTGTAGCACCGTTAGCGTCTCTTCCTGCTGCTAGAACAGAGCACCTGTAGTTAGAGTACATTCTAAAATAACTCAACATTTTAGTTATTGAATCTACTGCTGGTTCTATCTAGCCTTCAGACAAAGTATGGCACTACTGAGCATTCTCCCTGTCCCAAGAGCCAGGTTCAAAGAGAAAGGTAGTGCACATAAAGTTCTCTGATAAAATTCACTCAAAAGTGGAAAATGAGTAAATGAATCTGCCCTCAAGCATTTGGCAGCAACCCGTCCCTTAGCCAAGCTTATGTCAGATGACCACCAGTCTCAGAAATTTCCCCAACCTTGACAGAGCTGCAAACCAGTCTGTGTAACAGTACTACCCAATCAGGAACCCTCTTGCTGTTTCACACTGTATGAGGCTCTTGAGACTCCCAGCCTGCTCTTGCTCTTGTTCCTATTTCTGCTCCAGGCTTACTTGTACTCTGTTCCAGTTTTGTCCTTGCTCTATTCTGACCTCACTCCAGCCCTGTTACTGACTCATTCCAGCCTTACCTGTTTCCTGACCGTCCATGGACCATCGGATTCTGACCACACAGCTTCAACCTCTGGCTTGCATCTGGACTCCAGCTCTGGCACTGGTTGTCTATGGCCTTTGATCTCAGTTCTGACCCCTGCTTGTCCCTGGATCTCAGTTCCAGTGCCACCTTTGGCCCAGTGACAACCATATGTCCAGCTTTGTCTTCTGCTCCAACAACTAGGCATGAGTACCAGTCAGTCTGACAGTCTTGCTCTTAACCATCAGTGCAAAGTGATCTTAAGAAAGCCACAGATTTACAGCAAAAAATTCTTCCTCTTCAGGGAGAACCTCTGCTGGCATAGCACTGGCAGGAGCAGCATAACCACCTCTTATGCAAGCAGCTCCTCCACCCACTGGCATAAGGGAGATGCTGTGAGGGTGTGTGATAGAACTGAGCTCTGCTACAATCAGTCTTCCACTGGTGTAAGGGGACTTTCATGAGCAGCATAAGCAAAAGCAGGATCTCTGTAACCACACCAGATGTACAGTTTCTAAGTCGAAATTTGTCATATAGTCATTTGCTGCTCTCTTTGTCCTTGCCTTGCTGCATAGATGTGTCAGTATTGTGGAGCTACACTAATCTACATAAGATGAGAGGATGGGTCAGTGCCTTTGAAACCCAGTAATTCCAATTAGAATTCTTAATCCTTTTTGTGTTTTGCCTCAGTAACGCTTTAAAAGCTTTTAAGAATATGCTGAATGAATGATTTAAATGGGTAAATTTCTTATTCCATGTTCTAGATTTTTTTTTCATTCTCCTTTTTTAACAAAAAACAAACTTTGTAAGAAAAGAGATACGGAGATAGTTTTCATGTATATTATCTTGTTGACAAGCTCAGAATTTAACATTTTGTTGTCCTAATCTCTGGACACTTTCAAGGAACCTTAAATCTTAATCTGTTGATTTACAGAATGTATTTTTCTCCTTGCTACATTCTGTATTCCTATTGCTTGTGGTTGCAAGGCTGCTTATATTGCTTTTTCAGAAAGATTATTGAAACTTTTATTTGAGTAAGTGGGGAGTGAGAATGGGAGTGGTGATAAATGTGGTTATATGGACTTTGTCAGATTTTTGAACCTTTAATCTGTTTCTGAATAAATTGCCATTGAATGCCAATAAAGGAATGGAAATAGGGATACTATCCATGTAGCTGATTTTTAATTGCTCTCTATTGCCTCCACCAAACAACTGAAGTGAATGAATTGACACAATAGAAATGTAAATAATCAGTGACATACTTGATTGTTAACTCATTTACTTGTTCTATATCTGATACAATGGCATGCTTTAGTCCAAGACATCTTTATGACCAAATGATTCCCTCAGACATTCACACACTGCACTATGAAGTCAGTGGAAATAGCATGCATGCATCTGAGGGAAGCATTTGGCCATTAAATTTACTTCATTGTAATTTTTAATTGTTCTGTTAATTTATTGTTAGATATATTTCTAGTCTGATAATGTATAGTGTTTCTGCCTGTTATTGAACAACTTACAAGAACAATCACGAGAGTGGACCTAACTGTGGAATCCAATTTCCTGTCTGAAGAACTGAGTCAGGAACTTATAATAGAGAGACTTTAGGTTGGAATTTTTTTCCTTCCCACTCTCTTCAGTTACAGACTATTTGTGCATAAATCTTAACTTTTCTCTTGGGTTTATACCTCATGAATGTTTATGCTCCTCTTTGAGGAGTGCCTCCTTTGGTGCTTCACCAAGGTTTTACGGTATTGCTGCACCCCATCAGAGAATTACAGTAGTAGTTCACTTGGCAGGTTGCACATGTGGAGGAGCCAGCATGTGCTGAATGCAGTGGCTACTGCACGTTTGCATCCTGCCAACCCCTCAGTTCCTTCTTTGCCTCCATTGGCACTGGTGGGAACTGATTGCTGTTCCCTTAAATTGTTATCTCTTCAATATTTTAGATAGTCACTTGTTCATAGTTGAAATCTCAATTTTACTTAGTTGGAATTAGTTACTGTTACAGTAATTAAAAAAAAGTTTTCCTTAGTAGTCTGTTAGAGTTGGTCATGCCTGGATCACAAGGATTCAAAAGATGTCTGACCTGCAGACTGTCCATTCCCATTTCAGAAAGTCATTCTCAGTATGGGAGGTGTTTAGGTGAGGGACACTGCGTCCACTGGGGAAGCTCACCACTAGAACAAGAAAATCAAGAGAACCTCAACTTAAACTTTTCCTCATTAAAAAGTCTGTGCAACTGGTCTTCAACCCTAACACTGCTCACGACTGTTTCAGCCATCACTGATGGCTACTTTGGAAACTGACACCAATCTCTAAACCTTCCCCACTGGCCTCCAGCCTGCAAGGGGCAAGAAGAGACCCGCAGAGACCTGGGAGAAATTGCCTCATAAAAATACTCCCATAAAGAAAAATGAACCCTGGTACCAGCTCACTCTAAGGCACTGGACTGTGAGGTTCCAGGCATCTCTGGTACCAAGGTGACCCAAGGAGCTACAGTCCCTCCCAGGCCAGCCCTAAGGCACTGGCACAAAAGACCCAAAATAGGCTCTGCTGGCACTGACTACAATGTCCTTGATACTAAATATGCTACCGGCCTGCCACGCACTGTCCCTATGCCTCTGCTGGCAACACTGAAGGAGCAAAGCAAAACCTCCTTGGACAAGATTGACCTACAACTGATGGTACAGAGCAAAAAACAGTACCTGTAACAGCAATGTCTCCTCATGCTTCCTCCACACCAGGCTCCACACCTATTCCTCCAGTTACCATGCCTTTCTCCACGGCAACGAACTAACAGTGTCCTTGGTACCGGGCACTGCTCTGTTTGGCACCAGTGATATACCCCTAACTCCCTGCCTTAGCTTAATGGCATCTCCTGCAGGGTCAGAGCCATCCATGAACACTGATGAAAATGATGATGATAACGTAGTAACCTGTGACTCTCCTCATCATTCTTCTAAATTGCTACCACAGTCACCCTATTGGCAACCACAGCAACAGTGGATACCGCCTCCACTTCTGCCACCTCCCACCTGACCTTATTGGGATCCCTAGGCACCTTACAGGATACAACAGCCACAGCTCATGCATACCATGCCACCGTTGCATAGACCCAATATATCCCCAGCTATGTCACCATATTTGGATATAGAGAGAGGCTCTGACAACTCTACAGAAGGACCAGAACCTGAATCTCCTCTTTCTGCTCTTATTGTCATATCTCCAGACAATACTATAATGCCACCTCCACCAACAACAGGAGATGACTTTAGGTCAATTGAAGAGCTTTTCAGGAGGGTGGCTGATTCATTAGAAATCTCACTCCAAAATCTGCCTGAAACACATCACACTCTGATGGACATTCTTCATGCCTCTCGCATAGCTAAACTGTCAGTCCCCATGAACCCAACAATAATGGATCCTGCCAACTTATGGCAGACTCCTGCCACCATGCCACCCACCTCTAAAAGATTAGACAGAAAATACTATGCGTCGCCCCAGGGTGCAGACTTCCTTTTCACCCATCCTGCTCCAAATTCTCTTGTAGTGGTAAACCAGAAGTGTCATCAACAGTCCACCTACACCACTCCTTATGATAGGGAGTGATAAAAGCTGGGCCTTTTTGGAAGGAAGGCCTATTCATCAGCCCCATTACAGCTATGCATAGCTAATTATACCACACTTCTGGCAAAGTACACTAATAACATCTTTGCTCAAATGACAGACTTTATGGCTCAACTACCAGATATAAAGAGGGAACATTTTAAGCACTTCCTCAGTGAGGGAGCATTAATATCCAAGACAGATCTGCAGGCCTCCTAGATTCAACAGACATGGCTGCTTATTCCATATCAATAGCAGTCACCATATGGAGGGCCTCATGGCTGCAGCTCTCAGGCTTCCCCAAGTTGGTTCATGCAACAGTTGAAAATCTCCCCTTTGAGGGCTCGAAACTCTTCACTTAATCTACTGATGCCACACGCTACATGTTAAGACTCCAGGTCTGCCCTCAAAATGCTGTGTATTCATTTCCCTATAATACAAAACAGAGACTTGACTTTAAGCAAGTATACAAGTCCCATTCTCTTTGCATAACCAAAAAGTCATGAGCAGAGATGGAGGCAAAAATAAAACAGACGGCACCAGCAAACAGACTATTCCACCACTTCTCAGCCTTCTACTTCCAGGAAGACATTTTGAAACCCTGGTTGAGGAAAGCTTGGCCCAAAAATCTCTAGGGCAGTCTCAACATCCATTTGTGAGTAGACTCCATCAATTTTCCCTGGCGTGGAGCAACATCACCATGGACAGATGGTTGATTGAGATAGTGCCCTGTGTGCACTGCGTCCACCTTACAACTACCTCCTCTTCCCATCTCCCAGACCTGTCCTTCTTCAGGGACCCATCTCATTAAGATGGTATTTCCAAGGAAAATCCAATACCTCCTTAATCTAGGAGCCATAGAACCTATTCCACAAGAATACAGGGGAAGAGGCATCTACTCCTTGTACTTCCTCACACCCAAAAGACTGGGGATTGGAGACCTATTCTTGACCGATGTAAAATTGCTACATCAGTATGTATCGTTTCAAGATGATGATCTTCTCCATAATAATCCCTGCCATAGAGAAGGGAGACTAGCCAGCTACCCTCAACCTCCAAGATGTCTACTTCCACATCACCATACACCCAGAACACAAGGGGATTTCTAAGTTTCACAATCGTCAACCAGCATTACATATATACTGTACTGCCATTTTGCCTGTTGACAGCTCATCGTGTATTCTGTAAGGTGCTTGTGGCAGCTCACTTTGTAAGCTCACTTACATAGAAAGGGAATAACCATTTTCCCATACCTAGACAATTGCTTTCTGAAAGGGCCCTCTTTCACAGTTATAAAGGAGGCAGTTGCAGTTTCCAGGGCTCCTTTCACAGGGCTGGGGATCCAGCTCAACCTCCAAAAGTGTTTACTAACCACAAAAAGAAGCTGGAGTTTATAGGAGCCTTGATGGATTGCACAATAACTATAGCATTACTCCCACTTCAAAGGGCACAGGCTATTGTTGAGCTAGTATGATCCATGCAAAGCAGTCCCCAGACAACAGCAAAGACAGGCCTGAAATTGCTGAGACACGTGACTTCGTCGACATTTGCGGCAAGCAGACTGGGGCCTAAAAGGGGCAGAGCACCTGTCAGTCCCACGTTCTCCTCTTCTGCATGTGCCAAGAGCCGGGAATCTAAGCTCCTCTTCCTATCTTTCATGTGTGTGACAGGATCTGGTGGATCCTGCCTCTCAGTGAGGTTTCATACTTCGTGCCTGTTTCCATTTCCTCCCTCATGTAAGCCAGGTTCTGAAGGTGGCTTACCTGTCTGAAGAGCAAGTCTGAATCCCTCCCACCATCGGTTCATGTGAGCTGGGATCTGAGATGTCTTATCCCTCTGATTGGGTCTAAGCACATCTAGCTTGCTGCACCCATGCGTTAGGTAGGATCTAAGGAAATCCTGCCCCTCTGGACTGGGATATTTGAACAGGCGTGTTTGACACATACCAGAACCATCACCAGCACTAGCATGAGGAAATGGGAAGAACTGCTTACGTGAATGGAGTAGTAAGAGAGAGGTAGCCGTGTTAGTCTATATTCTATCAGAACAAAAAGGTAGTCCAATAGCACTTTAAAGATTAACAAAATAATTTATTAGGTGGCGAGCTTTCATGGGACAGACCCACTTCTTCAGACCATAGCCATATCAGAGTCTGTTCTGGGGACCAGAGTCCGTTCTGGTATGGCTATGGGCTGAAGAAGTGGGTCTGTCCCACGAAAGCTCGCCACCTAATAAATTATTTTGTTAATCTTTAAAGTGCTATGAGTGGAGTAGTACACCTATCTCAGAGCTATTGTTTTGGGCTATATTCATCTCCTTTGGATGCTCTTTCAACTGAGAACATGTCATTGAAATGAATGGGCCACTTCACATCTCTCTGCTATACTGATGTTGAATACTCCCAAAACATTTTCGAAGTTGCATGGGTACTTTGAAGTGCCCGGGGCTACATGGCTTGCTAGCACTTTGAAGTTAGCTACTTTGAAGTTCCTGTGGCGAGAATTAAGCTAATGAGGTGCTGCATATCCAGCTCAACACCTCATTGCTATTCACTGCTCAGGCTTGTTTACATGTACCCTTTGAAGGAGAGCGCTAGTGTAGACAAGCCCATATGGCTGCTCACTGTGAAGGGAGGTGTAATTGTGGTCCAGGAGTACATGGGATTAGGCGAGAGTGATATAGGTCTGCAACAAAGGAGGGGGATATTACGGTGAAGGAGATAAATGGGAAGAAGAACTGGGGACGTGATTAGGGGAGGGATGGAGAATATGAGTTGCAGAAAGGGCTGTAAGGGTCACTGTCAGCCCTGAATTATTCTCTTTTGTGTGTTTACTGGGATGTGAGGGAGCCCTCTCCCTCTATAGAAGTCTAAGTCCCTATCCCTGCTCTTCTGTGTAACCTGGAATATTGGGGAGGGACTGAAGGTAGTGCAAATTTAAATTCGAGATGTGGAAAACAAATAGTTAAGGTAGACATTACCCCTGTGTGAGATGGTGGTAGGAGGAAGAGTAGATTGGTTGGACTTGAGACATGGCTGGGGATCCCTGGCAGAAGAATAGGCAGGAATCCCAGCTGGGGTTAACAGAGGGAGGAATCTAGCTCAGTGTGCAGCTTGGGGAACATAACCAAGGTAGTCTGCAGCCCTCGAGTAAGCTACAAGTAAGCAGTATAGGACAGCTTCTCACAATAATCATATAGTGTAGGGCTGGAGGAGACTTCAAGCGGTCACCAAGTGAAGCTCCATGTGCTCAGGCAAGAGGAAATAAACGTAGACCATCTCCAACAGGTCTTTGTCCAATCTGTTCTTAAAAACCTCCAGTGATGGAGTTTTCACACTGTCCCTTGGAAGTCTGTTCCACAACTTAGCGACCCTTATAGCTTGAAAGTTTTTCCTAATATCTAACTTAAATAACTCTTGCTGAATCTTAACCCCTTTACTTCTTGTCCTTCCTTCAGCCAACACAGAAAACAATTGATCACTGTCCTTTTTATAACAATAACATATATGAAGATTATCAGGTGCCCACTCAGTATTTTCTTTAATCTTCAGGTTAACCATGCCCAGGTTTTTAAGTCTTCCCTCATAGGTTAGGTTTTCTAAATGATTTATCATTTTTGTGGCTCCCTCTCAGATTCTCCCCAGCTTAGACACATATTTCTTAAATTTTCTGCCCAGAATTGGACACAGTACTCCAGCTGAAGTATCACTACTGCTAAGTAGACAGGGCATTTAACTCCCATGTCTTACCTATGATAGATCTAGTAATACATACCAGAATGATGTTGGCTTTTTAACAACTGCATTACATTGTTGTTTCACTGAATTTGTGAACCATTGTAACCCACAGATTCCTCCTTCTTTCTGGCAACTTGTTGCCTAATTTGTAATTGTGTACTTGTTATTTTCCTTCCTAAGTGAAGTTCTTTGCACTTGTCTGTATTAATTTTATCTTGTTGATTTCAGACCAACCTAATTGTAATCTGCTGTTAGGAATAAGGGGATTTCGAAGTTGCTGGGGTCCTTTCGAAAAGGACCCCCGTCTGGATGAGCCGTGTGGCAGCGAGCCGCATCAATTTCGAAGTGCCGCGGCTGCCGGCATTCTAATGAGGCACTGAATATGTATTTCATTGCTTCATTAGTAAACTTCAAAATGGCCATTTGCATGGACATTTTGAAGTTTTGGGCTTGTGTAGACACAGCCACAGTAATTTCATATAGACCATGTTTCCTACTTTGCTTATCAGAAAGCCAGCTGGGACTGTGTCCAGAGCTTTACAAAAATCAAGACATATTGTCTTGCTTCTCCCCTCATCCAGTAGGCCAATTATTGCATTAAAGAAGAAACGTAGGTTGGTTTGGCATGATTTGTTCTTAACAAATGTACACTGTCTATTCTTCATAATCCTGTTATCCTCTGCATGCTTGCAAATAGATTCTTTGATAATTTATTTTGATATTTTTCCAGACATTGAATTTAGACTGACATAAAACTGATGTGCAAGAGAGGAGAATACTGGTCACTCACTCTAAGCTGTATTGGGTCTGCAATATTAGTGAATGAGCACCACACAAACTTAACAAACATGCCACTAAAGACACATTTATGTCAATCCAAACTAAGTTATTTATCTTTCAGACTTCTCATGTATGTGCTGTCATCAAATTCAGCTCAACATGGCCAGAAGTGAAGTTTTAATATCCTTTCCTTCACTGTGCCCCCCCACCAAAATACTTTCTCCTTTCTTAATTACTGTGGGCAACACCACCAATCACCCAAGTTTATAAGCTGGATATCATCTTTGATTTTGCTCTTCCCTTTCTCTAGCTCCACACATAAAAGTCACTTACAAAAATTTGCAAATTCTTCCTGCAGAACATCACAAATATTCAGTTTTTTCTCTCATTCATAACTTAAAATTAGTTCTCAGATCACCATTATCTGGTGTGTTGAGAAACTGCAGTTTCTTCCTTTTTAGTGTTGACAAATTTTATCTTACTCAGATTTGTTCAGAATACTGTGGTAAAAATAATCTTCCTGACTCAGTACTTTATATACATTACTATCTCTCTTGCACCACCTCTAATTTCCCATTGTCCATTTCATTTAACACAAATGGCTTATCTTCACTTTTAGGACCTTTCATGGCCCATACCCTCCCTCACAAGCATTCCTTACATGCCATTAAATTATTGACCTTTCCCTGTTCTGCCCATAATATTATTCTTGATTATTCATTTGTGAAATTTTACAACAACTTTTAACTTTCTTCCATGCTGCCATTATGCATAAAAGGGATTCCTGTACAAATCTTCAGTCCTCTCCTTAAAACGTATCTATGCCATGATGCCTGCAAAATGATTACAGTGGCTAACCAGCTATTATGCTCTGACCACTGCTTACTATACAGTCACATCTTTGTACTTACTCCATCTGTTCTTTCTTTGCTGGTCCCCTCCCTAAAGATCTCACACTATCTATCTATCTATCTATGAAACAACCTGTAGTAAGTGTTTTGTCAAGTCACTCTTCTGGCAATAATTTTGTTTTAAATTGGTCTCCATAATACCCACCCTTTTCAGCCTTGGCCGAAGGATATGGAAACCTATTAGCTTAACGGACTTTGTGCCCAAATTTTGACCAAAATCTTCATTTCCTTTTTCTGCAGTTGATAGCATGTTGTTGACTATATTGTATTTAAGCATTTTGGGATACAGTTTGTATGAAAGATGTGTTAAGGTCAAATCCTACAATGGTTTAAATTAGCTCCATGGAATTTGTAACCATGTCACTATAAACTAGGCAAAAGATCTGGCCCTAAGAATTTCAAAATATAGTCTTTAGATATTACTCTTATTTTCCATTTAGTGGAACAGATCATAGTGGTTTATCCAGTTCACAAGGTAAAATGAATGAATGGCTGCTGGGCTAACTAATGCACAGAGAGCTCAAATGAGCCAGGAAGATATTTAGAGGCATATAATTCGTTACTGTTTTCTGTCCCTGTTAAATTGTTTGTTACATTTTATTAAGATAATTACACATTACGCTAACATTATATGTACCAGACCATGTAAGTGCCCTGAACTACTTATTGTGGTAGGTATGGAGACAGGTGCCGGAGAGTGCTGGGACTCGTACAGGAAACTCTCCTACCTAATGATGTTCTCACTTTCTGTAAGCTTAGCTGAACAATTCTTTCTAGAATGCCCCTCGTCTCCCTTGCAGCCTGGCAGGTTCTCCATGAGCCACATGAAAATTGTTGCTGAACTAATTGTGTTATCTTTGTAATTTCATAAAATTAGATTATGATTACGTGTAAATGAATTTCATCTAGGGAACTACAACACCCCTAAAAGTGTTCAGATGACTTTTCATCGAATGTTTGCCTTAATGGTGTTTCTTCTGAAGGCCTAATTAAACTGAAGGTTTATTTGTAATTTCCAGAAATCCCATCCACACATTGAAGCAGCTACTGAAAAGTCCAATGTGTGTTCTGTGCAGAGAGAATCAGCAGGTGATGATTATACCCTGCGAAACAGTGATGTAAAATCAGCATACAGGAAAAAAAGTTGTGGCTTATTTTAATGCTAAACTACACTGGCTTAAAGGAACTTTTAAAACACTGAAGCAAATCACTGACTGCTTTATTTAGAATATAAATTTCCAGTTGTATGTGATTTTGATGTACTGGAATACATGCGTTTTGCTGTAGCATTTTTTTTAAAAATATCCATTAAGCATTAAAGACACAAACTGAATGCAAAAAATATTCTGCAAAACACAGTAACTATTGCCACTGAATTATAAATACATTCACTTTAGTCACCATGAACATTTAAGATCTAAATCAGAGCCCTGCAGTAGTACTGGAATCCCATGGGACCCATTGCCATGACAGGGGGGATGGGGTAGAAATTCAACAAATAGTGTAGGAGTGGATAGAAGTGGTTGAGGAGAGAGGGGAAATAAAGCAGAGTTTAAAAAAAATAGTCCTGCACAGGACTTTAGTTTAAGTTACTTCAATGCAAGGGCAGTTGTTGTAGTAGGAACACGGACATACACTACCATAGGGAACTGTGCGTTCAAATTAGGGAATGAACACCGGCAGGGCACAACCTTTGATTTGAGTATAGCTAGATTCCTTGTCTCTCTTGTTCTCTGAATTGAAAGATCAGTTCTGCTGGCTGTTTTGAGCAGTCTGGGATTTGGATCTTTTTCCTTCCCAACACTTTTGAAAATACTGGAGATGGCAGCTTAGAAAAGTGCAAGAACAGCCAGTGTGAACCCTGTACCCAACACCTTGACACTCATTCACAGGGACTGCAAGACTCATTGTATCCTCTCCTTACATACAGAGAGTGATCACAATCTCAACTCAAAGAAATACAAAGGTGAAATCTTGATCAGTGGATTTGGTTCACAGCATAATCACTATATTAATGCAATATCAATAGTTAAAACTAACCAAAAAGTTTCAAAACAAAAAGCAGTCAAGTAGCACTTTAAAGACTAGCAAAATGGTTTATTAGGTGAGCTTTCGTGGGACAGACCCACTTCTTCAGACCATAGCCAGACCATGGTCTGAAGGAGTGGGTCTGTCCCACGAAAGCTCACCTAATAAACCATTTTGTTAGTCTTTAAAGTGCTACCTGACTGGTTTTTGTTTTGATAGTGTATAGACTAGCATGGCTTCCTCTCTGTTACTATTCAAAAAGTTTCAGTAAATGGAAAATGAAGTCAGTGTCTTGAAGGCAAGTTAGTATGAGAATATACATATAACTTTTAAAAAACACACGTTGTGTTAACTAAACTTGTCTTATCTTAGGTATAAAAAGTCAAGTGAATAAAACAGCACTAGGACTGTAATGTAGGACACGCTGAAATTAGAATGGGATGAATCGCTGATTCTTTCACATATTTGCAGCTTAATGGGTATTGAAACACTGAAGATTCATGTGGCATCTTAATGACTAACAGATTTATTTGGGCAAAACCTTGTATGGGCAAAACCCACTTCAGGTATCAGAGAGTAATGGTCAGCACACAGCAGATACCAAATCTGAATCCTGATATTGAGATGGCATATTATGGTATACACTATAGCTACACCTACACTAGAGAGTTTTGTTGGAAAAACACCAGTTTGGTGACAAAACTTATGGAGCATCCACATTACAAGTGGATACACATTACATTGACAATAAGTCAACAGAGACAGTAAATTGATGGAACACAGCACTTTTGTTGGCAGAGATCTGCCATTCCTCTAGGAGGCAAAATGCCTCTCTTGACAATCTGTTGACAGAAAGCAAGCATGGATGCTTGGTCCACAGAAAAGAACTCCATGTTACCAGCCAGTTGCCCTGGGAGACTCCCTGTCCACAGCAATCCCAGCTCTATGATCCCTGCCTCCAGTTGTTCTTAAAGCCTCAGGGAGCCCTGGAAACCCCATGGCAGGAAGCTGAGATCAGGGAAGCAGTCCAGCCACACTCCGCTCTGCTCTATGCTCAACAGCCACTCCTTTTAGCTGAGCCAAGTGATGGCAAGCCAGCCAGTGATCCAGCCAGTGTGCAGCCCCCCTGGAGCCCTGTAGGGAGCCACCAGAGGGGTCCATACAGTCCTCCCTCTGGGGCACAAAAGGCCGTGCCCCATCCTGGATCAGGCCCAAGGTCAAGCATCTCCTCAGCCTCTGTTGGACCCTGCTGATAAGAGGCGCAACACCCCTGCATACACCCATCTGGGCACCGCCCAGAAGGCCCAGGGCATCCCCACCCAGCACATGGAGCAGGTCAGGACAAAGGTGAAGACAAAGGTGAAGGAGCTCCAGCAGGGGTGTGTCTGGTTCTGGGATGCTGGCTGGAGTTCAGATGCAGGATGTGCAACCTGCCCACTTTGAGCCTCCCCCACTCCTGAGGGGCAAAGACACCTCCCCTCTGACTGCACCAGTGGACACCACCTATGAGCCCTGCTGCCGGAGCTAGGGGAGGACCTGGAGCACCCTGAGGCCTAACCAGAGCCAGAGGCAGACACAGGGTCTGAGGCCAGTGAGAGCAGCTTGGTGATCATTCTGGTATCAGACCTCTTGACCAGGCCATCTTCTAGGCAACCTGGGACCTGTTCAAGGGACCTTCTGGTAAGCACCCCACACATCACACACCCCAGGGCATGGGGGGCAGGTGCAGATGGGGCATGCTGCAAGGCTTGACAGGCTGGATCCAGCTGGACCTTGATTTGCGGTCCCAGCATGTGCAACCATGTGCATGGCAACTTGTCCCACCCAGGCCCAGCAGGCAGCTCCTGGGCTTGGGCACCAGCTTGTTGCCAGCCTCCTGGGAGGCCAGATGAGCCTCAGGCCCCAGGGCAGAGTGGTCCACCAGCCCCTGGAAAAGATGGAAGCGGGCCAGCCACATGGGAGATGGCCTGACCCAGACACACCGCCAAGGACTGTGGCTTCTGGCACACGGGCATGCCCGCAGGTGACAATCAGCGCCCACTCCCTTGGATGGTGCCATGAGCTGCACACATGTGGGGGGCCCAGGGAAGGCCAGACTATGCCCAGCTCAATCACCACCCAAGTGGGGACCCCTCTGTAGCCACCTGCCCAGCCACTAGCCCATCAAGAGGGATGGCTGCAATGGTCAGCCCATTCTCTCAGGCAGTGTGTAGTCGCCCTGCATCAGAGCCCACTGTGTAGGGCACAAATGCCTGTGCTCCTGGGACATCCCCATCCCTTCACTCGGGAAGGTGGTGGATGCTGCCTACGGTGGGGGGCAGGACCTCGGGGGCTGTGTGGCATGTATGACTAACCATCCCTCCTCCTTGTCTTCTTACAGCTGCACCATCTGAGGGCTGGGCCAGCCCCACCCTGTGCCCGATCCAGTCAGCACCCCCCCCCCCAGCACTGGAGTGAGGAAACCCAGGACCAGCACCAGTACAAGCTGGCATCCCCACCACTGCAAGGGTGAACCTTCACCTGGAGAGGCAGTCACTGGGGGAATGACAACCTCCAGATGGCCCACAGTGTTGCTCTCTGAAGGCTCACAGACCTCCTGGAGCAGTTGCTGCAGGAAGACCAGGAGAGGCAGATGTGGGCATGGGACCAACTGATGCCCCATTTAGATACTGTCACCAGCATCTGGCAGGACCAATTGGCCCAGCCACACATGGTTGCCACACCCACTCCACCTGCTTCTGCCTGTTCCCCCATGTCTGTCCCTGCTGCCCTGCCCCCACAGGTCTTCCCCCAAGGCATGGTGGATCTGGTGTAGTTGGAAATGCCCATGGTCACCCCACTGTTTCCCAGGTTCTTCCTTGTCATGTTTGTCCCCCCTGCCGCTTCCCAGGTCCCTCTGCCATGCCCATCCCCTCCCTGCTCCGCAGGCCCCTCAGCTCCCTGCACCAAGCTTGAAACTGCTGTAGCCCAAGCACTTCCGTACCACCTCTGTACCTCCCCATGTTATCTGCCCCAACCCAGCCCCGATGGGGACTCTGAACCCATGGTGGGAGGAGATCCCAAGACCGACACCACTTGGAGTCCCCATGCAACCTCCTTGGACTGATGCCCTGCACCCCCTTCCTGAGCTCCCCAAACCAAGTTCAGGTGGCCCCACCCCCTGTCCCAAACCCTCCACACTGTATATAGTTATCTGTTCTGGCACATTGTACATAGTTTTGTTCACATTTATTTTGCACAAATTTTCTAAGTTCAAGTAAAATCTTCTTTGTTCTCCACCTTGCATCCCTTTTTATTGGGGACAGGTCATGGAGAGGTGAGGGGATGAAGAGAGAAGTCATGGTGGGGATGGGGTAGGGCTGTGGGCCTGAGGCTACCACCAAGGGTGCCCTAGGGTGGGTCCTTGGGGCCCTGGGGAGAAGGTCTCCCTTAGGGCCTCCCAGATCTGCAGCCCATCTTGATGGGCCTGGCGGATCAGACCTGCTCCTAGGTACTCATAGCCATGGCTGGCATGCATTTCTCACCCCAGGAGGAAGGCCTCTTCCTTTTCCTCCACAATGTTGTGGAGGGCACAGCATGCCACCACAACATGGGGGGACATAGTGCTCCCACACATCAAGATGGGTGAGGAGGAACCTAAAGGTTGCCTTCAGGGGGCCAAAGGCACCCTTGGCCTGCATCCATGCTTGGTTGAGCCGGGCATTAAACAGTTCTTGACTCAGGTCCAGCTTCCTGGTGGAGGGCTTCATGAGCCAGGGCATGAGGGGTAGGCAGCGTCCCCCACAATGCAGAGTGGCATGTTCATGTCCCCAACTGCCAGCTCCCTGTGTCGGATGTAGGAGCCCACCTCCATCCTCTGTCACAGGCTGGAGTTGCAGAAAACTTGGGTGTTGCGTTCCCATCCTGACCACCCGATGTACACATCAAGGAATTTTCCCTGGTGGTCAATCAGGGCCTACAGCACAATGGAGTGATACCTCTTTCTGTTGATAAACCTGACTGTGCTGTAGTCCAGGGCACAGATGGGCATGCCGCTCCTGTCTGTAGCCCCAAAGCAGTAGGGGAACCCTGCCCCCTCCCATCTCCCTTCTACCTCTGAGCTCTCCAAGAGTATGCCCCCCAAAAGCAGCAGGGCTGTGTTGGGGTGGGACGGCATGGTCCCATGGGAATGGGGCTCCTACCCCGACCCCTTGCACTCTCAACCCGCTCTACCTGTGCAGGGCCTGCAGCCCGAAAGTGCCTTCCCTGCACGAGGACAGCCCTGATGGTGGATTTCCCCAGGCCCAGTTGGTTCCTGATGGAGCAGGGGTGGCAAGCTTCAAGAGAGTGATGGAGACCCACTTCGCCAGGGGGGTGGTGGGCCGCAGCCGAATTTCATATCTCCATACTAAAGGGATGAGCCATGTGCAGAGCTCCAGGAAGGTGTCCTGCATTCAAAAGTTCTTGAGCCACTGCTGGTCATCCCACTGCCCCATGACAAGCCAGTCCCACCAGTAGGAACTGGTGTAATACCTCCAGACCTGCTTGGTCACCCAGGGGTAGGGAAGCACACGTAGGCCTATGCAGCAGCCATGGCATGCTCCTCAAAAGCAGTGCGGGGCTGATCCCAGAGGAAGAGGACAGCAGCCAGGATGAGATGCAGCAGAAGCTGCAGCATCTGTATGTGGGGCCCTCACAAACCCCCCGGGAGCTGCTTTGGCACCATGGCTAAATGGAAAGCACAAAATCTCTCTCAGCGACTGTGTGAGCCCTGCACTAGCTATGCGTTCCCTCAACGAGGTAGGCAAGCCTCAGCATGGGCAAGGAATGGGTGTGTAGGGGGCTTTTTAATAAAAGCCTCACCTGGGCTCTTGGAATGGCTTGCCAGCCATGTGACCCTGTGTGACAGTGTTCCGGGGGCCATTCTGTTGAGAGAGCAGCCAGGCAATGTGGCCACTCTCTTGTCGACAGAATGGATTGACAGAGCAATGCACTTTCGTGTGCGGCAGCAATCTGTTGACAGAAGTTTTCTGACAGTAACTTCTGTCAACAGATCACTGTAGTGTTGATATAGCCTATGGTGGTAGATTTAGAGAAAGAATATGCAAGTATGTTTTAAACAGACATTTTCAGATGTTCGTAGTTATCTTAAGTACTGGTTGTTGCACAGACTTCTAAAATTAAGTTGTGTAAGTATAAATCTACTAAAATAGCCAAATTTCATCTCCACATTAATTCTGAATCACAGATTTTCATGTCTGTAACTGAAATAAGATGCAGCACTTAACTATCAGGATATTCAATATGGCAGAATTATGTTTTATTAGAGTGCTGTATATTTTGCAGCTTTGCGGGAAACAGAATGAATGTCTTTGCTTTCTGTACAGTTCTTTGCCTGACAATGTGAAAAAAAAATCACATTTTAACATTGAAAGCTACAGTACTGAATAACAAATAGGTTTGTATGCATACCACTTCCATGTTGTGGTTAACACTTGTGCTTTAAGCCCAGCAGCTCAGATTTGGGGCTGTTAAACAATCAAGACAGTCAGTTTGAGCCCTGAAATTTTCTTAGAAGCTTCCCACCTTTTCTTTCCAGCTGCCCAGTTTTGGCTAATTATTTAATTTAGGATAGAAGTGCCTTGTAGTTTATTGCTGCTGACTAGATAACATGAAGTGAGTGAAGAGCCACTTGCCAAGAGACTAGTGTTCTGGGTAGATGGAAGTGAGAGATGGCTGGTGGTGCTGGTACACAGGCTGGAGTGTCAGTACAGTTAGTGAAGATACTTGTAGTTTCTGGTCCTATTGGGCTACTGGAGATGCTAGCAATATGGTTGCAGCTACTTAACAGGTCCCAGTGGAGTTTTGGAGCTTTAATACTTTTGTGTCTTTTTGGCTTGGCGAATTTTTTTTCTGGTTATATTTGAGAACCATTGATGGGGAAATACTGAAAATTGTTGGGTAGTTTGTTTTTTCCAGGAATTGTCAGGAGTTAAGGGATCCTGGCTCGGAACAAGAATAAGAATAAATTCCCCAGAGAAGTCCAAAAACTGCATGGAGTTGGTTGACAATTATTTGGGGGCATGTAGCAGTTTGTGACTCGCTGCTGTGGAGCCTCCTGCTGGACACTACAGGAATTAGCTCTGTCTAGCCTCAATGAACCCTCTCCTGGTAGCATCTCTCTTGCTATTACTTTTTTGTCCATTCTCCACCACTTGCCAGGATCTGAATCCCCTCCAGAGCATGGCACCCTTCCCTTAGGGTACTCTCCCACAGCAGTGTTGCCATGCTTTGAAGTCTTTCCCTCCTAGGGAACCCCAACTTCCGGTACCCACCTTGCCTCAATGACCCACTCACTGCCAGTCATCATCTAGTCTCTGTCTCCCGGGCAAAGTGCAGTCTGAAGTGGATACCCATCATTGGCAAAGAGGTGCAAAACATCTGCCTTCTTTTGCCTTTGCTGCCTCCCTGTAGCCCCAGTACCTTCCGGGGCCCCTGTCTGTGGGCCACAGCCTGGTGTTTATTCAGGTCTGATCTCCCCTAGCTCCCCCAACCTTCCCCCAGCACTGCTCTGTCCAAAATACCCTGTCCTAGCAAGCAGCTAGGTCCCTCTTCCTCCAAAGCTGGAGTGAAAGTGAGCACCTTCTGGCACTTTTAATACAACCCTGCCAGGCTTTTATTGGTTGCCTCGAGCCCTTTCCTAATTGGATCCCAGCCTCAGTCCTCTCTCAGGGCTGTTTGAACCCCTTCCATTCCAGCGCAGTGTCACAGTGCAATATTGGTGTTTAAAGAGGACAGCTTAGTATTCTGATACTTGCTGTAGACCATTTTTTACTGTACAAAATTAACTGTCCTCTGAGGGGTCACTGCTATGTCTGGCTTTTCAATTTTGTTTTTATAGCAGCTTTTATCACCCTTGACAGTTATTTGGAGATGAAATAGTGATGTGTTAAATTAAAAACTGTGTTTAAGCTCTGTGGTGAGTTTGGGGACTCAAAAATTGTAGGTTTTTTTTCTTCATTTACTAGAAATTGCAAGGACTTTCTAGAATCTGAAATTGATTCTGTTAAATGAGATTTTCTACAGTTAATAAATGAAATATTACATTAACTCATAAATCAGAGCTAAAGAAAACTATACAAAAGTCAAGAATCTTCCAGATTTGAGATATCAAAGAAAACTGGAGGACCCAACTTTGCTTGGTTTTACACCAAGGTATTTTGGTCTAATTATTGATTCAAAATTTGATCCACTGATTATAATGGGGAAAAGAACTTCAAATTCCAGGCTCTGAGGCCTATTTATAAAACAGATTCAGTAGGGAAATCAAGGTAGTTCCCAAGATGAATGTTATACCTTCCATTTGTTTTTCAAACTGCAATGGTGATTTATTATTTATATTGGCCTAGAGACTGAAAATGTGACAGTAACTTTCTAAATACAGAGGACTACTCATTCATGCCTTGAAGAGTGTATAGTCTTAAAATAATGAGTACCAACAATGATAAAAATGAATGATAGTTTTAGCATGACAGAAAAGGGAAGTTTTTCTTTCGACATGGGTCCATGTATTCCTTGATATTACCAAAACAACTCACTGGAGAATTTGTGGATTCCTTTTTATAAAGGAATATTTCTCCACTAGTTAAATTGTAGTTATGCTCATTCTAGATGATTTAGGTGGTTGCTGGGCAATGCCTTTCTGCTGGAGCTGGTTGGAAATTTTTCATTAGAACAAAATTTGAATGGGAGAGAAACAGGGGAATTTCAGTCAAATTTTAGTAATTGTTCCCAATGTTTCTGATCAGTTCTACTTTCTCACTATGAAACAATGTAAGGCCCTGGTTCAGTAAAACAGTTCAGAACATGCTTAACTTTAAAAATATGTGTTTCTTCAATTGAAATAAATAGGTCTATTTCTGTGATTAAAATCATGCACATCCTTAGCTGCATTGCTAAGATCAGGCCTAAAGATATAAAAGCAAGTTACTGGTATTTTAATATTAACAGAGAGGGAGCCATGCTAGTCTATATACTATCAAAACAAAAAGCAGTCAAGTAGCACTTTAAAGACTAGCAAAATAATTTATTAGGTGAGCTTTCGCAGGAAAGTGGATCTGAAGTGAAGTGAAGTGAAGTCCACCAAAGCTCACTTAATAAATTATTTTGCTAGTCTTTAAAGTGCCACTTGACTGCTTTTTGTTTTGATAGTATTTTAATATGTTCTCTTTGTCTGAGAAACTGATATGGTAGTCTTGCTCACCACCTATTTCCATTTAAAAGGTCCCTCAGCTTTAATATGGAATACTTGGCTACACTACAGCAAGCTGGACCTAAATTCTGTGGCAAAATTGCTGCAGTGTAGTGCAGATAGAGAGAAAATTTTACAGTAGCTTTCTTTAAACTTAAAAATGAAGTGCTCAAGACTGGGAGTTTTCAAAGGATCTTACAGTAGGCAGGTACCTAACCCCAATCATATTTTAATGGTGTTTTGGTGTGCCAGACACTCATAGGGTCCTTTTCAAAAGTCCCATCGGCTACGTCTACACGTGCACTCTACATCGAAATAGCTTATTTCGATGTAGCGACATCGAAATAGTCTATTTCGATGAATAACGTCTACACGTCCTCCAGGGCTGGCAACGTCGACGTTCAACTTCGATGTTGGGCAGCACCACATCGAAATAGGCGCTGCGAGGGAACGTCTACACGCCAAAGTAGCACACATCGAAATAAGGGTGCCAGGAACAGCTGCAGACAGGGTCACAGGGCAGACTCAACAGCAAGCCCCTCCCTTAAAGGGCCCCTCCCAGACACAGTTGCACTAAACAACACAAGATCCACAGAGCTGATAACTGGTTGCAGACCCTGTGCATGCTGCATGGATCCCCAGTTGCAGCAGCAGCAGCCAGAAGCCCTGGGCTAAGGGCTGCTGCACACGATGACCATAGAGCCCTGCAGGGGCTGGAGAGAGAGCGTCTCTCAACCCCTCAGCTGATGGCCGCCATGGCGGACCCTGCTATTTCAATGGTGCGGGACGCGGATCGTCTACACGTGCCCTACTTCGACGTTCAACTTCGAAGTGGGGCGCTATTCCCATCCCCTCATGGGGTTAGTGACTTCGACGTCTCGCCACCTAACATCAATTTCAACTTCGAAATAGCGCCCAACAAGTGTAGCCGTGACGGGCGCTATTTCGAAGTTGGCGCCACTACTTCGAAGTAGCGTGCACGTGTAGACACAGCCATTCTTATGTAATTAAATATGAAATATTTATATTCAAATCTTCTGATATTATTTCCCACATTTTCATTTTGTGCTCTGAAAAAAAATAAAACACACAACCACATCATAGGAATTATCAGTGTGAAAATGAAGATTTTGTTATTTGAGGAATCGTGGGAGACAGTTTGGGATTGTGGGGTAAGCATGTTAGTTAGATGTTTCTCTTTAAATGATGATGAGTGAAGAATTTTAACAATGTTAGCCCACGTAGTCATCTTTAAGTTTCAGATTCACCAGCATTTTGAGATGAATGAAACATTTTATACCCCAGAATTATGACTGCCCACAGACAGATAAGACCACATCAATTTATACTTAGTGCACATTTACTATATATTTCACAACCATAAGGCCTAGAAACATTTTTAATAGAAGCTTGGATTCTGGAACATATCTCTGTCACAAGGGTTGGTTGGTGTAGCAAATTCTCTGGTCAAGAAATTGCAGAATGCCAAAGATATAGTTTTGAACAGAAATGATCAGATTTAAGCATAATACAAAAACAAAATGGATCTTTTCTAACAAAGAATAAATATGTTAGAAACCATATTAAGATCTGCCTACTCTAATAGTGCATTTTTCACTTCTCGTTATAATAGTCTATAATCCCTATTTGTCTGACAATTTTGGAATATCAATTATGCCTTCTAATGTGTGTTTACTTTCTCAGGGTTGTGTTTATCTCTGACTGCTATATTTTAAAAGTTGTCATAGTCCCCAAACTATTGTGTTAATAGAAGACATTAAAAATCTTTGCTGTAATTTAGGGATTACATATAAATTTTAAATACCACATAGGCTATTTAGAGGATAATTTCAACACAGTTTATTTTCATTCAATTTGCATCTAATTATCAATGCAATAATGTAAAATAAATTAAAGTTGTTCCTCTTAATATTTATGTTTATTTTCATGTTGCATTTTTTTACTTGACTTTAAAATAATTAAAAATATTTTGGACCATTTTCTTGTCCTTGTTCTTGTTGATTCAATGTGGGAGCATGTGAATGATCCGTTAATGTAGAAAATATCATGCTATACTTCGCTACCCTACTGCAGCACTAATTTGTTCACCTGAATCAAACTGGAAAAGTAATAAATGGTAAGGAATCCCTCTTTCTGAAACAAAAATAAAGGTTATTACTTGCAACTTTTAAATCCAGTGATCAAATCAGCTATTTATTACTGAGAATAAAAGTATTGCAGGGAGGGGTAGTCCAGTGATTTGAGCACAGGCCTGCTAAACCCAGAGTTGTGAGGTCAATCCTTGAGGAGGCCATTTAGGGATTGAAGCAAATGTATGTCAGGGATGGTGCTTCGTCCGGGCAGGGGACTGGAGTAGATAACCTCTCATGGTCCCTTCCAGCTCTAAGAGATGTGTATCTCCAATCCCCTTTCTATTTCTTTTACAAAATATTAAGGTTAGTCAAGAACAATCTGTACTGTTTCCCCACACAGATTTCTAATAATGCTAGAGTAGATGCTGGAGAGTCTTTAGAAATGCAGACATTTACGTAGAGTAACAAATGATGGAGGGACAAACTTTGTGTTATAGGACACTGAAAAGTAGAAGGTGGTGCTTTAATCATTCTTCACTATTGAGGTCTTCTGCCCTTCATAGAAGTCTCAGCATTTCTGGACTGCTTATCCAAATAGAACTCAGAACCCAAAAACATGTGAAGAAAAGTACATATATTTGTAGTAGCCCCTCACAAGATGGAGAGTAATTTATCTCCAGGCAGCATCATCCTTCCTAAGAGACTGCTCTGCCTAACGTGCTTTTAAAAGTTAGGTGCAGTTGCCCTTTAATCTTTTTGGAATGTGGGGGTAAGAGGAAGATTCTTCTGGAATGTGGGGATAGGAATAAGTTTCCTGTGGACCTTACTTCCTAACTTCCAAATACAGTAGCTCCTTTCTCTAGTGAAATTGGTTCATGCAGACACCATGTTTATAGAGGTCCTCACTGTTGTCGCAAAACATCCATATAACTTGTCACAGCACCATTTAAGTACTTGTGGAGATAGACTGGGATTAAATTGCTGTGTGTTTTCCTAATATTCTAAATAAGGAATAATATGCAGGATTTCACTATTTTATTCTTTTTCATCCTGAAAGTTTTGTCAACATGCAGATATGTATTTTGTATACTGAAGAGTTTATTTTATTTTTAATCTTCTGTTCAAGTAAATATGGCTAATTTAAAGATTACAGAAGAATAAACAATTATCTGAAATTGACGTTGTTATCCATTTCCGTGGAATTAATCTTTTGGCCAATTTTATCTTTTCAATGTCATATTTAATCTTTTCATGCATCTGATGAGACAGGTCTTTCCTCCAAAATATCTGTTAGTCTATAAGGTGCCACAGGACTTCTTGTCATTTTCTCTATAGAGTGATCCACTTTTTGTTTAAAATTAACTTATGAAAACAAATGCAAAAATATTCACCTGCCTATTTTGGAAATCATTCAGCATGCTTTTTGATATCCTAAATTAAAAGAAATGTATTGTTTGAAGTCAGTTACTTTATTTTGCTACGTTAATATAAATAATCATTTTGAATGAAACAAATTATTCATTGAGTTATAACAGTATATTATTTGTAACAGTCAATTATTGCAGAAAGCTCTTATGCATTGCTTCCTCTTTGTGTATATGTGGTCGCATGTAGGAGATCTACAAGAAATCTAACTAAATTTTATACTGCAAAAATTTATCAGTTAGAATTATGATGTCTCTACTCTCAAAATGATCTTTTGGTATCACTCAACTGCTGGTGGTTAAAATTGTATGAGTATTGTCACAACCCACTCCTGTTTTCAGATGCCTATAATTAGTGCTATGCTACTAGATAGTTTTGTTTTGAAAAAGTTTGTGGAAATATTGTTAGGTTACAATTTGCAGGGATTCAGATTGATATAGTTTTACTTTGAGCTTTTAGGTTTGAATTAACTTAAAACCTCTAAGAAACTTACTTGACATGGTAGTTCATATGTTGTGGTACAGAAGCAAGCATATTTTGTACTGCTATTTGAATAATCTTCAATTTTTGAAAATTCAGAGTTGTTCATTAAACCAATTTTGTGTGAGCAATTTATGAACAGTTCTAAGAACATGATTTGAATTTCAAATTTATAACAATCTGAGGCAAGATGAGTAATGTTGCCTGGAGTTTTGTTGGGCACATTTCTCTCAGCTTGTCCAATGACAATGTATATTTACAAAGCCTAAGAATATAAAAACAACCATATTGGGTCAGCTCAAAGGTCCATCTCACCCAATATCCTGTCTTCTAACAGGGGCTAATTCAGGTGCCCCAGAGGGAATGAGCAGAACAGGTAGTCATCAAGGCTGTGTCTACACTACAAACTTACTTCAAAGTTAACTTCAAAGTAAGGGGCTACTTTGAAGTAGCTTGAAGAGTGCGTACACATGCTTTTCCTTACTTGGAAATTAACTTTGAAGTAAAGGTGGCTAACTTTGCAGTCGCTACTCTTTCCCAGGAATGGAGTAGTGCCCTACTTAGAAGTTTACCTTCAAAGTAAGGTGAGTGTAGACATTCTGCACTCACTACTTCAAAGTAAGGAGTCTGCCAAGGAGGCAGCCCCCTCCTGGAGTACAGAGACAGCCTGGCCAACCCAGGCAGGGCTCTATAGTCCCTGCTGGCTGCCTTAAAGGAAGCAGTTCCCCAGAAGCCCCAGGATGGAATCTGATACTGTGCCACAGGCAGGGGCAGCATGAGCTGTCCCTTGGACTGCCCCTGTTTGAAGCACCAACCAGCCTCCATATCCCACCTGGGCAAGGGTCATGCCAAAAGGGACCCTCCTGGTCTGAGGGGGAGCTGAAGGACCTCCTTGTTCTGTTGAGGGAGGAGGAGGTCCTTCGGCAAACTGGCACCTGCCGGCTCAATGTGGAGGCCTTTGACAAGCGGGCTCGCAGCCCAAGGCCACCCCAGCCACACTGGCAACAGCATCAGGATAAAGGTCAAGGAACTGAGGTAGGCATATTGCAAAGCCTGTGATGCTGCCAGCCAGTCTGTGGCACGGCCTGTGCACTGCCCCACAACAGGGAGCTGCACAGGCTCCTGGGGCCAAGGGAGGTGGTCACCCTGGAGCACCTTGTGGACACTGCAGGTGCCCCCACTTCAGACAGTGATGATGAGGCAGGCCCCTCCAGCACCACTAGCAGCCCACGTGGACTGGCCCACAGAGACTGAGGGCAACGATTAGGGCTTCAGCGACAGGACCCTCGTCATCACCCTCCCCTTTGGGACACCTAGCTGAGCCTCATCAAGCTGAGAGCCTCACCTGAGCCCCTGGAGGTCACAGCCGGTACGTATGGGGTGAGTGCGATGTTGCAAGGGCCAGGGATGGTCCCCCCGGAACAGCCCCGTAGCCCACACGCCTGGGGACAGGGAGGGAACATGGCCCAACCCTCACTAGGCAGGAACCTCTGGGCACCTGGGACCCTATGAGGCTCACAGGCTATTGGGTGGCAGGCAAGCAGAGTGCGGGGACAGTGGAGTGATGGCCTTGGCCCCCCCTGGGGTTGGGACCCAGCACTCTCAGGCCATCCCCCCATCCCCTTCTGTCTCCACACGTCCATCATTGGGAAGCTGCCACAGCCCGCCAGAGTGGGCCGCTGTCCCAGGGGACCGTGAGGCCATTGCCCCAGCCTGCATTCCCCTGCAGCCACAGCCAGGCATCCTGGAGATGACACTGGAGGAACAAGGAGGTGGCCATCAACCAGGGGGTCATGCTGGAGATGACCGGGGTGCTCCAGGACTGGCTGGCGATGGAGTAGGATGTGTGAGTATGGGTGGCTGGCAGCCTGGATGCCATGGCCCAGGTCCTGGATGCCTTGGATGCCTGGATCCCTTGGCCGCCCACCTCACTCAACCTCCCCTCCCCACCAGACTGGCCCACAGCTGCCCCTTTGGCATCCACCCCCCTGAAGGCGCCCACTGCATGGCAGACCTGTCACTGGCCCCCTGCATTGGGCTGGCTGGGTGGCTGCTGGACAGGGTGGGCGCACCTGACCCAGCCCCAGTGCCTACCCCCGCACATCCTGGGGAAGCTGAGCCTGCAGCACCCCCACCACAGCCCTATCCCCCTCTGGTCCCAGCCCTGTCACAGCCCCGCAGGGAGCCCTGGACCTGGGGTGGTAGGGGCAGCCGTAGCCACTGTGGCTCCCGGCCCCCCACACCCTTGGGTGACAGACCCTTCTCCCATCCCATCCTCCCTCCTAATTCAGTTCCCCAACCTAGCCCCACTCCCAGTTCAGTTCCCTGCACCTATCCCCCCATTCCTTTGGAGACCATTCCTCCCATGCACTGTAAATAGTCTAACACAATCTTCTGTTTTGGTGTCCAATTATATTTATTCCCCAAAGTAAAGTTTATTGTTCCCACCCTAACCCCATGACCCTGGTGTGTGGTGGGAGAGTGGTGGTGGGGGTGCAGAAGGGGGTGCGTTTGGTGGGGGATTGTGAGAGGTGAGGGAGTGGGGGAGCCTGTGGTGCAGAGTGTGGCTGGGAGGGTCAGAGCAGGCCCTGCATGAAGGCCTGGCACAAGGCCTCCTGGACTCTGATCCCTTCCCGTTGGGCCTTGCAGAACAGGGCAGCAGGCGGCTGGTCATACCCAGCTCCTGGGTCTGTAGTCCAGCCCTGGATAAAGGGCTTACGCTGGCCCTCCTCAAGATTGTGGAGGGCACAGCAGGCAGTGATGACCAAGGGGACGTTTGGGAGGCTGACATTCAGCCTGGTGGGGATGCTGCAAAATCTCCCCTTCAGCCTCCCAAATGCCCACTCTACTGTGCCCCTTGCATGGTTGAGGCAACTGTTAAAGGTGTCCTGGGCTGGCATGGTGTGAGCCGATGCCCAGGTGCCAGCTAAGGGTCTGGTGGGGCAAAGGGGGTGATGCCACACCAGCAGCTACGCTAAGCAGCCAGGGCAGGCTGGGTTCTTTGGTTTGTGTTTAGTTCGGGTAGAGCAGCAAGAGGAAAATTACACTTAGAGAGGCTTTAACAGTTACTTTTTATTTATACAAAGATGGAAACAATTTAACTAAGACAAGTGATCAAAGTACCACAATTGTGAATTTTTGTTTATAACTTTACTAACAGTTAATAGGAAACCGCTGGCAGCGATTTTACAACAGAAGTGGCTGCTGCTTGTAAAAGGGGTTTTAAACTGACCGCTCAATTTATGAATGAAACCAAGATGGCCGCCGAGTGAGTGACAGGATGATGATTTTTCTCGTGGTTACTAATGTTTACAGAAGGTAATTGCTGACCGCAGCTTGCCAGTTAAGGTAAGGTAAGGACCCCCTGTGGTTTGATAGGCAAGATAGTGATTTTCTACAGTTCTGTGTAAAAGATAGTGGAGGATCGCAGTGTTCTAATAGCTCAAAGGGGTAAATGCGTTTTAAAGATAAGGTAAGGGCTTTCCGCCGTTTGAGTGACAGGCTAATGGTTTTTATCAGTTTATAGCCCAAAACAGTTAGTACCCGCGGTTTTTAAAGGGGAAACAACACAATTTAACTTTAGAAAAGGTTTAGACAAACTAGCTAGCTTAAACTAATACAAGTAATGTGTACACAAGAAAGGCCTGTTGCACGTGTGATTTTCACCCCTGCCTCTTAGACCTGGTGGAACCAGAGTCTTTCCCTCTATTCCTATAGGAAAGAAGTGTAGTACAGGTGTAATTCTCACCCCTACCTCCTAGATCCGGTGTGACCCAGAATCTTTCTCTCAATCCCTCGGGAAGAAGTAGATACGAACCAGGCGTCCCCAGTCTCGGGAGTTAATTCCAGACCTGACCAGCAGGTGTAGGTGATTGAAACTCAAAGGGGGGGTGGTCTGCCAAGCCCCTTTATACCCCTTTTGTCACGTATGCTTCTTCCTGGTCTTAAGTGGCCAATTGGGAGGAATATGTTTGAACCCAGGTTTCCCAGGGAAGGTGCAAGGCTCAGTTTGCACCTGTGAATTGTGGACAATTGGGCACCTTTGTAGGTGATGGGCAGGAGTTCCCCGTTCTTCCTGGGGAAGTGATCAAGGCATGTCAATCACCGAGATCAGCCAGAAGGGCGGCCATTAGTTAGCCCATTCACTGTCTGGTTTTTGTGTATAGTAGAGAGGCTGGGCGAGACAGCACACCTGCGTTCCCAGGACATCAAAGGCTACCTGTCTCCCCTGCTTGTTTCTCTCTCTGTCTCTCCCAGTGGGGGGAGAAGAAGAAAAGGCCAAATGGGGGGTTCATGTCTGACTACACATGGTGCATCCAGTATAGAGCCGCATAAGCCATGGGTGCAGCAGGTACGTCGCCTCAGCCACGATGCAGGGGGCATTGTGATGTGCCCGAGGGGAAGTTCCTGTGGAGGGACATACATGCCCTCTTGCATCTGGCTTCCCAGCCACAAATTCCGGAACACCTGGATATCATGGGCTCTGCCCGGCTATCCCACGCATACGCCCAGGAAATGGCCCCTCGTGTCCACCAGGGCCTGAAGTACCACCGAGTGGTACCCTTTCCTGTTAATATAGCTAACCTCGCTGTGGTTCAGAGCCCAGATCGCCACATGCATCCCGTCCAGGGCTCCAAAATATTGAGGAAGTCCAGGTCCACAAACACGGCGAGGGCAGCATCCAGATCCACCGGGGTGACGATGCATCACAGGAGCACTGTGTTGATGGCTTGGACGACCTGCGGTGGGGAGGAAGACACATCCATGAAGGCCTGACTGGGAGGCTCCCCTTCCCACTTCCCCCTTCCCCCTACCCAGTAGCCCCCTCCCCAGGTGGGGAGGTGGACTTACCTCGATCAGCACCACTCTGACAGTGGCCTTGACAACTCGAAATTAGTGGCCAACGGACTTGGTTGTTGGGGGTGGCCAACTTCCATAGTGTGATGGCCATTCTCTTCTGCACCAGGAGCGCTGGCCACATCTGTTTGTCCCAGTGCTGGAGAACTGGGGTGAGCCAGTGGCAGAGGTCCTCAAATGTCTGTCACATCATGCGAAATTTCCTCAGCCACCACTTGTCGTCCCAGTCCTCCAGCACCAGCCAATCCCACCACTTGGTGCTGGTGGCGAAGGCCCTCCAGTGCTGGACTGGGGGACAGGGGAAAGGCATCATGGCGGTGGCCAGGGCCTGGAGGGTGGGTCCCATGTGGATGACCTGGCTGCACCACTGAAATAGCAGGACAACCAGCAGCATGGCCAACACGCTGGCCAGGGTGGAGAGGACATTGTGCTCAGGGAGGATGTGAGCTGGCATGTTCTCCAGCTTTTCTCCCCAGCACATGCTCTTCTGCTGTCCACAGTCTGGTAGCCTGGAGCACGTGCAGGGTGGGGGTGTTGAGAGGGACCCTTGAAGGGGTCAGATAGTTGCGAGCCTGGAAGGGCTTGTCAGCCATGCAGCCCACTGCCTGCATCATCTCCTGGCCCCTTACTTACTTACTTACTTACTTACTTACTGGCTCCTTTCTACTTACTTGTGTGTAGACATTTTACTTTGAAGTGGGGGAGCTTACTTCAAAGTAAGACAGGGTGTTTTTTCTGTGTGGACGCTCTTCTTCGAAGTAAGCAACTTTGAAGTTATTTTGCAGTGTAGACATAGCCCAAGTGATCCATTAGCTGTCACCCATCAGTTTCCAGGAAAAAGAGGCCAGGGAAACCATCCCTGCCCATCCTGACTAATAGCTTTTGATGTACTTATCCTCCATGAATTTGTGTAGCTATTTTCTGAACCTTGTGAAGTCCTGGCCTTCACAACATCCTCTGGCAAGGCGTTCCACAGATTGGCTGTGTGCTGCTTGAAGAAATACTTCCTTTTGTTTGTTTTAAACTTGCTATCTATTAATTTCATTTTGTGACCCCTAACTCTTGTGTTATGGGAACAAGTAAATAACTTTTTTCTTACTTACTTTCTCTGTGCCATTCATGATTTTATAGACTTTTAACATATCCCCACTTAGTCATTTCTTTTCCAAGATGAGAAATCCCATTCTTTTTTATCTCTCCTCATATGGAGCCACTTCATACCCCTAAACATTTTTGTTGCCCTAATCTTCCAATGGCAATATATCTTTTTTTTTTTATGAGGCGACTGAAAAAAAAGTTAGATAAAAACACAAAGAATTGCTTCCCTGGCATTCAGTTTAAAGGTTACAGTGTACAGGAGGGTACGTCAGACAGCCTAAGAAATCCCACACTAAAGCCAAAATAAAAATAATCTGATCACTTCTGACTAAACATTTCCTTCTACTTGCATATCTGTATGCCCAGATTTCCTTGAGGCCTGGCTGTTTACTGACTTTTTTTAAGCCTACTCAGGCTTAACCATCTCTTTGTCTTTCTTCTTCAGCCACACAAAGAAAGACTCCTCAGCAGGTAAGTGCTTCAGTTTACAAAATCCCAGTCTCTCTTCCCATTGGCTCACCTGGCTGCTTGCCAGCAAAGAACCCACTCTCTCTGGGTTTAACGCTTTACAAGCATTCGTTCATGAAAACTACACCTATGTGTATCTAGATACCTTGAGAGATCCGCAAGCTTTGCATCAGGCAGGCAAGTCTCATTTATGTACCCTCTGCCACTCTTAGCTGCTCCAATTCAGCCACCCTGGTCTCCAAAGCCTGTACAAAATATCTGAGGATCAGGAGCTTCTTGCACATATATACCATCTGTCCATAGGGCAGGTAATAATACGTGCTACATAAGGTGCAATAGACTGGATAGCCCCAGTTCTGCTTCTGGGCTTCTGCCTACGTTCTCTTTTAACTCCTGGTGTTAATTCCTTTCTTGATTTTTTTTTTTGAAAAGCAGGTGGCTTTAATGTCAGTTTAAACAAATTTGAAGAATGTTAAGTGTATTTCACCTCCATCATACAGTCCCTCTCAAAAGTCCTGTTAGCTGCTCCTGTTTGCTAGCTCCTCTGCTTAGAAGTGGTCTTTGTGAAGTTCTGACCTTCCTGAGTAGCCCTGCCCCTGATTAAGATTTGATGGTTGTTAAAGGGATTAGGTATCAAAGTCGTATTAAGAGGCACCCAGCTTTGCGTAGCAGACTGCTTGCCTGAGCATGCAGTCCTCCAAACAAACAAGCTCAGCAGGCAGTATTTTTCAGGCAAGCAGCAAGCGCACTACAAACACACACTACAGACGACCACTTACACCAAGGGTCAAGTAATTGCTTGTCCTTCACCTGGAGAACTCCTTTGCAGAACTCCCGTTAGCTGGTGCTGTTCCATGTGTTGGAGAGGAAGAAAATTCATTTCACCTAAATTTTTCAGCATGCATTCATATTGCTGCCTGTGGTCTGGTATGGCACTGCAACAGAGCCCCCTCTGGCCAAGTAGAACTGTGCTCAAGAGGTTGCCAGTTTGGCAGGGAAGTCAGCCAGTTCCTCTTGTCAGAGTCCTGCTGGGGCTTGGTTCTACCTCCTTATTCTTGGTGGGTCCTGGTGCCCAGGAGGTCTGAAAACTCCCTCAGCACTTACATTTCTTAGGGATTGTAACAGAGAAGGAGCTGTGTTAGTCTACATAGTATCAAAACAAGAAAGTAGTCAAGTAGCACTTTATTTTGTTAGTCTTTAAAGTGCTACTTGACTGCATTTTTGTTTTCTTAGGGATTGGTAGGCAAACACTGAGTTCAAGCTCAGAGTCTGAAGCAAGACAGGTAGAATTGGGGCTCAACTTTTCTCCTGTGCCCAAGCTCCTTCCAATCTCCCCAGGTTTCCACAGACTTTTCATCTTGTTGGTTGGTTGCCTCTTCCTAGGGTGCTGTTTCTGGGTGGCTTCTTAAACAGCTAGCTGGAAGGCATTTCCTTCTTCACTCTGCTTGCTCTTGTGGTAGACACCCCACCCCTCTGCTTCTCAGCTTTTGTTCACTTTGTGGTGAGGATGCCAATCCACCTTGGCCAGCAGTACTTGCATTAACCGTTGATTGTTGGCCAGCCATTGGGTACATACACCCCAGGACAGTGACAAAGTAAATCCAGTGTTTCAGCCCTAATGCTCTTCCTGAAATGGGTATGTCAACCCCAGTTTAAGCTGGTGCCATGAATTCTTGGTGCAAGCCAGAAGCAAATCTGGCAGTCCAAGTGATTACCCTGATCTGTTTCCATATCACCACAGGGGTTCTCCCAAATTCTGTTAAGCAGCAGGAAATGAACCTTATTACCATTCTGTGATAAATTACATATTCATGTAGCTAGCTGTCATAACAAAGTACATCGAACTTACTTTGGCTCAGTCATGAAAAATGGTTCTAATTATAATATTACAAAAATGACGTGTGAAGTTATTGACAGTAGACAGAAAAAGTCTTGTTTTTACTAACCGTAAAATTACAGCAATACTACTATTTTCAGATGAATGGAGAAATACTTATAATGAATTATTCGATATTTAATTATGTGCATGCGTTATTTTGAAATTGAAAATATTTTATATCATTTTTACTTCTACTGTTATCATCATTTAAAGGTTTAAAAAAATTCCTGGAACATCATTGTAACTAGAAAGTGTATTTTTTAAAGATTTCATATGTAATAGATTCCTGCTTCTGAATCTTGGTTCCCTCACAGCAATTATGCTAGCACATGTATGCAGAATCATTTACAACCCCTGAAAAAAGACAACCTTTATCAGTTGAGGATTTCAGCTCTACTTCTAATCATATTGTCTGGAATGTATCAATATTTACAACCTTATCTCTACTTTTATGCAATTTTAATTATCTGAGAATATAATCTAAAATTAGTAAAAGTCCTCATTGGTTCCTGCTTTCTGATTCTAGTCCTATGACATCCCTCACCAAATAAGAGTATAATCAAACTACAGTGTTGTTTGCAACTACTTATTTCCCCACACATTATTTAATTATTTTCCAAGGTTAAAAAAAGATAATGGGGGAGATTCTGTCAGGTCCCTATAGAAAAATAAAACTCTTCCCATATTTCTGCAGTACCAGAAAGAGTATATTGTAGTACTGATAATTCCTGGGCCCCTTTTGCAGCTGTGCCTCCTGACAGAGATTTTATTTATCAATTTTATTTTGCAAATATGTTGTCTGGGTAAATTGTAGGACATTGAAGCCATGTCTACATGGCAGAAGCTATTTCGGGATACTGCACTATCCCAAAATAGCTGCCCACATGTATGCAACGTACCCGTTGTCTTAAAACCATTTTCCACACAATGGGCATGCTATTGTGAAATCCCTGTACACCTCATCCCATAAGGAGTACAGGGATGCCTCGAAATAGGGCTTTATTTCAGCATGTGGTGACATTCAGACAGTGCCACATGCCAAAACAGCCTATTTCAAAATCTACTTATTTTGAACTTAGGGCGCTGCGTAGACATAGCTGAGTGTTAACACTAATCAAATGGTGCTGCTTGTGGAGTCCAACACCAACCAGTGCCATTGTAGCAATTAGCTAGATTTAACTGTTTGAGAAAAAGATAATTTCAGACGTATGTTAATTATTAGAATTGTCACTATGAATCACTATGAGGATTTGTGCCATTAGCTTTTAGCAAGCAACGAAAAAATTGTTTTGAACTCAATGACATTTTCAAGAATAGACATGGTCAGGATCATTCATGCACCCGACTTGTGATGCTTCCCAGGGGTGCTCAAGGCTGAGGCCCCTCACTACCATCTGTATTTAGTGTGAACAAGCCTCGGCTGTGTCTGCTGAGAGTCTGCTCCCCGACTCCACCAGTCAAAGGCGAAACAAGGATTCCGCTAAGCCTACTCTATCCTTTCTCTTTCTCTGCAGGTTAGTAATAGACACTGTCCAACCTTAAGACAGACCTCTAACTCTAAGAATCACCCTGGAGCGTAAGTGCTGGAACTAGGAATGCAGTTATCTCCCTGACTTGAAGCGCTTTCCATTATATAGAGGTTTTCCTGTTTGGTTCACTGGCTCTCCATGCCCCCACTTTACAAACTGTCCAGGCACCTGGAATGTCTAGCCCATTCCGAGGGACATTCACAATAACTACAATTTTGCTGCTCTCAGAGAAGCGGTATACCCCAAATTACTGCTCCAATTAACACACAGTGAGTAGGTTTTTTTACAGTGAAAACAAGAAAAAAATTGATTAACAAAGAAGAGATTCAAAGGTTTGGAAGTAGAAATACTGGAAGCAAATGATTATGTATAAATATAAATATATTTTTTAGAACTTAGACTCCTAATTTGTGTGATTGCACATGTCCATTCCACTGTAGATGTGGATGTGCCCAATCCACAGACATTAGAGATTTTTTTCTCCTCAGTGGTACCTGTCAGGGTGGCTTGATTGTCCTCTGTCATCACATGCCACCATATGCTGCTATAACAGAATGGAGTTCCCTGATCCACCTCCATTTCTTGCCACTGGTGATGGCAGTCAGAACAATTTCAGTTTTGATTAATTCAAGTACTTTCCTCACTCTTCTTTGTATATCTTCGTGAATTAGTAGTTTGTTAGTTATAATTAGAGCTGTTTAATCTGACTAAAATTAAAGCTAGGTTACAGACAGCGTAAGAAGGTTGTTCTCTTTTTGACCTTTTTTTCCTCTCTTGGGACAAGTACTGATATTTCTTTCTTGCTGGCATTTAACTTCTGTTATACCTGAACAAAACCCATGCTGGTCAGTGACCTGCATCTAACCTGATTGAAATGTTTAGGAGAACCGCACATCAATGTCAAATGTCCCATCATTAAAGGTTTCAAGCCCACCTCAAATAAAGATAGGGCAATGAGGCTCAAGTGTGTACTTATGAAAGCAGCATTTCAACCTCCACTGAAGTCATCACAAGAAGCTAGCATCCCACTCGCATGGAGCACCACGTTAGAGGTGTTTAGTTCTTGATTTCTTGATTTCATTCCCTGGTACCAGAGAAAAGACTCAGGCCTTCTTTGGGTTTTGCTTCTTTCTCTTTTGTGCGTATATCAAACAAGACAGAGGAGGAAGTGCTTGGGAGAGAGGCCATCCCTAAAATGCTCATCACCTACAAAGAAGGAATCACTGCCTCTGGAGCTTGTGCCAAATCTGTCAAAGCTGTCTCCTTAAAGATTCTTGAGGAGCCAGAAGCCAGTGAAATTCCGAACCACTCCTGAAGCAAATGGAGCTGCAAGGGAATTACCTAGCCTCTCTGTGCCACTAGTAGCCAGAACCGATGCTAATGCCTATGACAGATACCTCACCATATATAATACTCTATGTTACCACTACCCAAATCTCTGCGGAAGCCTATCTTGTTGAAAGGAAAGCCTCTCACAGTTTCCTCAGTGGTGCCATCCTTGAGCTCAAGTGTCTTTCACTAGTCCCATCTGAACTGGCCCCTCTTCTCTCAGAAGCATCTGACTTATCCTTCTCTGACAAAGATGAGCTTCTCTGCATACAGTCTAGGACATGGTACACATCCTACAATTAAAATCAAGGATGTGGGCCATGCAGCAACCCCAGTTTTGTTCTCCTACTAAAGAACAATAACCCAGAAAAGAATGAATCTTAAACTAGTATCAGTGACAATTGTGGTCACTCTTGGGCATTCCCCGTTAACTTTCTTGGGCACAATTGTGGCAGGCCTACCGGAGATACCAGCAGTGAGCACACCATCAGCTGATAACCAGTGCTGAGATCAATAATGGTCACTGATCATCATCTTTATCAACAACCATGGTCTCAGCACCAGTTGGCGTTTGATGCCTGTCTCGCTATTTCCTTCGATCTTTCCCTGTCCAGTGCAGAGTGGCTTTGTTTTTGCAGACTAGCTCTGTGCCAATCCACTATATCATCTATCCATTCTCTGTGGGGTCTGCCTCTCCTTTTCAAACCGTTCATTATGCCGAATACCAGAGCCTTGATTTTTTGTTCATTGTTCATTCTGCAAATATGGCAGAATAGCTGTAACTTGCATTGTATAACCTTCTGTGTTAGGTTCTCTTTTGGCTATATCTTTCTATATAATTCGTCATTGTAGTGGTCACTAAGATCAACATTATCTTCTGCCTGCTACCAAGACTGTTACTGAGCATCCAGAGGTCGTGCAAGCAGCCTCTCCATTGCATGTTACGGATCAGACACAGATGCCTACTGTAAACTAAGGGGAAGTACTTTTTCTCCTGAGGGGTATGAACATTTTTTATTCTTGCCCCCTGCATGGGCAGCCACCAGTGAGTGGGAAAGATTGGGACAACAAGCTTCCATGACAAAACGCAAAGATTTGAAGAGGCCAGATCTGTTTGGTTTCAAGTTTTACTCTTCAGGAAGCCTGAAGTTCAGGATTATAAATTTCTTTCAGATATTCAACACAACTGGTCATAGTAGTTGTAGCTAGTGTTAAGGACCAATCAATTTCCACTCCAAGAATCTCTTCCTGAATCTCTTCATACATTTGGTTATGCTTCCAACTGGCTAACCCCATCCCACCAGCTAGGTTGTTGGCATACCGTATTGGAGCATAGCCAGCTTCTGCAGCTTTTCTGACCAATCACAAACCTTTGTAAAGTGGCAGCTTGGTTATCAGTCTGCACTTTTGTTTCTCATTATGCCATTTCCCATCAGTCCAGAGACAATGCCAGTTTCATGTGGATTCTCTTACAATCCTTGTTCAGTTAGATTCCAAACATACCTTTATGCATGTTTGCTTTTGAGTGACCTATAATGGAACTGACATGTGCAATCTTTCAAAGAAGAAAATATGATTACTGTATTTCCATTGTTGTAATTCTTTGTGATGTACTCCACCTGTGGCCCATAAGGCCCCTGACTGTTCCCCTCCCCCCTACACCTCTCTCACACCAGAGTACCAAAGCCCTGCACTTCCTACTCCTTCCCTTCCCTTCCACCACTTTTGCAGAATTTGAATAATCTTATTTGCACTCTTTTCCAGCTCCTCCCCCTCCCTCCCAGAGCTTGAACAGACACTCACACAGCCCACTCATGATTCATGGTTGTCCATCGCTGGTCTGAGGCATAAGTGGCCAGGCTAAGTGGCTACTGTTGAGCTGGTGCCATGGAGACAAGAGGTGTCCACTCGGCAGTGTTTGGTTACTAGGGGTCAGAGGAGTTGTGACAGCTGAAATCAGTAGGGAAGAGTCAGGATCAGTTCAGCTGAGGTTGGAGACCAAAGATCAGAAGTAACTACTAAGTGGGAGTCAAGAGACAAGAGTCAGTATCAAAGTTAGGCTCAGGTCAGAGATCAAAAATGAGAGAGTGAATCAAGCTGTGGAGGTTCAACAAGCCAGACATCTGCATGGTTGCCCAGACAGCTCTTGGAACTCCCTCCAGCGTTAAATA
The DNA here is from genome assembly GCF_033958435.1 of Carettochelys insculpta. Lineage (NCBI taxonomy): Eukaryota > Metazoa > Chordata > Testudines > Carettochelyidae > Carettochelys > Carettochelys insculpta. The sequence continues at coordinate 289,234,705 of NC_134137.1, forward strand.
GTAAGTGCGAGCTAATCAGAAGGCCACAGGAGGCTGTTGCTCTGACACCTTTTGGACGGAACATTCCATGGCATCTAATCTCCATAGTGCTCCCTGGGTGTGGTTTTGCATGGCCTTCTGGAGGTGATGTAGGAATGTCAGTTGTCTCAAGTTCTGCAGACCCAGGAATCTTACAATCACCAGACACCCTCCTGATTTGTGTGTTCCTTACTAAAGATTTTGCAGTTTTTGCTAGCTGGTGAGTCAGTATGCATGCTAGATTTACATTGTGAGAGACACAACACACACTAACCAGAGAGAGACAAGCATCTATTGCCCAATGCCTGAAGAGAACTGTTGGAGGCATATCAACTCTGGTGACCTGCCTTTAACTTCAAAGCTGTAAAAACATAATTTCTATTGTAGATATACTATTTCTTAAATATTATCCTTTTCTGCATTTCCCAGTGATTATCCTGACCAGTGGGCACCTCCCTCTCGGTAGGGATCTTACATGATGCCCTTTGATAAATTCTTTTCACAGTCTCCAGGGCTCCTGTAAAAGTCTATCCCTCCCTATGCTCCTTGCCAGTTGGCAAGTGCTGATTACTGTGTCACGCTATCCCATTCCTAAAAGGATGTCTCAAGGCTAAGTGAACTATTTCCATTCATCTTTGATTTTTATTATGGCTATGTCTGCACTAGCCCACCCTTTCAAAAGGGGAATGCTAACAAGACACTTCAGGATATGCTAATGAGGCACTGCAATAAATATGCATCACTCATTAGCATAATGGCGGCTGGCAGCACTTCGAAAGTGTCATTTTTGATCGTGTGCAGCTTGGGTACACGGAGTCCTTTTGGAAAGGATCCCGCGCACTTCGAAATCTCTTTATTCCTTTCGAAGAGGACACTGTGTAGATGAGACAAGTGCGATCAAAAGCAGCACTTTCAAAGTGCGGTGGCAGCCATCATGCTAATGAGGTGCTGCATATTCATGGCAGCACCTCGTTAGCATATCCTGAAGTGTCTCATTCACATCCCCTTTTCGAAATGGGGGGGACTAGTGTAGACATAGCCTATGTGTCTTATGTAAAATATGGCAGCACCTAACATGTAATGACACCGAAATCATGTGTCAAAAGAGAGACTTATGCATCTGTTAGACTACTTAGTTTTCAAATGACATAGTGTGCTATGAGCTTCAATGCCTAATAATCTGGGAAGCTTTGAAAGTAAGTGTTTATAAATTTAGAATCCATAAATTATAAATAAGATACTATATGGTGACTGACGACATACTTATGTGAATTAACATTGTGTAGAAATTTTGAGTGAAATTTAATGACACAATTTTTTAAAAAGGCAGTAAATCTGCTATCACTTTCCTGGCAGTGGTTCTTGATTCTGCTATTTCCCATGATTCATAAGAGACTAAAGAGGCTTCAACTGGTTTGACTTCTATGGGACAGAAGACAGACAACATAAAAAACCTTCTGCCAAATGCAATGTCTTTCTTAATGTCAGTTCAGACCTGAAGCTTCTTAACTCTCCTCAGTTGGGGGTTGGGTTTTCTATTTAAGGTCACTTTTAAAGAGCACCTTACCTTACTCATGGTCTTTATTCTGCAGCCCTTAAATTCATATAATTCAAATGGGAGTTATGTATCCATAGTACAGTTTGCATTGAATATCTAAGCACAAAGGCATGCCAAATTGGGAATAATGGAGTCTGAACTCCAAATTTCCTACTTTTTGACAATATTACTTGAGTTATGTAACCTTACTTTTGCGTGTTTATGTTTAATTTGCCCTGGAGAGTTTTTATACAGAATATTATCAAGTGAAGATGGTCTAAAATGATATTTTAGAAAAATTTATCTCATCATATTTTGAACATTATCAGCCCTCCAAAATAAGAGCTGCCATGTTTAATATCTTGTCTTCACAGTGGCTGATTTTTAAATGAAAAAATTCACTCCTGGAATAGTCTATGAAAAATCATGTACATAATGATTAGCAATTTTCTCTCTCTACAATGTTTTGTACTATCAAAAATACCTTTTGTGGGTAAAAGCCGCTTATTTTACTAAAGTTGCAAGATGCTAATGATCCAAAAATAAAACATCCTTAGGAGAGGAACAGCCCTGTTCCATTCCAGTTATTCTTTTGCTTTGTGCCCTCTTCCATGAATATTATTGTGAAAGTTTTGAGCCTATAAGTTCACAGAAACAGAAGCAACAGGTGAACCAGAAAGATAAGATAATTTTCACACATATCAAAGAATTAAAACAAAGCTGACATAGTATATGTCAATTGTGAAAACTTCTCCTTTACATAAACATAGAAACAAAATCTATGAGAGAATAGTTAGAATATATGTGCTTTCTACAGCAGTAATTGGGAACCATGAATTTTGTGTAGGTCACATGAGTGGCCCTCCTTCCCCTCAGTGGGTTTCAGAAGCCCACAGCCCTCTTGGGTTCCACCTGTGACCTTCATTCCCCGTGCTTCTCTTATGCACTGGTGCAGCAGAACCCGCACTTTACCCACTCCTTCTCCTCCCTCCCAGCACTTTCAAAGCATGCTGTACACATTGTAGAAGGGTAAATATTATTATGACAGCCTATCAAACCATCAACTGAGTAGTCCATAAAAGGAATTATTCTATTTCTGTGAAATGCTCAAGTTTCAAGCAGCATAACGACAGGTATTTTGACCCAACAAGAAAGGTGCTGCCCAGTCTCAAACCACAGGAGATAATGGTCAATCCAAGATATTGAAATAATATTATAGTTCCTCAATTTTCAAGCCCATTCCTAAACCTAGAATGAAAGTGTGGCCACTTGCGTGTGTGATACTTGTGAAATTTTGAAATGACTTATGCTCATTGCGTACGTGCATATTGAATTTATTGAGCACTACTAGCCTCAGCAACTGCAAAACCAAAAGAATTGAAGCATACCATCAGTCCATTTAGGTCTTTGCAGTGCATTGAGATAGTCTGTATACCATCAGTCCCAGGACTCACAAACAAGCAGGACACTCTTTTGCAGTGGAAAGTGTCTCAGTTAGCTGGAAATTGTGTGGCAACACCACCTCCATAATTATTCTGTTTTGTTTACACAGAGCTGACTATCCAGAGAGTACCAACTTGCTTCAGATCAGGTCCTTCGATATTGTTCAAGCAGCTTTCAGTTGTTGTGTATTGGGTTGTGGTACTGATAGATGTGATTTTTGTCATAGTAACTGAGTTAGATCATTAGAGGGGTTTAGTGCAGACAATTTTGGTTGGTTCTATCTTGGGGTACGAGACGGAATAATGGGAAAGCAGCTATCCATGTTCAAGTAACTTCCTAAACTCGGTTATTCCAAACAATGCAACGGTGATACACGTAAAGTTGAGGGCCCCTTGATTAAATCAAAATGATGGAAAACTTGGTCACTAATCTTTTGTTAATCCATGTGAACCAAAAACTGTTGTCCTGACACATCAGCAGTTCCCAGCAAAATTGAAATTAAGCCTACTAGGACATCACTGGATTTAAGTTTTATTTCCCTAGAGGACAGAAGATAATTTACTTACATAGTAGTTAAGAGCAGACATCTGCAGCCCCATTCTTCCTGTTCAGGTGTATGTAACTGCAGTTGATTTCAGCAAGGTCTACTCAATGTCAAATGAAGAGTGAATAAACCTTAAACGAGCTTCCCTTTTCTCCAGTTTGTCAGCTGCATTTGTAGAAGCAGTAAAAAGTGTCCAAGTTCAAACAGACAGTAGTTCAGGCTGGATTTGAGCTGGATTTGAGTTACTTCTGACTTTTAGTTCTTGAGCCAAATTTATATGTGAGCACAACAGTAGCAGTGATTTGGCTCTTTAATGCTAAGCAGAAGGTCACACAGTCAGCCTTCCCAATTCTAAGTAATGCCATCTCTGAAATATGTTACCACAGGGAATGATGACAATGAGCTAAAGATGCTGTAATATCACACATCTAACTACAGTGCATATACTTGCAGGTAGTACTCCTGAAAATGGCATAATAATAGAAGTTGACATTAGAATTAATACAAACAATTGAGTTGTAAAGAGTGGAAAGAAAAAAGGACAGTTAGAGATAAATATTTTGGCTGAGTCCGTACGGAGCTTTGCTCAGCACTGCTGCCAGCAGAGCCATGCAAAGTGAACTTCTTGGGATTGCAAATGGCTGCTTATTTGAATACTCCCAAAGCTCATTACAATAGCTATGCAAGAGTTCAGTGCCAGCAGAAGGGGGTGCCAGCACTGCAGAGGCCATATGAATGTGTCTCTGCTGGCTAAACTGCCCTATGTCACCAGTCCCTTAAGCTTGAAACATTATGGGTGCGTCTACACTAGCCAGCTATTTCGAAGTAGCCAGCACAATGTCGAAACAGCATGCGTCGCGTCTACATGTGCCGTGTTCTATTTCAACGTTGAAATCAACGTTAGGTGGTGAGATGTCAAAATCACTATTCCCATCCAAAGATGGGAATAGCGCCCTATTTCAATGTTCAGTGTTGAAGTAGGGCATGTGTAGACGATCTGCGTCCTGCTACTTCAAAATAGCGGGTTCCTCCATGGCGGCCATCAGCTGAGGGGTTGAGAGACGCTCTGTCCGGCCCCTCCGGGGCTCTATGGTTACAGTGTGCAGCAGCCCTTAGCCCAGGGCTTCTGGCTGCTGCTGCTGCAGCTGGGGGTCCATGCTGCATGCACAGGTTCTGCAACCGGTTGTCGGCTCTGTGTATCTTGTGCTGTGCAGGGCAAGTGTGTCTGGGAGGGGCCCTTTAAGGGAGCGGCTTGGGACTTTGCTGGCCCCTTATTTCGACGGGGAGCACTTGTGTGTGTGGACGCTCCACATTTCCTTCCGGGGTGGCTCCTTTCGATGTTCCCCATCGCTACTTCAATGTTGAACGTTGATGGCACCAGCCCTGGAGGATGTGTAGACGATACACGTCGAAGTAGCCTATTTCAATGTCTTTACTTCAAAATAGGCTACTTTGACGTACTGTGCTAGTGTAGACGTAGCCTATATGTTATATTTAGTGTGAGAAGCATAGGTGTAGAGGTCCTGAAAGTGAAATAAGAATTATGACCTAGAAAAAAGTTAAAAAAAAAAAGCATAGTAAGTGAAGGGATAAAAAGAGAAGAGGTGGTGTGTTTAGATCTATAGTTATGAAAAGCTTACTTGGCAGCTGTACTTCATATAGATTATAGGAAATTATGTGGGTATGAGAGAAGCCAGAAAGGATAACATAATAAGGATAGGAAATAATCTCCTGAACTGGTTTTGAAGTGTGAACAGAATGAAATAGCAAGTTTTGGATGCAATCTAGAAATTAGAAAGAGGGAAGAATGAAAGATGACTCCAGATTGTTAGCATGAATGCTAGGGAAAATAACAATAGTGACAGACAATGGAGGAAGTGAATAGGCTTTTGACCATATTACTTTTAAGATGATCATGTGGGATCCAAGAAGAGGTGCTGAAGAGACTTCAGGAAATGTATGTTTGGATGGTGAGAGACAAGTCAAAAGTGAAATGGTAGATTTCAGACTCATCAGAGAATAATTGAAACCACATGAATGGATAAAATCACCCAGACAGAAGGTGGAAAAGAGGAAAAAAGATTCAAAGGTTGAGTCTGTTGGACATACGAACAGGATAGAGAAGTGTGGTGGATCCATCAAAGCACACCTTTTCATGCCTAGGATTTAAAATGTGTAATGTTAGATTTAGGGCTGTCGATTAATCACAGTTAATTCTCATGATTAACTGAAACTTTGCAATTAAAATACATAATTAATAGCAGTTTTAATTGCACTGCTAACTAATAGAAAACTAATTGAAATTTTGGATGTTTTTCTACATTTTCAAATGTTTTGATTTCATTTACAACACAGAATACAAAGTGTTCAGTGCTCACTTTATCTAACTTTTATTACAAATATTTGCTTTGTAAAATAGACTTTTTATACATAACTACACTCAGAAACAAAATAAACTTTAGATCCTACAAATCAGTTCAGTCTTACTTGTTCAACCAACTGCTAAGAGAAACAAGTTCATTTACATTTACGGGAGATAATGTTGCCCAGTTTTTATATCACAATATCACCTGTAAATAAGAACAGGTGTTTATATGACTTTTTTATTGGCATTGCAAGGTTTTAACATGACAGACGTGCTAATTGTTCCTAGGCCCCTTCATACTTTGGCCACCATTCCAGAGGACATACTTCCATGCTGATGATGCTCATTAAAAATAATGGGGTAGTTAATTTGTGAGTGAACTCTTTGTGGGGAGAATTGTATGTCTCCAGGTCTGAGTCATGCCCACATTCTGCCATGTATTTCTTGTTATAGAAGTTTTGGATGATGACCCAGCATATGTTGTTCATTTTAAGAACACTTTCATTGCCAATTTGACAAAACGTGAAATTTCTAAAGATAACTACAGCACTCGACTGAAGATATGAGTATCTGAATTGCCTTCCAAAATCTGAGGGATGGAGTGTGGCACATGCTTTCTGAAGTCTTAAAAGAGCAACACTCCGGTGCAGAAACTATAGAATCTAAACCACCAAAATAGAAAATCAACCTTCTGCTGGTGGCATCTGATTAAGACAATAAAAATGAAGATGGATTGGTCTGCATTGCTTTGGGTCATTATTGAGCAGAACCCATAATCAGCATGGACACATGTCCTCTGGAATGGTGGTTGAAGCATAAAGGAATGTGAATGTTTAGAGCATCTGGCAAGTGAATATCTTGCAATGGCAACTACAACGGTGCCATGTAAATGTCTATACTTGCTCTCATGAAATGTTGTAAACAAGAATGGGGCAGCTTTATCTCTTGCGAATATGAACTTGTTTGAGCAATAGGGTGAACAAGAATTAAGACTGAGTGGACTTGTAGGCTCTAAAGTTTTACATTGTTGTATTTTTGAATGCAGTTACAGTTTGTAAAGTCTACATTTGTAACTTCAACTTTCATGATAAAGAAATTGCACAACAGCGTAAATATGTATAATAAAAATGAATCTAAAGTGAGCACCATACACTTTTATATTGTGTTGCAATTGAAGTCAATGTATTTGAAAATGTGCTTTAAGAGCAGGATAAGATACACTCACCTATGATCAATTTTTTAATCCTTTCATTAATCATGATTAATTTTTTCAATCACTCGAGTGCCCTACTTAGATTGTTATCCAGTGCTGTCCAGCACCTTTTAAATCTCTAGTGTAGATCAGGAAAATTGTGCTTTAACATATGTTAACTTTGTTAATATAAAGTATAGCAGGCAGGCTACCCTTTAACTCAACTAGCTTAAAAGTGTGTCTTATTTACAATTGGCTTCTAAAATGTGTCAGCATCTGTTAAACTAACATATGCTAACAATAACATCTTTAAATCCTAGCTGAGGCAAGAGAATCAGGAGAAGACAGAGTTCTGAAACTCAGGATTTTTGCCCTACTTTCTCAAGAGTACCAAATATTCGGTTTGTTTGTTGATGTGATCCTACAAGACAAAATTTTGTCCATAATCTTATAATTGAGAGATTCCCTTAATGTAATATATGATTGTTCTGTTCTCTTTTCTTTTTCCAATAGCGTATAGTGATATAAATTAGATAGACTTTTCTCCTTCTTCATGGCTTCCTACTGTTGTTTTATTATTTCTCTCTAGAAATATACTCCTACCTATCTGCAATCAGTCTTTTTTCCTCTTTCTGCTCTCCACCCACTTGGCCCAGATATGACACATAAATCACATAGCTGAAAAAAATGAAACTGCTAATCAGTTGATGCTCAGAACCGTGCAAATTATCTGGATGTCTTCCAATCAGGGGACTGGTATGCCACTGGCAATTTTATAGCAACTGCATCCCAGCGCACTTTTGTCATGATTAGGAGCAGAAAAGTCCCAATATGTTTGCTTCACCTTCTGCATTGCACTCTCGCTAATGCTTTTCTGACCAGTTGCAGTATTTTTCTTATGTTGTTTATACACATTCATCCTCTCTACTAAACTAACTACAACATGTTGCCAGCTCAAATAGCTTTCTTTAGAACTTTCTGAAGTTCTTATTTCACATTAGAAATACTTTTGATAACAGTTAGTTACTAATTAGCTGATATGCAGTTATGTGTATAGCTTTTCCATCAAATCCTAGACAGCTCTGACATTTCAGATAGGTTTGTAGAGATTGAAGATTGAATCATCTCTAAATGGTTAAAATTAAACTTGAGTGAGATATAAGTTAGATTTTGATTCTGTATATTAACAATTATTCAACAATAATGCAACTGTCATTTTAATTGGATTTATTATGTTCATTTGTACATTTAAGATAAATTTGGGACCAGTGTGGACTTACTGCACACTATAATTGCATGGAGAGGGGGCGGAGAAGAAGAGAAACAAAAGCTTCTAATGCTGAAAAGATTATTGCACAGCTTTCCATTTTAGAAATAGTAAGGATTAAATTGTTTTGTACCTAAGCCTTCAAAACAATTTTATGGGATTTGCTAATCTCTAGTTATTTAATTTGTATTTAATGATGAATGGACTTTGGCACAATACAGAAAGGCGCATATCACATCAACCATGAAGTTTTTCCATTGATTTCTTGTTTCAGAATAAATTAATTTTATATATGTATTTTACCTACATATTCTTTATTGAGTTGAAGATTAACTTTTAGACTTAATTGTTCATCTGATACTATTTCACATGTGTTTGGAAATTGGTTAAAGATGAGTTTTTGGCTTTCACATGTATAACTTACATTGGCCACTTTATTGGCATTATTTGCATTATTAGAATATTAGGGGAAGTTTACTTGTTGGTAACTCAGCTTCCACCAACATTACCAGTAAGCCTCAGGGGTGGCAAGCCACAATCATTTCCTTTATGGACAACATGGGAAAAATTTATGGCCAGACACATTTTTTTACCAACATAATCTTTATATTATATTTAGACAACATAAATGGACAAACTGAAAAGTAATCATCATCCATCTGTCACAAGAACAATATGCTATTTAACTCACTTTCATTTAGTTAGTCATGTTGCCAATGCGCTGATGCTAACTTGGTTGGATAATGTGGATGATAACATCACGTGGATCACGTGATTCATGATACATCACCTCAACCAGTGAGCTAAATAAACAACTAAAGCATCCAATTTCCACTACTTCACAGTAAAGTGGCTTAAGCAGCACAGAAAAAGAAAATTAATTGCTATGGAATAATTGCTGTTTTTTGAAATTTTATTGCGCTTTTACAAAATTTGTGGACACCTAAATTATTTTTACAAAGTTTAAGGACACGTCCAATTTTGGCTAATTTTTATGGACTGTCTGTAAATTTGCTGATGGTTGGCAACCCTGATAACTCTATCACTTTTGATAATTTTAGCCTGGCACTTTATAGTAATCCTCTAGTATTAGTTGCATAGTTCTGTACTGAAAGCAGAATTTGCAAACTGGAAATGGACATCTTGGGCAACTCCCAAGCACCCTGCACATGCCTGTCTACAAGCAGTACCACTGACTTTTAGAACAGTGTAGTTGACTGTGGATCCCGAGATAGCGTGTGCTGTAATCCACTCTTGGCAGATGTGCCATCACCCTGAGCTCTGCTCCCTGTATTATGCCAGCAGAAGATGACAAGGGCTCAGTTGAGCTCTGTTATTGTAATTAGTTGCCATGGAAAATAAATAGGTGTTTTATGTCATAAAATACAGTCATAAACACAAAGGGGCAAATGATTTCCCAGAGTCATGGCAAAGAAATTCTTTCCTTCGCTATGGGGTAATAGCAGCTGCCAACCCCTTGTGAAGGCGCAGATCTGCAATTTATGAGAATCAACCCCTCCTCCTTCTTCAGGTTCCCTTGTGAGACTACTCGCAAGGAACCTCTGTGGATCAGAGTGCCAGGGGATGCATACCCTTGGAATGATGTCTCAAAATTTCCACCTTTCTGTAAAGTGGAATCACACTGGCTCTGCTGTGTCTGGGGCCCATGCATCTCTCTGTAAGGTGGGGAGACAGAGTACAAGCTTTATCTAAAATTCAGGCAGCTGTTATTCCTGAATTGAGAAAAAATCATGCTGCTTGCATCCCTACATTAATTTGAAAAAAACTCTTCTCTTCTGTCTATTCATTAATTTCATATACATAAAACAAGCAAACCCATTAATTCATTTGTGGATTCCAATAATCCAGTAGGATGGAATTAGCATTGGTAGAAGAGGTATTCTGCTTTTGTTCTGCTTGAAATAAATGAAACATTTTACTAGTACAGTGCTATCCTTCCCATCCTGTAAAACATGCAGGATTTTGTAGGGTTATGTGTATGAGTTCAATGTACACATTTGTAGGTCTTTGCAGGGTTGGCACTAAAGGCACCATTTTGCATTTTCGTCATTTGGAGATTGAGACCATTGTGAGTTTATAAAATTATATTTTTAGGGTTGCCAATTGGGGCTGGATGTATTTGTGGATATTTTAGGACTGACATAATCTTTAATTAAAAGTTAACCTGTAATTCCTGCAGACTCCTGTCCAATCCTGGATGATTGGAATCCCTATATGTTTGACTATGCAGGAGGCCCAAATCCACATGTGCCTCCTTTTATTTTAATTTTATTTTATTTTATTTTATTTTATTTTTGGTACCTAGTGTAATGTATGGCACTGCATAAACAAACAAAGATGCTATTCACAGAGCCTACAATATGAATGAAAAAACATGCAGACAAAGGAGGGAATGGTAAAAGGTGTAACAGGTATTTTCCTAACCATTCATTGTTTCATTTATTTTAAACTGTATTTTCTTTTTATCAATGGAAATTGTTATTTTAATTATTGAAGCTAGCCTCTTTCTTCTCTTGCATATCGTGTATTTATTACAAATAATTCTTATCAGAGAGATAGCCATGTTAGTCTCTATTTTCAAGAACAACAAGAAGTCCTGTGGCACCTTATAAACTTACAGATATTTTGGAGCATAAGATCGCACGAAAGCTGCCACAGGACTTCTTGTTGTTCTCAAATATATTCTTATCATCTCTGGAAAACATTTCCTGTAATCAGTTTAGGGCTGTTTAATCAACCATTTTCTATGGCACAAAGCGATTCTGCTTTTCTTCCAGCTTCTTCTTTACACTTCCCTTCCCACAGTCATCTCCTCTTCCCTGAATCCACAGCCCCTTGCTCTGATATAAGCAAACAGTTCACTTAAATTTGGTTTTGCTAATGACAGTCGACAGCAGTGCCTTGTTTGTTAAAAAGAAAGAGGAGCCGGTACTCTGCTGGCTGTCCACCCCATTGTCAATCACTCTCATGGCTGGGGCTGCTGAGGTGTCGGTACTGAGTACTGGCAAATATTGGCAGAAAATAGCACTGGTAAGTGATATCAAAAAGAGGCTCTGAAGGTACTCACACTGCTCTTGCCATGACACTGCTGCCAGAGTCCCTGCCTTCCAGCAGGTTCAGAACCCTCCTATGTATCCGGCAGAAGTCAGTAGAGGAAAAATTGTAGAAGGTTGTAGTAGTTTAAGGGTACAATCAAAGCACAGATCTTCCACAGCAAAAATGGTCTGATATCTACAGCCATCAGTTTGCCTTGGGCTGGATGAATATTTTTGAGTCTCTGGCAACCTTTGGTTTTCGGCTTATCAGGGTAATCTTTTGGTGGCCTGTAAGATATTTTGCTGACATTGGCCATCCATCCACACACATGCACACCTCTCCCCATTCCTCCACTGCCTCCAGTGGCCATGATTTGCCATTCCTGGCCAATGGGAAAAGCAGCAGCCTGCAGAAAGCAGCAGCCAACACATGCCTGCAGACTGTGCCACTTCCTGCAGCTCCCACTGAACAGGAACAGTGAACCATTGGGGGCTGTGGGAGTGTGTGCCTGCAACATTCAACATCAACCCAATTTCTTACAGCCTGCTACCAGATTACTCGGATGGGCTAAGAGCCAAAGATTCCCCATCCCATGCAAATGGCCATTTCGAAGTTTACTAATGAAGCGCTGACATACACATGCAGTGCCTCATTAGCATGCGGATGGCCGCGGCACTTTGAAATTGACTTCGAAATTATCCTATGAGCAGATGGGAATAAGGCGACTTCGAAGTAGGTGCGGTCCTTTCGAAAAGGAGCCCCATCTGGACGAGCCGCGCGGCGGTGAGCCGCGTCAATTTCGAAGTGCCGCGGCCATCCGCATGCTAATGAGGCACTGAATATGTATTTCAGTGCTTCCTTAGTAAACTTCATAATGGCTATTTGCATGGCCATTTCGAAGTTTTGGGCTAGTGTAGACACAGCCATTGTCTTTGCATACTTTATATGTTTTTGCTGGATTGCAACCACAAAATTAGAGACATTCCTGTTCCAGACTTTCCTATTTTCATTCATGTTCTGAGTCAGCCAAACGCTATTTAATTGACTGAATACCAATCTCATGGCATTGTTAACATGTCATATCATCTGTCTGTTTGCTTCTTTCCAGCATTAGCAAATGTAGGGAGCGCATACTTTCAGAATCCACCATAATATTTAAATATTAATTAAGGCACAGTCCAATTCCTCTTGATGTGTCCTATATTAATCTATTTCTTGGTAAATCACAATCAGTAAATATCTACTTCCAATTGCTTCTAGACACGGGTAAAACCTAGTGCCTATAATGATAGCCATTCAGGATATTCCAGTGAAAACTAACCTCTTCTGGGTTCTGCCATCAAGCAATAGATCAGTTATTCATGTATTATATGTATAGTATGAACAAACTCACAAAATCCCTGACAACAAATAAATTCCATTTATTAACTCTACATAATTGTTTCTTTCATAAAAATATACCTTGGCCATGTCTACACATGATGCTCCCTTTTGGAAGGAGCATGTTAATGAGTCACTTCAGAACAGGTTAATGAGGCGCTGAATATGCATCTTCAGTGCCTCATTAGCATAATGCCAGTCGCGCTTCAAAAGTGCTGCTTTTGAAATGCAGACTGGCTGTATGGACATGGGGGCTTTGAAATAATAATAAACCAGTTTGTTTCGGGAATAAGGGAATTTTGAAGTGAGGTGCTTATTTTGAAGCACTGTGTCTATACAACCAGTCTGCATTTCGAAAGCAGCACTTTCGAAGCACGACTGGCCACCATTATGGCAATGAGGTGCTGAATATGCATGTCAGCACCTCATTAACCTTTTCTGAAGTACCTCATTAATATTCCCCTTCCAAAAGGGAGGAGCATGTGTAGACACAACCACAAAAATTTGACCAGAATATATACCTGAATCAGAATTTAACAAAAAAGGTACAGTAAAAGCAACAGATGTATAGTATGAATAAACTCACAAAACCCCTGACAAGTTAATACCTTTCATTAACTCTACATCATTTTATTTCTGTCATAGACTACAGTTTTAAAATCTGACCAGAATATATACCTGCATCAGCACTTACCAAAAAACTTACCATAAAAGCAACTTTGTTGGAGTATTTGCAATATGTCAAATGAAGAGTTAAGAAAATCCGTACAAAATAATAATCACAAATAATAAAAATAAAATTTAATGTTCAACATAATTATTTATTTATAATACAATATTAGTAATCCCTTCTAAACCCACTAAAATTAGGGTTTCAATAGGAAGTGATTTATTTAATCTGTTAAATTTTTAGATCTATATTTGATGGTTATTGAACTATTTTATTTTTTTCCAGTTTTACTGCATCCACCAAGGCTATTTTCATCATGTAGTTGAACTTCTACTTTTCAGGAGGCTTACCCGAAGAAGAGGAGCTATACGCTGGAAGTAGTGCCTTCTGCTTCCTTTGACGCTCATTCTTCAGAGAACGAAAACAATCTTTGTGATTTCATGGACATAGCAGTTACAAAGAAACCTTGTTCTTTAGAAATAGCAAGATTACCTGCCTCAAGAACAGGTAAATCACCATTGTCTTCTTACCTTATCAATGATATATTATTATGATATGTATAATATTTCAGTGTTGTCATATAATATTTTGCCTTACAACAATGCCTTCCATCCAAACATCTCAGTATGATTTATACCATTAATGATCATCTGTATGGTAGGTAAACATTATCCACATGTTACAGAAGAAAAGCTAAAGATTCCTGTGGAAGTCTGTGGAAAAGCCAGGAATAGAAACAAATTTCTAGAGTCTCAGGTTTGTGTTGTAACCTCATCAACGTCCTATTTTTACCAGATATTAACAATAATCGGCAATACAAACAAAGTAAATAAAAAGGCTCTGAATATCTGACTACTCAACATAAACAAAATAAACAACAGAGAATAAAATTAAGGAAAGCACCTTTGAATTAATGTATATGGATACAAAACAAAAGCACAAAGGTCCCATTTCATATACAGGTTGAACCTCTCAAATCTGGAACTCTCTGGTCCTGCAAACTCTGTAATCCAGCAAGATTTTAGTGAGCCAGATGACCGTTTGTCATGGGTGTGACCCATGTTTCCATGGGTCCCACAAAGTTTGTTTCCAGCCATCAGTGCGGGCTCTCAGTGTTCTGTGGTGTTATTTAGCTCTAAATGTCTTCTAAGAGCCCAGTAAGCAGTGGAATTGTTGGCAATACTGCTAAACAGTATGACCTCCTGTGGTCTGGCAAACGATCTAGTCCAACACGGGTCAGGTCCTGAGGGTGCTAGATGAAAGAGGTTCAACCTGCAGTTGCAGTGAATGAAAACAGAGACATGAAATGACAGTCTGAAATATTTTTAATTTGACAAATTGGTGTGCAGATTACACAGTTTTGAACAGCAGTGAGTTATGTTTACAAGATAATAACAATTATACTGAGTCATATGAATAATATTATAAACAAGGAGTATGCTTACATTTTCCAAAATTACACACTTTTTCCTGTTGCCCTTGTTTTGACTTTTCCTGAGTCACCCATTTGCAAGGTATAATCTTCTAACTACAAATAATTGGAAAGAGAGTACATTTTGACAAGTGAGAAATCACAACAGTAAATGGAACCATGAGGAACAGCAACATTGACTTCATCACCATAGTCTTTTTGGTGACTCATAATTTTGTAAATAAGTATGAATGTTAGATTATTAAGGACGAGACCATAAATTAATTACCTGTTCCGAGCAAATGGCAGGTCCTTGTTTTCCCTAGTGTTCCACTGTAAATAAATAATGAAAGACTGATATGAGCAAGTGAACTGGATGCTGGGTTTCCAACATCCTAATTGGCTGCCCTGTTTTGGACCCATAGGCAACAGTTGGCTAGCACTGACCTAGCATAACCTCTGGACTTTAGTCTCTCTCTCTCACTTGCTCACTCTTTTGTAACGAACTACTGTGGAACAGTCATCAGGCCTGAAAGAGAGAGAGAAAACAACTCTGTCATCCACTGGAAGACACAGGGTCCTATCCCCATGTTCCAATGACTCTTTTATTATTTGTCCACAGTGGTACAACTTCAACAGGTGAGATGGAGGGAACCCCACATCCCAGGTAAGTTCTGTAAATACTAGGCTATGAGTGGACACCTCTTTCTTCCCAGTCTGCATGCAATGAGCCATGTGCCTAACTTATTCCTGCAAGAAACAACTTTGGTGCCTAAGCCTCCAGACTCCCATAGGGCATCTGTCTCCCATTTGTGGGTTGCTAAGTAAAGATAAGCACCTCACTGCAGTCCATATGTAAGTACCTATCTCCAAGAGAAGGATGGGATTTAGCATATTTCCTTTTCACCATCTCCCATTGGCTGGTTGAGGTGGCTTAGTGCTTAGTGTGTTCACTTTTGTGAATCTCATTCTTAGGTGCGTATCTCTCACCTTCTATTGGATAGGTAGCCTATGTGCCTAAAATTACATATTGTGATGCTCAGCATTGCAAGATCAATGTCCTTTCCTAGATCCCACCCTATGTTCTGTTCTTGTCTCTGAAAACAGGCTTGCTGAATGACTTCTGTCTGACACAGTTTTCTCACATCTGAAATTGAGATAATACTTTTCTCACAGCCATATTCTGAGGCATTCATTAATTTTTCCAAGGATAATTTTGCAATTTTGGATTGAGGGGAGGTTCCATACTAAACAAAGTTTTAAAATACAATTTTTTCAGGCAATTTTTCTGTAGGTAGTTGACAAATTGGAAATTCAATTGTCTTTCTCCTAGCTGATCAGAAAGGTTCATATTACCCACCTATTTTGGCTTTTTCCTAAGTAAAACCTGGATTGATTCTTTTATTAGGCATTTTAATTTATGTACTCTATCTTAAAAGAGATTCATATAGGTGATATACTTAACCTTGTGAAATCATAAAAGCATAGTAGTCCATAAGGCAAACGAATATTATCCTGATCTTAAGACTGCAGTCAAGCTTTATGAACTTTTAACAATAAATCCACCATCCTTTTAAAATGTATAAAAATAAATCTCTAAGTGTAGAGCTATGCAGCAAAGTTATTTTGAAATAACAGCCATTGTTCTGAAATAATTATCCTAGTGTTTACACCAATGCACAGCAACTCATCTATCGAAGTTCTATGTATCTTGCTATCACTGATTTCAAAAGTTCAAATGGAACAAAGTGCTTTTTTGTGCTGTATTTGTAGCTAGTCTCTTTCAGGCATTTTGGAAGAGCAAGCTACGAACCAGAATAGTGCATGACACTTCTGAATGATCATTGTTCTGTAATGGCCTGGTACGTGTGTTTAAAAGTGTATACTTTACCTTATGTTCTCTAAAACAGACCATATGGGGTGGGAGCCATTTCTGTCTCTAGCAATATGATGATCCTTCCTCATGACCACAGAGGACTTGTCTTGCTTTTTGCATCCTCTGTCTAAGGCTTTTTCCACCCCTTAGGGTAGATATCAGTTCTTTACTATTTTAATATGTGTATTTCCTATCTGGGTCTCCAGGAGTACTAAACTCAAATAGTTAAGGCAAATGCTATGAAGATTTGATCCTGAGGATACTAGGACAGTCGGCAATCTGACACTGTTCAGTATTTGTCAGGGTACTGTTTATTTAATGATCATGGCAGCGCTCCCTGACCCAGGCCAGCCATCTTTACCTTCCAAAACAGTTTTCTGCAATCACATATGTGCGCAGTGTAATATAGATGAGTCCTAAGAGACAGCCTAATGTAGATACAAAAATGCTTTAGCAATCTGGCTCAGATAGCGCTTCTCTGCTGCATATACCCAGGACTTTTTTATATTACAAAGCTTGTAACTTTTTAATTATTCTGGCATAGTTAGTATGGTACAACTCACCCTTGAATGGATGCAACTAGATTTTATGTAAAGGTGTACACCATTATAGCTATTCCAGTATGGGAATAGGAATAATAATACGTGTATATATCACCTTTTATGAGCTAACTGCACCTGCACTAGGTTTTTTCTTGATATAACTATTTTGTTTTTTTAAAAATCACACTCTAACTAAAATTGCAAACCAGAATACACTAGGTCCAGTATTCATTACTGCAAAGAGTTTGGTGTGACCTTTAAAAAATGCCCTATTTAGAAACAAATGGTCCAACTCAACTTCCCATTGCTGTGAAATATAGATGGACAAATCCTCAAAACCCACTGTCAGAGGATAAAATGTTACTATTGGCCTAAATGGTTCTAAGATATTACAATGTGGACTTTTTAAAGAGTTTAACACACAATTTAGAACTTTAGTTAGCAGAACTTAGCATACTTATCACTGGCATTGTAGTCTCTGCTTAATTGATTTTTATGTAAAATGGACAAAGTCTACATCACTGCAGGTACCTGATAGTTACTATTTTAGCAACACAATTACATACTACCCAAGACGTCTTAGGGTATGTCAACAGAGCAACCTTATTTCAAAATAAGCTATTCAGGAAGGCTGTGGCCACACTACCCCTCCCTTTCAGAAGGCACATGTTAATGAGGGAGTTTGGAAGATGCTAATGAGGTGGTGACATATATATGCAGTGCCTCATTAGCATAATGGTGGCTGCGCATGATTCTAAAGTGCCGCTTTCAGAACGCATGCAACCCGTGTAGGCAGGGACCTTTCAAAAAGACCCCCTTAACTTCGAAACCCTCTTCTTCCTAAAACCAAATAGGAAGAAGAGGCTTTCAAAAGGTCTCTGGTTACATGGGCAGTGTACGTTCCAAAAGCAGCACTTTCGAGTCACTCTTGGCCGTCATTATGCTAATGAGGTGCTGCATATTCATATCAACTCATGTCAATGTCTCATTAGCATATTCTGAACTCCCTCATTAACATGCCTCTTCCGAAAAGGCCCCCAGAGCATGTACAGAGCATTTTTGTTGACAGAAGACTGTGCATTATACCTGAATGCAGAGGGGCACAACACTGCTGGCAGAAGTGCCGAGTTTTGTTGATAGACTGTCGACAAAATGCATTTTGCATGTAGATGCTCCCTGGGTTTTTCTGACAAAAGCCCAGTTTTGTCAGAAAAATTCTCGTGTCTAGCTCCCTTGTTCTGCCTCTTCCCATCTCATTCCTCCATCTCCCTGAGACCTCAACTCACTGCTCTCTGCACTTTCCTAAGCCCCTTCCCCAGCTGCCAAACAGCTGTTTGGTGGCATTGCTGATCAGCTGTAGCTGGAGGGTGCTGAGCATCCATTAGTATTTTTTGTGGGTGCTTTAGCTAGGGAGCATCCACAGAGTCAGTGTCTATGTGCAGAATAATTTGTCTGTTGCACAGATAATTCCCTTACATGAACAGTACTATAAAAATTGTGAAGAAATCCTAAAATCAAGTCAGTAACAACTGCATCCACCCAAAGAAAAAAGATATAGCTCAGAATACTATGCACCTGGGAAGCATATGCCAAAACATAGGCTTGGTGTGGGTTCAAACTCAAATTTTCTCTTTGGGATTGGCAGAGACTAACCCACTGCAGGGTCAAGCTGTATCTTTTCCAGCATGAATTGTACCATTTCTCAGATTGCTCAGTGGCTAGCCAAAAGCAGCAACTTTTAAAGTTGAACACAGACAAGACTAAGATGGGCAAGGTAGGAAAGGATTGCTCCAAAGAACTTGCCATTTCTACATCTTTCCCACATCCCATAATCTGAAAGCCCCTGCCTTCATGTTGTTTAGTTGTTCTGCAGCCTCAGTCTGCAGACTCATGACTTCTGGATACACAAATGGCTGTAGCAGCAAAACACATTCACTTTCATTCATGACTCATCTGAAGGCTTCACCCCATCCACTGAACTGCCACAATGCACCATTATATGAACTATTTTTTGGGAGTAGGTAGAGTTACCATATTTCCCATAACACCTTCAGCTTCTTGCATGATAGTCTTAGTTACAGACCTAGCAAATGAATATAACTTTAATGGCTACAGGGTGGCTGAGGGAGAAAAATTCTCTCCATCTACAGTAACGCAAGGCATTACCCACTGTCTCAGGGTCTGAGGATACTGCAGATGCAAAGACGCGGATGAGTCACCTGTCACTCAGAGCCTAAATTCAGCATCACAGTATAACCAAATCTTCTCTCTTCTTTTTGTGTTTCCATGTGTATTCATTTTAAGTATGACCTCTGCAAAAGTTGGGGGAGATAATGTCTGTGCATTATTTCCCACCAATACCTTATTTTAATTAGGATCCTCTTAAGCAGATGGAATCTAAGGGGCTTTATGAGACCACATATGCTTTTAGCTGATCTTGATTAGCCCTTTGAGCAGTTCCTGAACTCTATAGAGAATATTTTGGCCTTAGCAAAGAATCTCACAATTTATTTGCCCTCAGAGGTTAATTTGTAAAGAGCTAAGCTCTGCATTCAGAGCTCCAAAATATAAATTACCAGAAGAATCCACTGTGATAGACTCTATACTAAATTCTCCTAACTGGGTGACAATGATGGCACACTCCATTTTTTGTCGTGCTTGATGCCATAATAGAGAGAGCTCATTTCCATTTAAAAAATATCCTAGATTAATGCACCAGTGTTTTCAAGGAGAACTTTAAAATTTACACTAAATGTTAGTGACTTGTGGTGGAGATAAGGGATTCTTCCCATAAAGTAGCATTGTTTTTAAGGAGCTATTCACCGATAATATAATGAGTTTTCTGAATGTTCCCAAAATGATGCTTCAGTAACCTTTACTGGTCAGATATTCCCTGGAATATATCATTTATTTTCTCCTTTTAATACTTTGCTGATTTTATTCTTTTACTTTCTCTCTCTTTTATTATTTGTAGAGGGCAGAATATCCTAGAGTTGTAGTTTCTGTTTACTTAGGCTCTGAAATAATCCCAATTTATTTTGAATCTATTTTTTCAGTGTAAATATAGATTTTGTACCACGTCCTCTTGTTTTACCTACAGTGGTTGTTCCTTCAAATGAGTATTACTGGTCTTTTCTGTGTACTTCTCAAATCCTATAAACTCAGGTACAAATGGTAGTGAGTACTAGACAAGAACTGAACACAGCTGTACTTAATATTGTTCAGATACAATAACTTTCATACTGCTGTCTTCTCACATGCTAAGTTAGCATTTTAGAGAAATACTGGCAGACACTAATTTTCTTTGTCTTCTTTCATTGTTTTATTAATTTTAAACTGTAAATATTTTTATTCTGCTTTACTCCTACAATACAATTAAATGGCACTCACCATATTAACCAGATTTTATCTGGTCTCAATGAGTATCCTTGCTATTGAGCTTCCAATTTCATGTGCCAGTTCCTTTAATATGCCTCCCACCTCCCA
Organism: Carettochelys insculpta; assembly: GCF_033958435.1. NCBI lineage: Eukaryota > Metazoa > Chordata > Testudines > Carettochelyidae > Carettochelys > Carettochelys insculpta. The sequence continues at coordinate 289,255,493 of NC_134137.1, forward strand.
GTTTACTACATTAAGCTGTTTGTGTTTAACTCCCACCTCAGATATGGTAATTTCTATTTACATGTCCTCATTCCCATTAACTACTCTGCCATTACCCCAACTTCTTCATTACCTTTGTTAAAGATTGAGGCAAAGTATTTGTGTAGTTTCAAAACAAAAAAGCAGTCAAGTAGCACTTCAAAGACTAACAAAATAATTTATTGGGTGAGCTTTCGTGGGACAGACCCACTCCTTCAGACCATTTATGTAGTTATTGGACAATGCTTAGATTATTTTTAATCTCTACCTCATCCTTGCTGCTTAGTGGTCCCATTTCTTCTTTTCTTGATTTTTGTTTTTAAATGGACATGGCTGTAGAATCTTTTACTATTGGTTTTAATTTCCTTTGCAAGGTCCAGCTCTGTTTGATTTTTGGAAGTTCTCACTTTATCCCTACACTTTCTGACCTTCAGGAGGTAGCTTTCCTTTGTCTATTCCTTATAAACTTTCTTGAAAGCAAAATATTTGGATATCACTTAGCAATCCTTCTATTATGTTACAGAGAGAAAATAACAAAATTTAAGTTCTTTGGGTAATGTTCCTGTGCCTTTGATGTGAGGTTTCTGGTGGCAATGCCCTGCACATCCTTGTGACCCATCCTGAGGTTATATAGGGCTACACAGGTGAACTGCCCTCAGTTCCTTCTCAGTTGCCTTCTGTCAAAGACTGAGGCTATGTCTACGTTATGAGATAAAATCAACTTTATTAATATCAATTTTGTAACTCTGGAATTTATAAATTTGACTTTGACTATCCTAAACTCCCCATGTGCTTCTCACAAAGTTGACTTATTGCTCCCACATTCAATCGGCAAACATCGACTATTGCAGTAGTGCATTGTGGGAATATATCCCACAGTTCCCTCATCCCCATAGCATTCTGGGTTTTTTCACTGGTCTTTGACATCATCTACCCGCATTGCATTGTCCTCATTCCCCTCCTGTGTTAAGCAAACGTCCATTTTTCCACTCAGAAGGAAGGAAAAGCAGGGCATCAACAAAGACCGCAAAGTTAACAGTAAGCTCTTTCTTCCATAAATGAATTATCAAGAATTTCATAAAAATCAGCAAGTGTGTGTCTTCTCAACTGGCCATCCACTGACTGTGCCCCCTCCTGTGATTGCATCTGATCCCTGAAAATAAACATAGGGACAATGCAAAGCTTGAAGAAAGAGTTGACAGTAAAATTTTTGAAAAAAGAGGGCTGCGGAGGGGAGGGTATTTGGCTTCCCAGTTCATTATACAGCTTCTGTGCACAGTCTGTATTTTCAACTGGCCCTCCACCCACTCTTCCCTGTGTGAAGGGGTGAAAAGTTAGAAGAAAAAGGATAGAAAAGGTTAGAAAAAAGATTTTTGTCTTCCCGCTTCACTACACAGAAACTGCCAACATGGGATGGCAGTGAAATCTCATTCACTGAACTTATAATGGAAACAGAAATTTCAACTGTCCTCCACTCACTGTTCCCTGTGTTTTTCTTGGGGGTCAAATCATGAAGAAAGAGGATAGGAAAAGTTAGGAAAAATAAGTTATAAATGAAATATCAAAGATTTTGCAAAAAGGAGCAGATGTCTGCAATGGGCAGCAAGCCCCTGAAAATACTTTTGGCCGAGCGGGAGGGGAGGTGGTGGTCTGGGGTTGCAGAGCTAGTTCAAATGTTCCCCTGCCCCTGAAAATCTTAGTCACTGGGGGAGACTTCCCCCCGCAGTGGAAGCAAGCCCCCGAATATCTTTGCCACTAGGGGAGACAGCATAGGCCCTGAAAATATTTTTGGTGGGGGCCAGTTAAAGTAGTGTCCCTGGGTGGCTGCAAGCCACTGAAAACCTTAGCCACCAGGGAAGACTTCCCCCCAGCAGTAGCAAGCCCCTGGAATTCTTTCCAGCCCTTGGATCCCTAACCTCATGCAAGCCAGGACATGGTGCTGCCTGGCAGCATGGTCATCACCAAATGGCAGGCATGTCCTTTTATTGGGTCAGGGGCTCCCCAGGTGATGTGGCTGAGCTTGGGAAAAAGCCTGACCGCATGGTGTCTGTTGGTGAGGGAAGGGGGTTTGGGCACAAATATAAATTGCAGAGAAGTTTCTTGTTCTCCTATGCAAGCGTGATCCCCAAAAGATCCTTATTGCCACGTGGTTCCACGGGGCAGCGGCTGGTGCCAGGGAGCATAGAAAAAATATCAAGTGTGGAGACAGAACCACAAACTCCCTGCAGGGACTACTTGTAATGAGTAGATGCGCTCACAGTGCTAGTAGCAAAGAAAGAAAGACATTTCTCAGGCTCTCATACAAACATGACCCCACAGCCACAGGCTTGCTGCTCCCACTTAGAAATTCAGTCTTCCTGTTACTTAATTCCTGTGCACCTGGAGAGCTGTGGCCAGAGCTGAGGGGCATTGTGGGTTACATACGGGACACCTCTGGAGGCTAATAAATTCGATTTTAGGACATGGTGCTTCCACATTGGTCTTTAATCGAACTTTCGGATTTGACCTTGACCTTACACCTAGCAAGTACCAACGATATCATGATACTGATACTAGTGTTCCCTAAATCGAGCTAATGGTATTTACAGTGAAGAGAATCACAGGGTGACATTGAGCTAACCACCTTAAATTCAAACTTATCTCACAGTGTAAATGCAGCCTGAATATGGCACATGCTTCGTTTCCTCTTCTGTTTATTCCCTCTGAGCCTGCGAGATGGGTCCATATCACCTTTTTGGACTGGACATGGATAAGTTACATGGATGGTCTGACCGCCAGGCACTCAGTGGACACCTCTCCCAGGGGTGGGTCTCAATATCCCTCATTCGGGTGAGGTTCATTGGAACATTTGGGGGCATTTATGAAGGTCTTAAGGTGGATTGTTCTTAGATATGTTTGCCTCGAGTGATTCTATAAGGAATACTAGGCTCCAGACAACATAGCCCTGGGGTTCATTGGAACACACAGGCACCTCCAGCACAGCAAGGTAAGAGTCCTCCCATGGACTTTAACTATAATCCTTAGAAATTCCAAGGAGATTTTTAGGTAGCATGAGACATCTACACTATCACTAGCTTGTACTCCCCCATAATAACAGCTTTTCCCTCTGATAGATTATAAAAGGGTATTACTGAACCCATCATCCTATTCTCTGGTACGATTTGGCAGTTTGTAGCAGATATCAAGTACCCAATCTTGTACTTCGCTGATCCATAAGCATTCAAAGTCACCTGCTTCTGAGTTGTCAAGACCAAAGAAACAGGTAATCCCATTTTTGTATAGACTATCACTTCTCTTTCCTCACTCATTTTGCCTATTAAATGGGTTATAACCAGTGATTTTAATGTTCCAATCACAAGACTCTTTTGATTAAGATTCAGTAATATGAATTACATTCAATGAAATTGCTCATAGCAATGAACAATTTAAATTTCTGTTGTTTGCTACTCAGGCTGCTAGCACAGATGTGTGGGCAATTTAAAAATTTTCTTCTCTTCATGCCCGTTTGTACCTTGACTAATTTTGTGCTTGACATCTTGATTTTGTGCTAAATAAGTGTTCATTTGTTCCTCTTTCTCCCCGTCCACTGAATGCATTGAACAAGGCAGGATCCTATGGAAAAAAATAGCATGTGATCATATACTCAAAGCCAGTATACTAATGCCTTTGCACATAGGGACTAAATTTAAGATTCCAGAGGTTTTATTTCTGGCGTTTCCAAAATGTTGAGTGGTTGACTTCGAAACCTTAATATTCCTTTAACGTCATTTTGTATGTGTAATTAAGATGTTATGTTTTAATGACTCTGCTTTACATATTCCTTCAGGTATGTGTTACACTGCATAAAAATCTCCAAATACACAAACCAGTCAGACACCACTTTAATGGAGTGGGCCATTCTGTTAAAAACCTGAGAGTTTGTGTTCTACTGAAAAGGGACTTTAACAACCATCTACAGGGAGAATGCTCAGAACTAATATTCATATTCAAATTTGACACATTAGCATGTTGTTTGAACAGGGACAGCAATTACCTGACTCATTATAAGGACTCTTTTACATGCTTTATTGTTTTATCTAACTCTTAACTTCTCCATCCCGCACACCCCCACCCCGTCCCTCTTCTTTTCTGATTTGCCAACCTTGATAACAATTTTTCTGATTTTTTAACCTTGAGAACAATTTTTGGACCTCTGTGCTTCATATATTGAGTCTGTTCTGCTAAGGCTATGATCTGATGAAGTGGTCCTGTCCCACAAAAGCTCATCACCTAATAAATTATTTTGTTAGTCTTTAAAGGGCTACTTGACTGCTTTTTTGCTTTGATAGAATACAGACTAACACGGCTATCTCTCTGTCACTGGATAAAAAGAGTTATTGCTAAAAGTACTGTAGCATTCTCCCAAAGGTACTACATGTAGAAATGAAGTAAGAACCCTTATTGGGACTTCTTAAGTAATTATGAAAACACATAGGTGTGCATCTATCTCCGTGTGTGCCCATAAACTCAGTTTTATATGGTTAAAATGATCAATCCATTTCCATAGTGCTGACAGTGTTTCTCTTTTACCAACAAATCTGTAAGTCTGACATACGTTAAAAATTGCATTGTGATTTACATTATGATTCATTATTTATTTTTCTTATCTATTAAACTGTTATAGGAAACATAGCTTCTTCTTTGGGTGCTGTCACTGTGGGTGCTCCACTCTAGGGCTATCTCTGCTCTAGAGAGTTTTGCAGACAAAACTGAGGCTTTGTAGACAAAACATGTTGGAGCATCTACACACAAAATGTGTTTTGCTGACAGAAACTATTGAAATAAAAAAAGCCGTGTAGATGCTCTGGGGGCTAGTTTGTTGACAGAGTGGATCAAAAGATCGATCCGTTGTTATGTGTCAGCACGCTCTGTCGATAGAAGTTTTGTAGGAGCATCTCTTCCAACAGTAACTTCTGTAGACAGACACTTCTAGTGCAGACGTAGGTTAAGTGTCAGTGCGTCCTCGCACTGGTGATCGGAGATTTTTCCTAGCAGTGCTTGGCTGTGCCGCACGTGCACAGTAGTTATCTTGAGGTGCCATTAGTGTCTGTTGACTGCATGCACCAGAAGACAGCTACTGCACATGTTTGGCATGGCCAGGCATTGCTAGGAAAAAACTCCCATCACTGGAGCAAGGATGCACTAACACCTCGAGTGGAGCATCCACAGGGGGACGCACCTCACAGAACCACTGTTAATGTACTAGGTGAGTAACTTCTTCTCTCAGGGTAGATTTGAACCATTTTAGACACTAGATGGTGAAATTGTTTTCCTCATCAGCATGTATAAATTATGACCAGATCTGGGCTTCATTTACCCAAGTGTGTTTACCGTGCAGAATTGACTGCACTCTGTTCAAACAAAGAATTGATTCAGAGACATTTATTTGTGTTGAGGTTCTCTATATTTTAGAGCTTTTGCCTTAATGCTTTTATCAGATATACTTTATATAATAATAGTCATAATATTCCTATTACTTTTTGTAATAATAACTAATAGTTAAGGCTTTTTTTGCTAGTTCATTTTAATTAGGGACAAAATGAAGAGAGGCAGCGTACAAACCATTTTAGTCTATTCAATAACTGCAGTTTTAAAAATCTTCTTAACCCTTATTCTGTCTGTAATTTAAACACATATAAAACTGATGGTTAATTGTAAATTAGAGCAGGTATATGGAAGATGATGTTTCTTTAAAATCTCATTAGATTACCATAATAGTAACAGTATTAAACGGTATATTTTGTCTCTAAGTTATGTTAATGTAGCCAGGTTCCAGTTTGTTTTTTTGGGGCCAAAATTGTGTGAAGGGTGTCGCATAGCTGAGGCACTCAATGAAGAGCCTGACGAGGCATTTGACCTGAATTAGCTGTGCTTCTTGGGTATCCAAGTTGTGCAGGGAAGGAGTTATTTGCTGCAGCCCTTTTCAGAGTGCAGATTAATCCTCATTCCTGTGTATACTTCAGCAGTGCCACTGACTGGTGCTTAGATGTGACAGAATTATGACCCACCTGTTCCCATAATTTATACATAGGAGCTGGGTCTACACATGAGCACCCTTTCAAAAGGGCAAAAATCAAAGTTCGGTGGTTGAAATAGTGGCCGTCAAAACAGAGCACCTGACGCCATTAACGGATCTGCTTTTCAATCCGCTCTTTCGAAGCAGTGCCGTGGTCTTTTGAAAGAGAGCATCCACACAGCTCCAAGCCCTCTTCTGAAGGAAGGGAGGCAGGAAATGCTGTGGAAGTGGTCCCATGGCCGAGAAACCCTTCGGGGGCCACAGCCAGCCACTCCCTTTAAAGGGTCCCTCCCTACACCCTCCACGCCGCACAAGCCAAGTGTTGCCCAGCCTTTCTCAGCCCAGCAGAGCCCACTCGTGCCCACGATGGAGGCCCAGCGACAGCGCCTGCAGGAGGACACCCTCGTTATGGACGCCCTTCTGGCAGAGCTGTGCACCCTCGCCGCAGCTGCACCCAATCTCATGGGCAGTCTCCCTGGGGCTGTGGAGCTCCCCCACCTGGGGCACTGCTGGTCACCCCCCGGGTGCCCCAACGCCTCTGGACCCACCCCAGCAGCACCGACGAGTGGGAGCGCCTGGTGCTGCGGGAGTGGGGCGAGGAAAGGTGGCTGCGGAACTTCCGCATGTTGAGGCAGACCTTTGAGGAGATCTGCCACTGGCTCATCCCTGCACTCTGACACCAGGACACCTGCATGCAGCGAGCCCTCACTCTGGAGAAATGGGTCACAATCGCCATCTGGAAGCTGGCCACCCCGGACTCCTACCACTCCATGGGACAACAGTTCGGGGTTGGGAAGGTCACCATCAGGGCTCTGCTTATGCAGGTAAGGTGGGGCCGGGTCATGCGTCCCTCACAGGTGGGTGGGGGGCTGAGGTGAGGGGAGCCCTCTGCTGCACGGGTCCAGATGGGGGGGGACAGGGGGCTGGATGGGAGGGTGGCAGAATGGGCCCAAGGTTGGGGGGAGATGGCCCGCCACCTGCACTAGAGCACGTGTTCTTCCCCCCCATAGGTCGTCAGAGCCATCAACGTGATGCTGCTCCATAGGGTCATCCACCTGGGGGATCTGGACAACACTGTTGCTGGCTTCCAGGACTTGGGCTTTCTGAACTGCATCAGCACTTTGGATGGCACACACATCCCCATCCGCGCCCTGCCACAGAGCACTGGCCAGTACACCAACAGGAAGGGCTACCATTCAGTGTTGCTCCAGGCCCTGGTGGACACGAGGGGACAGTTCACTGACATCTATGTGGGCTAGGCTGGGCTGGCCACACCCATGATGCCCAGGTCTTCCAGAACTCCGGCCTCTTGCCAGCACATGGAGGCCAGCACATTCATCCCCCAGCGGGAGATTCCAGTGGTGGAGTTTGTCACCGTGTCGCTCTGCATGGTGGCAAATGCGGCATACCCCCTGCAGCCATGGCTCATGAGGCCATGCGTAGGACACCTCGACCTCAGCTGGGAGGCATTCAGTCAGCGCCTCAACCACGCCTGCAACGTCATGGATCAGGCCTTTAGGCTCCTAAAGGGGCGGTGGAGATGCCTCCACACATGGCTGGAGGTCGGGGTCCTGAACATGCCCTAGGTGGTGGGCGCCTGTTGCATCCTCCACAACGTTGTGAGGGGAAAGGGGGTTGCCTATGTCCCTGGGGGGGACCCTCCTTCCGGTGCTGACTGTGAGCAGCCAGGCACCGCCCCCACCTGCCAGGCCTACCAGGATGGCCACCACATATGGGAGGCCCTCAGGCAGGCCTTTGCCGATGGCCACCTCTGACCCTCATGCACACCCACATCCCATGCACATCTGCCACCCACCATCCCCCCCACCCCCACCAGCACCGCACCCACACATCCACCACCCACCATCCCCCTGAGGAGCACAGCACAGAGTGGTGAACATTAAAATATATATTTATCTAGACTATTCTCATTAACTGTGTACGGGGGTGGGAACCTAACTTGGAGGGGACTTGGGGGAACCTAACTTGGAGGGGGATGGGGCACTCATTCCATGTTGGGGTGGTGGGCCGTGAGCCCCATCAGCCCCTGGAGCCCCTGCCTCCCAGGGTGTGGGGTCCCCATGGGGAGGAGAGGGTGCGGGGAGCACCAGCAGGTTAGCTGGAGAGTGGGCCTGGTGGAGGCAAATGGGGTGGGCTCAGCAGGGGTGGGGGGCAGGCTTGGTGGGGGGACGCTGCCGGGGGGACCAGGATGTGGGCAATGTTGGCCACATGGTCCCGGAGGGTGTGGATAATGACCTCCAAGGTGGTCAGCAGCCTCTCCCAGGCTGCCCTCTGCCACTCCATCTCGGCCTTAGTGAGGCAGAGGTGCTGCTCAGCCACCTCGGCCTGGCACTGGCTGGCTGGGTCCTCCTCAGCCCGGCAGGGGGCTCAGTGGTTCCCTCGCCCGCCTGGGTCCCTGGTCTGGGCTGCTTCTCCTCCTCTGGGTGCAGCTTCTTGGCTGAGGTGTCCAGGAATGCTGGGGTGGGGAGCTGTCCTGGGACCCCAGCATGCCCTGGAGCTCCTGAAAGGAGGGTCATGTGGCTGGAGCTGTCCCAGAGCAGCTGGCCTGGTCCGTGGTCCCTGGTCCATGGCCCGAGCATAGCCCTGCCACAGCTCCTTTACCTTGAAGCTCACCTGCTCCATGGTACGCTCCAGGTGGCCCCTGGTCTGGAGGCCCTGAGCCAGGCAGCCAAAGGCAGCGGCACTGCACAGCTTGCCCCCCATCTTGTGCAGGACCTCCTCCTCCTTCCACAGGCCAAGGAGGTCTCGCAGCTCCCACTCTGTCCAGGATGGGGCCTTGGGGGGGGGGGAGGGGCGGTCCATGGGGCTCGTGGGCGGGCTGGTTGCTGGCCATGCTGTGGCGCTGGAGCACATGCAGAGGCTGCTCCTAGCATGCTGTCAGCCTCCTGCCACAGGTTTCCTGCATGCGTGCAGCTTTAAGGCAGCTGGATGCAGGGACCATAGAGCCCCACTGCTGCCAGCTGGAGTGGCCCCGCGCTCCAGCTGACTGGTGCCATGGTGGACACGTATTTTGAAAGAGCGGACTGTGGAGCGTCTGCATGTGTACTCTTTCGATTTAGTATTTCGAAAGGGAGTGATCTTCCTGATGTGGGATCGGGGTTCAGATTTCAACGTTTGCACCCCGTTCTTTCGATTTCCTTTCAAAAGACAGCGCTACGCCTGTGGACGCTCCTCCTGCTCTTTCAAAAAAGGGCCACTTATTTCGCTGTTTTGTGCATGTGTTGACACAGCTAGAGAGTGTAACTGCCATGTGGGTACTGTGCTGCTTCTACCACAAACATTAAGATACAGTTGTTCTGATATGACTGCCTAGGTGTAGTTAGTACTGTAGTTCTGCTACTTCCATGCGCAATTGAGTTACAGCAAGTCACAGTTTAACATTAAAAGTTAAGGGCCCCTTCTGAACTTCTTACCCAGATGGATCCCTTATTGTTAGCATTCATTGAGCAATGTCAGTATAATTGGGAATTCACTGGTCGAACATAATTCTATAATATAACTATCAATAGTGTTGACTTCCATTCTCTGCTAATCTTCACCAGTTCTAGTAACCTAAGGGTGAAATGTTTCATATCTCATTGCCAATGTCTTCAGTCTAGACTCCTACAATTAAAATTTTAAGTTTAGGATTTGTCTGAAATGTGAAGGAGATTGGCCTCACAGACCTACAAGATTTGGCATGTAAGATTGAAAGAATTTTCACTCTGTTATATCAGGAACTGATTTTTTGCATTAGCACAAAAGACATTTTAGTAGTACCCTGAAGTAAACTTTTCTGTAACTTTTGTGGATTTAGAATGCAAACTTCTTGGCACACCTTACTTTATGCTGTTATATTCAAAATATCTGTTAAAATATTTACTAATTAGCTAAATGAACCACTTCTGTATATAATGAGCAGATTTATTTGTTTTGTACACTATTAGTGACTTGATTTAAAAACACACTGATTCCCAATAAAGGAAATCAGTATTATATTTTGTCAAAAAATCTCTCTTGTTTTATTTTAAGTTCAATAATAACAAATCTTGTTTACTTCCATTTTTTCTGCTTCTCTCCCTTGTTGCATCTGCTATTCCTGATGGCAATGTGCACATCACTGCCAGAAAATTCTTTTTCTTACATTTGATCCCATACATTTAGTTTTTATTTTTATCACTTTTATGTCATGCAATAAAGAGTGATGAACAATATTTTTGCATCACTGCACCCCAAAACTGGTAGTGACTTCATTGTTAGGCCTAGGTGTGCAAAAAATGCAGGCTGAGGCAATCTCACATGGAAATTTCGATCATACAATGAATACCTAGCTTAAGAGAAAGCACTGAGGATGATCCCACATTATTATAAATGCAGAATATTTTTACTAGATGGAATCATTAGCAACTTCAGGCAGAATAACAAGTAAATTGGCACATCTTTTCTCCCCCCTATGTCTTTCTAAATAGAGAAAATGTGGAAGAACCTATATGAGACCACATCAGAAAAAATGTCTTTTTCAGGCTCTTCAAAAAGATCATTCCCTTTTCTTTGCTCCAACCTTTACTACTATTTACGTAACATACCATATTACCCCATGCAGAGGAGCCAAATCTTTATATCAGGTGGTACCAAGAGTGACCAGTAATAAAATAATTCTAGTGCAGCTGTGCAAACTTTTCTCCTCCCTTTCTCATCCGCATATAATTTCCCTCCTCTTTTGGAAGAGATTTGAGTGATGTTTATATAATGTAGTTAACATCAATTCCTTACCATTACTGCAGATAGCAAAATTTGTCACACAGGAAACTACAGAACTTCAACATCTGGTTTTGTCCTGAGTCATGTAGAAAAGTCCAAATATCAATACTTTTGAAGAAGGAAAAGTTCTGCAATAATTTCAATATGAAAATTTCAGTGCTTTATTTTGACATTGTTGATTGAAATGAAATGTCTGGATGTCGCCAAGTTGAAACATTCATTTTGGTTTCTTAAACAAAAATGTTTCATTTCAGATTGCCATTGTTCTCTGAGGGTATGTCTACACAGCAAAGTTATATTGAAATAACAGCTGTTATTTTGAAATAACAATCCTAGTGTCTACACAATGCAACCACTATTATGAAATAATTTCAAAATAGCAGTTAGCTTGTTTCGAAATAGATAAATCTCATTCCATGAGGAATAGCACCTATTTTGAAACAGCTATTTCTATAGAGGTGCTGTTAAGACAGGGAATAGAGCCTACTTCAAAATAAGTCACAGTACATCCAATGGCTGTATTTCAAAATAGGCTCTGTGTGAGGATGCTTTATTTTGAAATTGCTAAGTGCTACTTGCTGAGCCAACAAGGCCTGCCAGATGGTGGTAGTGGCATCAAATTGGGCCATAAGTTTGTCCCAGGCCTGTGTCTGTAAATCCCATTCCCATGCCCTCCACTCTAGGTCGGCCCGCAGCTGCCACTCCTGGAGGTCACTCTGTCTTCTGTGGGCAGCCATGTAGGACTGCAGGGCCTCCTTGTTGGGCCAGTGATGGCCTCTCCAGCCACAGGTAGTGGGGTGCCTGCTTTCTTAAGTGCTGGTCCTGGCCTGTCTGATGGTGGGCTATCTGATACCTCGGATGGTGCAGCTGTAAGGAAGACGAGGGGAGACAGTGAGTCATTCCCACAACACAGCCCCTAAGTCCCTGCCCCGCACCCTCCATAAGCAGCAGCAACCACCCCCTAGTCAAGGAGGTCCTGGGATGTCCTGGGAGCACAGGCATGTGTGCCCTGCCTGGTGGGCCCTGATGCACAGGCACCCCATGGTGCCTTGGGGACTAAGCTGACTGGTGTGCCCCCATCACACTAAATGGACTGGTGGCCAGAGGGGTGTCTGGCTACAGAAGTGTCCCCACATTGGTGGCAGGTGGGCTAGGTGCAGCCTGGCCCACCCTGGGCCCCCTCCCTCATGCATGTGGCTTACAGCGCTGTCCCCGGGGTGGGGGGCGGTGCTGGTTGTTTCCTGCAGGCATGCCCAAGAGCCAGGAACCACAGTCTTCAGTGGTGTGTCTGCTGCCTTAAGAACGTAAGAAAAGCCATACTGGGTCAGACCAAAGGTCCATCCAGCCCAGTATCCTGTCTGCTGACTAGAAGCAGTAGACTGAACACGTATCAATCAAGCAATCTCTCTCCTGCCATCCATCTTCAGCTTCTGAGAAACAGAGGCTAGGGACACCATGCCTCACCCATCCTGGCTAATAGCCATTAATGGACCTAGCTTCCATGAATTTATCTAGCTCTTTTTTAAACCCTGTTGTAGTCCTAGCCTTCACAGTCTCCTCTGGCAAGGAGTTCAAAAGGTTGACTGTGGGCTGTGTGAAGAAGAACTTCTTTTTATTTGTTTTAAACCTGCTGCCTATTGATTTCATTTGGTGTCCTCTATTCTATTGTTCTATTCTCCTTAATCTCTCTACATTTGGGGCCTGTTCCAAACCCCTAATTTTAGTTGCACTTTTCTGAACCTTTTCTAATGCCCCTATATATCTTTTTTGAGATGAGATCACATTTGTATGCAGTATTCAGGATGTGGGCATACCATGGTTTTCTATAAGGGCAATGAGATATTCTCTAACTTATTCTCTATCCCTTTTTTAATGATTCCTGTTTGGTTTTTTGAGTGCAACCGCACACTGCACGGATATTTTCAGACAACTATCCATGATGACTCCAAGATTCTTTCTTTTCAAGTTATAGCTAAATTAGCTCCCATCATACTGTATGTACAGTTGGGGTAATATTTTCCAATGTGCATTACTTTACATTTATCCACATTAAATTTCATTAGCAATTTTGTTGCATAATCACTTGTGAGATCCTTTTGAAGTTCTTCACAGTCTGCTTTGGTCTTAACTATCTTGAGCAGTTTAGTGTAATCTGCGAACTTTGCCACCTCACAATTTACCTTTTTCTGCAGATCATTTAGAATCAGTTGAATTGGATTGGTCCTAGGACTGACACTTAGGGAACACCAATAGTTACCCTTCTCCATTCTGAAAATTTACGATTTATTCCTACCTTCTGTTTCCTCCCTTTTTTAACCAGTTCTCAATTCATGAAAGGATCTTCCTTCTTATCCCATGACAACTTAATTTACATAGAGCCTTTGGTGAGGGCCCTTGTCAAAGGCTTTCTGGAAATCCAAGTACACTGTATCTATTGGATCCCTCTTATCTACATGTTTTTTGACCCATTCAAAGAACTCTAATAGATTAGTAAGACATGATTTCCCTTTCCCTTTTTACCCAGCAAACTATGTTCTTCTATATGTCTGACAATTTTACTCTTTACTCTGGTTTCAACTAATTTGTCCGATACTGATATTAGACTTACTGGTCTGTAATTGCCAAGATCACCTCTAGAGCCCTTTTTAAATATTGGCGTTATAATAGCTATCTTCCAGTCACTGGATACAGAAGCTGGTTTAAAGGATAGGTTACAAATCATAGTTAACAGTTCTGCAATTTCACATTTCAGGTTCTTTCAGAACTCTTGGGTGAATGCCATCTGGTCCTGGTGACTTGTTAATGTTAAGTTTATCAGTCAGTTCTAACACCTCCTCTAATGACACCTGAATCTTGGACAGTTCCTCAGATTTGTCACCTACAAAGGATTGCTCAAGTTTGGGAATCTCCCAAACTTCCTCAGTTGTGCAGACCAAAGCAAAGAATTCATTGATGATGACTTTGTCATCTTTGAGTGCCCCTTTTTATCTCAATTGTCTAGGGGGCCCACTAATTGTTTAGCAGGGTTCCTGCTTCTGATGTACCAAAATATTTTGGTATTGCTTTTTGAGTTTTTGGTTAGCTGTTCTTCAAACTCCTTTTTGGCTGTTCGTATTTTATTTACATTTTTACATTTAATTTGGCAGTGTTTATGCTGTTTTCTATTTTTCTCACTAGGATTTGACATCCACTTTTTAAAAGATGCCTTTTTATTTCTCACCACTTCTTTTACATGTTTGTTAAGCCACAGTGGCTCTTGGTTGGGTCTTTTACTATGGCCCCTTTTCATCTCGAGAGATGATGGTTAGCAGCGGCAGTGAGGATCTATTCTCAGTGTTTGAGTCTGCAGCTTCTCTTGTGACTTATCCATCCAATGTTGGATTTGCACTGTCAACTGCCATAACCGCATGTCAGATTATTTCCAAATTCTTGAGTCTGAAAGTTTTTCCTTCTGAGTTGAAGTTCTTTCATGTGAGTTGCACGTATACTATCAAAGGATGATGTGCCCAGTCATAACAATCATCTCCAGGTGTTTCAATCTGATGATGCGGATTCCCAGGATTTTGGATCAACGTTGAATTTTTTCATGGCATTTTTGCATGTCTCATCACTCATAGGCTACGTCTACACGTGCCCCAAACTTCGAAATGGCCATGCAAATTCCCATGAACTCATGGGAATAAGGGGACTTCGAAGAAGGTGGCGTCCTTTCGAAAAGGAGCCCCGTCTGGACGCGCCGCGCGGCGGCAAGGCGCGTCAATTTCGAAGCGCCGCTGCCGCCCGCATGCTAATGAAGCGCTGAATATGCATTTCAGCGCTTCATTAGTAAACTTCGAAATGGCCATTTGCATGGCCATTTCGAAGTTTGGGGCACGTGTAGACACGGCCATAATGTGGACACACTACAGTCACTGATGGATTCTCTATCCAAAGCCTGCAAGTTGTTTTCCCTTGACATAAGCATGAAGAAAACTGTTGTATTCACTCAAGGTATACCTCAGTGACCCAATGTCATTCTGGATAACAGCCCATAAGTGGTTCAACAATTCTGTTACCTTGAATCTACTGTCACCACAAACCTATCCATGGACGAAGAACTGAACATCAGAATGGGGAAGGCAGCTATGATTCTGGCAGACTTACGAAATGAGCATGGAACAATCCTAAGCTGACAGTGAAAACAAAGACACTAATCTACCAGGCATGTATATTGAGTATCCTTGCTATATGGTTCTGAGGCATGGATCCAGGAGAAAAAATTGAACAGCTTCCATTTTCGCTGCCTCCACAGAATATGAATATCAACAGGCAAGGACTGGCAAGATAAAGTTTAAAATGCAAATATCCTGTCCAGATTTAGCATACCCAGCCTTCTAGTGATCCTCAATAGCAGAAGACTACAATGGCTTGGTCATGTGAGAAGAATGGGTGATGTACATCTTCCCAAAGAACAACAAGAAGTCCTATGGCACCTTATAGACTAACAGATATTTTGGAGCATAAGCTTTCATGGGCAAAGACCTGCTCTGTCAGATGCATGAGTGGATGGCGAAGCTGGTCTTTGCCCACAAAAGCTTATGCTCCAAAATATCTGTTAGTCTATAAGGTGCCCCAGGACTTCTTTTGGTTCTCAAAGATACAGACTAACACAGCTACCTCTCTGATACTTGTCTTCCCATTCTCTTCCGTGAACTGTCAGGTGGGTTGAGAACAAGAGGAAGACCAAAGCTAAGATTCAAGGATAAATGCAAAAATGCCATGAAAAAGTCCAACGTCAGTCCAGAATCCTGGGAATCTACATGATCAGATCAAAATACCTGGTGACGATTGTTATGGCAGTATATAGTATACGTGCAAGCCATGCAAAAGAACTTTGTCTTAGGAGGAAAAACTCTCAGACTCCAGAATTCGGAAACAGACTGACGTGGTTATTGCAATCAACTCTGCAAATCCAATATTGGACAGAAAAGCCACAAGAGAAGCTGCAGACTCAAAGAAAGACCATAGATCCTCACTACCGCTGCTAACCACCGTCTCTTGAGATGAAAAGGGGCCATAGCATAAACATAGCATCATTGCCATTTCATGGATGCAAAAAAAAAAAAAAGTGGTAAAATGGTAAGTCTGTGGGTGGGGACAAATCCCAGGGAAATGTGGCCAGTATATGGGCAGGATCATGTCCCACACCTGGGGAAGAGAGAGGAGAAAATTTCCGGCTACTGGGGAACCATACAGAGGGGCTAAAGTTTGAGAAAGTGATGTGGGACTTGAAGAGATTCAGGGGTGAGATTGGGCACCACTTCCCCCTTTGGCTGGGTTTTGTTTCTGGCATGTTCCACACGTCCAGAGATTGATCTATGTGCAGGCTGGGAAGCCATGACATCATAGTAGCTTGGACACTTGCAGTGCAGGCATTCATCCGTATAACCAAATAATATCTGACTACAGCAAAACAAGAACAAAAAATGCAAGAAACTGGCATATAACAGCATCATTGACCAGCAGCTGGCAAGGCCACAAAAAATAAACAGAAATGTCCCGGCCACTCCAGTCCTAAACCATCTAAGCATAGTATATGTTGAACCTCTCTCATCTGGCACTTGGTGTCTGGCAACATCCATAATCCAGCATGATTTTAGTTAGCCAGATGACCACAGACCAGAGATGTAGCCAAGTTTTCTGTGGTCCTATTATGTTTGTTTGCAGCCACTGGTCCTGGCTCTTGGTGTTCTGTGCTGTTATTTAGCTGTAATTAACCCTTAAATGTCTTGTAAGAACCCAATAAGTAGTGGAAGTGTTGGTAATGCTGTTAGACAATATTGACCTCCCATGTTCTGGCAAATTCTCTCATTCAGCACAGGTCAAGTCCAGAGGGTGCTTCATGGCTATATATTACTATTCCCATACTAGGGCTATGTCTACACTAGCACAGTACATTGAAGTAGCCTATTTCGAAGTAAGAACATCGAAATAGGCTACTTCAACACGTATCATCTACGCGTCCTCCGGGGCTGGTGCCGTTGATGTTCAACGTCGAAGTAGCAATGGGGAACGTCGAAAGGAGCCACCCTAGAAGGAAATGTGGAGCATCTACACACACAAGCACTCTCTGTCAAAATAAGGGGCCAGCAAAGCCTGCAGACGGGGTCACAGGCTGGACTAGCCCTTCCGGGGCAAGAGCAAGCTGCTCCCTTAAGGGGCCCCTCCCAGACACACTCGGCTTGCACAGCATGAGGTTTACAGAGCCAACACCAGTTGCAGACCCTGTGCACACAGCAGTGGCCCCCAGCTGCTGCAGCAGCAGCAGCAGCCAGAAGCCCTGGGCTAAGGGCTGTTGCACGTGGCGACCACAGAGCCCTGCAGGGGCTGGGCAGAGTGTCTCTCAACCCCTCAGCTGATGGTTGCCACGGAGGACCCCGCTATTTCGAAGTAGCGGGTTGCGGATTGTCTACACACGCCCTACTTCGATGTTGAAAGTCGAAGTAGGGCACTATTCCCAGCTCTGGATAGGAATAGCAATTTTGACATCTTGTCACCTAACGTCGATTTCAACATCAAAATAGCACACGGCGTGCGTAGACAAGACGCGTGCTATTTCAACGTTGTGTCAGCTGCTTTGAAATAGCTGGCTAGTGTAGACACACCCTAGATGTTGTAATGGTTTAACTCTTTCAGAAAAAGGCATTTCCTTAACTGTAATAGTCATCCTGGTGGAAATATTGCATGTAGATCAGGTCAAGCCTAGGGCAACAACTACACTATGAGATAAATTCAATTTGATTAAATTTGATTTTGTAACACTGGGTTTTATAAATTCGAATTTGAGTATCCTCACTTCTCTACAAACCCCCTGGAAGGTTGAGATAACGCAGCCACAATAAATCGCCAAATATCAACTGTTGCAGCAGTGCATTGTGGGAACCTATCCCACAGTTCCATCTGCCTTGTAGCATTCTGGGTTTTTTTGCTGTTGCAGTATTGGAAAAAAATGTCCCACAAGTGGTTGTGAGTATGTGATGTCCTCTTCCCACACTGCTTTGCCCTTCTCATGGAAAGCAAATGGCCATTTTTGCAGAAAGGAAAACAGGAAAAGTAGTGAATCCCAGATGAACGAAAATCAAATAGGTTGGCTTCAGAAGGTGACTGAACCATGTAAATTGGTAGTTCAGCTGTTTTTCCCCCATTAAAAGAACACTTTCACATTAGTCCTTTTAGCTATGACTTTTGCCTGATCAGCTAACTACGCACCAGCAATACCAACATGGGATCACCCAGGTGACTGTGCCATCTCAACTGGTCCCTCAGCTGCTCCCCCCCCTCCCCTTGAAACCTCCTTGCCTGGGCAGAATGGTATGACTTATATGTAATCAGCCTACTAGTGTGACAAGCAGGGGACAGTCATACCACCCTGGGAACTCCCAGTGACTGTGCCATCTCAACTGGTCCCTTAGCTGCTTTTTGCCCCCTTGAAACCTCAGATTGCCAGAAACATCATCTCTGAAAATATTACGGGAACAGATTACAACATGTGATATCTGCCCCCCTGCCCATGTATGATGTGGGATGCGGGATGTAGTTGAAGGGCCAGTTGATAGGGTCCCTTCAGGGGCTTTCTCTAGCCAGGGGGCAGCCATGAATAGCAATGACTGCTGGGGCCAGCCCCCATCCCCCCAACATACAATAAGCGGTAGGGGGTGTAGTTGAAGAGCCAGTTGACGGGGTCCCTTCAGGGGCTTTCTGCCAGCCCCCCACCGTGTGCTGTCCCACAAAAAACATAGCAAAGACCAAGCTCCCCAGCTTGTGAGGCCTATGAGAGGCCATCCAGTCTCCCTGCCTTCCCCCCGGCGACAGCTAGCCGCTGCACTCTTTGCCATGGGAGGGGAAACTTCCCCCTGGCAACAGCCAGTCGCCAAACTCTTTGCTGCAGGGGGAGACTTTCCCCCAGCGATAGCCAGGTGCTGAAAATCTTTCCTGCCTTTAAGCCTTCACTGTAGGCAACTTAGGATATGATGTCTGGCAGAATGGTCTGCACTGCACCATAGGCATGTGCTTTTACTGGGGCTAGCCATGTAATGTGGTTGGGCGGGGGATAGGCCCTGACAACATGGCACCCGAGGGGAGGTGGGGGCTACCCCTGTACAAATGGTTCTTGTAGTTTCTTGGCCTCTCATACAAGCATGACTCCCACTGCCTAGCCACCATGTGGTGCGGTGTGGAAGGGGCTGGCACTAGTACTGAGAAAAAATTTCGGCCTCTCCTGCTATGTCCTGTGCAGGGAAGAAGGCACCACCCAGTGTTGAGGCTATTTTTTCATGGCTAGATGCTGTCACTGTGCTGATAATAAACAAATTAATTCAAAATGGGCCCAGGTGCCCACTTCAATTTCCCAGACTTCCTGGTGCCAAATTCAAATGTGTGGACTTCCCTTACCTACTTCCTGTGTACCTGGAGAGCATTGGAGATGCAAACGGCCAGAAGAGACAACTGTGGGGCATTGTGGGATATATGTGGGACTCCTCTAGAGGACAGTAAAACCAGCTTACGTAGAAGGTGTTTCCACACGACCATTAATCCAAATGCTTACATTCGAGTTTCCCATTAATCCCATTGGGTTGTCACGGTAAGAATATCGGCTGTAGTAACCCCTAAATTCGAAATAATGGTATTTGATATTTGAACAGTCATGATTTAAAATGGATCTAAATTGCTTAGATTTGAATTTATGATGTAGTGTAGACAGAGCCTAAGCTAAATTGATATGCTACTCATAGACTCATTTAGAAGTGTTGAAGAAAACTGTTGCACCAGTTTAATTACGTTCTTATTTAAATGAACTGAAATTGTTTCTAGTTTTGCATGGAAACAAATTGTTTCTAGTTTTGCATGGAGACAAACTCTTCTAGTGTACAGCAAGAAAGATAATTGAATAAAGTGAATTGTGGTTTGAGGGGAAAGCTGTTTTTTTTTCCTGTTTATGTTAATCAGTTTTCCATTTTCTTGGAGCTCTCATCTTTGGGCTCAGTTTTTACTTAGGCAAAAATGCTGTTAATTGTAATGGAATTTTTGCCTGAGTGGAGCGCCGAGTATCAGCCCCTTTTGAAGAATGGCTCAGACCTGTAAAGGTATTTAGTTGTTGCTCATCTCACCACTGCAAAGCTTTACTCACTTAAGAGCTTAAGTCTCTTTTACAAAAGTCACTTACGAGACTTGATATCATTGAAGGTCAATTACTTAGGCTTCTAAGTGCCTAGATCCTTTTTGAAATGGAGAATTAAGTTCTTAACTCAGTTGGGCATTTCCACACAGAGTGGACCAATAACTAAAAATCTTTACAAGTGTGGGCCTATGTTATTATTTCATCTTTTTTACAAATGGCAGCAGTGCCTAATTTTTTAAAAGTAATTTAAACCACTGCTACTGTTTTCTATTTATTATTTAGCACTCTTGGCCAATTTTGATTTTTGTTTGTAATTAATGATAGCGATTTCCAGGTATTTTTGGAAAGAATATCTGCACTATGTGAATTTTGGATACATAAATACAAGTATTCTCAAAGGCAATATGAATCTGAGTTATGTTTATCCAGCCTGTGAAAAGAAAGATACCAGGTGACACGTCCACTGAAACCGAACCAAAGTTTTTCAAATTTGAGTATTGAATAAGTGCAAAAAGCTGTGTGAATGATTTGTAGATTAAGAAATATTTCCCGAAAGCATTTGATAAATAAATCTGGCAAAATTATAAGATTCATGTGGACAACCAGAATAGAGAAAGGATAAACTTGTTGCATAAATTATTCACTCAACTGTTAGTTATTAACCCTGTCAATAGTATGGAAGTAAGTTTATGACAAACCTAATTTCCATGAGATATACTGGTGAAATTTCTAACTTTACAGAAGCTTGAAAGGTAGACAACATGCTGACTAAAGCTCTGAAAACTACGCTGATAAAGTTCTGTAAGGTCTGAAATATTCTGCTTAGGCCAAATACTAACTTGTGATTCTGAGGCTTATGAAACCTAAGCCATATTTGGAATTTATTGGAAATTAGAGCAAGAGCAATCAGCTTATCCAAGAGTATCTTGTAACTCTCATGAGCCTTGCTGATAAAACATATGTCTCATTAAGTTAACAGGTAACATCTATTATGTCTTTTTTAGTTGTGATGAGAAAAATATACTTCTATTGGATAAATCTAAGATGTTGGAGGAGCAATAGCAGGTTACAGGATATAATCTGTGATAAAATTACCTATTTTTTGTAAATTGTTTTGAAAATAGCTCAGCAAAGTAAATGCTAAAGATTACAGAGATGCAATAGCTTTTTATAGCTAAGGTTGTTGTTAGGCTTCTGTTATAAACTTGATTTGGCCATCTTCTACTTCCATTCTGTGACTCTGACAGAATTAATTTGATTTGCCTTAAATTTCTCATGTATGATCTTCTGACAAAGGAGAAATTTTGGCAAGTTTGGACAGCAAGTTGTGACAATCTGAAAAAAAATCTGATGAATTTAATTTTTGTAAAAAACATTTTGTCTTTTCTTTAATATTATATCTTTGCCCTGGCAAAGCTAAGTAAGGCCAGAAGTTTGTGTGTGCTCCTGCAGTCTATGGGGACAGGTACACTCTTTTGTCCAGACACACTTCCTAGGTTAGTGAGTGGATGTCGTACCTGTGTTGGGGGAATCTCTTCCCTGTGGAGATCCACCATAGGAAAAAAAACAAAGCAGAAATGTGGCACTTTAAAGACTAACAAAATGATTTATTCGGTGGTGAGCTTTCATTTCCAATACAGACTGACATTTATAAGTACAGAGAACCAAAAAAAAAAAAATTGCAATAAACACTGACAAATCAGAGTATAGAAGACGGGTGAGAGGTGGAGGGATGTTAATTGTCCTGTCTGAGATAATTATGAGCATCAAAGGAAGAGAAGCAGTCCTTGTAATGCATGAGGTAGTTGATGTGTCTGTTCATACCACAAGTTAATGTGTCAAATGTGAATATGTACTCCAACTCACAAATCTATCACTCTGTTGTTAAATTCTCTGTGTTCCAGGACACAAATTCTCAGGTCTTTAACAAAATGGCCCACTCCGTTGAAGTGTTCACTGAGCAACTTATATGTATTGAGTTTCTTGATGTCTGCTCTGTGTGCATTTATTCTTTGTCGAAGGTTTCGCCCAGTCTGTCCAATGTACATAGTGTCAGGACATTGTTGGCACATAATAGAATATATAACGTTACGGGAAGTGCACGAGAGTGTGCCTTAGATCTTGTAACTAACGTGATTAGGTCCACTGATGGTATCCCCAGAATAAGTAGGTGGACACAGTGGGCAGCGTGGTTTGTTGCAAGGAAAAGTTCCAGGATTAATTTTACTGTGATGTAGCCTGTGATTGCTGGTGAGACTCCTTCTCAGGTTAGGAGGTTGTCTGTAGGAAAGGATGGGCCTGTCACCTAGAGCCTTCTGGAGTGTAGCATCCTGATCCAGAATAGGTTGTAGATTTTACCATGTGTAAGGCCCCTTTGCTTCAGGAAGCGTATGGGAAGCAGCCTTAATAGATTATTATCAGACAAAAGAATTAGGTCCTATATATTTAAAAAAAATAAAAAGCTTTATGCTTTTAGTATAATTTTCCAACACTGGAAATTATGCCTTTGAGTAGTCTGCAAATTTTCATGGTGAGATCATTTGTAATTTGGACGCTTTTGAAATCCCTGAGCTTTGCGCAGACTTCATATAGTTTGTGGCCTTTGTGGGAGACTGTAAGCTCCACTATTTGAATCACTTGATGTGAAGAATTTGTAAAAGTCTCCGGGGTTCACATCTAGACTTTTAAGTGTTTTAATTTTCTTGGTTTCATTTTGAACTTTACAAAATCTATTAGTACAGCCTACAGCATTCTTTAAATTGGGAGCTTAATTTACTTGATTGAAGGACATAAAAGATTCTGAAGACCCAGGCTACCTCTACACTACAGCAATCTTTTAAAAGAAGTTCTTCTGGAAGATGCCTTCTGAGAAAAACTTCTTTTGTAAGAGTGGGTCCACACACAAAAGAGTGGATCCAAAAATCGATCTGCTCTTTTGATAGTGTGTCCACGCAGCCCCTGCTTTTTCAAAAGAATGGTCTGAGGATTGAAAAATCCGGTACCATGAGGACTACCCTTTCGAAGAAAGGGCCCCTGGGATGCCTGCACACCTGTTTTTCAGAAGGAATCTTTCGGAAAAAGGTGCTCTTCCTCATCTGGGAGACTAACAGAACTGCCAAAAAAAGTGATTTGTTCGATTTCATATAGAAAGAGTGCATTTTGTGTGTAGATGCTCTGTGGGTTCTTTTGGAAAAGGCCTGTGTTTTTTTAAAGAACTTGTTAGGGTAGACGCAGCCCTAGAGTTTAAGACGTTGTGCTGCCATTCAGCCAAGCAGAAGATACATTTGATGAGCGTATAGGAGTGTTAGGTAGTGCATGATGTTTAATTTACATTTACTAACCTGCTAGAGAATTTTCTACATTACATGGACTATTTTTTTCTCGGAATAGCTAAAAAAAAAAAGAATTCAAGACTTAAGGAAATTCACAGGAAAAAATGTTAAAACAGAATTCAGATTGTAAACATAAATCATTTACCTGTGAGCTAACGTGACTTAGTGTGACTTGACTATTTCAACCTTAGTTACCAGACTTAGAAACACTTGGATGAAATTTAAAAACAACTTATTTTAGAAGTGTCAAGCTTCCAAATGTTTGGCTTCTTTTATAATTACAATGTTTTAGAAGGAGTGTTATTAAGTAGCTGGTACTTGCATGGGTTTTAGAACATTTTTTATAGCAGGGGACCTAAAGCTATTAAATTAAACTGTAAACCCTGTATATGGTGGAAACCACTTCATGCCAAGATGTGCTGTAGCATCTCCAGTATGAATAATCCCTGCCCCTATATGTAACTGCCAGCACAGAATGAAGACTGTACCTATATAATGTTGTCTGAAAACAACATTGAACAGAAGACTAGATATAGGTGAATACTTCATACTTTACTTGTAAGATTGCTGAAATTTGGTAATTAACATAAGCAATCTCTGGAGGCTGTTGTCAACAATGCTAAAGCACTTATGGTGGCTCACTCTGATGATATATTTCAGGTTGCATTCTGAAATGGACTGCAAAGAAAGCACCCTCATCAGTCATCCACTAAAGTTCTGACCGCGCTTACAGAACAACAAAGTTTGTATATGCACTTTTCAAAATATTATTTTCTAGGCTACATCTACACTAGCACACTACATTGAACTAGCGCATTTTGAAGTAGCAACATCGAAATACGATATGTCGACACATAGCGTCTACACATCCTCCAGGCCCGGCACCGCCCACATTGAACATTGAAGTAGCACTACGCTATGCTGAAAGGGGCCACCCCAGATGTGGAAAGGGAGCATCCACACATATAAGCATCCCCCTTCGAAATAAGGGGCCAAGAAAGCCCGCAGATGGGCTCACAGGGCAGACTAGCCCTTCTGGGGCAACAGCATGCCGCTCCCTTAAAGGGCCCCTTCCAGACACACTCAGCCTGCACTGCACAAGCCCTGCATTGGTGACACAAGCCTCGCAGACCTCAAGCCCACAGACATGGATGTCCAGCAGCAGCTGGAAGCCCTCCAATCCACCTCCTGCGGGGCAGGCACCCTGCTAGACGCTGCATGGGCAGCTGCCCAGCAGCTCCTGGCAGGGAAGCCCTCCCCGGGGCCACAGGGGATGCCCCAGATCATTGGGCCCTCCTGCTCCACCCCTGCCGGGTGCCCCGCTGTCTCTGGAGCTACCTCTCCAGCACCGACTGGTGGGAGCACCTGGTCATGGGGGAATGCGATGATGACCAGTGGCTGCGGAACTTCCGCATGAGCCGGCAGACCTTCATGGAGCTCTGCCAGTGGCTCATCCCTGCCCTGAGGCACCAGGACGCATGGATGTGGCGCGCCCTCACCATCGAGAAGAGGGTTGCAATAGCTGTCTGAAAGCTGGCCACTCCAGACAGCTAGACAGCTTCTGCTCCGTGGACCATCAGTTTGGTTTTGGCAAGGCCACAGTCAGGGCTGTCATGATGGAGGTAAGGAGGCCTGGGCCTGCACCCACTGGGGTTGGGGGGGGTCAGGGAGGGGAGTCTGGGGACAGGGGCCTGAGTGGGGGAGGGAGGGGAGGGAGGGGCCTGAGGAGGGGAGTCTGGGGAGGAGAGAGCACTGGGGAGGAGGGTCAGGGTGGGGGGCCTGGGGAGTGGGGCCTGGGGGGAAGGGGGGCCGGGGGCAGGGGTAGGGCACACTCTGCATACCTTCACTAGCACTGATGTCCCTTCCCCACAGGTGGTGCGTGCGCTCAATGCCCTGCTGCTGCACAGGGTCATCTGAGTTGGGGACCTGGACATGGCTGTCACGGGATTCGATGCCATGGGGTCCTCTAACTGCTTCGGGGCCCTCGATGGAACACACACCCGCATGTGCACCCCGGACCAGAGTGGTGGGTGCTATATCAACAGGAGGGGCTATCACACCATGGTCCTGCAGGCCATGGTGGACAGCCGTGGCCGTTTCCAGGATGCGTATGTGGGCTGTCCCGGCTGTACTCATGATGCACATGTGTTCCACAATTTGGGACTATGCCGCTGGCTGGAGGCAGGGACCTAGATCCCCTAAAGGGAGATCCCTCTGGGGGACACCACCGTACCCCTCTGCCTCCTGGTGGATGTGACCTACCCCCTCCAGCCCTGACTTATGCACCCCTACATGGGCCACCTCAATGGCAGCGAGGAGCGCTATAACGCCTGACTGAACCACATCTGCCAAGTGGTCGAATGGGCCTTCAGACACCTGTAGGGCTGGTGGCGCTGCCTCCTGGCTCCCCTGGATGTGGGCCTCCCAAACATTCCTCAGGTTGTGGGTGCCTTCTGCACGTTCCACAACCTGGCGGAAAGCAAGGGGGAGGCCTTCGTGCAGGAATGGGCACTGGAGTCCAGAACAAGCTACCCCCAGCCGGCTGCTGCCGCTAGCCACCAGGCCCACTGGGACGGGGTCCAGGTCTGGGAGGCCCTGTGGGAGCACTTTCACCAGAGGCCTAGTGAGCACCACCCAGGCCATCCCTGGTGGGTCTCCTGCACACCGTCCCTACCACCCGCACACTATCCCCACTGAAAGCACATGGAACACAGGAGCTTTTGAAAAATAAAACTGCTTCCTTGCTAAATAACCAAAAAACTCGCCTCTGTGCATAAAACTAAAAACAAACAGAATCATAAATATGTACATGGAGAGTGATGACTATATACGGGGGGGACTACTGTATACACAGGGGCACAACTATATACACAGGGAAGATGTGACCAGGCCAGCCATCAGCCCATCACTCCAGAGTCGGGGTGGATGGGCACGACCCCCACTGTGTCCGGATGGTTGGACCCCCCCTCAGCCAGGGTCCTCAGCGAGGCCAGCTGGGGGCCGGAAGGATAGGGAGTTACAGCCGGAGTGGGTCCTCAGCCCAGTCGTCGGCCCCAGTAGACTCCTGCCCTGCGGAGCTGGCAGTCAGGGCAGCAGGTAGGACGTCAGGTGGGGCAACAGGCGGGGCAGCAGGCAGGACATCAAGCGGGGTGGCAGGTGGGATGTCAGGCAGGGTGGCAGGTGGGATGTCAGATGGGGCGGCAGGGAGCAGCATGGAGGGCAACGGGCGGGGGGGGCGCAGCCAGGCCACCAGCTCCTCAAAGGTGGCGGCCATCCGGTTGAAGCTGGCCATAAAGTCCTGCCGGCCTCCCGGTGCCAGGCGGCCTCTTGCTCCTCGAAGTGGAAACTCCGCTCCGTGATGTCTGCCTGGTGCCAGAGGGCAGCGGCCACCTCGGGGTTGTGGGTGGTGCTCCTCTGACCCTGGCAGGGGTGGGCCCATCCTGGTGCCAGCGGTGCCTCCGGGCGATGATGGTCTGGGGATCTCAGGGGGGCTGTCCAGGACCATGGACGGTGCCATGCTGTCCTGGCCCTCGGATGGTGCAGCTGCAGAAAAAAGGGAGAGGGAGGCCATGAGTACCGAGCCCTGCCCCATGGCTCACACTCCCCAACCTCCCATAGGCATCTGGTCACCATCCCTCATCCCCCATCAGTGTGCGCAGTGGCCCTGTGTGTGGCCCCTTCCTGTGGTCCGCCCCCTCCCACCTCCCACCAGGGGCAGGGCATGGCGCTGTCTGTGGGTGAGGGTGCTGACAGGCACTGGTGGCCGTGGCACCATCCGTGGGCCATGGTCTGCTTGGGCCCTGGTGGGCTGGGGTCTGCTGGGAATATGGGGGGCCCCCAGTCACATGTGATGCCCCCACCCCATGCCTTGGGGTGTGTGCCCTGTGGGGTACGTACCCGACAGTTCACTGCCATGGCTGGGGGAGGCCCATTGGGCAGATGCCTGGCTGGAGCTGTGGGAGGGGATGTCCAGCACCAGCTCCCCCTCCTTGCTGGACCACTCCGTGGTCGGCGTGGATGGACCTGGCTCTGACCCTGGAGGTGCAGGGCTGGGCTCTGGACCCAACTCCAGCTCCAAGGCCTGCTGGGGCTCCTTGGCCATAGTGTCAAGGATGGCTGGGCGGGTAGGAGGTGTCCTGGGTTCCCAGGATGCCTCTGAGCTCCCGGAAATAGAGGCAAGTGGCGGGGGCAGCCCCAGACCAGCTGTCCGAGTCCTGCCCCTGAGTGTAACCCTGCTGCAACTCCTTGACCTTACTCCTTACATAATCAGGAGTGCAGGCAGGGTGACCCTGGGCGGTCAGGCCCTCAGCCAGCCGGGCGAATGCTTCTGTGTTCCGCCGCTTGCTCCCCATTACGTGGAGCACCTCCTCCTCACCCCAGAGCCCCAACAGGTCATGGAGCTCAGAGTTGGTCCAGGAGGGGCCCCGCTTCCTGCCCTGCTGGCTGCAAGACTGGGAGCCCTGGGATGGCCTGGGAGGGGAGCCCTGGGGGAGCTCGGGGGGCTGGCTTTCTGCCATGGTCTCTTTCTGGGCCATGC
Organism: Carettochelys insculpta; assembly: GCF_033958435.1. Classification (NCBI taxonomy): domain Eukaryota; kingdom Metazoa; phylum Chordata; order Testudines; family Carettochelyidae; genus Carettochelys; species Carettochelys insculpta. Next base: position 289,283,353 of record NC_134137.1, read on the forward strand.
AGGGGCTCCTTGTGGTATGGCTCCTGCCTGCACGGTCTCAGCTTCCTGCTACAGGGTTTCCTTGCGGCTTTAAGAACTGCTGGGCACAGAGATCATAGAGCCCCACAGGAGCTGGATGGCATGTCTCTGCCTAACAGCTGATTGCTGCCATGGCGGACCCCGCTATTTCGAAGTAACAAGATGCGGAACGTCTACATGCATCCTACATCGATGTTGGACATCAACGCAGGGTGCTATTCCCGTCTTCTTATAGGAATAGCGATTTCGACGTCTCGCCATGTAACTTTGATTTCAACTTCGAAGCAGCATGAGCCATGTGTAGATGCGGCGCGCGCTATTTCGAAGTTGGGCTTGCTGCTTCGACGTTGCGTTCTAGTGTAGATGCACCTTATATGTTTTCAGTGTTCCACTACTGCTCCCACTGTAGTATGGGAGCTTTGCTACTAACATAATAATAACATAAATATGAGCACAGTCAGCCCCCATTAAGATCCTAGATTGTTCTCTTTGCGGGAGGGTTTGCAAAGCAAAATCAACAGATTACATTTTTACATTGCATTATATTTTAATGGGTTACAAACATAATCATGCATTTTGGCTTATGTAACCACATTCTGTCATTTGCCTTCTAAAAACCTGACAACTAGACTAGAATACCAAGACAAAGAAAATGTGAGGCTATGAAATGTGAGTCAGAGACCCTGCAAACATTTCATGTAAACAAAGGAAATATGCAAAATCTGTGCTAAACACTCTTAATTATGAGGTTAGACCCCCACCCCCAAAATAAGATAAATAACTGTAACACCGTTTTGGAAAATTCCTTTAGCCATCTGCAGCTTGCAGAGGTAGAGTATCGGATGATTATTCAGAAATAATGTAAATGACCAATCATCCAATCATCTCTCATTGCTATTTAATGTGAGAGGTCTTGTCAAACCATTGTCTGGCTCTGGTGGGGTTATGCAAATTTGAAAAAAAAATGCAGGGTTTATTTTTACAGGGAGTGATGAAAAGAAATAAAAAGTTAATCATCAGATCCAAACTCTCACAGATGATACAGAAACAACTAACCAGACTCCCTGCTGCCACTGGGATGCATTTCACCAGCAATTACTTCCAAACACTATCTCAAAATAGCTTCCAGATCCAGTACCCAGCCACTTATAGCTACAAGTGCTTTCAACAGAACAATTTCAGCTATATATTTACTATCAAACGTGGAACAATGCTAATTCAGGTTTGCATGTATAAGAAATAAAATAAATTCAAGAGAACAAATACATAGAGTTTAACCCAACTGTTCTTCCCACATATCAAGTTCAGCTGCTCACTGATTCCATGCCTGAGTCTTCAGTGCGACATTTTCTTTTGGCATTTTCTCTAGTACCTGTTGTCTTTAGATGCCAAAATATGTAATTTGTCCCATGTAAATCTGATTTTTGTACCCTGGTGGAGGGTAGCTGTCTCTTGATGGGGGGGTGACAGTTCAGTTATGGGTTTCTGCTAAGAAAGGGCAGCTTTTAAGTCTGAAGCCCCACACTGGTGGAATCTGCCTGGAGGACAAAAATCAGGGGAACTTCCACCAATTTGGGAACTGCTCCACCCATTTTTGGGCCTTGCTTGCTGGCTCCAGCATCTTCAGTGGCTTGGGCCACAATGTGCCTCCATTGCAGGATTCTTGCTATTCACTTTGCAAATTACATGCAATTCATTAATGAAGTGATTTCATTTTAGCATCAACTGCACTTTGCCAATGATTTACTAAAGCAGGGTAGTTTTTGTTCTCAATTCCTATAACACTGTACACATAACTGTGCTGAAAATCATTGAGATGAAAGCGTGTGATAAAATTTTCAGCGCTAGTGTGGTTATTTTCTTATTTTTAATTTTTTAAAAAAAATCTTATGACTACCTTTGTTCTGCAACAGGCTGAGTTGAAGAAATATTTAATTTCTAAAGCTAAAATTCAGATGAAACCTAAAATGTGGATAAAACATATAGGGCAGATTTACCAATACACTCAGTTATTTACACAATTTCAGTGACAGTATGACACAAAACTAAGGTGACCATATTTCCCAAGGGTAAATACGGGACATTCTGGGGGCAGTGATTGTCCCAGCTGAAATGAGACAGATGGTCACCCTGCATCAGGCAATGGCTGCACCCTTCTTCCCATCCAGACCTCTCACCTCCCACCCGCCCCTGAACTCCCCACCCACTGCTGCACTTTACTCCCATCCAAACACCCACCTCCAGCCCACTCCTGCGCCCTCCCTCCCAACCAGAACCCACACACCCACCCCCCGCCCACTGGGCCTTGGGAGAGAAACAAGCCTGCAGCAGGTTCTTTAGAGCTCAGTGCTGTGGACTCCAGAGGGGCTCTAGCCCTAGCCCCAAACCACACAGGGCTCCAGGACAGGGGAGCTCTGGCCCTGCGGGACATCCGCGGAGGCCTGGGCCGGTGGGGCAAGGGCTTGCGGGCGGGTGGCTCCACCCTCATGCCAGGCAGGGCTCTGGCCCCCAGTCCACAGCAGAAGCTACCCCAGTAGGGCTCCAGCCCCAGCTCCACCCCAGCCCTGTGGTAGGACCCCAGGAGTGGGGGCTGCTGTATAATTACTCAGATAATTTGTGGGCTATTGTTCATACAGTAAGTTTTCTTCCTTCTAATATTGTATATAAAAGGACACACGGGCTGCACGTACACAGCAGCCCTATTTCGAAATGATCTATTCCGAAATAGCACTGAGGTATTTCAAAACACATAGTCTGCCCACATAGCCCCTGTCTAAACTTCAACATACTTTTGAAAGGATGGCTTTTGAAAATACACATCAAAAGACAACTTTTCAAAAAGGAGCGTCCACACAGGCAAATGGGGACTGAAGGTCTGGCCCATTCCTTTGAAAGGCCTCACTGTTCTTTCGAAAGAGAGTGTCCACACGGCCCAGGGTGCCCTTTCGAAAGTACAGGGCCAGGAAATGCCATGGGCTGGGTCGCATGGAAGCCAAACCCTTCCAGGGCCATCACCAGCCACCCCTGTAAAGCCCTCCCTACCCCCGCAGGAGCCTCGGCCTGCACACGCTGAAGGCCAGCTCGCTGTCCTCAGGCAGGCAGAGGGCAAGCAAATGGAGGAGGCACCCCGGGCCAGCTCATGGACCCCCAAGCAGCTCCCCTGACATTGAGGCCATGGCTAGTGCTGGCCATGGTGCTGGCCATAGTTTTGCAGTGGCTTTGGGTGGCCACATTGGTGGCCACCCTCCTGGAGGCTGTCCTCAGGGCATGATGCCCTTGCCTGGTCCCCTGGGCCATCTGCCACTTGTGGGACTTCCCCAGAAGCAGTGACAGGTGGGACCGTCTGGTGATGGAGGAGTGGGGCAATGACTGGTGGCTGCAGAACTTCAGGATGACCAAGGGGACATTCCTGGAACTGTGCCACTGGTTTGCCCCAGCCCTCCAGCACCATGACATCCACATGAACCCAGCACTCCTACTGGAGAAAAGGGTAGCAATCACCCACTGGAAAGTGGCCATCCGAGACAGCAACTAATCCGCTGGGGACCTTGATGATGCCAACCAGGGGTTTGGTGAATTGGGCTGCTGGACAGCACACATATCACTATCTGGGCCCTGGAGCATAGCGGCAGGGCCTATGTGAACTGCAAGGGCTACCACTCCATGGTGCTGTAGTGCTCATCAACACCAAGGGCCAGTCCCTGGACATCTGTCTGGGCTGGGCTGGCCACGCCTGTGATGTCTGGGTGTTCTGGAACTCTGGGCTGGGCCACTGGATGGCCAAAGGGACCTACATCTCTCAGTGGGAGCTCCCCACTGGGGACACCAAGATGCCACTTTGCTTCATGGTGGACACAGCCTACCCTCTGCAGGCTTGGCTCATGAGGCTGTACATAGGTCACACCCAACCAACACAGGAAATTTTTAATGAGTAGTTCAACTGGACCCAGAATACAGTAGAGCAGGCATTTGGATGCCTGTAGGGGTGCTTCCAATGCCTCCTAACCAGGCTGGAGGTGGGCCTCCCCAGTGTCCCAGCATTGGCCGGGGTGTGCTGCACCCTGTACTACCTGGTGGAAGCCAAGCCAGAGCCCTTTGTGCAGGGGCAGGCTGCCAAGGCCAGGTGTGGATAGGAGCAGCCATCCACCGCCCCATGCCACCAGGCCCAGTGGGACAGGGTGCAGATAAGGGAGGCCCTTCACGGGGTGTTCACCTAGGAGCTACACTGACCACCCCCAGCATGCCTCCCCCCACCTCCACACACACACATCCTCTGCCACCACCCCTCACACATGCACAGGGACACAGGTGTAACCATGAATAAACCATTTACTGCACACGTATGAACAATGTGTTTGTGCTCATAACTGTAGAAACTGTTTACAGGGGATTTGGTGGAACTATTTACAGGGGGGTTGGGGGACCTCTGAACTGGGGGAATTGGGGGAACTGTGAAGGAGGGGTTGGTGGAACTGTGAAATGGGGGGTTGGGGGAACTATTTACAGGGGTGTTGTGGCCCAGGGTGGGCAGACAACAATGCCCTAAGAGGGCTGGGGGTAGGGGTGCGGAGCCTTAACCCTTGTTGGGGGTCGAGGGACAGGATCTCTGTCACCTGCATCTGACCCCCCCCCCACATACAGGGGCCCTGTTGGGGCTGGGCTGGCACTGTGAGCACAGGGAGGTAGGGGCATGGCTGGGCCGCAGCCTCCACAGCCTTCCCAAGGTTGGCACAGGGCAAGGGGGCGGGGGAGCCGCCTCTGCATGGCCAGCCCTGGCCAAGAGCATGTGGGCCAGCTGGAGGAGCCTGACTGGGGGCAGACGTGTTGGGACCAAGGCAACGAGATCAGGCTCGAGGGGGAGGGGGAAGGGAGGAGAGTGACAGAGGTGCATGGTGTAGACAACAATTTGTGCATGGTGTCAACAACGGCAAAGTTATTTTGAAATAACTGCTGTTATCCTGAAATAACTGGTCTGTGTGGCCATAATCAAACATCAATATATCCATGTTTTGATTGATATTATAAGGTCTGGTTCCCAACTGCATGATTTCTTTATCTAATAGTGTAGTGCAGTTCCTACATTATTTAACAATATGACTGTTGATGGGGTACTCAGTATTTTTGGAAATCAAGCCCAGCTTGTGTACTTTCCTGTGAACAAAGAAGCTCAACTTTAGTCACCCATTTTGGCTCCCAAGAAACATCCAGCTAAATATAAAACTCTGTTAATAGGGCATTTAGGAAAATACACCACATAAGCCAAGTTTTATTTTATGCCAAAGGTCATTTTGGGTATTTATCTTACACTTGTGTAAATGAAAGGTACAGATGAAGTAACTAACTCTCAACCTTATTTTCTTATGAAAAGATTAGTTAGAGAATTCTTATTATGTTTACTTCGTTAGACACACGTTAGTGTTTACTGAGAACTCCTTTTTACATGAACAGGATACCTGGATGACCTTATTAATTATCTCTCAACAACTATGAACTGAGGAGCAGAGAAGATTAGATGTCGAGTAGAACAGGTCCGCCTTTTCACTCCCTATTCCCTCCCTTGCCACCGTTCTATTACATAATTGCAGAGACATAGCCGTGTTAGTCTGTATCTTCAGCAGTTACTGTGTTGTCCTAATATTCTTAGACGTCTGTACCACTTAGGGCTTGTCTACACTAGCCCCCTCCTTTGAAGAGGGCATGTAAATGAGCCCGATCAGAGAACAGCAGTGAGGTTCTGCGCTGCATATACAGTACCGTATTAGCATAATTCTCACTGTGCTAACTTCGAAGTTGCTAAATTCAATGCTCTGGCAAGCAGTCTAGCTGCAGGCACTTAGGACTACCCGTGCAGCTTCAAAGTTCCCTTACTCCCAGAACAGCACCTCATTGCTATTCGCCGCTCTGGCTCATTTACATGCCCCCTTCAAAGTAGGGGGCTAGTGTAGATGAGCCTTGGGGTTACAGAGGCACTTGACTTAGTCCTGCCTGACATTCGCCTTCAAAAATGGCACTATTCAAACAATGGTCTGAAGAAGTGGGTCTGTCCCACGAAAGCTCATCTAATAAACTATTTTGCTAGTCTTTAAAGTGCTACTTGACTGCTTTTTGTTTTGATATTCAAAAACCAGTGTGATCATCTTATGGGAGAGTTTTTAATGGGATCCCCAGAGTTCTGTTTTTGTTCCTCTTCAATATCTTCATCAATGAGCCTAAGAAAATATAAATAATTGTTGGTGAATTTCGACATAATGACGGAGACAGCTCATTTATACATATAGATCTGGACTGGCTGGGACAAGTGGGTTTATTTAAACAACAGGCTTTTTTATCACAGCAAAGTGGAAATGTAGGTCATAATTAATTGAGTGGAGATGGTGTCCTAGAACGCAATGAGACTGAAAAAGCTTTAGGGATAATGGAAGATAACCAACTACACATGAGCTCCTTTAGTGTAATTCCGTAGTTTAGAAAGCAAATGCAATCTTTTGACACATAAACAGTAGAATATCAAGCAGGACACTTTTATTCCTCCTATATATGGCAATAATGAGACCATTACTGGAATAGTGTGTCCAGGTCTGGTATCCATACTTGAGGAAGGATGAAAAAATTGGAAAAGGAATATGGCTAACTTCTATGTTAGTCTGCATGTATTTACAGTTAGGGCTATCTTAAAAAAATACTACCTTTCAAATCAGGGGTGGGGGTTGGTCCTATTCCCAGCAAGCAGAAAGGTAAAGCAAATTAGAGCATTATAATTATGCAATTATTTCTATTACAGAAGAAGATTAATTCAAGGCTTTTTATTATTAATGAAACTGCATATCATATACTGAAACTAGGAAATCCCTTTGCTATAATTGAATTGGTAATGATTCTCTCTCTGATGAAGAAAAGCCATGTGGTACATCATTAATGGTCATTTGATGGTAGATCATACAGTGAAAATAAAAAGCTGTTCACAATAAGGACATTGGTTATAAGAAAGAGCTACATAACCTTTGGAAATGGCAGAGAGTCTGAAATGTTGAAGTGTTAGGTTCTTTTCAGAGTGCCTGTGTAATTGAAAATACATTGTAGAATTTAGCATGTAAGAATGTAATGTATTCCAATTAACATGAAGGGACCTGATTCTTATCTAGATTCTATGCTCAATATATGCTGCTTTGGTAAAGAAGATTTATAGTGGGAATACTTACATTTTGACTCACTCAGGGCCTCTTTGCAAACTTTGTAAACTAACTTTAATAGAAATGAGGAATCAGAATCAGACCCTGTAGAGAGCACAGGTTTTACATCTAGTACAGTTCTGAAGATTGCTTTTCATTGTGCTGGCCCTAAAAAGTGGATTTTAAGTAGGGGTACTTTACATTTATATTCACTTTATCTTGCTCCGGCAGCCTATAGGGGCCTTAAAGGGGCTTTAATATAATTAAGATTCTGGCTCTATGGCTGAGTCTACAGTTGTCACCAACTTTGAAGGGGGCATGGTAATCAGGGCAATGGGAGATTACTAATGAAGTGCTGCAGTAAATATGCAGCACTTCATTAGGCTAATTGTCCCCCCGGCAACTTTGAAGTATCAAATTTCGAAGTGCCGGCATGCGTGTAGTAAAGGAGTAAAGTCACTTGGAAGTAGCACAGGCGCATCAAAGTGCCCACGGCTACATGCATGCCAGCACTTCAAAGTTTGACACTTTGAAGTTGCCGCAGGGGAGAATTTGCCTAATGAAGTGCTGCATATTCACCACAGCACTTCATTAGTAATCTCCCACCACCCTGATTACCTTGCCCCCTTCGAAGTTGGAGGCAAGTGTAGACACACCCTATATGTTTTAGCAACTAAGAAATGTGTTATTATGTCTCTCAACTACTCCTTTTAACAGTAGTCATACTTTGATTATGTATTTTCCAAGTTGTGTTTATAACACTAACATTCCCTAACCCATAGGAGCGTATAGGCATCAATCCAACGTAGCATTTAATCATGTACTTGATTTTAAGCATGTAAGTGGTTACACTGACTCCTGTGGGATTGCACAAATGCTTTAAATTAAGCACATTTAAGTACTTTACTGAATCGTTGCCTTAATGGTTTTATTACAGCAAGGCTGACCACAAAGCAATATGACCTGCAGTTGATATTTAGCTGTAGATTATTCGGAATGTAAAAGCAGTATTGGGACCCATAATGAGTAATTCAGAAAAATGAATTAAACATTTTTTTTTAATTTTGTGTATTAATATTTAGGTACCATAGGGGGTGATATATACGAGCTTAAATGGAGATAAAACATACTAAAAAAGTAGACTGATATGCAGTATTTTCCTCGCTGTCTGTGCTCAACAATGTTAATTTTTCAAACATGAAATATGGTTCTGTTTTGTAAAATATTTTTTTATTTTAAAAGATACATGCTGTACTAGTGTAATAGGTTTATCAAAATGCTATTTTTATTCACAGATAATGCTCCTCAGGTAGCAATTACTGCACCAGGAACTGGTAACCATAGAAACAGCTCTACAGGCCCAACACCTGACTGCTCTCCTCCATCACCAGACACTGCACTTAAAAATATAGTAAAAGTTATACGCCCTCAGGTAGGTGATCAAAATAAACTCTCTTGTTACTTGTTTCTGAGTCTGTGTACAGTTGACTGTATGCGCACACACATGTATATATGCATGCGCTTTGGCTCTAATGAGGAACTTCTGAATATATAAATGCCAATAATTTAAATATGGACAAACAGAAATCCAAAACATTTTCTGAACTCAGAAAAAGGTTTTATATGTTTACACGTGGGGAAATTAGAACTTCTGGTTTTATGGTAAGAGAGAGTATAAGGTGTTAAAATAAATATACAACTTTTTATTTTTACAGAGTGACAGATAAAATCTTTGTCTCATGCTAACGCTATATTTGCCTGCCATCAGTTCTCCAAGTTTTTGTTCTCTTTCCATTCTTTTTCCAGGCTTCCTTCCCTTACTATACTTCTGTCCACTCGATTCCACAACTTTCTCTACATTACTTACTTTACTTTATCTTATACTATTATTGAGCCTACATAACTTTACACTTTTACAAGTTATTTGGTTCTTCTTTTTCTTTCTCCAGGAGGAGAAGCACACACAGGGGTGTGTCTTGCTTTAGTAGTTTTGATTTTCTTAAAAATACGTGGGTTGCTATGTTCCTGTTACAGAAGGCAAAGGCAAAGACATGCCTTGTATTTGGAGTAGAAGATAATGAGGTTTGTGATAATCTTTTTCATTCCTGGAGAAGTCCCTCCACAGTCTGGGACCAGCCCACCACACCCCCTCTTCTGTCTCTCACATGGATGAGCTTTGCCCATGTTGTTAAGAGTTTTATTTTACCAGAGAGTAAAGTTGTGGAGCACAGTCTCCATCCTGGAGCTTGGAGTGGTCTGCTAGTTAACCTCAGTATGGGCAATGGAGGGCTACGAAAATAAGGACCAAGGGCATGTCTATGTTAGACCTTACAGTTGACTGTATATATGCAATTCTAGCTACAGCAATTGTGTAGCTAGAATCAACATATCTATAGTCAACTTTTGGGTCTGTCCTCACTAAGGGAGGTCAACTGAAGCATTGCTCCCTCACAGTACAGCAGCTGACTGCCAACTCTAGAGAGATCGACTTTGTGCATCTTGATAAGACGTGTGAAATTGAACTCAGGAAGATCCACCGTGATCAGGTCGATCTGCATGGAGGTGAAGACAGCCCTTAGACTTTGAACTTGATTTGATAGTCCATGTGGAAAGAGCAGAGAGGCTGAAGACTTCATGACAAGATAAATTGTCAGATTGCTAGAGTCCAACTGAGAAGTGAGACAGGCCTGAATAACTGAGTCCATGTAATCATCCACCAAGATGGAATGGAGTCTCTGAATTAACTGCTGCTGTCTGAGAGTTTAGCATCAGGAAGGAATCCAAGAGTAGTCTTAAACCATGGAGTAAACTGATCACTTATGATTTGTGACATGGTACCTTTAACCAAAAGAGATTGTATTGTGGCTGGAGACTTTGCAACATGTTTTTCTCAGTCCACCAGTGCCACTAGTGCTTTTTCTTGCTTGGGTTCAGTTTTAGCCAACAGCTCTTCATCCATGACATGAAGCCATCCAAGTATTGGTCTATATTGGTGGTAGCTGTGCGGTTGCATGTGATGGAAGATTGGTAGAGCTGAGTGTCATCTGCATGTTATTGCCACTTAGTTGTCTAGCGAGTTCACCTGCTGGCTACATATAGATGTTGAAAAGGACTAGAGAGATCCTTGTGGGGCTCCACAGTGAGGACTAGTGGCAAAGGTGCAGTTTCTCATCAGTACTCTAAGAATGACTCAAACCATTTAAACACATTTCCTTGCGCCTTTGTTGTCTCTCATATGAGACTAGTATCTCATATGACTAGTTGACAGTGTCAAAACACTGCAGATAGGTCCAGAAGAATGAGAATGGATATTTGCTCTCCATCCATTGACATCCATTAATGTCACCCTCACAGTTTCAGTTCCATGTTCTGTCCTGAATCCAAACTGTACTATGTCTAAAATATTAGCTTCTTGGCCTTTATTGCCTTTTCCCAATTGTCTCCTTCTTATTCTGCTTCTGCAGTCACTTTCTTTAGCTGTCCTCTACATCACAGTAGTATTGGAGTACCTTCTTCCTTCTTAGTTGTTTTTTCTAGTAGGAGGCAGGCAGAGAGGCATTCGAAATATTGTTGGAACAAGTTGCTATGTGATAATTCATTGAAAATAGCATTTAAAAATCTGTTTTCATCATGCTATTGCCAACAGATGGACCCAGAACATTGAATGGTGATGTTCTTGTGCTAGTTCATTTTGAACAGAGTTCATAGGGACGCAGGGGAGGAGTTGTTTGGATTTAAACCAGAACCATTCACCCACTCTCAGTATATATGATATCAATCTCCATGTTAGTCTGCAGCATCACAAAAAAACAAGCAGTCCTGTAGCACCCTAAAGACTAACAAATTTATTTATTTGGTAATGACCCTTTAACATTAGGCAGTAGGTACTCTGTTGCTCAGTGTGCATTAATGTGTTCGCATCTGTGCCCAATCCACTGAGGAGATAGACGTGTTACAGCTCCCAGCTCCCCTTCCCATTATTTCCCCTTCTCCCTTAGATCCCTACCTGCTTGTCTTCCCCTCCCCCACACTTCTTTTAACTTTTCGTTTAACTAATCTCCTAGCAACAAAAACCTACCCTAAGATGTTTTTTTAAAAAAATTGTGCAACATGATATTTGCAAATCATCACTCACTTCATTCTGGTTCCATATTTACTCCATTTCCCCTGTCCTTTCTCTGTCCTTTTGAGCAGGGATTATTACTGTAAGGCTATGTCTACACTAGCCCCAAACTTCGAAATGGCCATGCAAATGGCCATTTCGAAGTTTACTAATGAAGCGCTGAAATACATATTCAGCGCCTCATTAGCATATGGGCGGCCGCGGCACTTCGAAATTGACGCAGCTCGCTGTCGCGTGGCTCATCCCGACAGGGCTCCTTTTCGAAAGGACGCTGCCTACTTCGAAGTCTCCTTATTCCTATGAGCAGATCGGAATTGCATGGCCATTTTGAAGTTTGGGGCTAGTGTAGACATGGCCTAACTGTATTAGGTGCCTTGGTACAAAGGGGCCCTGATTTTGGTTGGCATTTAAGCACTCTCATAATAGAAATAAACAATAATAATAATATATTCTACACAGATAAATTCTTTTAAGGGCATAATTTGTCCCTGCAAGGGTCACTTTATGCCATTCTTACAGAATAGAGAGGTTTTAAGGGGAACACAAAAAGGAACAAGGAACAGCCCCAGCATAAGAGTTGACTAAATTGCTGTGTTACTTTTTCCTCTTCTTTATCTAGTATAGGAACATACCAGAGGAGTGTCTGGATGGGACAAGTGCCAGAAAGTAAATTTCTCTGGCTTCTTTTGGACTGTTGAGCTCCCCTAGAACTCAGAGCTGCTTTTTCCTTTTGCCAGATCGTACACCCACCAGGGTCTTCTACCTGCTTTGCCACCTCCCATTCAATATTCTTGGTTCCCTCCTATTCCAGTGCCTTCTGTTAGATTCCAGGCTACAGACAGCCTCCCTAGGGAGAAATTTAAGAAGCTGCTTCTGATATGTGTGGGCAGCAGAAGACAGAACCCCAGGCATTCCTCTGCCTGCAGACTCAGGCACTGTGGATGCCCTGAGTTTCCTCTGAATCACGCTTTTCTGATTTTCTAATTTTCACCATACTCAATAAGCGTATGCGCATTGATGTCTAGGCCATTCTTTGAGTCATTCATTTTACATACAAACGAACAGCAAAAGACTATGAAGTTGAGCATATGACTAAGTGACAGTGAGACCTATTTTCTTCATCTTATTCAGACAAATTCTGCCAGGGTCTAAATCCATCAATAATTATTTTGATTATTAAACTTTAGCCTGGAAAAGCAAATACAACCTCAGGCCATGAATTACATCTGTATGAAAAATCAAGCTTTTCACTCAGAAGTGTTCCTCTCACTCTAGAACTACTCACAGGGCTTATCTACACTTGCCCCCAACATCAAAGGGGCCATGGTAATCAGGGCAACAGGAGATTACTAATGAAGTGCTGTGGTGAATATGCAGCACTTCATTAGGCTAATTCTCTGCCACGGTAACTTCGACGTGCCCATGCCACTCTGAAGTCCCTTTACTCCTCAAAGTGTGATGCTTCCTAGTTGCCACGGGGGAGAATTGGCCTAATGAAATGCTGCACATTCATTGCAGCACTTCATTAGTAATCTCCTGTCACCCTGATTACCATGCCCCCTTCAAAGTTGAGGGCAAGTGTAGACCCAGCCACAATCTTTTATGCCGAAAGGAATAATTGGAAATATTTTTTATAAAATTCCATGTGATATCAAAATTTTGAACATGAATATTTAATATTTGTGTTTGCTAGCACATAATTGCGGGTTTCCATATATTATCAGAGTGACTCTGTAAATTAACAAAACCCCACTTTTCAAAGCACCATTATAAAAACTGGCATAATAGATCTTTTTGTTTCGTCCACTTGACTTTATTTGAACCCCTTATTCTTTTATTTTCAGCTTCGGTTTTATTAGAATGATTCATTCATTCATTCATTCGTGCCATGCTGATTAGCGTAGGCGATCATGACCCTCCGCCCCATCTATTAAGAGTACTCTGGTGCATCTCCACAGTACTGCGGCAATGCAACCATGAAGTGATACTATCCAATATTTTCTTATGTTGTCTACCTCATCCTCGCTTCCATTATACTTTCCTATTGTCACTAAATTTTCAAGCGCAGACTTTCTAATTGTATGGCCCATAAATTTTGCCTGCCTTGTTCTTATCCTATTTAAAAGTGTTCTTTTGCTGTTGGCTTCATTTCAGACAGACTCATTCGTCCTTTTGCTTGTCCATGAGATGTACAACACCCTTCTTAAAAACCACATTTCTGTGGCTTCGACGTACTTCTTAACTTGTTTAGTGATAGTCCATGATTCACATCCATACATGAGGACTGGTTCTACATAACATCACAGCACTCTTTTCCTAACCTCCAGTGATAAAGATCTGTTTGTGAGAATGCTTGTCATTTTCTGAAATGCTGCTTTTGCTTGAGCAATTCTGCATTTCACTTCAGTTAAACACCTACTGTTGGATGTGATATACTTGAATGTAGTCACTTGATGAAGAACTGTTCCATTTGCTAGTACCTCACATGTTGGCAGTACTTTCGTCTTTGTAGTAACCATTACTTCCGTCTTCGAGATGTTCAGGTTGAGCCCCTTCAGCTCGCTTTCTTTATTGACAACGTTAACCAGTTCCTGAAGACCTTTTTCACTTTCTGCTATTAAAACAGTATCATCTGCATACCTCAGGTTGTTGATGTTACATCCTCCAATGTTTAATCCTGGCAGACCTTCTATTTTGTGCATTATTCTTAAAACCGTTATTAAGAAGAAGTGGATAACTGAGGAAATTTTGCAACTCATGGAAGAAAGAAGAGTCAAGAAAAAAAATCTTCTGAATATGAAAAGTTGAACAAAGAAATAAAGTTAAAATGTGCAGCTGCAAAGGAGAACTGGTTAAATGAACAGTATAAAATAATGGAACAGCAACATGTAAGTGATACAAAAAAGATGCATACAGGAATCCAGGAGGTAACAGGAAGGAAAACATGTTGATCATCTGGCTGTCTGATGTCGAAGGATGGTAGTATAATAATGGAAAAGGATAAAATTTTGGAAAGGTGGTCAGAATACATTTCAGAACTCTATGATGATGAGAGAGTGGAAGAGTTGAGTCCCTCTAAGAATGCAGATGGTCCACCTATACTCAAGGAAGAAGTAAGAAAAGCTTTGAAATGCATGAAAAGAGGAAAATCTCCCGGTACGGACAAACTCACGAGTGAGATGTTTGAAGAGTTAGAAGACTTTGGTATTGACACAATTACAAAACTCTTAAATGATATTTACAGTACAGGGCATGTCCCAGAAGACTTGTCAAGATCTGTTTTTATTGCCTTGCCAAAGAAACCATGTGCAACTGAATGTGAACAGCATAGGACAATCAGTCTCATGAGTCATATGACCAAAATTCTTTAGAAGATTATTATGAATCGGATTCAAAATCAAATACAGTCTGAGGTCTGTGATGAACAATGTGGATTTGTGAAAGACAGAGGTACTCGTAACACAATCTACATTTTAAGGTCATTAATCAAAAGAGCACAAAAGGACATATATTTGTGCTTCATTGACTATGAGAAAGCATTCAACAGAGTAAAACATGAAGAAATGATGAAACTGTTGGAAGAACTGGATTTACATGGGAAGGATTGGAAAATAATTAAAAACATCTACTGGGAACAGACAGCAGCCATCAGGGTCAGAAAAAAAAACTTAGTAGATATGTGAAGATAAAACGAGGAGTGAGACAAGGTTGTGTTCTGTCACCTGATCTCTTTAACTTTTACAGTGAAAGAATAATGCACAAAAATTAGAATGATAGGCACTCTTAAACCAGATTTTCATTTATACTGAGCCCTTCCCCACCCCATACTACAGTAAACTCTTTCATATCCAGCAGCCCCAGGTCTGGGAGATTGCCAGATATTCAAATATTCTGGGTAATAGAGAGGTATACCTAGCAATGCATAACACTAAAGAAAAAAGATGAGATATTAAGAAACAACCAGAAAAGTATGCAGAGTACCTGATTTACCAACACTAGTATTGTATATTGTAAATTTATACTGTATTTGCTGTATTTACTTTCACTACATTGTACTTATGGAAAACGTAACTAAAAATTTACTTGTGATTAAAATGCCAGTTATTTGAAAGTTATGAATGATTGAATGCCCGATATGAGAGAGTGTACTGTACTCTAGCAATGTAAGAGTCTCTGAACATGTTCGTAAATTACATTTATGTCCATTTTAAGACTTTCTGATACTGACTGAGTGGTGTAAAGGTGCTTTGTTTAAAGGTGTATTGTTAGATAGCGAAAGATAGATTGATCTAAGTAACACCTTGTAAAACTCTAGAGTCTCTTTTGAGTTTCATCTTGAACACTTACCATGTACTAAAATACATCTTGCTTTGCCTGCACTAGAGCTGTGGAAGGTGTTAGACTGATATAATATTTTTAAATTGTAATCTAATGGAAACCTAAATGAGACTTATGCACATAATACTTTACATGTGGGCTTAGTCAGTACACTCAACAAACCACTGGATTTACAGAAAGGCATGTGTTAATCAGCATTTGAATAGAGGTACAGCTACAGAGCTGTAGGACATCTATGGCTGGCCTGTGCCAACAGACTCCCTGGCTCTTGGAGCTTGGACTGCTGGGCTGTTTAAATGCACTCAGGCCACAGCCTGAGCTCTGGAACCTTTCAGAGCTGCTTTGTCCTTTTGCAAGATCCTACACCTACCAGGGTCTTCTACCAAACAACTGAAGAGCCCTAGAAACCAGATTCCAGGCTGAAGCTGGAAGTCTAGTCTGCAGTTATACAGCCCCACAGCTTGAGCCCTGTGAGCTCAAGTCACAGCACTAGCCAGCTGCAGGCTTTCAATTGCCATGTACCTATACACTAGGTGAGCTGCATTCTCTTGCAATGATGTCTCTATAATGTTCCAAGACACAGATGTACAGATCAACCTTCTCTGCACCTTGTTTTGTGATGTTTTTCCCCCTTTGAGCTAGCTAAGACATGCGGAGTCTTGGGAAATAATAATGAATTGCTATTCTGAACTCTCAGGGGAACCTTTGAAATGTGTTCATTAATTTATTATAATGTATTGTCTGCTTTTTCTCTTCATGGCTTGCTAAGGCGGGTTCCACAGGGCTAACTGCAGTTATGGTTTTTGATGTCCAAAGTGTGAACTATTTAAAAGTGTTTTGGGCCTTATCTTCTTTGGATAAATGCTCATTTCTTTTTGTGTGAACAAGATCGTTCCCTGAAATTGTCATAAGTGATCTGGTGCTTAATGAGTGGCTGATTTGCAAGAGGGCGGGGATGGCTCTGGGAGGACAGAATAAATTTCAGTGGTTGTGACAGTTCACATTTAGAAACAGGGGCTTTTTATCCTTTGGAATATTACTAGCTAAAACTGCTTCCCTGTCACATTTGGGCTATGTCTAGGTTACAGGATTTATCAATAGAAGTTTTTGTCAGAGAAATCTGTGTACAAAACTTCTGTAGACAGATTGTGGCCAAATTGCCAAGTGGATTGCAAGAGCAAGAGCAAGAGCAATCCACTCTGTTGACGGAAAGCGGCTGGACTGCCTGGCTGCTCTATTGGCAAAATGGCCCCTGGAATATCCAGACTGGCATTCTGTCGACAGATCTCTGTCGAAAGAGCGTTATGTCTCATGGGGAGTGGGATGAGGCTGTTGACAAAAGTGCTGCACTCTGTCGATTTACTGTCAACAGAATGCTTTAGGAATCTGGATGCTCCCCAAGTTGTGTTGACAAAATACTAGTTTTGTCAACAAAACTCTCCAGTGTAAACATAGCCTTACTGTTTAAATTGTGCAACTCCCAAATGAGTGCTTAGAAAAATTCTTTTTAACATTTCCGGTTCTGCTGTCTTTAAAAGTATGGTGAGCTCAGACACTCGCAACATATGGTGAACAAGTGTGAGTGTTATCTGTGGTCCATCACAGCTAGCAGGGCTAGGAGAAATGTGCTGTTAGCAGTTCAGCTCTACAGGAGAAAGAATACATTATTTCAATCACTGTAGAGCCACTCTGGCTGACTAAAGGAATATAATCAATTTACATTTATAGAAGATATTGAATCCAAATGTAGATGTGAGAAATTCCTTCCCATTCACACCAGCGTGTCACAGAGACATATTTAAAAACACTTGTGAGTAAGCAAAGGAGAAGTTAAGATCCCAGAAAATCACTCCCATCCCCACCCCCGCAAGAAAAGTGGCTAAAGACTATGAACTTGATCATGCATTATGACACTGCACATATTGCCATGTATGCTAGGAAAAGGAAATTCCTGTAACAGGGTCAGGCCAGACGGCAGCTATAGCAGGGGGGAAAACAGCCCAAAAAGGAAGAGAAGGGCCAACTCCCTAGCTAATGTACTGCTGCAGGGTAATCAGTGGCACCTGGCAGGAAACTGCCCCACTTAAAGGGTGGCTAGAGACTGGGGATAAGGGAGAAAGAGAGAGAGGGTGGGGAGTATCAGAGAGTGAGACAGAGGCAGAGATGCCAGCAGGAACAGCACTAATCACTGTGAGTGAGGGATAGCCAGGGATGGGGACCCAGAGGTAGAAACTGGGAGTAGCTGTACTCCAGTCCCAGAAAATAGCTGCTACCCTGACTCCTGTCAAAGGGAGAGGGCTGGTAGCCCCAAAGACTGGCAGGGAGACAGAGGGCTCCTTGCCACTTTTCTTATTGTGCTTTTCCAAAAAAATATGCAGTAAGTAATTTTTAAGATGTGGCAATTATCATTAATCTGCATTACAGTAATGCTCAGAAGGCCAAACTGAAAGTGGAGTCCCATGATGTTATGTTGTAGAAGGAAGGATCTACTCCTTACCTTATTTTACAGATTGTAAATTGAGGCTCAGAGACTATGTGTACATGAGAGGCTTTTTCCTGCTGGGCTTTTTTGTGAAAAACCACGGAGTGTCTGTATGCAAAACCCAGGACATCCACCAGCAGTGTTATACTGCCCCTAGTTCATGTTTAATGCCTCTCTTGACCTGTAAATGCTCTGGAGCCCTTTTGTTGACAGACTGGGCTTCTGGTTCACTGGGCAGCCCTGTTTGCAGAGCTTCCAGTCAGCCATTCTGTCAAGAGATGTCTGGGTAGTCTGGCAGCTCTCTGTCAACAGAGCAGATTGCTCATTTGATCTGCTTTTATGTGTAGACGCAATCTGTCGACAGACGTTTTGCTGGGAAATCCCTTCCAACAGTTGACAGAGGCTTCTCTTGTAGATGTGGCCAGAGAGATGAAGTGACTTGTCTGATGTCACAAGCATCCTGTGGTGGAACATGTGACACTACCAACATCTCAGCTGAAAGAGTAGATAAACTTCAAAAATAATTGTTGGTATCTCACAGAACCTCAAAAATTCCTAGTTAAATGTGTGATTCTACCAAACTGGTTTTTTGTTCTATTTTTCTCACACTGAGTCAGGGTCACTTGCAGGCAAAGCTGTTGCAGAGAAAACTGGTGTTTACATTTTCATTTTTTATTTGTTTCTTGTATTTTTTGAAGAACCTAATTTGACTTGTATGGTGCCTCAGGCTGGTTATCCCATCTCCAGCGTTACTCATCTCCACTGATTTCAAATTCCTTTAGGATATACACTAAAATCATAGAAGAGAATGAACAAAATAGAATAGTAGAGAACAGATTAAAAAAAACCACTGTGACATATCCAATGAAATATTGTTAAATATGCGTGGAAATACCCTACTGCCAGAAGACCCATTACAATGACATTTCATTTAATAAGAAAGAAACAAAGAAATCTACAAGGGGTCATGTTATGTGAGATGCAGAGTATTCCCTGCAAAGAGCTGAGCATCCCAGACTCCCATTAAAGTCAAGGTACTTAGCATCTTTTATGATCAGCACTTAGATTTAGGTATATCTTAACAAAGGAAAAAAAGATCCATCGTTGACTCAGTTCAGCTGACTTGGGCTTGTGGGGCTGAACATTTCAATGGCATGCTCAAGTTCAGGCTGGAGCTTGGAATCTTCCTCCTCATAGGGTCCCAAAGCTCAGGCTCCAGACTTAACCCAAACATCTACACAGAAATTTTAGAGCTTCACAGCTTGACATGTCCTGCCCCACCCTTCATGAAAATTGTCTTCTGAATATAACTATACATGACTCAAAGATGCTTTAGTCAAAATGCTTCATGTGATATTTCATTTTTAAAGTTACAATCTGCTGAATATGTATATTCTTGTTCTGTCATGTATCATTTTGGTAGGTGAAGTTAGAAATATCAAGTGTAGATAAGTTTATAATTCTAGATATACTCACAAGAGCCATTAGTAGTACTCCAGAGACATCATAGCCCAGGGCTCAAGACAATGATCTGCAAAGGGGTTTGTTTTTCCTGCAAGCCTTCATTGTGCTTAGGCCTACCTAAACATGTGGTCAGCCCTGCCCATACTTGAATCCATTTTGGATCTTGTACATTTCCACTCAAGATGAGAAAAGGTAACTGAACAAAAAGAATATCTGCCTTGGGCATAAGGGATATAAAGGTGGGAAACTGTGCAATAGGTGTGGTTTCAGATATCCCACTTACTACCGAAGATGCCTTATGGAAACATCTAAGAATGAATGGGGGAGAAGGATTGTGCCCAAGACAGAAGGCTGCTTAGCTTGTAAAAGACATGATTAGAACAACAGTAGGGTAAGAATTTGCTCATAAGAAGTTTATTAGTGTATTAGGATTAGCTGGTGTGTTTTGTTTATTTTGGCTTACTAACTCACTCTGATCTGTCGCTTGCAAACACTTAAAGTTTGTTTTCAGGGGGAGGGCAACCATTGTGTATATCTCTCTTTCATTCAAAAAGAGGGCTGACCTTATGAGCTTTCTCTCTGTAAAACATTTATACAGAGCAACACTGATTTTTGGGGGTTTACTCCTCTTTGGGGCTGTGTTCATTGGTGCTGTAAATGGTTTTATACCTGAGTCCTCCCAGAGTTGAGCTGGTTCAGCATCTGTGTCATTCTGCTGGTGGGTGAAACCAACTCTGTTCCTTGGCTGGGGAGACCACAGCTTTTGATCAGCAGGACATGTGGAGGGGCACCCCAGAGGGCAGGTATGTGGGCCCAGTAGCATGACCAGCACACTGTGTGACATTTCTAGTGGGATCCCAGTGATTGAACTTGTCACATAGCTCTATGTCTCACAAGCCCAAATCAGCTGACCCAGGCCAGTCATATGTGTTCAAAGCTGCCTTCATTCCTGATTCTCAGATTGTCATATGCCTATACGGAATTTTTATTTATTTATTTATTTTTCAACCTAAGGGCTGTGTCTACACTAGGAAGTTCTTTCAAAAGTGTTTTCAAAAGAAGGTGGGTCTTTCAACAGCTCCCGCGAAGTGTTTACATACAAAACGTTTTCTTTCAAAAGTAAATTGAAAGAATGTGGTGCCCCTTTTGAAAGTGCTCTTCCACTCCTGTTGCAGGAAGAGCCCCTTCTTTCGAAGGCTTCTTTAGAAAGAAAGCTCATGTAGATGCAGGGCCCTTCTTTTGAAAGAGCGGTCCCCATGGTACCTGATTTTTTGATCCCCATCCCATTCTTCAAAGGAGTGGGAGCTGTGTGGATGATCGCTTTCAAAAGAGCAGATCACTCTTTTGATCTGCGTTTTGTTGTGTGTGAATGCACTCTTTCAAAAGTTCTTTCAAAAGAGATCTTCCAGAATGGCTTCTTTTAAAAGATCTCCATAGTATAGAGGTAGCCAAGGTGTTTATCCAAATCTAATGGGAACAGTTCAAAACCTTTTTTATCCTAGTGATACTGAAAGCAAGAATGTTTTCTGAAGTGGCCATAAAAAAGAAATAAAAGGTATGCTGTCAATGTCTATTTTAAAAAATTAACAACTCACACACATGAATACAAGACAAACCAAAAATTACCTTGCATTGCAATGCAAAAAACTTGTATACAAGTCATATAGGTTTAGAAATAAAAGTATATTTTTAAACAAAATTAATGGGGAGAAGGCTGAAGATATCTCTAGAGCAGAATATTCAGAAATCCTTGTTTAGAAAATAATAGACACTTTGTGATTACTTAACACAATTAACTAAAATGTTATTCATTGTGCACATTATGCGACCTTTTATTTTGACAGATTATAAAACATTATTCCAAATAGATGATCTTAATTAGAGCTGATCAAATATGAAAATAAAAACATCTGTAGAATACACAGTAGTGATGAAAAAAGAAAACAAGTTGTATGAGTGCATTCATGCTTTTGATTCATCCTTGGTTCAGCAAGAAATGTAAGCACATATCTAAGCTTAAGCATGTGAATAATCCTCACTATTAGTAGTGCTATGTTTTAGTTTTGTGAAGATAAATTGTCTCCCTGGAGTTGCCCTGCAGTTTGAATCTTCTGATACAATGTGTACATAAGAATCAGAGGAATTCAAAGTTATTCATATCTCTATTTACAGTATATAGGCCCAAACCTCTGAGCATCCTCAGCGTTGTGTAGTCTGTCAGACCTCTGTTAGATAAATTGTGGAACAGTAGATCACAGAATATGTAAAAGCCTCAATGAATAATTAAGCAGACATTTTTCATTGAATATAGTGCATATAAAAATTGTGAACATGACACTTTTCATAATCTCAGAGGTTAAAATCTCTGCAGATTAGGCACAGCAGTGGCAATAAACATTTTTCCACTGTTTTCCACTGTATCAACTGAATAATTATCAAACACACTCAAGCCATTATTACAAAATGTTCAGCATTTGTTGATGTTGTTATGTGCCACATTTTCAAAAATATGGGGAATGGATTTAATGTATGATCTGTTCTAAAATGGAGATTTTTGAAATGTCTGGAAACTGAGGTCTTTAGAAAATCTGAATCTATTAGATTTTTTCACTTTCTGACTCAAAATAACAGTTTTCCTGCCCTCTATATTTACTCTCTGTTCTTGGAAGTCAGCAGTTTAAGTAGCTGAGAATGAGGTTTATCCATTATCAAATTTCTCATTTTATGCAATCAGACATTATTTCCCCCAAGACAAGCAGAAACTAAGGCTGAAGCAGAGCTGGCAAGAATTGGAACAAGAGAAGCAGGCCTGGCACAAGTGCACAGAAGAGTACATAAACCAGCTATTGTGCTACTATTGCTGTAAGCTGCGTCTACACGTGCACGCTACTTCGAAGTAGCGGCACCAACTTCGAAATAGCACCCGTCGCGTCTACACGTGTCGGGCGCTATTTCGAAGTTAACTTCGACGTTAGGCGGCGAGACGTCGAAGTTGCTAACCTCATGAGGAGATAGGAATAGCACCCTACTTCGACGTTCAACGTCGAAGTAGGGACCGTGCAGACGATCCGCGTCCCGCAACGTCAAAATTGCCGGGTCCTCCATGGCGGCCATCAGCTGCGGGGTTGAGAGATGCTCTCTCTCCAGCCCCTGCGGGGCTCTATGGTCACCGTGGGCAGCAGCCCTTAGCCCAGGGCTTCTGGCTGCTTCTGCGGCAGCTGGGGATCTATGCTGCAGGCACAGGGTCTGCAACCAGTTGTCAGCTCTGTGTATCTTGTGTTGTTTAGTGCAACTGTGTCTGGGAGGGGCCCTTTAAGGGAGCGGCTTGCTGTTGAGTCCGCCCTGTGACCCTGTCTGCAGCTGTGCCTGGCATCCCTATTTCGATGTGTGCTACTTTGACGTGTAGACATTCCCTCGCTGCGCCTATTTCGATGTTGGGCTGAGCAACGTCGAAGTTGAACATCGACGTTGCCGGCCCTGGAGGACGTGTAGACGTTATTCATCGAAATAGACTATTTCGATGTCGCAACATCGAAATAAGCTATTTCGATGTTGGCTGCACGTGTAGACGTAGACGTAGGGTTTAAGTGATGATTGGTTAACTCATCTGAACAACTGGGGAGTACAGTCAGTTTATTGGCCCCAGCTGAGTTGGACTGCCAGGCACTGAATCTGGAGGTAATTGATTTCTTAACAATGGGAGAGCTACAAATAGGTATCCTACCTCAGAACTCATTGCAGCTGCTTGAAATTAAGAAATGAAAACTGGGGCCCAAGGAGAGACGCACCATACGAACCCTCCTTCATTCCCAGACATTCATGTCAAGCAAACTGGTAGTCTGAGATGAAACAGGGGAGGAGCGGAGAAGAGAACAGCTGATTTCTTACATTTGATGATGTCATCTAGCAGAGAGGTCAGGAAGAAGGACTAGAATAACAAACAGAAAAGGCACTGTGAATGAACAAGAACAGAAAGCACTATGGATACACAATGCACAGAGAAATACACAAATGGACAATGACATCTGTGCCATTTTGAGTGTGTCAGTAATGCTGTGATGCCCATCAAAGTATGTTAACACACTCTCAGGCGAGCCTGAGGACTGAAGGGCTACATCTACACGTGAAGCCAACATCGAAATAGCCTATTTCGACATAGCAACATCGAAATAGGCTATTTCGATGAATAACGTCTACACGTCCTCCAGGGCTGGCAACGTCGATGTTCAACTTCGACGTTGCGCGGCACCACATCGAAATAGGCGCTGCGAGGGTACGTCTACACGCCAAAGTAGCACACATCGAAATAAGGGTGCCAGGCACAGCTGCAGACACAGTCACAGGGTGGACTCAACAGCAAGCCGCTCCCCTAAAGGGCCCCTCCCAGACACAGTTGCACTAAACAACACAAGATACACAGAGCCGACAACTGGTTGCAGACCCTGTGCCTGCAGCATGGATCCCCAGCTGCCGCAGCAGCAGCCAGAAGCCCTGGGCTAAGGGCTGCTGCCCACGGTGACCATAGAGCCCCGCAGGGGCTGGAGAGAGAGCATCTCTCAACCCCCCAGCTGATGGCCGCCATGGAGGACCCGGCAATTTCGACGTTGCGGGATGCGGATCGTCTACACGGTCCCAAATCCTTTTTGTTAAAACAGAAGTCACTAGGATTTTTATTTGATTGGCAATAAATTAAATAACTTAGTTATAAAATTTATTGTCTTTGTAGTACATAATTTTTGGTTAAAGCAAAGCAAACATTTATCCTTTCATTTTTTAAATTCTCATGGTGTTATGAGGTCTCTCTTGTAGCTCCTTGGGACATAATTTGCTTCTAAATACAATGTAATTACTGCGTGCTGCTTTGAATTAAGACATTAGGAGGTATAGAAAAGCCAAAATTATCAGTATGAATGTTGAAGGATGCTTGCTTTTTTCTTTAATTTTAGTTGTATTTGTAATTTGAGAGGTGGCTTTGAAAATCTGATATCTATTGCCATAAAATTAATGCAGATACGAAAAAAAGTGTTTCTTCTTCTTGTTCATTTATTTTGATGTTTGAAGAACTAGTTGTCTTGGGAGATTTGTCATGGAACAATCAAGTCTTTCCAGCTCCAGATTACTAGTCTGAATCAAACCCAGTTCAGTAGTTGCTATCTCATGGCTATTTGATGCTCTCAGTTCAGATCCTCATAAATAAATGAGCAATTAATACATAGTAGTTACCTTTGTTGCTGCTAATCTCAGTAAGCAGGCTGAGAATGAAATAGGCTTGGTGAACCCTCCAGGTCAAAGTTAAGGTTCAGAGGAAGGCAGAGGTGCAAACTGCCACTGTCTGTGTTGTTCCAGGTCTCTGGGAGAACAACAGGCTTCATTCCATTTTATGATGTCTTACTTGTACTTAAATGCAAGGCTTAAATGCAAGGCTTACAATCTACTGCTTTGCATTTTACATCTTTTTATAATGTAATGAAATATGAGACTACGATTTAAATAGGTGAGTTGAGAAACCATTATGTCTAATACTTTTCTCTTCCAATAGATTATAAACCTATAGATGGCTCTACATAGAGGACAGAGAACCAAGTCAGATATCTACATTGTAGTTGTTCCATGTTGCTATTTTTACCATATAAAATGTTTTGGGTCAAATAGTTACAGAAAATTGACTTGTAATGACCTTGTTTCATTTTGAACTGATGTCTTATCAAGGTTGTGACATAATACTGTACATATGAAAAGCAATACTTAAATGCTGTTCTATTTCAAGCATTTTAATGCTAACTTTCAATGTTTCTCCACCACAGGCAATCTATAAATGATGTTTTTTCTTAACAATATACTCTAGTTCACTCAGCCTATGTACTTTGTTATTCAGCCTTTCCTCTGTTATTTGTTATTCAGCTTCATTACATCAACATTTTGACTTGAAGCTCCTGCAGAGGAGTATTACAAAGGAGCTTGTTGGCCATCAGTTTTCTCATAAAGAAAAATTTAGGTAGCTCTTACTACATTTTCTAGAAGCCTGCATAAGAATCCTCTATTTTGACACTAATGTTCAGGAGCCAAAATCCTGCATAACTATACTAATTGCTGTATGTGTGCTGCCAGTTCTTGTTATCTCCAATCCATATATAAGAGAATTAGACTGTTTGCCTCTCTGGCACAAAGGGTAAGATACAGAAGATCCTTGAGAAGAACTCTGAGATGAGAAAGAAATCTTTCTATTAGATTTAGATTTTATTGGTTTAATTAATTATGCCAGGCCCCAGAGAGAGGGTAAATTTGAGCAGTGTGTGTAAGTAGATTATATTCAAAACAGAGTAGGAATGTTACCTGCTCTGGAGCCACATGTGGCTCTTTTAGGCCTTCTTTGTAGCTCCTGATACTGTAATTCCAAAGTATAAAACAAAAACCAAAAAAACCCCCTGATTGTTTCCGATAAGTGGTGAACGTCTAAAAGCACAAAAGTGAACAGCTCCTGTCTAAACAGCAAACAATATGTTATTTCAAAACACTGGATACGTCCCCCTAGCATGCTCCAGAGAGAGAAAAGTTTCGGGAGTGAAAGTCAGGAACACAATGGGACAAACAAGCACATGTAAATTGTGAGGAAATAGAATACATAAAAAATTTGTGAAGTCCTGCAGTAAATGTGTTTCACATTACAAATCATTGTATTTTAAGTACAGCACACATACAGCTACCAAAAGTATGGTTTGATGTTATTTATTAAGGACTATCATGTTCAAGTGTATTGCGGCTTTTGAAGTATTGAGTTTTTTATCAAATTGGGAAAAATGGTTCTTCTTGGTATTTTGGTTGCCAATTTCTGGTTTAGTACAATAGGTGGGCTTGCAATCCCAAATTCTGCATGCACAGGAAGATTAGAGGATGATTCCTGACAATCAGCCCTTTGTGCAGCTGCACTGAAAGCCTCCTAGCTAAGTGCTTAGGCATCTTTGCCACAGTAGGGTGAAAGCATTTAGAGAGACAACTGAGTATGTAGCTACAATACCACCCAGCTGCAGGTTCGATTGTTGTATGAAAATAATCACATTTATTGTTAAATAGTCATTTAAAGCAGCAAGAAGTATTCCCTAAAACAGGAAAGCATCACCTGCAGTGTCCCACCCCACCAACCTTTTTATAACATGTGACCAAAAAGGAACCCCTCTTGCCTACTGTAATATACCTCTCTCCCTTTTCTCATACTCTTGCTTTGCTAGCTGGGATTAATCACTATGGGAACTTAGGATCAGTACATGGGGAATTTAGGAGGAGGGCAAATATTAGGATCAGGAAGAGATGACTTCCTATCAGCTAAGTCCCAGAGACTTAGCTGAGCAAAACACAAACATGCATGCATCCATTCCTTTGAAATTAATGTAATAGCTTTTTCAAAATGTGGGCATTTGTGCATGAGGTTTTCACAGAATCTTTAAAAAAAAGTCCCAGTAGCATATATCATTCTAGACTAATATATAATAAATCAGCTGAGCAGTAATAGGCTAACCAGGGGCAACGTGGTGAACGGTCAGCTACTGTTCTGCCTGGTAAGTGATACAGGACTGCTTGGAAGGGAAGGTTCCATGTCAGCTGGAAGGATAAGAAGAGGCTTGGAAGAAAAAAATGGAGATGGCTGCTTAGGATGTTTGAGTCAGAGTCCATAGTTACCTGTGTGTGACTGGGCCTGTCTCACTTTAAGAATAACTAGAGTGATGTGTATAAACCTATTATATCACACACAAAGCTGTGACACCAGCTTCTCTCAAAAGCAGAGACTGACCTGTCCTAAGGTCCACAGTTGGATCTGAGGCAAGAACGTTTATCTAATAGGTGTGAAACCTTGCAATATGTCCCTTTTAAACATAATTACTTCACTGATGAATTTAATTTCAGCAAAAATAAATTATGTGCTTTTGTTAGCATATATTAGTATTTTGAGCCAGATTGGAGAAGTAGTTTGACTAAGATCTGCATCAGTAACTCTTACCCAAACCAATCTGATGCTGGAGTCTGCTCCCCTCACCCTCATGAAATTTTTCACTGCAATTACTGGACATAGGAATAAGCCTTACGAGGCATAAACTATTTTTTGGATTATTAAACAAGTTAATTTGTCTCAACAGACTGCAAACAAGTACCAACTGGGTTCCTGTCTTTACTTACAAACCTTTTTCAGTTTTAAATGTCCACAGCCATTTTATATTATGCCCAAAATTTAGCTAATGAACAAAAAACTTTTACAGAATGGGAACGAAATGATGTTTAAGATTTTTTTCACATTTTAATAAAAACAGCAAAAATACATTATTTTTTGAATTTGTAATGAACATCTCAATATTAATAAACCCAAAATGAAATGGACCACAAACAGAAGTGAAAATTACTTCATTGGACTAGATTGGACTTAAACATCTTGTTTTGAGGAAGGGATGTGAGTAGCTGTGGGTCCCCAGGAGGAGCCCATTGATTGTAGGAGTAATCATTTGCTATTGGACCTGACTTGGAGCAGATTCTTTTCGCTTCAGATGATCTGCACACATGGTATGCTGAGAGGCTAACCAAAGTTCCACCTCCGTTTTTGTAGTTTCAGTTTTAATCATCTTGAATATTATGAAAATAGGTGAGGGAATATGTTTCCAACATTTCGTATTTAAGCTAACAATGTCCCTTTAGTTATTAAAAAGCTTGTAGATCTTTGACAATCTTTGGCCAGTTAAGATCAGCCTTGCCTATAGCCAAATTTAAGAGTCTTGCCTGTATAATAAAACATTGGTGGGGAGGATGCCTGACCCCGATGAATGAACTGTATCTACTATCATCCCTGGTTTGTTACTTTCATTATTTAGACACCAGAGAGAGAGAAATCTAAATGTTTTTCCAGATATATAGTGAGAAGAGCAAAAGTTCAGAACCAGCTGCTGAAAGGAGTGCCTCTATGTTTTAAAAGAGGATTACAATTAATGTAAATAAATCTGTAGAACCCTGTTATCTTTCTAGGTAAAAAATGTAGTCTGTGGTTAAGGTGATGAGTGTGCAAAACTGTTGCTCAGATTGTGGAGAAAAAGTTGAACACAAGTCAACACAGCTTGTCTTGTCTTTGGCTAAATAAAATTTTTAGAAAGAGATGAACTCCAAGTATGTAGGGGTGAATGTCACATAATAAAGAAGGGAAAAACTAATGTAAAGGCTGGAATTACTGCTGGAGTTACTAATTACAATTTGAATTCTATTTTTTCAGCCCAAGCAGAGAACATCAATAGTGACTGCTCTAGAATTTCACCGACTAAATCAGAGGCAAGATTATTTTGAAATCAACTCATCCATTGGATATGCAAGCTTTACTTCCAGTCCTTCAATCAGCCCAGCCAACTTTTCCATTGGATCAATTGAAGAGAATGAACTTTCAGGTAATAAAACAAATAAAGTACATTTTTTTATCAAGCTGGGGAAAACAAAAACATTGGTTATTAAATCAGTGGCACAAGATTTCAGTTTTGCACTTGAAAAGATTTTCATGAGAAAAGAGTTTAACTGGATAACATTCTATATAATTTTAACAAAACAAATATTGCCAAATTCTGCTATGATATTTTTCCAAACAAGAGTAGTGCAACTTCTAGGCTTCTCTGGTGGGGGAAATAGTTTTACTGTAAAAGAGCAAATCTGTCTGTCACTTCTCATGCAACCCTACAAGTGATTTCACAAAACCCTGCCATCATAATTAAAATATATTACCTTCTTCTGAATTTTGTGTTTTAATGTCTTGATTCTTTTTACATAAATTCATGAAGCATTAGTATTATATGTGTGGGATATATATTTGAAGTTTACAATTTCTGTTTGAATTGGAATACCCTGGTTCCACAACATGAACTTTAGGTTACAGGAAAATAAATTGAATTAGAAATGACAAATTTGCCTCAGTACAGAGGGTGAAGGGAAGATAAATTTCCAGTTTCTACCACTGCAGTAGACTAATATTTTATTCTATTTTAAATATTTTGGAGAGAGGCTTCTTGCACATAATGTTATCCTATAAACAAAAACTATTTAAAAGGGATTGGGGTTGGTTAAGTATCAGATCACTCTGGGTCCCAATGCAAAACTCTAAGAAGCAGGGAAATGCCAAGTTATGGGATGCTTTTTAACTGCACCCTAATGCCTGCAGAGCACATTTACACTGATAGTGACAGACCCTGCATTATCACAAGGAACTTCCTTCTGCTCTTAACTGATAAGGAATCATGCTACAGGCAGCACATTAATCTTCCTTGCAAAATCCTAATTGAGAGCTCATGCTTCCCCCATAAACACATATCAGTCCTAAATATTTGCTCATGTTCCTGAGGCGGTGATTAAGGCTGTTATACTGGAAATATTGTTAGTGTAATGGAAAGGATAGGAGCAATCAATAATAACTTTGCTTAATCACAACTTAATTCATTCAAATGTACATTCAGTGATAGTTGGGAATGAGATGTAATAATATGGAAAGTTTGAAAAATAAGAAGCCAGATACTTGTTAGTAAATGGGTAAAAAATATCAGATATAGGCCATTTATTAAGCATCCCACTTTTAAATCAGTTTCAGTTAACTCATAAAAGAAGTAAAGAGTCAGTTGAAAATCCCCCAGCCGCTGAATTTTTACTCATAGATTGTAAGATAAATAGTTTCAGAGGGCTCGCCGTGTTTGTCTGTAGCTTCACAAAACCAAGCAGTTCTGTAGCACCTTAAAGACTAACACATTTATTTATTAGATCATGAGCTTTCATGGGTAAGACCCACTTCTTCAGATTTTCAGACTGGACTCATCTCAAAATCTGACAAAGAGGGTCTTACCCATGTAAGCTCATTATGTGTTAGTTTGTAAGGTGCAACAGGACTGCTTATTTATTGTACAATAAATTACACTATTTTTCATACAAAATAAAGAGGTTGAAATCTTGCTTTAAATTAAATAAATGAACCTAAAATGTACAGGTATTACCCTGTCTTGAAAGTGTACCTCATGAGTAATTATCTTGGTCTTGCACCTATTCTGTGGCTACTAAGGTAATGGATACTGACAGTCTAGTTTAACAATATAACTAAAAGCATATTTTGTGTTTTATACATGGCAAAACACCCATCACCACCCTTTAGGAACTCATAGTATGATTTTAAATATTTTCTTACATAAATTCTTATATCGGGAACACTTTTAGTTAAACTGAAATTTATTTTAGTTTGCATTGACCAAAAAGAGAACCATACCTGAAAATTCAAATGTGCTGGGAATGTCTTTCTGGTTCATGATCTATATGCCCTATTAATTGGAAACACTTATTGTAAAGTCTTACTGTAGCTGAGTATTATAGATCTATTTTTATAAGCATATTTGTTTTAGACATGCATCTACCTCTGTGGATATACATAGTTTAAATCACTAAGGATTTTAGATTCCATTTCATGTCACTAGCTTTTATAGAAATCCATATGTTAAAATATATTTTGGTTTAGTTAAATATATCAGACTGCAGAATATAATATGTAACATTGTCTATATTAAATAATAAAAAATGACTTCTAGAGGAAAAATAGCTGCAAGATGTCAAAGCAAAACAGTATTTTGATCATTTAGTTTTGAGAATGCACATTGTATTTCTAAACAGTATTATCCTATTATGCAAAACTAACATAACTCGTGTAGCTGAAGGTCCATGATACTACAGGATGCAATCATGTGCCACTTGTAGTTTATTATGCACATCAAGTCATACCAATGCATTTCCATGTCCAATGTTTGGTAATTGTTGTCTTTTTCTACTTCAGAACTAATTTAAGAAGTTGTTGTTCTCAGTTCATAGCAATAGTGAAGAAAATGAAATTTTGTCTGTTTCCGCTAACAAATGCAATGAGAAATTCAATCAAACTCCACTTGCTGAACACCAGTGGCCTAAAATTTATGTGTTTGCTAAGGAAACTTACCCTTTGGTGAATTTACCTGAATTCTTAATAGGGCCATTTGGTCTCCAGTTGATCGTTTTATAACTACAGGTTATAAGCTTTTGATTTAGTGTATGGCACATCTAGATTGGTGCAACACAAGAAAAAAAAACTTGATGGTCAGACAGAAAAACACATTTCGTTATACCAATGCAAATGTGTTCTCTCATTTTAATGTTTTTTTTTACCTGTCTATCAACATCTTTCTATTTCTTGTTCTATTTAAAAAGAAGACTTATACACCCACGGACCAGGCTACATTTAGCCTTTGATTAAGCTAACTGAAGAAGGTGTAATACAAAGTACAGGTTCTCTGACAGCAGCAGATCCCCACACTCTTCCCCTCAAATAAAAGGGTTTGCACTGCAGTACAGACAATGTCAGGTAGAACTGCATAGCGCAGGCAAAGGACATTTATCACATTTGTGAGAGATATCAGTACTGAAAACTAGAGTTGGCAAGAAAACAAGCATTCCATTTAATAAAAAATAAATACATTCTCCACAGCCAGAAGGGATCAATGTAACCATCTAATGTGACCTGCTATTTAAGATTCAGACATTTATTTTCATTAGATATCAAAATGTCTGTTTCATTCTAATTTGTGTGTGTGGAAAAAGTGGAGAGACTGACAAGCCTGGCCCAGAATAGCCAGTATTCCAGTAGTTAGAGAACTCGCCTGGGATGTTAGAAGCCCTGTGGGAGGTTGCTGCTCTTCCTGGTTCAGAGCAGGAATTTAGACCGCCCCCAAAAGTGTCTGAAGCTTTTGGAGGGCTTTTTCTCCCTTTCGCTGACTGAAAATTCCTTCCTAGACCTGAAATTTTTCCTGTGTTTTAAAACTGTTTACGTTTCCATTAAAAGTTTTTGGTTTTGAATCAGCACTG
This sequence comes from Carettochelys insculpta, assembly GCF_033958435.1. NCBI lineage: Eukaryota > Metazoa > Chordata > Testudines > Carettochelyidae > Carettochelys > Carettochelys insculpta. The sequence goes on from NC_134137.1 coordinate 289,315,823, forward strand.
ACAAACAAAAAAATACTTTCGACAAAAAAATTCCCAACTCCACTTTACAGAAAACCTCCAAGCACTCAAGATTCATGGCTCTAGTCTCAAAACTTTACAACCCTGGTTTAAACATAATACTTTTTTTAAAATGATGTTTTATTTGCTTTCTAGCTTTGTTCTCAAGGATTTTCCCATACCCCTAAAACCTAGAAGTTTAACCTTAACTAAATGAAAGCTGAGATTCTCTTGCATTCTTGTGATTCCATCAGCTGGGGCTTTAAGAATTCAGAATATCATAAACATCTCACAAAACAGAACATCCTAGGGCTGCTAGCTTTTGCGTCAGTTGTCATGTGGGCAGTCTGCTCAGTCAGCTACCCCAGCTGCAACTAACAGTTGCCCACTCTGACAGAATGCCAATAGTGGCTCAATGCAAACACTTCCTGCCTTTCCTTGAGGGTGACCTCATCAGTCCATGGCTGAACTCTCCACCCTTACATATACCTTCTGGCAACTGTGGGCTCAATAGAACCATTGAATACCTCAATACCATCCTCTAAAAATAACAGATCTTTAACAAAACACTAATATCTAATTAGCAAGTCATAAAAAAGAATATGTTCCGTAAGAAAATAGCCTTTGAGGCCTAATTAACCTTTCCGTAAACCCAAAGTTTTTATGACAATCAATAATGATATCCAACTCCACTTTAAATTGAAAGAACCATTTTTATAACGGTTTATTTTGCGAGTTATTTTTTTCCACTCAGAATTTCTCTACAAATGCCATCTATGTAAAAAATGTCAGTTATTCAGAATAACCAAGGAAAAATCAGACCTCTGTTCTTTTAATCACTCACCCTGCTACGGTAAGTGAAATGTAGCTTTTTCTATGTAGATTGAGGTGAAGGGGGTTGCTGAGGTATAAAAGTCAAATAGATATTTAATCCTGCTTTTACAGGATTATGGAACAAGCATCAGCAGGAATTTATGATGTGTAGGCAGACTACATGTGACAGATCTAATGATTGTTGCTACCTTCCCCAGTATCTCTTATTCCTCTGACAAATCCGTCTTAATCAAACAGAGTCTATTAAAATCTTCTGAGTATCCTTTCTTTCACAAAATCTGAAAGATACAGAATGTGTTGCTGTTAGTTTTCTTAGATAGCAAAATTTTGGAAAAAATCCATCTGTCTAATATTATAGGCAGATAAAATAAATGTTTAACCTCTTATATACATTACTGAACAAATGTCTGCTCACACCAAGCTTTTATACAATATTCAAAGAATGAGAAAGCCAGTCCAGTGAAAATTTAAGTAAGTAGACACTTTCTGGCAATCATGATTCCTTGTCTTCTCTCCTGAAGATAAGGACAAGCTTAAATCTTCATTTTTGAAAACAAGACATATTTTAATCAAACCAAGTGTATATGTGTACTCATGAATATAGCAATTCTATTCAAGCTCAGCAGAAAATCATTCTCTTTAGTGGTACATTTCAGTTATTAGTGGCAGCAATGGTTTATCACTGCCATACTATAAATTCTTCCTAATGATCAGAAATTTATTTTATACAACTGCAATGATGCATGTCTTGAGTTCTTGAAAGCAGGAAATCAGAGAGAGGAAATACAAAGTTGATTAGAATTGGATAATGAATTTCTGAAAATGTCTGATGTTCCACATTTCTTGTTCAATGCTTTTATCTTGAGTATTTGCTTTAACTTTACATAGGATGTTTATTCTATGTAGGATAGAGTGTAATGTTATGGACTAAATGTAAGCAGTACCTTTCTTTTAATATAGATGATTGTGCAGTATGTTTTCATCATGGTACATTTCCTTTTAATCTGAGAACTATAGGGGGATTTTGTGAAGGCTATAGTTCTACATTTATTTCCAGATTTTTAATATAAGATACTGATAATTCCTTTGACACATAAGAATATGGGACTTATAGACCCAAGCAAAGTTACTTTTAAATTAAAACCTACTCCTGAATACCAATACTGCAAAATGCTCCTCCAAAGACTTCATATTATTGCCTTAGGAATTGAATCTAGCGGTTCCAAATGAGCTATCTCTTCTTCATTTATGAGAACTCTTATAAGATGTGCTCCCGGAATCTTTTAGTATTTTACCAGCCTGAGCTTTGCCTGACATTGTTCTTTGTAAAATTAGATTTAATATTGACATTGGAAATAATAATCTACTGCTTTGCCAAAAAGAAATTCTTACCCAATTGGAGGATCTGAAGGCAATAATAAGTTTATGAACTTCCATTTCTTAAGTATTACTGTCACACGTTCAAAGATATCCCACTTTCTCCATTCCTATGGTCTGCACTGTGTCCCTACCTTACACGGCTATGCACAAGTGAGGGGGTTAGGAATGGAGGAAGCATGAAGCCCATAGAAGGAGAGTCTAGAAGTATCTCTCCCATTTCTGGCCATCCTTACAAAAGAGCCTTTAAAAGGCATGTAACAAAGCAAGTGCTTTTTTGTGTGTGTGCTGGTACTTGCTGGTAGTGTGTACCAGAACCTCAGCAGTCCCAGCCGTGGGATTGGCTAGTGGGGCAGGAACTGGCTGAGTACTGGCTCTTCTTTTTTTTCACAAAAGAAGCACGGTGGAGAGCCGTTGCCTCTCTTTGAGGAGGAATACCTGCCTGCTTTAGGAAGCGTATCTCCATAGTAGCAGGAGGCATCCTTCAGTCTGCATAGACTATGGGTCGCGCCCTTTAAAGTTTCAATTGAGGACTTCATTTACAGCGTCTATTTTGACTATAAAGACCCACACGAGACCTATCTGCTATTATCAGGCGCAGTTTAACTCCTTGAACTAGGTGGCTCCTGGGGGGTGGGATGGGATGGAGTGGAGTGGGGAAAGGGAAATGGAGATGTTGAGAGTTCTTGGGAATAAAAGGAAAAGCAGTCAAGCAGCACTTTTTGTTTTGATAGTGTATAGACTAGCATTGGGAATAAAAGGTGAGGGAAAGGCACATGGCATTTACAGTTTAAAAGCCTCCAGTTAGCATGGCCTGAAAAAATCATGCTGTATTACAGCAGGTATAGGGTGGAAGAAGTGGGCAATCAGATTGGTCCTTCACCACTTTTTTTCTTCATCTGCTAGGAGATTTTTGGTTAAGGACTTGGTGTGTTCATTCACTTCAAAAATAGTCAGATTCCATCTGGGATGTGGAATGGGCAATAGCTCAGCTACATTTTGTTTTTGAATTCATCTAATGAATGCATATAAATGAAAAATTATTAATGATAGAAAAGAGTCCAAAGAGTCAGGGCAGGTGCAAAGCTAATCTTTTCAGGGAGAGAGATGAGGAAGGAGATCTTAGTTAAAAGGTTCCATTGGTTGTTACTGATTTTTGTTTATATGTTTAACTGTACTTTTAAAACAATTGTAAAAGATACATAGCACTTGGAATAAGGTTATTTTGTCTGTATGAAAAATCAGTGATACGTAGCTATTCGTCTCCCACATAGAATACATAATAATTTTATTACCCAGCTCTTCTAGGAAAACTAAGGTAAACTCCTGTCAATGCCTTTATATTGTTATCTCTGACTTAAATGAAGTCTGTGGGGAGCTGAACTGTGTAACAGTCCCTGGGTGTCCACCCTTCTCCCGACAGTGCCTGTCGCCAGGCTGCCCTCCCACCCCCCGCATGCAGTCTAGGTGTGAGCTGGCACGGATTACCTGGATGATGATGGCCGCGATGGTGGTTTTGCCCACCTTGAACTGGTGGCCGATGGATTGGTAACTGTTTGGGGTAGCCAGCTTCCATAGGGCAATGGCCACCCTTTTGTGCAAGGGGAGTGCCAGCCTCAGGTGTGTGTCCCGGTGCTGGAGGACGGGAGTGAGCTAGTGGCACAGCTCCAGGAATGTCCCCTTGATCATTCTGAAGTTCTGTAGCCACCGGTCGTTGCCTCAGTCCTCCAGCACCAGCCAGTCCCACCAGTTGCTGCTTATGGGGAAGCTCTACAGGCAGCAGATGACCCAGGGGCCTGGCTGGGGACGTTGCACCCTGCGAATGGTGTCCAGGAGAGTGGCTATTGTGGTGTCCACCCGGAGCCACTGCAGCACAGCAGCCAGGACCATGGCCAGGGCGCTGGCCACAGCACTGATGGAGGAGGAGTGCTGCTTGGGATCCATGGGGGTCCAGGATGTCACCTCTGATGTCTGTCTGTCTGTCTCTCTCTCTCTCTCTCACACTGCCTGAGGACAGGGTTGCTGGCCCTCGGAGTGTGCAGGCTGAGGTATGGTGGGGGGGGCGCCCTTTAAGGTGACGGCGGGCAGTGGCCCTGGAAGGGCTCATCCGCCATGCAACCCTGCACGTGGCACTTCCTGCCCCTGCTCTTTTGAAAGAGCACCCTGGCATGTGTAGGTGCTCTCTTTTGAAATTGTGCTGGGGGCCTTTCGAAAGAACGGACCAAACCTTCAGTCCCCACTGGTGTGTGTGGATGTTCCGTTTCAAAAGAGCATCTTTTGATGTTCTCTTTCAAAGACGTTCTTTTGAAACAGAACTGTAGTGTAGATGCAGCCTATGTGTATTATATTTTAAAACATCCAATACCAAACACTCCACTGTACACGCTTCCACTTGGGAAGAGGATAAGAGAATCAACCACCTGTGAAAAAAGTTGGTTGCATATAATCAGAAATGTGGGTCCTAAAGAAGGCACCTAAAGAAATTGACTCCAGTGCCCTGCACTATGACAGAACCAAGTAAGTGTAGCTCCTCCCTGATTGTTGTTTGACCAACCTATTTTAAAAAATCTATGATGATGGAGATGACACAACTTCTCTTGAAAGCTTATTCTGACACTTTACTATTCTTAGCATTAGAAAGCTTTTTACAATAGCTAACCTACATCTTCCATTACTACTTTTCCTACTATGGACATGGAAAACAGTAGAGTGCTTATTTCTTTGTAACTGTCCTTAATATATTTGAATATTGTGATCATGTCCTGATCATGTCCTTTCTGAGCATGCTAAGTTTTTTCGTTTTTTTTTTTTCTTTAACCTTTCATGTTGCTCAATTTACTGCTGGAATGTACTCACTACAGTTAGGAAGGCAATAATAAAGCCTATATAGAATAAAAAAATACATCTAGGGAAGAATAAATTATGGACACTTACAAGAATCTAAGAATCTCAAACAAATACTTCAGTTGTACATATATAGGTATCGCTCAACTTCAACAAAGAAACAATAAGAGAATTGAATTCAAACATAAGTCAATTCCTGAGTATTTTCATACTCCTAGTAGCAATATACAATACTCAACTTTCTCCCTGTTTGTTGTCTCAGGCTGGCCTTCACTTGCAGCTCTTCTTGTCAAGCTGGAAATAAAATAACTATGTAACTGGGTTGTCATGGCATGGGAGCACTACAAAGACAGATTACTCAGTCTATAGCCAACCTCTCTTGCATTGTTCTGCTACAATCCCTGTTGCCATTTGGGGAAAAAGTTTGACCAAGCCTAATGAAGGAGCCTCATCTAAATTTCCTCAGCCAGAAGTGTTGTCAATGTGAAGTGCGGGCCTTGAGAAGGAAAGCTACATAAGCAAAACAATTGAAGTTTGGGGGGTGGGTTCTTCAGCTATTAGTAAATGTGAAGGCATAAAAGAGCCTGAGAGGGGAAAATGGTAAAAAGTAGAAATAATAAGTCTCAATTTTTCCACTGTTGATATGAGTAGACTAGATTTCTCTTTCCTTTTTTCTGTTGTGAATATGATTGAACAACTTTCATTATTAGTTAGAATATTCTATGCAATCTATATTCAATACATATTTTTCTTGTTCAATTATCCTGCCTACTTATTCTTATTTCAATAGCTCCTTTGGTCCTTCCTCTTGCCAGATTGTTTATAACTTTTTAAAAGCTTTCTGCTTATCAGTTATATTTGTGTGGCATATGTGAGATGACTGGAGCAGAAAGAACTGGCAAAAACCTGTCAAGCATATTAGAAAAAAAAAAACCCAAAGCTCCAGTCTTTCCAAGTTATTCTATTGACCATCTGAAAAAATATCACATCTATCTTTACACTGTATTGAAACTCTGTCCACTTTTACCATTACTCCTTTTGGGAGGAGAGCAAGTCTTTTCCATTTTTCCTCCCTAGTCTGTGTATTCTGCAACTCAGTTACACTGCTCTCATCATCTTAATGATCATTCACTGGAATCTTTCCAAGCAAAAGGAATATGACTGAGGATTTTCATTTTTTTGTATTGGTACATGAGTCAACTCCAAAGAGGAAAGGATTTTTAAAGTATCTAAATGAGTGAACCATAAGTGCAGAATTTCTTTTTAAAGGCCATAGAAGATTTGCTAGAGTCAAACATGTCACTACAATGTCTGTGCTTAATATAATGTGGAAATCAATCAGGGAAACTATTTAGGACTTTCTGCACCAGCCTTTTTTTTTTTTTTTTTTTTTTTGTGGTACAAACATTACAAAATCAAGGCAAAGGTACTGTTTTAAGTGACAGTGTCTATAATACATACTTATATAACATATTATATATGTTTATATTTGTTCCATTTATGGTGTTGCATACACCTGAGATCAGGGTGTTTTGGGCAGAAGTATCCATTGTGACTATGCATGTGTCCTGAGAGTCCTCATTCCCCTCATGGAGCACATAAAAAGTGACTTAACACCTCTGGTTTCAAGATGGAGGTGCTTGGTAACCATGCTGTCTTTTGTCTTCCTTGTGTATTGCCCAGCCCAGTTAGCAGTTAGTGTAAGAGATAATTAGGTCAGTTATTTGTCCACTGGCAAAATTTATTAATAGGTTTCCTTTTGGAAGAACAGGAGTGATTAAATATACTTGTCTGATGACTGTTTCATTTGTTAATTTATTTAACATATGAACCAGCAAATACTGGCATGCTAATAAATAACTGTAAGCACCAATCCCACTGAAAATTTTCACAAAAAAGTACCAAACTCAGCTCAGCCCAGCTCTGTCACTCGGTTTTCCATAACAGGAAACATTGCTGCTTCACCTTCAGATACAGATAGCAATGCTATCCAGTACTTCTGAGCTTAGATCTTAAATGAACTCTTCTTGGTCATGATCCATTGTGACATTTATACCAGCCCATGAAAGATGGCCATGAGGCCCCTGCACTTGCTTGCTGGCCTTTCATTTCTCTCCCCTCACAAGATTCCAGTTAGCTGTTACTAGCTTTCATACGCCTCACAGATCTGCATCAGGCAGGAGAGAGAAGGTTTCCTTTTCAATGGGAAAATCTTTTTTTATTTCTGGGAACCAGGATATAGGGACAGCTAATCCTAACTTCTACAGACTGAAATATGTGCTCCAGTGAAAGGCTGCTATGATTATTAAAGATTGGGACACAAGATGCTCATTTAGTTTGAGAGAATTATATGGGCCAACTCAAATGCATGATATGTGTGTCTTTTTCAAGAAAGATATTGTACTCCAAGGCAGCCCATCTTTAAATGTATTTAATGGACGGGTCTATGAGACTGAGACTGGCATCAGATCCTGGTGCACCTCACTTCTTGTATGTGTGTGCCTGTCTGCAGGAATGCTCCTGTCAGCACTAGAAGCCTCATCAGTCAAAACTTCAGTTCCAAAAGAAACTTTCTGCCCAAAAGGCATATAGCTTGGGGAAGGTTAGAGGTAGATCCCCAACAACAATGTTCATTGATAGGATGACTTCTCATACCATTTAAGATCTAAGGAGGCTTTGCAGTTCAACGTAGTTACCATTGAAGATCTCAGTACCAAGGCTTCAACAGTGAAACAGTACATGCAAACTATGGTTGCATTGGTACTAGCTCATACGGTTACTTCTGCCCAACTTTCAGCACCCCCCACCCGTGCTCCAGTTGGGACTACTACTCTGATATTGATTATATTAGTAGTAACAATAACAGTGTTGCTGACCATTCATCCAAGCTCCATTTTTTCCCCCACTGCACTGTACAGTATTGACTACATACATGGCAGAAGGGGACCTCCAGGTGAGGCAAGTGCATGAGCTTCCACTGATTTCTTCAACTTTCATATCAATGGTATGCCCGCTTCCCTGGTCTTTCTGTAATATAACTGTCCATTCTACCAGACCATAACCTTTGAAAATGAAAAATATGAAAAATAATCAAATTTCAAACACATTCCATTTGCCTGGCACATCCAAACCCTGACCTTGCTTTCAGTTATGATAAGAAGAAGCTGCATACCTAATTTGGTGGTCCTACCTCTTACCATTTAGGAGTAGTTCTTGAACAAACAGGCTTGTGGATGGACAGCCACAGAGAGAGAGAGAGAGAGAGTGTATAGTGTATATAGTAGGTACAGACTTTAATTTGCCACAGGACTCCTCCTTTAAATCTATATGGAAAACATTGTCTCATTTTGATTATCATTATTTAACTAAGAGTGTGGTTTAGCTTCAATATGGTTAAATTGAATAAATCGAGGTTCAGAAAGTTCAAGAGTTATGACTAACTTGAGGAGAGGAAAGTCTTTCTTTAAGGTTTAGCCGTCTTAACTGAAATATTTTTGATGGCTCCTTCACTCAGACACACACACATGCATCCTTGCTCATTTAAAATATACATGAGACCTAACTTTTTACTATTATGCTTCTTAATTTGTTTAAAGTATAGGCATTAATAAATCATCCAGGAATCAAGTGGATAGATAAATCACAGTTCTAGAATAAACCAATAAGAGTGTATTTTTTGAGAACGGCTAATGCTCAAAATAATTAAACGGAACATGTCAGCTTCTTTAGATATTTATTGTTAAGTTCTCTAAACTGTTTCTTTATTTTGATAAAAAGATTGACATATAGAAAAATATTACCATATACAGGAGAAAAGTGTAACTGCTGTCCTAATTACTTTACTCAGGCTATTTGCATCCAAGGCTAGCTTCCTAATGGGTTCTGCTTGTCAGTTGCCTTTCTGGATATTAAGGCTACGTCTACACGTGCAGCCAATATCGAAATAGCTTATTTCGATGTTGCGACATCGAAATAGTCTATTTCGATGAATAACGTCTACACGTCCTCCAGGACCGGCAACATCGATGTTCAACTTCGACGTTGCTCAGCCCAACATCGAAATAGGCGCAGCGAGGGAACGTCTACACGTCAAAGTAGCACACATCGAAATAGGGATGCCAGGCACAGCTGCAGACAGGGTCACAGGGCGGACTCAACAGCCAGCCGCTCCCTTAAAGGGCCCCTCCCAGACACAGTTGCACTAAACAACACAAGATACACAGAGCTGACAACTGGTTGCAGACCCTGTGCCTGCAGCACAGATACCCAGCTGCCGCAGAAGCAGCCAGAAGCCCTGGGCTAAGGACTGCTGCCCACAGTGACCATAGAGCCCCGCAGGGGCTGGAGAGAGAGCATCTCTCAACCCCCCAGCTGATGGCCGCCATGGAGGACCCAGCAATTTCGACGTTGCGGGACGCGGATCGTCTACACGGTCCCTACTTCGACGTTGAACGTCGAAGTAGGGCGCTATTCCTATCTCCTCATGAGGTTAGCGACTTCGACGTCTCGCCGCCTAACGTCGAAGTTAACTTTGAAATAGCGCCCGACGCGTGTAGACACGACGGGCGCTATTTCGAAGTTGGTGCCGCTACTTCGAAGTAGCGTGCACGTGTAGACGCAGCTTAAGTGTGTGTGTGTGTGTGTGTGTACGCGTGCATGTGTGTGTGTATGTACGCGCGTGTGTGTGCGTGCATATATATATGTATATAAAGATGAGAATACATAGTAACTTTGCTTCAGCTGGAGGCATATTAAAAAAATGATAGGAAAATCACTAGTACACTTTGCAGGAAAACCACATTGATGAGACTGAGTTAATTTCTGTTCTACTATATGATGAGTAATAAGCTTCTTCCAGTGGACATATTTCTCTTTTATTCTTCAAGTCAGCTACACTCTATTCTAAATTATACATGATTGTCAAGTGCCTCTCTGGGCTTGATACAACCCACACAAATAAATATACTGAAAACGGGTGTTTGGATTTAAGGTCACTGGCTGTCAGACTTTTTCAAAATGAACTCCTATAAAATAAATTGTAAAAACAGTAAATAGTGTCCAGCTGAGTCACAGCAAGGGTGGTGATACCCCTTTCTTTCTCCCTTTTTGTGGAGAGAAATAGGTGTGTTAATGGCAGGAGTTCTCAAACCTGTCATGTCACTGAGGCCTGTCATTCCCAGTTTAAGCTTGGCTTTGTTGTGCTGTCCTAAATTCCTTCAAATACTGCAAAGCAGACACTGCTTTTAAAGTGATCACGTCTGAAACAATCACTCCATTCCATATATGAACCAGCATTTTCTCACATAAGTCTAGCTATACCTAAGAAGAGCTATTCCCATAGAAAATTTCTAAAACTACCAAATTCTGCACAGCCATGACCATTTTCCATTATATTGCTTCCTGCTCCCAAATAAAAGTGCTATCCAATACTTCTGCACAAGGACCTTAAGGCTACGTCTACACGTGCAGCCAACATCGAAATAGCTTATTTCGATGTAGCAACATCGAAATAGGCTATTTCGATGAATAACGTCTACACGTCCTCCAGGGATGGCAACGTCGATGTTCAACTTCGACGTTGCGCGGCACCACATCGAAATAGGCGCTGCGAGGGTACGTCTACACGCCAAAGTAGCACACATCGAAATAAGGGTGCCAGGCACAGCTGCAGACAGGGTCACAGGGAGGACTCAACAGCAAGCCGCTCCCTTAAAGGGCCCCTCCCAGACACAGTTGCACTAAACAACACAAGATACACAGAGCTGACAACTGGTTGCAGACCCTGTGCCTGCAGCATGGATCCCCAGCTGCCACAGAAGCAGCCAGAAGCCCTGGGCTAAGGGCTGCTGCCCACGGTGACCATAGAGCCCCGCAGGGGCTGGAGAGAGAGCTATCCTTTAAATCCACTTTGGTACCAAATGACTGGAAGACGGCCAATATAACACCAATATTTAAAAAAGGCTCTAGAGGAGATCCTGGCAATTATAGACCGATAAGTTTAACATCAGTACCAGGCAAATTAGTAGAAACACTAGTAAAGAGTAAAATTGCAAGGCACATAGAAGAGCACGAATTGTTGGGCAAAAGTCAGCATGGTTTCTGCAGAGGGAAGTCGTGTCTAACTAATCTATTAGAATTCTTTGAAGGGGTTAATAAACATGCGGACAAGGGGCACCCAGTGGACATAATATACCTAGATTTCCAGAAAGCCTTTGACACGGTCCCACACCAAAGGCTTTTATGTAAATTAGGTGGTCATGGGATAGGAGGAAAGGTCCTTTCATGGATCGGGAATTGGTTAAAAGACAGAAAACAAAGGGTGGGAATAAATGGTAAATTTTCACAATGGAGGAGGGTAACTAGTGGTGTTCCCCAGGGGTCAGTCCTGGGACCGATCCTGTTCAACTTGTTCATCAATGATCTAGAAAATGAGGTAAGCAGTGAGGTGGCAAAGTTTGCAGATGACACCAAGTTGTTCAGGACAGTCAAAACCAAAAGGGATTGTGAAGAACTACAAAAAGATCTCAGCAAACTGAGTGATTGGGCAGCAAAATGGCAAATGAAATTTAATGTGGGTAAGTGTAAGGTAATGCATGTTGGAAAAAATAACCCAAATTACACGTACTACATGATGGGGTCAAATTTAGCTACGACAGATCAGGAAAGGGATCTTGGAGTTATAGTGGATAATTCTCTGAAGACATCCACGCAGTGTGCAGCGGCAGTTAGTAAGGCAAATAGGATGTTAGGAATTATTAAAAAAGGGATCGATAATAAGACAAAAGATATCATACTTCCCGTATATAAAACTATGGTACGCCCACATCTCAAGTACTGCGTGCAGATGTGGTCTCCTCACCTCAAAAAAGATATATTGGCATTAGAAAAGGTTCATAAAAGGGTGACTAAGATGATTAGGGGCTTGGAAAGGGTCCCATATGGGGAGAGGCTAGAGAGACTGGGACTTTTCAGTTTGGAAAAAAGGCGACTGAGGGGCAATATGATAGAGGTATATAAAATCATGAATGGTGTGGAGAAAGTGAATATAGAAAAATTATTTACCTTTTCCCATAATACAAGAACTAGGGGACACCAAATGAAATTGATGGGTAGTAGGTTCAAAACTAATAAAAGGAAATTTTTCTTCACACAGCACACAGTCAACCTGTGGAACTCCTTGCCCGAGGAGGCTGTGAAGCCCAGGACTCTATTAGGGTTTAAAAAAGAGCTTGATAAATTTTTGCAGGTTAGGTCCATAAATGGCTATTAGCCAGGGATAAAGTATGGTGCCCTAGCCTTCAGAACAAGGGCAGGAGATGGATGGCAGGAGATAAATCACTTGATCATTGTCTTCTGTTCTCCTTCTCTGGGGCACCTGGCATTGGCCACCGTCGGCAGATGCGATGCTGGGCTCGATGGACCTTTGGTCTGACCCAGTATGGCCATTCTTATGTTCTTATGTTCTTATGTTCTTATCTCTCAACCCCCCAGCTGATGGCCGCCATGGAGGACCCAGCAATTTCGACGTTGCGGGACGCGGATCGTCTACACGGTCCCTACTTCGACGTTGAACGTCGAAGTAGGGCGCTATTCCGACCCCCTCATGAGGTTAGTGACTTCGACGTCTCGCCGCCTAACGTCGAAGTTAACTTCGAAATAGCGCCCGGCGCGTGTAGCCGTGACGGGCGCTATTTCGAAGTTAGTGCCGCTACTTCGAAGTAGCGTGCACGTGTAGACACAGCTTAAGTGTCCTCAATATTAGCCAACAACCCTGCTTCGGCAATATCCGTTATGACCCATGGACAAATGCATGAGGGAAATCAATAAAATCTCTCCACCTGCTTGCAGGACTTTTATTTCTCTTCCCTCACAGAGTGCCAATTATTTGTTACCAGTTCACAAACACCCCCCAGACCTGTGGCAGCCAGGAGTGGAGGGACAACAACAGGAAAATACTGTAGTTAGATGTCAAGCTACAAAGGACAGGTAGCCCTGAAATATCTGACATCTGGAGACCAGGAAACGCCTCTTAGTCACTCCAAATGATCAGGGAAACTTCTAACAGTAAAAATCCACTTTAGTCTCATAAAGCAATCTGGGCAAATTACCATTGTTTTTGATGACATTTAGCAAGCTTTCTTGTGTCACCCTTAAGGAGAGGTACAAGTGAATGCTGAGCATTTAAACCATTATTTTTGTTTAATAAAATAATCACCAAATTATTAGAGCTATATTGAAAGCTTGCCACCTGCCCCCAGCCCTTCTTAGTGATGAGAGGATGCTAGCAAAAGGCTATGTCTACACAGCGGGAGCTATTTTGGAATATGGTGGTATCCCAATATAGCCGCCCATGTCTAAGGAATGCACCAGTTGTCACAAAACAGTTTTCAAGATAACAAGCACACTATTCTGGCATCTTTGTACACCGTATTACAGGAGGAGTACAGGGATGCCTCGAAATAGAGCTTTATTTCATGACATGATACCATTTAAACAGCACCACATGATGAAATAGCCTATTTTGAAATCTACTTGAAATATGTTATGCAATACGCATAGCGCAAATTGCATGTCTTATTTTGAGGTTAGTGCTCCATGTAGGTATAGCCAAAGTGAGCTGTAGGATGACCATCCCTGAAGGTAAAATGGCTTCTAGGATGTTACTACAAGTACAAAAAGGTACAGCAATCGTGAGGCTGCTAACCGTACACATCACGACGGACTGTGTGTAAGAATAGAACCTCATTTTACACGTGGGAAACATAGGCCCAAATCCTCAAAGGTATTTACGCCCCTAGTTTCCATTTGATTTTAATGGAAGATAAGCTTCTAAATACTTCAGAGGATCTGAACCAGAGAGATTATTCCTCTGCAACCCCAGGCAAGTCATTTAATGGATTGGAGATCCCCTGAGTCCCAATCCAGTTTTGAAACCACTAGTCAGTCTGTCCTCTTTTGAAATGCTGAACTATTATATTGTTGTCTTTTATTCATTAAAATTCTTCAGTATTCTGCAGTATACCTCAAAAATATCAATATCGTTGATAGCAACAGTCGAGGTTGCACCTCCCTTGTCTGGTATGGTTGGGACCTGGCAAGTCCCAAACAAGAGAATTTGCAAGATGAGAGAAGGTCCAGGGCTTCTGCCCACAGACAAGCCTACATTCTGGAAGCTGCTGTGGCCCAGCCATCAGCCTCCTCCTCTCAGGATTCCAGTCCCAGTGTAGGCTCCCCAGGGCTGCCATGGGGCTCCAGCCCCTTCCCCCAGCTACCACAGGGCAGCCAGGGGGACTCCAGATCTGTCCCTTGGCCCTATGGGGCAAATGGGGTGGGGATCCAACTTCTGGCCATGCACTGGCTCCGTGGTCCAGCATCATACTCTCTCAACCTGGAACATCTATCCGTATGCCAGATCATGGATGTTACCAGACAAGAGAGTGCCAGATCTGAGAGGTGCAACTGTAGTATAGGGGGAAAAATTTCCTTTTTCAGCAGTGAAAATATAGCATTGTCACAAAAGCTGTGATACATCAGTATTAGAACAGCATTTTGCCATGGTGCATTGCTGGAATCGTAACTGTACATTTTAGATCTTTAAATTCTTCTTTGAGTGCTGTCCACATGGGTGTTCCACAGCAGATGTTGGGCTCACTCAGCACCACAGCATGGGGATCTTTCATAGCAGCCCTGAGTGGGGCTGCACACATGCCACCCTGGCATGCACCATTCATGCCACTAGGATAGTGCATGCAGCCCCGATCTCCTCAGATGCTTCTTTGCCACCCTTAGCTGCACACAGAGTAACGGCTCTCCTCTCACCTCAGAACCTGTAGACAGAATTAGATTTAGTTAGTTAATTCTTCATATGTATATTTACTCTACTATAATTTAAAAAAATTTAAAAAAGAGAGAGCAAACGAAGAGGAGTGGAGACTTCTCCCACCTCCTCATCAGTTTGTTTGTGCTAGTCCGTTTCGTGACGTGCCAACTTCTTCAAAAAATAAATAAATAAAAAGAGAGAGAGTGAAGAAAACAGCTTATCAGCAACTAAAACAGAGAAGAAACAAAAGATCAACAATCAACCGGTCTTCAGGACACTGTAAAAAATGCCTCAAGTGCTGGGACCCCATGCTGACTTTTGATGAACACTCAGACTGTGTCCGTTACCTTGGGGAATTGCACACCCCCCATCGTTGCTCTGACTGTAAAACTTTAACAGCCAGAGGAAAAAAGGAAAGGAATCTCAGACCTAAAAAGCTTCTGTTTGACAAGGTACTTCAGCCTCAAATGGAGCTGCCACCAGTGGGAAGTGGTCTTTCTGTCAGGGACACTCCCCCATCGCTGCTAGAGACTCATTTCCTTTTAAAACAATTCCCCATGCCTGGATCAGAGATCAGCATAGGGGCACAAACTGGGCACCTTGGACATTCAGTCCACGCTGAAGCCCACAAAGTTAGCCTTCTCAAAATCAGCATCACACTTCCAAGTTGGCTTCAAACCCCACAGCACTGACTGCTCCTGAAGCAGTGCCATGGCTGGGACCAGCACCAGCAGACGTACTGGGAGCTGCCCTACCCTCCACGCAGTAGGCACTGGTAGAGATTCTACTGGCACCGGTGCCTGATCATCGTGTGGTGCTGTATTCCCCCTCAGCACTGGGGCAACTGTTGAGCACGCAACACCGAGAAAGGCTCGGGCTAAAACAAACAAGCTCCCTGCTGACAACAACAGACATAGCCCTGTAATTCAGTCACTGATGGAATGATCCACTACAGCCCTCAGCTCTGCATTTCACAGATGTTGTGTGGACACACACCAGCAATGCTACAGGTCACCTCTCTACTGTAAAACTGATCTGTACAGAGACTGGTCATCTGCAAGAAATAGATGGCTTTCATGAAATTGACTATCTCTATATTCTGCTAGAATCAACAGATATTTTCATTATAGAAATTCCCTTTATTCAATACACTCATTACCAAGTATTACTCAGGCACTGTGTTACCACCATGACCAATATCATCGTCGCCACCTATACGACTCACACAGTTCTGGGTTGCGAATGCATCCAGCACCCTGTTGTTGTGTTAGTCCTGCTAGGAGCTACTCAGAACCATGTTCCATTTAATGACAATATCATTCATCCCCTGAAGGAGAGGAATTATATGATTCACAACTACCAATAGACACTGAATCGCGGACTTGCCACTGGCTAAATCAGCTATCTCCCATACTGAAGCCCTTTCACCCATCTATCAAACTTCTCCAGATGATCTTAAACAATTTCAAGATATATTCAGAAGAGTGGCTGTCACCCAAGAAATCATACTGACCAAATTACCAGAGAAAGACCATAACATTTTAAAGAATCTACATCCTCCTACTGCAGCAATAGTAGCTTTTCCCTTGGATGAAGCTCTCCGGGAGGCAGCAGACAACATCTGGAAAAATCCAGCCACAGCTACCCCAACCAGCATGTGGACTGAAAGAAAGTACTTTGTCCCAGCTAAGACCATGGACTTTTTATTTCAGAATCTGCAACCTAACTCCTTAATAGTAGATGCTGCCAATCATAGAGCAGGGTCCTCACATACCATTGCCAATAAAGAGATTGTAGTAATTTGGCAGAAAGATATACTCTTCTGTTACCCTACCACTGTGTATAGCCAATTACTCAGCTTTACTTGCCGATCATGATTTTGATAACTACTCCAAGCTCTCTGAGTGGACACCTTATCTACTTGAAGACAAACAATCCATCCCAAAAGCTATAGTCCAAGAAGGCCACACTGTGACAAAGACATCATTGCAGATGGCACTGGATTCAGCTGACATGGCAGCTAGAACCATAGCTACAGCAATCACCATGTGAAGATCATTATGGCTCCAGGCAGCGGTCATTCCAAAAGAGATCCAGGCCAAAGTTGAGGATCTGCCATTCAACTAACGGAAATTATTTGCAACAAACACAGATGAAACCCTTCATTCCAGCAAGGATACAAGAACCACCTTACATTCCTTGGGAATGTATTCTTCCCCATCCAGGAAGTGAAGATACATCCCATACCAATAGTACAAAGACCAGCCATTTAGCAGACACTCTTACAGTTAATACCATTTCAGTACCAACAAAACAAGAAACCAGAAGTGTAAAGCTCAAAACAATCACTCCGTCCTTCCACTGGCCTCAAAGCAGCAGGTTTGAAGCTTTGATCAAGAGCTCACTGAACCTCCAACACTCACCACTGCAGAACGAACAAATTATTCCATCATCCCTTGTGTCCCTTTTACCATCAGTGGATATTAATAACCACAGAAAAATGGGTCCTAGACATCCTTGCTCAGGGATACACTATCCCTCTTTTTTCCATTCCCCCAAAATCCCCCCTCACCTGTCCTTCCTCAGGGACCCCTCCCATGAAAACTTATTATAACTCAAAGTGCTACACCTCTTGCAAATTGGGGCCCTAGAAGAGGTTCCAAAACAACATCAGGGAAGGGGATTTTATTCAAACTACTTTCTGACACAGAAGAAGATGGGAGTCTGGAGACCCATACTAGATGTACAGCGATTGAACAAATACATTTGCAAGCAGTGTTTCAAAATGACCACCCTATCCACTATCATCCCTGCACTGGATGAGGGGGACTGATTCTGAGCTCTTGACCTCCAAGACACATATTTCCATGGTCACCATTCTTCCTGTGCACAGACGATTCCTGCACTTTGTGCTAAGAGATCACTACCAGTACAAAGTACTTCCTTGAGAGCTTTCAACTGCCCCAAGGGTATTCTCCAAAGTTCTTGCCCCAGTAGCATCACACCTCAGATTCCACAACTGCCCGCGCTTACCTCACTATGCAGTGTCACAAGGCCATAAAAAGCCTGACATCAGAGCTTATCATCAGCCCCATGGCACCTGTACTTACATGCATCCACCTCCTTGGCCATATGGTGGCCACCACATATGTTGTCCCCAGTTCTTGATTACATTTTCGGGGCCTGTAGCATTGGATGACATTGGTATATACCCCTGGTAGATATCAGATTTACAAGTCAGTGTCCTTACTGCAAAAAGTAATTGACTTATTGCAATGGTGAACTCAAGAATGGAACACTCTAAAGCCGTGTCTACATGTGCATGCTACTTCGAAGTAGCGCCACTAACTTCGAAATAGTGCCCGTCATGGCTACACGTGGCGAGCGCTATTTCGAAGTTGAAATCGACGTTAGGCGGTGAGACGTCGAAGCCGCTAACCCCATGAGGGGATGGGAATAGCGCCCTACTTCGAAGTTGAACGTCGAAGTAGGGCACGTGTAGATGATCCATGTCCCGCAACATCGAAATAGTGGGGTCCGCCATGGCGGCTATCAGCTGAGGGGTTGAGAGACGCTCTCTCCAGCCCCTGCGGGGCTCTATGGTCACCGTGTGCAGCAGCCCTTAGCCCAGGGCTTCTGGCTGCTGCTGCTGCGGCTGGGGATCCATGCTACATGCACAGGGTCTGCAACCAGTTGTCGGCTCTGTGGATCTTGTGTTGTATAGTGCAACTGTGTCTGGGAGGGGCCCTTTAAGGGAGCGGCTTGCTGTTGAGTCCACCCTGTGACCTTGTCTGCAGCTGTTCCTGGCACTCTTATTTTGATGTGTGCTACTTTGGCGTGTAGACGTTCCCTCGCAGCACCTATTTCGATGTGGTGCTGCCCAGCGTCAAAGTTGAACGTCGACGTTGCCAGCCCTGGAGGACGTGTAGACGTTATTCATCGAAATAGACTATTTCGATGCGCTACATCGAAATAAGCTACTTCAATGTAGCGTGCACGTGTAGACGTAGCCTAAGTGTTCCATTGCACTGCAACCAACCATCCTGCCAAATTATAACAGATGCTTTTTTTCTTGGCTGTGGAGCGCTTACCAACTACAGCATGCCCAAGGCCGATGGCCCACAGAGGAACAAAGTCTGCATATCAACTTCCTCAATCTACACATTGTTTTCACTGCTTGCAAATATTTCCTACCTCACATTCGAAACAGGACCATCTGCATCCTTACAGACAACACAATGACAATGTTCTAGGTAAATTATCAAGGAGGGGCCTGATCACAATCCCTTTGTGCAGAGGCCATAAATCTTTGGAACTGGTGTATTGGCCACAACATTGTCCTCACAGCATCATACCTGCATGGCATGAACAACACCCTAGCACACGCTCTAAGTCAGTCTTCTCTCTCCACCAATAGTGACCACTCTTCCAGATGTATGGCCAAGCTGCGACAGACTTTCTCACAATGCAAGAGAACACCAAATACATCTGTTACTGTTCTAGAGCAGGCAACGGGCATGAGTCTCTAGCAGACGCCTTTCTCCTTTCCTGGAGTACTCACCTCCTGTATGCATTCCCACCTATTCCCAAGGTCCTCAGGAAAATCCAGACCAATGGAGCATGAATGATCCTTGCTGTTCCAGCATGGCCAGACAGATCTGGTTGCCTTTACTCTATCACCTATCTCTTTGTTATCCTTACCTGCTTCGCTCCCATCCAGACCTGCTCTCACAGAACAACGGTGCCATGATCTGCCTTGGACAGCAAACCCTCCATCTGACCACTTGGTTTCTCTGTGGATCCAAGAACACACACAACACTATTCCCAGCAAGTGAGGGATGTGCTCCTACAGAGCAGATGAGAAACAGCTCAAAAAACTTATCTCTCAAAGTGTAAGCAATTCGTAGCCCATTGCTCTCAAAGGGGCAGACAACTGACAGAAGCCCCACGGTGTATGGTCCTGGACTATATACTCTACCCTGTCACTGTCTTCACTTCATATTAACCCTTCAGCAATCTCAGCCTTTCACCCACCTACAGACTCCTTCTCAGTTTTCACTCGTCTTATTGTAAAAGGATTCTGGAAAGGCCTAAAATATATCATGCCTCCTTGCAGTCTTATACTCCCAGCCTGAAATTGAGAATTGGTCCTTCACACACTCATGGCACACACCCTCCCCTTTGGACCAATGGCTACATGCTCTTTGGCTATGCTAACAATGAAAACACTATTTCTAGTAACACTAACATCAGCTCAAAGAGTTAGCAAGCTAGCAGCTCTGACTGATTCTCCTCCACCTTATATAACCTTCCACAAAAACAAGGTGGTACTACACCCACATCCCACATTCGTACTGAAAGTGTGGCCACAGTCCCATATTAATGAGCCTATAATATTACCTACTTTCTACCCTAAACCACATGCTTCCCATGTGGAAGCCAAACTGTATGCTCTGGATATCAGGAAGGCTCTATCCTTTTACATAGAACTTGATCCTTCAGGAAATCACAGAAATTATTTCTATCCATAGCAGAGAGATCAAAGGGACTGCATCTATCATCCCAATGCATATCGAGACTCATATCTTCATGTATAGTGCACTGTTATTCCACTCAAAACAGACCACTACCAGCATCTCCAAAAGTATACTCTACAAGATTGATAGCAACATCCACAGCTTTTTTTTTTTTCTTAAAGAGAGTGCCTTTGCAGGACATTTGTTGAGCAGCTGCATGGTCTTCTAACTACACATTCATGATTCACTATGCACTGTAATCCCACACAGACAGAGATATGGCAGTAGGTCAGGCAGTACTGTCCATAGTAAAGGCACCGAATAAAAACCCACCATTCAGTTAGAGGGGTACTGCTCTAGAGGGTAGGTACAGTCACCTACTGTGGAGCACCCTTGGGGACAGCACTCAAATTAGAAAGAGAAGTTACTCACTTCATATTGTAATGATGGTTCTTCAAAATGTGTGTCCCCGTGGGTGCTCCATGTCCCACCCACCTCCCCTCTATCTGGTGCAATAGCTATAGTTGGGGAGTCAACAAAGCAACTGAGGGGAACGGGGCTATGCGTGCAACTTTAGTAGCATAAACAGCACGTGCCTGTGTGATGCAAGCACAGCCCCACTCAGGAGTGCTATGAAATATTTCCATGGTGTGCTGCTGAGCAAATCCAACATCTGCCATGGGACGCACATCTCGAAGAACCATTGTTAAAACATGAAGTGAATAACTTCTCTTTTTTTAGGGGACATCTCTGTAAATTGAGCAAGTCCACATTTGTCAGGACTACGTTTCTCCTTTCTTCTGTCACTTCTTACCCTGTGGATGATCATGTGTTGTCTTAGAACCTGTCTAAGCTATAAAAATACTCATTTGCTTCTGAAAGTATTGTAAAATGTTTCCATTCTTTACCATATGAGATTGAAATAAGTCAGAGCTAGGTACACCTTGAATAATTTTTGAAATTTTCAGTATAATTAAGTATCATGTTGAGATTTTTCTCTGTTATTCTTATTTTAATTCTTCTTAGAAAACTACTAGATTTGACTTTTATGAGAGCCACGTGATTCCTTGCAAGGATGGAATTCAGTTCATGGTCCTTTGTGACAGCTAGCTCATCACTTACTGGTGCTGGTGCAATGTATAAAGGATCGATCTTATGGGAAAATATATAGAAAATAGGGAATGGACAGCTGGAACCATACATTTCAAATATTACTCATTTTAGTCCCAAACCTACCAATGTTCAGGACAAATCTGACAACTCTCAAGAATTATGAGAAGTTATATGAAGCAGTGGACATGTTGGAATGTTGCTAGAAAACATAGACCTCCCGTGGTTTGGCAAATTCTCTTGTTCAGCATCAGTCAGGTCCCTAGGGTGCTGGACTAGAGAGGTTCAACCTGTACTAACTACTAATGAAATGTCTCAAAAAACTGTGGTTAGATACAATGCTTAGCTCTATTGTAGACTGTTCCTGGAAAGCAAAAGGAGTAGAAGTGAATGTGTAGAACCAGCTATGCTGATACATTTTGTTATTGGCATGTGTTTGTTCTATTTATATTTTTAAGTCCTGGTAAATGTAACAGAATCTCTGATACAATCTGTATATTCTATTAAGAAAAACAAATTTAAAATGCTCATTACTGGTTACAACATATTTACCCTTTAGGGGCCTGATTCAAAGCCTCTAGAAAACTATGGAAAGACTTCAACTGACTTGTAGAGGGCTTTGGACTGGATCAGACTTAGTACAATAAAATTACATGGATGGCAGATTCCTCATCGGGTCAGGGTATTTTTGTTTGTTTGTTTTTCAGGAAAAAAAATACTAGAAGCAAATATATGTATTCAAAAATACTGCTGGCACAATTCTAAACCAGATTGATAAACATATGTTTTAAAATTTATTTAAAACTGGGTTTTGTTGGACTGGAACATTTAATTGATGAGCCACAGGATTCTGCTATACTCTATAAGGTCATGTCTACACTAGCAAGTTCTTTTGGAAAATCAGGCCCTTTTCTGAAAGAACAAATTGGAGTGTCCACACACGAAATGCGCTCTTTTGATCCAAAATTGAAAGAATGTGGCTCTTCTTCCAGAAGCCCTCTTCCACTCCTGGATGAGGATGAACACCTCCTTTTGAAAGCTTCTTTCAAAAAAAAAAAAAGGTATAGATGCTTTACAGGCCCTTTTTTTCAATAGAGCAGTTCTCATGGCTCTGAATTTTTCAATCCTTGGCCCGTTCTTTCGAAAGAATGTGGCCTGTGTGAGTGTCTCTATCGAAAGAGCAGATCCATCTTTCAGTGACTTTTTTGTGTGTGGTTGTGTTCTTTCAAAAGATTGATGTAATGTAGGTGTGGACTAAGTACTTAAATCTGTATGCCTTCCATGTTTCTGATATTGAAGATCAAACTGGGGCATTTTAGCACAGGATATCACTTAGGTTTCATATTCTAAAAATTGCTTTGAAGTACATGCCAGATACACAAATTATTTCTGGCGTTAGATGAAATAACTCATTTTCTGCAGCTTTGACAATTATGGAGTCAGTAATTGCTCAAGAATATATATATATATATATATATATATATATATATATATATAATATATTTAAAAAGAGTAATGTGAAAACCCTAATGCCAGCTTTAGCATTCAGTATATTATGTGCTAAACTGCAGCATGTAGTCACAAGTCCTTCCCAAGGAGGAACATCAAGGACATTTTGTCTCAGACAGGTGCAGTCTGCTCCACTGCTGTTTGACATTTATGGGAACAGAGGCTGGTACAGAAATGTTTCCTCTGGAATGTCAGCCTCACTGTGCAGGCTGGTGTTGGAAAAAATACAGACATGATTGTGTTTTCCTGTCCCCAGCTTTTTGACAATCTTCTTGGTAGCTGGAAGGGGCAAGAACAGGTGCATTTGATCTCTGTGCTATCAAAAATAAAATTTGTATGGGGATTGTATGCTGTCCTTGAGCTGCAGGGGCTTCTATCCTGAATAACTAAGCAAATGCAAAACTCAGTCTGGCCCTGGGAAGATTTAGAATGATCCCTAAAGACTTATGAGTCAATAAAAATTGTTTTGGCAGCTTTTGTCAAGAATAGAATTACATTCCCTTTGGAAGGAAATAGTATACTAATTTTCTTCAGATCATCACTCTGAAATACCAAGCCAGAGTCTCTACTGTTGTGGAATGGAAGGGTAAATTCAATCTCGCTGTGCTAGCAAGACCATCTAGGAAGTTTACCAAAGTGAGACCACATTTTGTTATCAGAATCTTTGCAGGGTTCTCCCTGCAGATTCTAGCAGACAGTTTTAGTTTTATCAATGAGTCCAGATAAGCCTCACCAGCTGCACGAATTAATGTTTTGAATCATGCATCTCTCAGCCATCCTGACTATAAACCCGTGATGATTAGCTTGCACTTGCCAAATTTGCCACCTCTGACTACTGTTAGAGAGGTTTCTCTTTGTCTTGATTCTCTTAAGTTTTTGGCATTGTAAGCCTTGGATGAATTCAGTCCATAATAAAGTCATAAAAATGTGGAATTATAGGATCAAAGGGACCCTGGGAAGTCATCTGGTTCAGTTTCCTGTGAACAAGGAAAGACTAAGTAAAGACAGTTCCTGAAAGGTGTTAATCTAACCTGTTCTTAACCTGCCCCCCAATGAATTTTTCACCCTCCTCGTAACAACCTTCTATATATTTGAAAAGTGTTATCATGTCCCCCTACCCACTTAGTCTTCTCTTCTCCAGTCTAAATCCACCTAATTTTTTTCAGTCTTTCCTCACTGATCATGTTTTCTTTAATCATTTTTGTTCCGGTCTTTCTCTGGTTTGTTCGCATCTTTCCAGCAATGTGGCACCCAGAACCAGAAAAAATACTCAAACAGATGCCTCATCAACACAGAGAGGAAGAATTACTTCTTGTATTTTGCCTGCAATACTCCTGCTAATACATTCTAAAATGATGTTAGCTTTTCTGCGCTAAAGTTACTTTTTTCACTCATATTTAGATTATAATTAACTGAAACCCCCAGATCCATTTCCACAGTACTCCTTCCTAAGCAATAATTTCCCATTTGGATGTGCAACTGATTTATTACTGATTATTACATGTGCAACTGATTTATTACTTCCTAAGAGTAGTAATTTGTATTTTGTCCTTTTTATTTCAGAAAACTTTTCCAGTTCGTCAAAATAATTTTGAACTGTAAACTTATCCTTCAAAATAACCCTTCTTAGTCTGATATCATCTGCCACTTTTATAACTGCAATCTCTATGCCATCATCAAATTCATTTATGATGACATTGAACAGGATTGAGCCATGTGGGATCAGTTTGACTGTGGGCCATGGATGATAACTCTCTGGGAACAGTTTTCCCTGCAGTTCCATGCTCCTTATATTGATTCCACCTAAGCTGTATTTCTCTAGTTTGCTTGAGGTCATTTGAGATAGTAAGGCTTTCAAAACTGAAGTCAACATATATCACATCTACTGCTTCTCCTCATCCACAAAGTTTATTAGTCTGTCAGAGAAAGCTCTTAGATTGCTTTGACGTGATTTGTTCTTGACAGCTCCACTTGACTGTCACTTATCACCTTATTATCCTCTTGATGTTGGCAAATTGTTTGATTTGCTTATTTGGTACGTTATCCTTCCAGGTGCTGAAGATCACTGGTCAGTAATTTTCCAGTTTGTCTTTGTTCACCTTTTCATAGTTTGGCACTGAATTTGCCCTCTTCCAGGCATCTGGAATCTGTCCCGTCTTCCATGAGTTTTCAGAAATAATCATTAAAGACTCATCTGCCTCTTGAGTATTCTAGCATGTATTTCATCAGGCCCTGCTGACATGAAGACATCTAATTGTCCAAGTGATTTCTCACTAGTTCTTTTCCTATTTTAGCCTCAGATCATGGCTCATTTTTATTGGTTTTCACTGTGTTAGACATTCATTTCTGTTGCTAACTTTTCTGGTGAAAACAGAAATAAAAGTGTCATTTTGCACATGCCATTTCCATATTTCCTTTATTCTCTCCCAGCCCCACTGAGTAATGGCTCTACCCTGTCCTTAGTCATCCTCTAATTTCTAATGTATCTGTAGAATGCTTTCTTGTTATCCTTTATGTCTCTAGCTAGTTTAATCTCATTTTGGCCTTGGTCTTTTTTTTTTTTATTTTGCCCCTACATGCATTTGTTCTTTGTTTATATTCATCCTTTGTAGTTTGATCTAGTTTTAGTTTTTTGTAGGATTCTTTTTTGAGTTTCAGATCATTACAGATGTATGTCTAAGTCACATATCCTATCATTCCTATGCAGTTTGATGGTTTGCTCAAATGTCCTTAGTAGAGTGTCTGAAAAACTGCCAACTCTCTCAAACTTTCTCCTTAGACTTGCTTCCCCGAGGATCTTACCAACTTCCTGAGTTTGCTAAAGTCTGCCTTCTTGAAATCCATTATCTTTATTCTGCTGTTTTTCCTCTGACCATTATTTAGAATCATGAATGCTATCTTCTCATGACTCCAGATTTACAGGATGAGCAAAATGGATACCAGCTTCTGCTAAATGATTTAGAACACCCTGCATGAGAGAGCAAAATAGAGTAGAACCTGCTTATTCAAAATATGAGAGGCTTTTACATGTTCTGACATGTTGCATTCACATCAGTGAAATGAAAGTGTCAGGCAGATTACCAAAAAGATAATTCCGCAACACATGTTTTGGTGTTTGATCTATTAATAGGAATATACAGTTAATCTGAAGCAGAAATTATCTTTATAAGTGGGGATGACCATATGAATTTGCTTTTTGAAAGGTAATTACCAAAGTTGTATATGGTAGCAGAATCCTTGAATAAACAAAACACACAAGGGTAGGCCCAAATGTGATGCAAATGTAGTTCTGCAAATATTACTCATAACGAGATCAACATACTGAGAATACATATTTGTGATAGAGAAGGATTTTGCAAAAACTGTGCTTTCCTGATAGTGTGCAGAGTTTCAAAAAATCAAGTTAAATGTGAGCATCTCCCAGATGGCAAAATTTCACTCCAAGGCATTTAAATTGGTACTCAAAATGTCACTGTGTTCATGAAGATTCCTTTGCGGTTGTATAGTGAAAGCTTCAGTGTGTTCTACCCACTATTGCTGATTAGAAAGAAGAATAAATGTGCACAACAAATGCAGATCTCAATTTACCCTCTTCCCTCTTTATAAAAACAAACGCCTGTAACATATCTTGCTTTTTCTTTGCTGCAACCTGTATCAAGAGGCACCGCTTTCTTCTGTGAAATGTTAGTTTAAAAAAAAAAGTCTCTGAGACAGACGTCAGCACTGTTCCATTACAGACAGATTTCTTTCCACTTAAATACCACCTGTCACAATCTCTGGATGTAGGTTTTGTTCCAAAGAAGTATATTTTTAATCAAACACTTTATTATATAGTTTATAGCACTGAATCAACATTTGATTACCAATAATCATTGAAATACCATCTAAAAGTATGGTCTAATAGCTAGTATTTTCTCTTGTCCAGAGGTTTTCTTCCTTTCTTCTGATTCCTTGTGATTTTAATACTTATTTACTAAGTATTCTGTTTAGATATATTGTGAATACCAGTGCAGGGTTTGTTTGTTTGTTTTTTTAAATTTTGCAATTTTTTTTTGTTACCTCAACTTTGACACGTGCATTATTCTATCTGTGAGTCATTGCAAAATAAGAATGCTTACTTGATTAAAATACTGAAATTTAGAGTGTTACTTTGCTAAATAGTATGCAGTATTGACAAGTAATTCATATAACAGATATCACTGCTGTTTGAAAATCAAGCTAATTAAGTTGAGAAATATTGCAATATTTTTAAAAATTAAAATCTTGACAAACTCTTCTGCAAAAAAAGTAAAAAAGATTTTTCTAAAGTTAAACAGATGTGTGTCTGCTCCTGCATTACTGTCTCATTTCCTGACTTTTTTTGTAGCATTAATTAATGTTTTTGTGAAAAATAATACCATATAGTTATTCTTCTAATCCCATATTTTGGGTGTGTGAGGGAAAAATATGGAATGATTGTGCGTAAAATAAAATAATCCAAATTAGCAATTATGAGAATTTCAGCTTTCATTTGGAAAAATACAAAAGTAAGTTTCTAGCCATATGCTTGCAAAGAAAAACTTGAAAAAGTGACCTGAGTACAGCCCCAGGACTCAGACAGTGAAAGACAGAAATTGATGGGGTTTTTGGCAGTTTAACTCATGATTTTAGAGTACTAGGGGTTTGTGGTGCCAGATGGTACATTTACTACAATTTGATAATTGCTTAGATAATTGGCCTAGAGTTAGAAAGAAAATCCAAAATGTAGAGTTGGGTGTTTACTAGAATACAGATCTATAGCCTGGAATTTTGGAGAAATTTACATCTAGAATTTAACTTAATATCACCATCAAAAAGTAGAACTGTTCCATGGTTCACATGATCATGAAGCACACTGCATTCTAAATGTAACTTTCAGCATGGTTTCTCAGGACATCTTCATTTTTGGAAACAATCACTGAGAGATTTGGAGACTATTAAACTATTCAACTGGGAGCACATGCACTTTTTGTAACTGCAGTGCTAGCACCAAGTCACTGTGAATTAAAAAAAATAGGTACTTTTGCATGGACAAAACAATTACTATAAAATCAATACATTAAAAAAAATCAAGTACTAAGGGCCCAATCTTCTTCTCATTGAAGCTTGATCATTAAAACAGGAACTGGATCAAGCTCTAAAATGCTACTTAATGTGAAAAATTAATTTACTGTACAAAAGCACTGCATTGCTCTCACTGTTACTGACATAGACAACTCTGAAAGCTCAGGTGAAGGATTACAGTTCCAAGACTATTTGTTGCTCTTGTCTTACATATGAAGAGAAAATAAAATGGCACAAAACTGGGGAAAGTAATGAAGTGCATGGGCATGAGTGAGACGAAAGGAAGGGGAAGAGAATTTATGGCTGTTGTGGCTTACCAAAAGAACAAATACTTGCAAAAGTTCCCCAGTGCACAGGCAGAGAGATGACAAATACTTCATCTGGATCCCTCCATGCCCCTTTCCTTTTAGGAGTAGTTATTATCACACAGGAAAAGGAATGGGCATGAGCTGATTTTTCTTTTTTTTTTTCCCTTCAGTTCAGCAGCTGAACCAAAACTAGCTTTTCAAAAATTGCCTGTCAAACAAAATTATTATTTTAAGGTACCTTCTGTGCTTATTTTTAGTTAAATGCAGATAAAATTCTAAATGAAACATCATCCTGAAATGAAAAGCTGCCTCGTTTTGGCATTTTTGGAAATTCTTTCCTTTTTCGGAGCAGGAGATGGGGGCTTGGCTGGCACATTTTGCTGAATTTGACCTAAATTTTCAAAAGGTTTCAGTTAACCTAAAACTGTTTTTTTCAACAAATAAACTATTAGTTGAAAAAGATCGTTACCCTGCTTTTGTTATGACTGCTCCCTATGCCAAGGACTCAAGGGGCTTCATTCTTAGTACCCTTCCTCCTCCCATTCACCAGTCCAGGAGCTGGTCCCAATCAAGTTCATGTTAGTAATTATGATTTGTCTACCTAACATTTCTCTGTAATTGTAACTGAAGGTGGTATATTCTTCACTTTCTCTCCAGGACTATTATGGAATTAAATAGAAAATAAAAATCTCAGAGTTTAGTGATGTGCCCTTCCAGAAGGTTGAGTTCAACAAAATTCAAACCTCAGAAAACCAGGCAAGATGGAGTTAAGGCAAGAATCCATGTAATTTTAACTCTGCCCTGCTGGGTCTGGAAATAGTCCATAGGCGCTACCTGCATTTTCTGTGTGTGAGGTTGTAGCTGTATTGAATGGCTTGAATGGAAGAAGATGGAGATCAGTTTGAGGAACAGTTCAGAAAATGAGAAGTACATCGTCAAACCTAATGGTTGGAATAGTGGTTATAATTCCTAGTGTGCTGGTGGAGATTGGAACCAGGAGTCATATTAGCAAGAATCAAGGACAGGGCTAGAACAAGGATGGATCAGGATCATAATCAGGCTGGGCTGGAACAGGAGCAGGAACAGTCTGTCAGAATCACCACACAGTGGGAGATATTCCTGGCAAGATAGAAACAACGAGTTTACTGTAGTGGGTGCTCTCATTGGGAGTTTATCCTGGCCTTGGGATTAGAATTGTACCTGTGGATTGTCTGAGCCCTGGCTGATTGACATCAGGCCCTCAAGTAATCAGGTTGAGTGATGAGTCTTAAAGCTCAGCAGCATTTACCAAGATCAGAGATTACTTATAGGCTACATCTACACTAGGATGCTACATCTAAATAGGCTATTTCGAAGTAACAGCATTGAAATAGGCTACTTTGACGTGTATTGTCCACACATCCTCTGGGGCTGGTGCCGTTGATGTTCAGCGTTGAAGTAGTGACTGGGAATGTTGAAAGGGGCTGCCCCAGAAGGAAAAACAGTGTGTCCATGCACACAAGCACCTCCCTTCGAAATAAGGGGCCAAGAATGCCCGTGGAAGGGGCCACAGGACAGAGTAGCCCTTCCAGGGCAACAGCATGCCACTCCCTTAAAGGGCCCCTCCCAGACACACTCAGCCTGCACTGCACGAGCCCTGTGTTGGTGACACAAGCCTCACAGACCTCGAGCCCACAGACATGGACATCCAGCAGCAGCTGGAAGCCCTGCAAGAGATCCCTCTGGGGGACACCACCGTACCCCTCTACCTCGTGGTGGATGCAGTCTACCCCCTCCAGCCCTGACTTATGTGCCCCTACACAGGCTATCTCAGTGCCAGCCAGGAGCACTACAACACCCGACTGAACCACGCTCACCAAGTGGTCGAACGGGCCTTCGGGTGCCTGAAGGGCAGGTGGTGTTGCCTCCTGGCCCGCCTGGATGTGGGCCTCCCAAACATACCCCAGGTTGTGGGTACCTGCTGTATGCTTCACAACCTGGTGGAAAGCAAAGGGGAGGCCTTCATGCAGAGCTGGGCGCTGGAGACCAGAACAGGCTACCCCCAGCTGGCCGCTGTCCCTAGCCACCAGGCCCACTGGGATGGGGTCTAGGTCCGGGAGGCCCTGCAGCAGTACTTTGACCGGGGGCCTAGTGAGTGCCACCCAGGCCATCCCTGGTGGCTGTCCTGCACACTGCCCTAGCACCCGCACACCGCCCCCACCGAAAGCACACGGGACACAGGGTTTTTGAAAAATAAAACTGCTTCATTGCTAAATAACCAGAAACCTTGCCTCTGTGCATGTAAAACTAATAAGAAACAGCATCATAAAAAATAACTATATACAGGGGGGACAACTATATACACGGGGGAGACATGGCCAGGCCAGCCATTGGCCCATCATTCTGGGGTGGGGGTGAACGGGCGTGACCCCTGCCGTGGCTGGGTGGCTGGTCTCCCCCTCAGCCAGGGTCCCTGGCGAGGCTGCCTGGGGGCCAGGAGGATGGAGAGGTATGGCCGGGGCGGGTCCTTGGCCTGGTCATCAGCCCCAGTGAGCTCCTGCCCTGCGGAGCTGGCAGGTGGCGCAGCAGGTGGTACGTCAGGTGGGGCAGCAGGCGGTACGTCAGGTGGGGCAGCAGGCAGTACGTCAGGTGGGGTGGCAGGTGGGACATCAGGAGGGGCGGCAGGGAGGGCAGCACGGAGGGCAATGGGAGGTGTGGGCAGCCAGGCCACCAGCTCCTGAAAGGTGGAGGCCACGTGATTGAAGGTGGCCATAAAGTCCCACCACGTCTCCCGGCACCAGGCAACCTTCCACTCCTCGAATCAGAGCCTCCGCTTCATGATGTTCACCTGGTGCCAGAGGGCAGCGGCCACCTTGGGGTCATGGGTGGTGCACCTCTGGCCTTGGCAGGGGTGGTCCTGTCCTGGCGCCAGCAGTGCTCCAAGGCACTGATAGTCCAGAGTTCTCGGGGGACTGTCCCGGCCCTTGGATGGTGTGGCTGCAGAAACAGGGGGGAAGTGGGAAGGGAGGCCATGAATACCAAGCCCTGCCCCATGGCCCACACTCCCCACCCCCCCAAGGGCATCTGGTCCCCATCCCCCATCCCCTATCGGTGCATGCAGTGGCCCCGTGGGTGGCCCCTTCCAGTGGTCTGCCCCCTCCCACCTCCCACCGGGGGCGGGGCACAGCACTATCCATGGGTGAGGGTGCTGATGGGCATTGGTGGCCGTTGGCACCATCCCTGGACCATGGTCTGCCTGGGCCCTGGCAAGCTGGGGTCTGCTGGGGTTGTGGGGGACCCCTGGTCATGTGATGCTCCCACCCCCTGCCCGGTGGGGGGGTGTGCCCTGTGGGGTACACACGTAACAGTCCACCACCATGGTAAGGGGAGGCCCATCGGGCAGGGGCCTGGCTGGAGCTGCGGGAGGGGATGTCCAGCACTAGCTCCCCCACCTCGCTGGACTACTCCATGGCCCAGGTAGATGGTCCTGGCTCTGGCCCTGGGGGTGCACGGCTGGGCTCTGGACCCAATTCCGGCTCCGAGGCCTGCTGGGGCTCCTCAGACATGGTGTCAAGGGTGGCTGGCGGGGAGGAGTTGTCCCAGGGGCCCAGGATAGCCCTGAGCTCCCGGTAATAGGGGCAAGGGATAGGGGCAGCCCCAGACCAGCTGTCCGAGTCCCACGCGCAGATGTAACCCTGCTGCAACTCTTTGACCTTACTCCTGACATGGTCAGGAGTGCGGGCAGGGTGACGCCGAGTGGCCAGGCCCTCAGCCAGCCGGGCGAATGCCTCTGCGTTCCGCCACTTGCTCCCCATTACATGGAGCACCTCCTCCTCACCCCAGAGCCCCAGAAGGTCACGGAGCTCATAGTTGGTCCAGGAGGGGCCCCGCTTCCTGCCCCACTGGCTGGAGGCTGGGGAGCCCTGGGGGCGCTCGGGAGGCTGGGTTGCTGCCATCACTGTCTCTGGGCCATGCAGGGGCGCTTCGTGGCATGGCTGCTGCCTGCACGGTCTTAGCTTCCTGCTATGGGGTTTCCGGGTCCATGCGGCTGTAAGAAGCACTGGGTGCAGAGCTCATGGAGCCCCACAGGGGCTGAACAGCACATCTCTGCCTGACAGCTGATTGCCGCCATGGTGGACCCCGCTATTTCAAAGTAGTGGGATGTGGAACATCTACACGCGTCCTACATCAATGCAGGGTGCTATTCGCATCTTCTAGCAATTTCGACGTCTCACCGTCTAACTTCGATTTCAAGTTCGAAGTAGCGTGTGCCGTGTGTAGATGCACCTATACAGTATAACAAAACTGTAGTTATGATATGAGGAGAGAAGAGTTTATGCCCATCCCACATCTGCAAATAAAGGAAAGGGGAGTGTGTACATTGAGGATCAAGTCTGCATCTTTTATTGCAAATTGTGTAGATAGTCTCATGACTGAGCTACTGAGGGGCTCTTGACATGTAAATTATCAGTAAGATAGTAAGGTATGAAAGCAATCTCTGGGTTTAATGACAGATAAGTGAAAATATAGGTTTTAGATCTGTAGAGGTGGCTGCGTACTGTTAGTAGATGAAGTTATCCCTGTGCATTTGTGAAAAAGTTTGAGAGCTTTGTGATCATTTTGGAAAGTTTGAAATCTTTGTGATCTTTTGATAAAAGTTGCTACAATTGTCTGGTGTAGTCTGAAATATCCTGAGAGTAAATAATACTCTATGGCTGTGTCTATGCTGGAGAGTTCTGTCGACAGAACTCAGAGGATGTCAACACACATATAAAGCCTTCTGTCCACAGAGTCTCAAGAGAACTTTGCTTTTGCTTCAACAGTTATCCCTCAAAAATTTGAGGCACAACGCTACGTCAACGGAGCACTATTGACAGAAGTGCATTGTAGACACTTCTGTCGACAGAGAGGGCTTCCGGTTGTCGGGCAGGTTCTGTCAAGATTTCTCTGTCGAGAGATGCTTCTAGTGTAGATGTAGCCTAAAGGTTTCTGTTTGCAGATGTAAAGCAATATGCAAATATTCTTTCTTCTTTTATTGGCACTAGGAAAGTGAGGGTACTGCTAGGAGAAGAGGTTTTTATTTTTAAAAACAAATGTGAAAGCAAAATAGTGGAGAACACTGAAAAGTTAAAGGATAAATGGAAAAAGAAAATGAAATGAAGTTCACCTAATATTTATGAAGAAGCAAGAAGTGAGAGCTTTACTGCCAAAGTACTTAAAAGAAAATATTCATTCTTGCTTTTTCTTCAAATTTGAAACATGACCATTCTCCTTGACAGACACATAAGAAGTTTGACAAGAATAGTAGCTATTGTGTACAAATATTAGTAATAATATTATTTTCCTCTCTTATTGCATATCAGAAGGCTAAGAAGTCTCTAATCTCCCTGTAAAGGCATAGGTTCAGAATCCATGTAAGACAGAAAATATAGCTGTGACATGCAGCCAAATTTAGGAGCACTTTTTAAAGAGATGTGACTGCTATGACTTTTTATTGGTGGAAATGATACACAAAACATTAAAGTCCAAGTACAGCATATATGTATTAGAAACCCGTAAGGTTTCTAGTACACATATAAAATCAGAATAGTATAAAGTATACAGCAGGGAAACAATAATAATAATGGGTGTGGAACAGCCCCCATATAAATAGAGGTTAAAAAGACTTGGGCTATATGTCTTAGAAAAGAGAGAATTAAGAGGGGACATGATAGAGGTCTATACAATCATGAATGGTGTGGAGAAAGTGAATAAGGAACTGTTACTCACCCTTTCAGATAGCACACAAACTGGATGTCACTCAATGAAATTAATAGTCAATTGGTTTAAAACTTGGGTCTTGTTGACACTAATTATGGGAGTTCATGTAAGTGACATTACTTAAGTTTCATATGTTACATAATGTAAGTTACGTTACATTAGTTAAACTGACTTAAAGCTGTCTACCCCACATGGTGTCAATGGGAGATGATCTCCAGTTGACGTAGCTTCCATAGCAAGTGATGTCTTTTATTCTAAGACTGCTTGGGAACGATAACCCTTAATGGGGCCCTTCAGATTTTGAACATTCAGCTTGAGCCTGACCTGCTTCTTTTGCAGCCTCCATTTTGGAGTGATCTTAATTTTTATTGTGGATCAAATGACATGATACTCAATCCAGTAATCATTGGCATTTGTCATTGCTCTTAAAAGTACATCACTGTGATCTTGGGCATGAACTATGATATAGACAAGAAGATGCCAGTGCTTTGACTCCAAGATGTCTCCATGTCTCCAAGATGTTATGATGTCCTTTTGTTGGAAAAGGGTGTTTGTGGTGGTAAATTCATGTTCAACACACTTAAGCCATGTCTGCACGAGCGGCTTTTCCAAGTAAAACCTGGTTGTTGCTGGAAAAAAATCCAGAGCATCTACACAGCAAACGCGCTTTGTCGACAGTTTGTTGACAAAACCCAGCACATCCACTGGCAGTATTATACCTCTCCCTGTTCAAGTATAATGCCTCTCTCAACAGTGTTCTGTCAACAGAATGGTCGTATAGATGCTCCGGGACCCTTTTGTGAATGGATAGGGCTTCTGGTTTACTGGGCAGCCCTGTTTGCAGAGCCTCTGGTCAGGCATTCTGTCAAGAGAGGGCTGGGCAGTCTGGGTGCTCTCTGTCAACAGAGCAGATTGCTCTTTTAGTCTGCTTTTATGTGTAGATGCTCTCTGTTGACAGAAATTTTTTGGGGGAAATCCTTTCTGACAGTAACTTCTGTCAACAGAGGCTTCTCAAGTAGATGTGACCTTGGTAAAGAGCAGAATTCCATTTGAGTTACTTTTGCCTACTCCTTTCCTGATTGAGTCTCACTGCAGGTCTGAGACTCTTCCAAGATGTGCAGTGAAATCCTCCAGAAGGATGATCTTTTCTTGTTTAGGGGTCTCCAATAAAATGGTTTCCAGCTGAGAGCAGAAATCTTTTACATCCCCATCAGCATCCAGTGTTGGTGCTTAGGTGCTTACAATAGTTGCCTGCTGACTTTTAGTGAGCTGTAGTAGGAAACTTATGAGCCGTTCATTGATTCCAACTGGTATCTCAGAGAGTCACCTGAGGAGCTTGTTCTTTATAGCAAAATACACTCCATGCAATCAGAAGTTCATAAAAAGATTTTCCATTCCAGAAGAAAGTGTATCTGCCTTTCTCCTCCCTCACCTGTCCTTCATCAGCTCTTATAGTTTTGGATAAGGCAGTAATAATGACGGTAAATCAACTCAATTCATGAGCAATTCATGAGCAATGATGGCTGTATGTCACACTGGTCAGTTGCTGTTTGAGATATCCATCAGGTTTTGTACATTTCAAATTCCAAAATTAAAAAGTTCCTACATTTTTGACCACTGGGATGGTGATCCTGTTCGATGTGGATCTCCAGCTGAAAAGATCAGCTACTTTGAAATAGCTGGGTCCACCATGGACCTGCTTCAGCTCAGTGGTCTCTTTGCTTGGTTCCTCCTTCTCCATGTTGTGGTGAGTGTCAGCTCCTCCTGCTCATGGCTCAGCCAGTGCGGTGGCTCCTCCCACCACCACCTGCACTGTTGGGCTGCCCTTTTCCCTCAGAGGTGCCTACTTCTCCCAGGTGGCCCAAGGTGGGACCATGCCATGCCACTTCTGCTCCTGTTGCACCTGCATTGCATAGTGGGGCTCTCCTCTCCTCTGAGGTCAGTGTGCTGCTCTCCAGCCTCCTCTGGCTTCAGCACAGATTTGAACTTGGTGGGCACTCAGGAGGTCTCTGGGGCTCTGAAGCAGCCCTCCCTGCCTAGCTAGCACAGTGCCTCCCCTTGCAGGGGCTTCCTTGTTCCAGGCCAGTGGGTCTGGGGCACCCCATCACCAGGGGCTGCCAGGAACATGCTGCTCCACAGATGGCAATGGGATTCTGCTTCCTGTGTGACCAATGGGTGGGAGAGGAGTGGGAGGAGTAGGTGGCTGCGAGCAGTGCAGCCCCCTGGAAGAGGAGGTCTAGGTGCCAGGATGGTGCCTGGTGCCTGTTTGGGAATTCCAGTAGACTGAATACCAGTTATGAGTTTACTGTACTTCCAGGATGACAGATTACAGTTACAGAGTGATCTGAATTGCTTCCCTCAGTTGTCACAATTAGAGCTGGTTAGAGTCTTTCCAACAACTGAGTTTTTATATTCTTTGTTTAGAGATGGTGGGGAGAAGGGGTGTGCCTCCCTTTGAAGTAGGAGATATTGTCCACAGCTAAAGATGAGACACCAAACAGGGTAGACTAGTGTTCTGAGGTGGTACAGAGTATCCTCTTTTCAGATGCCTGTTTGGAAGGTCTTGGTCACATGCTCATGTTGGTTGTCATATTTGGGATTGGCAAAGAATTTCTTCCCTCATCAGATTTTCAGGGAATTTGTTGTGAGAGAAAGAGTTTGATGCCTTCTGTAGCATGGGACATAATTCACATGCTGAGATCACTGTGACACATCTCACTTAATCAGTTCCCTCCAACTGCATAAGACATCACTGACACCTTGAGGGAATGCAGTTTAATCTTCTGTGGACTGTTGCAAGGATGAAATATTTTGGTCTAACTAAAGCCTTTGGACTTAAGCCTTCGGACTTAATGTAGGGGTATCTCAGTGAAATTTGATGTCCTTCAGTAGTTCCACACCCCCATTTAGGGGCAAGTATTATGCCCAATACTTGGTTGAGGTGGTGTATGCATTAGCTTGGGGCAGGGAAACATCACACAAATATCCCCACAGCAGAAAGAATTCAGTCCTCTGTATCCTATCAAATCATGTTTTTACTATATTGTATAAAATAGTTTATCTGTGTTCTACCTACAATAAAACTTCGCTGATATAAAATACATCAGACATTGTAGCAGATTCGGAACAGTTAGCATGCCAAATACTGCCCTTACTAGCAGTGAATAGGACTGCATTTATGTAACTGTCTATAATTGTTCCAGTTCACAAACAGAAGAATTGAAACAGACGTTAGGTAGAGTAACAAGATCATACTACAACAATATGTTAGTCATTTGACTGGTGTTTAGTTTTGTCTTTGATGTTATTCTATCAGCATTGTTTAAATTTAGATTATCCTAATTGTAGGATAGAAATGAGAAATCACTGTCTCTGAGCAAACAGTTGTTTGAAATGGCCTTTCTTTAGAGCAAAGTATGCTTGAAATAATTCTATAGTACACTGAGCATCCTTAATGATTGTTTTTAAAAAACGAAAGCATAAGTGCTAATATTGTAACTCAGTGAAGTTAGTCAGGATTTATGCAGGTAAAGCAATGCACTTGTATAAAATTAATTGTTGGATTAAGGGCCTTAGATTTGCAGAGAACATTAGTTTTTCTCTAGTTTTATATATAATAGCTATATTATGATTAAAACCTATTCACAGTTAATAGTCTCAGAAGGGTAGCCATGTTAGTCTGCAGCTTCACAAAAAATGAGCAGTCCTGTGGCAACTTGAAAACTAGCAATTTTACTTCATTATTTGTTTATTTTGTTTACATTTGAAAGCTTCTACAGTATTAAATGTATAGATTAAATTACCATTTATTGTATTATAATATGAAACTTTTCCAAATCATATGAAGCAAAGATACTACATTTTCTGCCTCAACCTCTGGATTGTCACCTTGTCTTGGTGAGTGGGCTTGCATGTTCCAATGAACCAGAGAGCAATGTCATAGGAAGTCTCTTACTCCCAGCAGGGTCACCCATGGTGGCAAGGCCAATGGGGAGGGTCCAGATGAAGAACGAACCTAAAAGTCCTCAATGGCAGAACAGGTAGAGGATAGCAAAGATAATGTTACAATGGCTATGAAGGCAGAAGAAGGCTGCAGTGGACAGGAGACTCCCAGTCATCATGGATCCTATGCCATTGTACCTGGGCCTTCTATCCATGAAGGATTGTGTGGTGGCTGCTGTACAACAGGCCCCCATGTTAAAAGAAGACATGCCCAGGGGTCTTCCTATGCATACTACTCTCCTAAGCTTAAACCCTACAGTGACTGGTGATGGGAACAGGATTGTGAAATCTGGAATCGTTTAGTAGTGGACCAGCACATAGGCAGTGGATGTACATATCAGTTGTTCCATTTTGAGGCTGAGGTGGTAGAACAGCCCAGCAGTTGCATCCGTGACTTAGAAGCCCTATTTAGAATCAGTTCTGCTCACTCCATATAAGCTACGTCTACACGTGAAGCCTACATCGAAGTAGCTTATTTCGATGTAGCGACATCGAAATAAGCTATTTCGATGAATGACGTCTACACGTCCTCCAGGGCTGGCAACGTCGACGTTCAACATTGACGTTGCACAGCACCACATCAAAATAGGCGCTGTGAGGGAACGTCTACATGCCAAAGTAGCACACATCGAAATAAAGGTGCCAGGCACAGCTGCAGACAGGGTCACAGGGAGGACTCAACAGCAAGCCGCTCCCTTAAAGGGCCCCTCCCAGACACGGTTGCACTAAACAACACAAGATCCACAGAGCCGACAACTGGTTGCAGACCCTGTGCATGCAGCATGGATCCCCAGCTGCAGCAGCAGCAGCCAGAAGCCCTGGGCTAAGGGCTGCTGCACACGGTGACCATACAGCCCCGCAGGGGCTGGAGAGAGAGCGTCTCTCAACCCCTCAGCTAATGGCCACCATGGCAGACCCCGCTATTTCGATGTTGCAGGACGCGGATCGTCTACACGTGCCCTACTTCGACGTTCAACTTCGAAGTAGGGCGCTATTCCCATCCCCTCATGGGGTTAGCGGCTTCGACGTCTTACCGCCTAACGTTGATGTTAACATCGAAATAGCGCCCAACACGTGTAGCCATGACAGGCACTATTTTGAAGTTAGTGCCGCTACTTTGAAGTAGCGTGCACGTGTAGACACGGCTATAGAGAGGAAGCTACAAAAGGAGCTCTAAATATAGTCCACCTCAAGCCACCATGACTGGATAACTGCATCCAGTGGGTTCACCTCTGTGTGGTCAAAATCAAAGGGTAAACTTTGGAACATGGGGTATTGGGACTCTAATGGACAATCCAGACAGTGAACAACCTGAAAGATGCATGGCAATTATCACCCATAAGCTGTGATGATTCAATATTGGTAGAGCAGTCCTGGCAGAAACACATAGACCAGGAGTAGGACCACTAAGGGAAGAATCCCAAGCATTGTTACAGTCTGGGGTCCGACTGGCTCAGTAGTAGCTCAGCAGAAAAGGACCTGGGAGTTGTAGTGTACGAGAAGCTGGACATGAGTCAACAGTGTGCCATTGTAGCCAAGAAGGCTAATGGCATATTAGGTTGCATCAAGAGGAGCGTTGCCAGTAGATCCGGAGAAGTGATTGTTCCTCTTTATTTGGCTTTGGTGCAGCTGCATCTGGAGTACTGTGTCCAGTTTTGGCCCCCAATTATAGGAAGGATGTGGATACACTGGAGAGGGTCCAGCAAAGGGCGACCAAAATAATTAGGGGGCTGGAGCATATGACTTATGAAGAAAGGTTGAGGGAATTGGGACTGTTTAGTCTGCAGAAGAGAAGACTTGATAACAGCCTTCAACTTACTGAAGGGACGTTGCAAAGAGGCTGGAGACAGTCTGTTCACAGTGGTCATGTATGGCAGAACACGGAACAACGGTCTCAAGTTGTGGTTGGGAAGGTCCAGGTTGAACATTAGGAAAACTTTTTCACTAGGAGAGTGGTGAATGATTGGAATGGTCTACCCAGGGAAGTAGTGGAGCCTCCATTCCTGGAGGTGTTTAAGTCTTGCCTCGACAAGGCGCTGGCTGGGCTGATCTGATGAGTTTGGTCCTGCTTAGATCAGGGGGCTAGACTAGATGGCTTTTTTAGGTCTCTTCCAGCTCTATTGTTCTATGATTCTATGATTAAGAAGGTGGAGGGATATCTTCAACTGAAAAGGAACCCAAAAGGAAAAAAAATGAATTAATGGAGTAGGATTAGTCATCAAGAATGAACCAGGCAAAGATCCTATCTGAAATCCATGTCTGCATCAGTGAGCATTTCATGACTCTCTGCTTGAAACTTGACAAATCCGGCGGACAACTATGCTGAAGATGATGAGGAGAAGGTCTGCACACAATTGCACACAGTCTCGAAAGACATTTCCCCTCCAACCCCCAGAGAAAACAAAATTATTCTCTTGGGGAATTTCAATGCCAGCATCAGAATACACATGGACGTTTGGCAGACTGCCATTGGAAAAGAAGTCAGCATCAGTAACTCCAATGGAGTTCTCTTCCTTATGAAATGTGCTGTCATCACAACCACCCTCTTAAACCAGAAAAATAAATTTAAGGCCTGATGGCAACATCTTCAATTGAAGCAATGGCAACTCATAGACTTGCCGTTCCCACTTACTGATACCCAGGCTGAGGGGAATATTCAGTGTGAAAGGCACCTGCTGGTGGAATCTCTCAGGCAGCAGGTGGGGGAGCTACAGGAGGAGGTGGCTAGGTTGAGGAGTATCCGAGTCCATGAGCAGTTCCTGGATAGTATTCAGGTGGAGACTGCGGAGGTAACTGTCCCAGTACACAGGACGGCTGATAAAGCACTGGAGGAGGTGGACCAGGGTGGACACTGGCGCCTGGTTACTTCTCGCAGCAGGTAGTGTCCCACCCCTGCTCAGAACCCTCCCGCCGTGGTACTGAAAAACGATTATGCTGTACTCGATACAGGAGACCAAGAATTACCCTGTACAGAAGAGGAGAAGCCTCGTACCCCCAAGGCTGGGAAGTCTACTGCCACCCCTGCAAGAAGGAAACATAGAGTAGTGGTGGTTGGAGACTCTCTTCTGAGGGGGACGGAGGCGCCCATCTGTTGCCCTGACATTTCATCTCGGGAGGTGTGCTGCCTGCAGGGGGCCCATATCCGAGACATTATGCAGGCATCATCAAGGATCATCCGGCCCTCTGACTACTATCCCATGCTTCTCATCCATGTGGGCACTAATGATACTGCGAGGTGTGACGCTGAGCAGGTCAAGAGTGACTTCAGGGCTCTGGGGACACGGGTCAGGGAGTTTGGGGCACAGGTGGTATTCTTTTCAATCCTGTCTGTCAGAGGTAGGGGCCCAGGCAGAGGCAGGTGTATCCTAGAGGTGAATGCTTGGTTGCGTAGATGGTGTCGCCAGGAAGGCTTTGGTTTCTTTGACCACGGGTCCTTTTCTGGGAAGGACTGCTAGGCAGAGATGGTGTTCACCTTTCGAGGAGGGGAAGACCATATTCGGACACAGGCCGGCTAACCTAATGAGGAGGGCTTTAAACTAGGTTCGACGGGGGCAGGGGAGCAAAGTCTGCAGGTAAGTGGAGAGCATGGATATCTGGGAGATGAACTTGAAATGGGAGGGAGTATGGGCTACACTGGGAGAGTAAAAAGAGGGCCAGGGCAAAACTGGTAGGCAAGACCAAATCAATGTCTGAGATGCCTACATACAAATGCAAGAAGTATGGGGAATAAACAAGAAGAATTGGAAGTACTAATAAATGAATACAACTATGATATCACTGGCATCACAGAAACTTGGTGGGATAATACTCATGATTGGAATGTTGGGATTGAAGGGTACAGCCTGCTTAGGAAGGACAGTCAGGGAAAGAAGGGAGGAGGTGTTGCCTTGTATTTTAAAAATGTACACACTTGGACAGAGGTGGAGATGGACATAGGAGATGGACGGGTTGAAAGTCTCTGGGTTAGACTCAGAGGAGTAAAAAACAAGGATGAGGTCCTACTAGGAGTCTACTACAGGCCCCCTAGCCAGGTGGAAGAGGTGGATGAGGCTTTCTTTAAACAGCTAACAAAATCATCCAGGGCCCAGAATTTGGTGGTGATGGGGGACTTCAACGATCCAGGTATATGTTGGGAAACTAATACAGCAGGGGACAGACTGTCCAATAAATTCTTGGATTGCATTGCAGACAACTTTTTATTCCAAAAGGTTGAAAAAGCTACCGGGGGGAGGCTGTTCTAGATTTAATTTTAACAAATAAGGAGGAAATTATTGAGAATTTGAAAGTGGAAGGAT
This sequence comes from Carettochelys insculpta, assembly GCF_033958435.1. Lineage (NCBI taxonomy): Eukaryota > Metazoa > Chordata > Testudines > Carettochelyidae > Carettochelys > Carettochelys insculpta. The sequence goes on from NC_134137.1 coordinate 289,358,257, forward strand.
GCTTGGGTGAAAGTGATCATGAAATCATAGAGTTCACAATTCTAAGGAAAGGTAGAAGGGAAAACAGTACAATAGAGACAGTGGATTTCAGGAAGGCAGATTTTGGTAAACTCAGACAGCTGGTAGGTAAGGTCCCATGGGAAGCTAAACTGAGGGGAAAAACGGCTGAGGAGAGTTGGCAGTTTTTCAAAGGGACATTATTAAGGGCCCAAAAGCAAGCTATCCCACTGCATAGGAAAGATAGAAAACATGGCAAAAGACTGCCTTGACTTAACCAGGAGATCTTGCATGATCTCAAAATAAAAAAGGAATCGTATAAGAAATGGAAACTAGGACAAATTACAAAGGACGAATATAGGCAAACAACACGAGCATGCAGGAGCAAGATTGGAAAGGCTAAGGCACAAAACAAGCTCAAACTAGCTACAAGCATAAAGGGAAACAAGAAGGCTTTTTACAAATACATTGGTAACAAGAGGAAGACCAAGGAGAGGGTAGGGCCATTGGTCAGTGAGGAGGGAGAAACAGTAACAGGGAATTTGGAAATGGCAGAGATGTTTAATGATTTCTTTGTTTCGGTCTTCACTGAGAAATCTGAAGGAATGCCTGACATAGAGAATGCTAGTGAAAAAGGGGTAGGTTTAGAAGTTGAAATAAGAAAAGAACAAATTAAAATTTGCTTAGAAAAATTAGATATCTGCAAATCACCAGGGCCTGATGAAATGCTTCTTGGAATCCTCAAGGAGCTGATAGAAGAGGTATCTGAGCCTATAGCAATCATTTTTGGAAAATCATGAGAGACGGGAGAGATTCCAGAAGACTGGAAAAGGGCAAATATAGAACCCATTTATAAAAGGGGAACAAGAATAACCCGGGAAACTACAGGCCAGTCAGCTTAACTTCTGTGCCAGGAAAGATAATGGAGCAGGTAATTAAAGAAATCATCTGCAAGCATTTGGAAGGTGGTAAGGTGATAGGGAACAGCCAGCATGGTTTTGTTAAAAACAGATCATGTCAAACCAATCTAGTAGCTTTCTTTGATAGAATAACGAACCTTGTGGATAAGGGAGAAGCGGTGGATGTAGTATACCTCGACTTCAGTAAAGCATTTGACACGGTCTCACATAATATACTTATCAATAAACTATGCAAATACAACTTAGATGGGGCTACTATAAGGTGGGTGAACAACTGGCTGGATAACCGTACCCAGAGAGTAGTTATTAATGGTTTTCAATCCTGCTGGAAAAGTATAACTAGTGGGGTTCCACAGGGGTCTGTTTTAGGACCGGTTCTGTTCAATATCTTCATTAACGATTTAGATATTGACATAGAAAGTACACTTATTAAGTTTGCAGATGATACCAAGCTGGGAGGGGTTGCAACTGCTTTGGAGGATAGGGTCATAATTCAAAAGGATCTGGATAAACTGGAGAAATGGGCTGAGGTAAACAGGATGAAGTTTAATAAGGACAAATGCAAAGTGCTCCACTTAGGAAGGAACAATCAGTGTCACACATATAGAATGGGAAAAGACTGCCTAGGAATGAGTACAGCAGAAAGGGATCTAGGGGTTATAGTGGACCACAAGCTAAATATGAGTCAACGGTGTGATGCTGTTGCACAAAAAGCAAACATGATTCTAGGATGCATTAACAGGTGTGTTGTGAACAAGATACGAGAAGTCATTCTCCCGCTCTACTCTGCGCTGGTTAGGCCTCAGCTGGAGTATTGTGTCCAGTTATGGGCACTGCAATTCAGGAAGGATATGGAGAAATTGGAGAGGGTCCAGAGGAGAGCAACGAGAATGATCAAAGGTCTAGAGAACATGGCCTATGAAGAAATGCTGAAAGAATTGGGCTTTAGTTTGGAAAAGAGAAGATTGAGGGGGGACATGATAGCAGTTTTCAGGTATCTAAAAGGGTGTCATAAGGCAGAGGGAGGGAACTTGTTCTTCCTTGCCTCTGAGGATAGAACAAGAGGCAATGGACTTAAATTGCAGCAGGGGAGGTTCAGGTTGGACATTAGGAAAAAGTTCCTAACTGTCAGGGTGATCAAACACTGGAATGAATTGACAAGGGAAGTGATAGAATCTCCATCACTGGAGATATTTAAGAAGAGGTTAGATAGATGGCTTTCAGGGATGGTCTAGAAAGTGCTTGGTCCTGCCATGAGGGCAGGGGGCTGGACTCGATGGCCTCTTGAGGTCCCTTCCAGTCCTACTCTTCTATGAGTCTATGATTATCTGCATTCAGGATTAACATGATGTGCTTCTCACATGCATTGGCTAGTGCTGATGACTGCTGGACTCAATCACCACCTTATTTGATCCACAATGGTAATTAGGATTGTCACCAAATGGAGAATTCAGGGGAAATTGATCTGATGAAAGATCAACTTACAAGGCTTGAAGGAGCCCATCAGATGAAGTCGCTTCCAGATAATGCTCTAAAGGAGGTTGATGACAGTACATCCTGAAAACGTGGAGGAACACTGGTGTCAATTGAAAAATCCCATCACTGAAGCGTGTGAAGAAACCATTGGCTACCAGTCCAAGAAGCATCAGGTCTAGTTTGAGAATGATGTGGAATTTAAACATCTGTGGCGAAAGGAAAAGCTTTTAGGGCCTGACAAAGCGACATCAGCTGTGCACCGAAGAGAGAAGCACAGGCCAAGGAAGAAGTCCAATGTAAAACAAGGATTCTGAAAAACCAATGGTGGACTGAGAAGGCACAAGAACTCTAGCACCTTGCAGACATCAATGATACAAAAGGTTTCTTCAGTGTCACCAAAACTACTTATGGACCAAGAAACCATTAAATCAATCTCCTGAGATTGAAGGATGGTACCCAGTTCTTGAAAGACAATGAAGCCATTGCTTCTTGCTGGAAGGAGCAGTTTATGAGCTCTTGAAGTGCTCCTCCAGCAACCATCTAGGGATGATCTTGCAACATGTCCTACCCTGAATGAGGTCCAAGCTGTTATCAAAATGATGAAGAGGAATAAGGCAACTGGGCTAGACAGATTCCCTTCCAAAGTCTTCAAAGATGGCAGGTCATAGCTCCACAAACAACTCCACCTCTTGATTCTCAAGATCTGGATTAAGGAGCAGATGTGTGACAGTTCTGAAACACACTGGTAGTCAGTCTCTTCACAATCCAATTTGTCACTCTTCTTGGAAACTATCATGGCATCTCTCCACTGACAACAGCAGAGAAAATCTTAGCTTGAATCCTTGAAAACTGACTTATACCACTCTCAGAAGAAATTCTTCCAGAATCCAACATAGTTTCCAATCATTCTGAGGAACAGTGGACATGATCTTTGTTGGGAACTGCAAGAAAAATGTCACAAACAAAACCAAGCCTTTATATGTGAGTTTCATCGACCTGACCAAAACATTCCTCTTAATCAATCGTAGCACCCTGTGGACCATCCTGTCAAAGAACAGTTGCCCCAAAATCCATTAACATCCTGAAGTTGCTTCATGACAACATGACCGCCGGAGTGTTGAGCAACAACAGATCCCAAAGTGATACTTTTGAGGTCAAAACCAGAGTCAAACAGGTCTGCTTCATTGCCCCAGCACTGTTCTGCATCTTCATAGCTATGACCCTTCACCTCACTGATGTTAAACTTCCAGATGGCATGAAGACTGTCAATAGAATGAACAGAAAGCTCTTCAGTCTCAGGACACTGCAGGCTAAAAGCAAGACCTCCATGACCTCAGTCATGGAGCCCCAGTGCACAGATGACAACATGATCACTGCCTTTTTCTGGAGCCCTTCAGACCTTTAAACACCTTCACCAAAGTGTATCAGAATCTAGCCTCATGCTGAACATCAAAAAGACCAAGTTGCTCCACCAACTATCACCGACGGGACAATTTACCCTATATTGAAGTCAATGGAGAACTGCTGGAAAATGTACAGCATTTCCTATACCTTGGAAGTCATCTTTCCACTTCAGTCAACTCTGATGTGGAAATCCAGCATAGTGGCTACGTCTACACGTGCAGCCAACATCGAAATAGTCTATTTCGATGAAGAACGTCTACACGTCCTCCAGGGCCAGCAACGTCGATGTTCAACTTCGACGTTGCTCAGCCCAACATCGAAATAGGCGCAGCGAGGGAACGTCTACACATCAAAGTAGCACACATCGAAATAGGGATGCCAGGCACAGCTGCAGACAGGGTCACAGGGTGGACTCAACAGCAAGCCGCTCCCTTAAAGGGCCCCTCCCAGACACAGTTGCACTAAACAACACAAGATACACAGAGCTGACAACTGGTTGCAGACCCTGTGCCTGCAGCATAGATCCCCAGCTGCCGCAGAAGCAGCCAGAAGCCCTGGGCTAAGGGCTGCTGCCCACGGTGACCATAGAGCCCCGCAGGGGCTGGAGAGAGAGCATCTCTCAACCCCCCAGCTGATGGCCGCCATGGAGGACCCAGCAATTTCGACGTTGCGGGACGCGGATCGTCTACACGGTCCCTACTTCGACGTTGAACGTCGAAGTAGGGCGCTATTCCTATCTCCTCATGAGGTTAGCGACTTCGACGTCTCGCCGCCTAACGTCGAAGTTAACTTCGAAATAGCGCCCGACGCGTGTAGACGCGACGGGCGCTATTTCGAAGTTGCTGCCGCTACTTCGAAGTAGCGTGCACGTGTAGACGCAGCTAGTCTGAGCTGTGCACTCTGGTTCCACACACCTGAAACAAAGGGTCTTCAAGAACTGGGACATATGTGCCAAGACAAAGCTCCTTGTATACTGCACAGTGGTTGTTCCAACACTACTGTATGCATGTGAAACCTGGATAGCATACAAGTGTCATTTGAAGGCACTTGAACAACATCATCAGTGCTGCCTCAGGAGAATCTTGACTATATCTTGGGAGGATAGGCACACAAACACTAGTGTCCTGGAAGAGTTGAACAGGATTGAAACCATTATCATTTACTAACTTGGTTGGATTGATTGATACTGAAGAAATCTTTCCAAACATGCCAATGTAAACCAATGATGAGTTCTCTTTCTGAGTATTCAGAAAGGCAGCCTGCAACAATGGGCTCGATCCCCTGAGTTTACAAAAGGACCATCTGGAAGGAGGAGATGGCTTTTTTTGCTCTCCCTTTCTTGGACCAGCTATGAACTAAAATTGCGCTTAGTGTAATGTAGAGCACCTCTCCCTGTATGAGCTGCGTTCTCTGTTCTGGATTTGCACCCGCAGATTCCTTTGCATGAGGGAAATACTCAACCATTCACATTGGGCAGCTCTTAGGCTAGGCTCAGGTAAGATCTGGATCCAGCCCACCAAGCCTTTTAATACACCCTGCATCCTGCCCTTGTCACAGAGCAGTGCCACTCAAAGTGGCTGGCTGTTCCCTGTGGGTATGTGTGCTGCACAGGGGAAGGGAGGGCATTGTGCACGGTCCCCATCCCCAGCAAAATCTCTCAGCTCCTGTTGGCTAGGAATTGGCCAATAAGAGCTGAAAGATTTTGCAGGATGGGCGGACAGAGTACAAAGCCTTTCCTTCCCCCCCTCCCCCCACAGTGCAGGTTGCCACATGGAACAGCCAGGCACTTTGAGTTTTCTGGGGCTTCTGGCAGTCAGGGAAGTTTGAATGAGAAGGCTGCTGGCTGGGAGCTGCTTAGGTAAGCGCCTCCCAGACACAGCCTGCCTTTTGCATTCTACACCTTCCCTCATCCCAACACCCTCCCAGACCCGGTACTCACACATACATCCTTCCCCCAAGCCAGAATCCTCTCCTGTACCCATACTCCTCCTGCGCCTCAATCCCCTTCTAAGGTAACCACTCAAACTATCGGAGGGGTTGCCGTGTTAGTCTGGATCTGTAACAGCAACGAAGGGTCCTGTGGCACCTTATAGACTAACAGAAAAGTTTTGAGCATGAGCTTTCGTGAGCACAGTGAGTCTGTGCTCACAAAAGCTCATGCTCAGAACTTTTCTGTTAGTCTATGAGGTGCCACAGGACCCTTCATTGCTGTCACTCAAACTATCTGCGCCCTCCTAACATCTGGTTCAGGTCACAACTCCCTGCCAGACACAGTTCCCACTCCTACAGGCCTCCCCAGGGCAGAATCCTCTCCTGTGCCCATACCTTCTCCTGGACCCTGCATCCCAATACCCTGCCAAAGGTCACAACTTCCTCTATCCAACCTCCCTCTCAGACTCCACGCCCTCTCCTGCATCCCAGTCCCCTAACCCAAGCTGTCTTCTGCACCTAACTCCATCCTCCATAGGAAAGTGTGGCGCTTGACCACTTACAAAATCTTGAAGACCACCCTCATCGAAAATTCTTGCCCACCCCTGTCTAAGGCTGTTTTCAGAATAAGATCTAAAAGCTCATTTTAATAATTCTGGAAAATGATTGAGGCATCCCACATTCACTTTTATGGCTTTTTTTGCCTGGAGGGAGGCCTCACTGGAATTGCTCAGTCAGAGCAAACTGCAAAGAATGGGTCAGATGGTTTTCAAAGCTGGTGGTTATTTTAATAATTTACACTCACCAAGACAGCAACAAAACAGCTTCTACCATGCCTTCCTGGTTACCCAGAAGCCAAAACACAGCTCTCAATCCAACCCAGCCTTGGGCTCTGACCCATACAGCCTAGTCAAATATGAGCAGGATTACTGAAAATCTTGTTCAGCATGTATGAAGTTCAATTAGATGCAAGAGATTGGACACATTACCCACAAGGCCAATTAATATTTTATATCTTACCCAAATCCATACTTAACAGCAAATTCTTATTAATTCACTAAGATATATTCAAATAGATTATGGTTAAAAGATCGTTATACACACTGTTATGAAACTAACCTAAAAACTTTATTTATAGGAGAGCTGGTGAGCTGCTGAGTTGCAAAAAAAAAAAAAAACCCCAAACAAAAAAACAACTTTCCAGAATCAGGTCTAAAGCCAGATGGGCAGTCCACATATAGAATTTGTTGGAATTCTTCCATGGCAATTAGCAGGGTAATCACAGAATAGTAGAACACTAGAACTGGAAGGGACCTCGAGAGGTCATTGAGTCCAGTCCCCTGCCCTCACAGGAGGACCAAGTACCATCTAGACCATCCTTGATAGATGTCTGTCTAACCTTATTTTAAATATCTCCTATGATCGCAATTCCACAACCCCCCCCAGGCAATGTATTCCAATGTTTAACTACCATGACAGGAAGTTTTTCTTAATGTCCACCCTAAACCTTCCTTACTGCAGTTTAAGTGCATTGCTTCTTGTCCTATCCTCAGAGGCCAAGAAGAACAATTTTTCTCCCTCCTCCTTGTAACCCTCTATTAGGTACTTGGAAATCATGTCCCCTCTCAGTCTTCTATTTTCTAAACGAAACAAGCCCAATTCTTTCAGTCTTAACTGATAGCTCGTGTTTGCAAGACCTTTAATTCTTGTTGCTTTTCTCTGGACCTTCTCCAATTTCTCCACTTTTTTTTTAAATGTGGTGCCCAAAACTCGACTCAGTACTCTAACTGAGGCCTCATCAGCAAAGAATAGAGTGGAAGAATGACTTTGCATGTCTTGCTCACAACACTCCTGTTAATGCATACCAAACTCTTGTTTGCTTTTTGCAAGAGCATCTCACTGTTGACTCATATTTAGTTTGTGGTCAATATGATCCCTAGATCACTTTCTGCAGTACTCTTGTTAACCACTTGCTTCCCATTCTGTATGTGTGAAATTAATTATTCCTTCCTTAGTGGAATACTTTGTATTCGTCCTTATTAAACTTCATCCAATTTACCTCAGACCATTTCTCCTGTTTGTCCAGATCATTTTGAATTATGACCCTATCCTCCAAAGCAGTTGCAACCCCTCCCAGCTTGGCATCATCTGCAAACTTATTATGTGTACTCTTTATGTCAGTATCTAAATCGTTGAGGAAAACATTGAACAGAACTGGTTCCAAAACAGACCCCTGCAGAGCCCCACTTCTTATCCCCTTCCAGCATGATTGTGAGCCATTAATAACGGCTCTCTGAGAATGGTTATCCATCCAATATGCACCCACCTTATAGTAACCTCATCTAAGATATTTTGGGCCAGTTTATTGATGATAAGCTCATGTGAGAAAATATCAAAGGGCTTACTAAAGTAGTGTCCATCACATATAGCCCCTACCTAAGGCCTCTCCAACGCATCATCAGTGGTTTGCAACCCATCCTGGGCAATGATCCTTCACTCTCAGAGACCTTGGGAGGCAGGCTTGTCCTCGCCTACAGACAGCCTGCCAACCTTAAACAAATTCTCACCAGCAGCTATAGATCAACACACAGTAACTCTGAACCTGGAACCAATCCCTGCAAAAAACCTTGCTGCCAATTCTGCTCACATATCTACACTAGTGATATCATCACAGGACCTAACATCAACCACACCATCAGGGGCTCCTTTACCTGCACATCTCCTAATATAATATATGCCATCATGTGCCAGCAATGCCCCACTGCAATTTACATTGGCCAAACTGAACGGTCTCTACATAAAAGAATAAATGGTCATAAATCAGACATCAGGAACAGTAATGCACAGAAGCCTGTGGGAGAGCACTTCAATCTCCCTGGACACTCAGTAACAGATTTAAAAGTAGCAGTCTTAAAACAAAGAAATTTCAAAAATCAAATGGAGAGAGAAATCTCTGAGCTGCAATTTATTTGCAAATTTGACTCCATCAACCAAGGATTAAACAGAGACTGGGACTGGCTGGCCCCTTACAAAAGCAGCTTCTCTGCCCTGGGTGTTAACACCTCTACATTAGACTTTTCCAGTCTTCTGGAATCTCTCTGGACTACCAGGACACTTCAAAGATGATAGTTAAAGGCTCAAATACCTCCTCTATCAGCTCCTTGAGTATTCTAGGATTCATTTCATCAGACCCTGGTGACTTGCAGACATCTAACTTTTCTAAGTAATTTTAACTAGTTCTTTTTTTATTTTATCTTCTGAACTAACCCCTTTCCCACTAGCATTCACAGTTAGACATTCCTTCATCAGGCTCCTTGGTGAAGACTAAAGCAAAGAACTCATTAAGTACCTCTGCCGCTTCCAAGTTTTCTGATATTGTTTCTCCCTCCTCACTGACCAGTGGTCCTACCCTGTGCTTGGTCTTCCTCTTGCTTCTAATATATTTGTAGAATGTCTTCTTGTTACCCGTTATGTCGCTAGCTAGTTTGAGATCAATTTGAGCCTTTGTCTTTCTAATCTTGCCCCAGCATACCTGTATTGTTTATTTATATTCATCCTTAGTAATTTGTCCTAGTTTCCATTTTTTATATGACTCTGTTTTTGAGATCATACAAGATCTCCTGGTTAAGGGGGTCTTTTGCCATACTTGCTATTTTTCCTAGATAGCATAATAGCTTGTTTTTGGGCACTTAATAATGTCCCTTTGAAAAATTGCCAACTCTCTTCAGTTGTTTTTCTTCTTCCCATGAGACCTTACCTACCAGCTCTCTGAGTTTACCAAAATCTGCCTTCCTGAAATCCATTGTCTCTATTTTGCTGTTCTCCTTTCTACCATTCCTTAGAATCATGAACTCAATGATTTCATGATCATTTTCTCCCAGGCTGCCTTCCACTTTTAGATTCTCAACTAGTCCCTCCCTATTCATTAAAATCAAATCTAGAATAGTTTCTCCTCTCGTAGCTTTTTCAACCTTCTGAAATTAAAAAAAAAAAAAAACTTCAGTGTACTCCAAGCAATTGTGGGATAGTCTATGCATCGCTGTTAGTTTCCCAACATATGTCTGGATAGTTAAAGTCTCCCATTACCACCAAATCCTGTGCTTTGAATGATTTTGTTTGTTGTTTAGAAAAAGCTTCACCACCTCTTCTACCTGGATAGGTGGCTTGTAGTAGACTCCTAGCATGATAGCACCCTTGGGCTACGTCTACACTAGCCAAAAACTGGCCATTTCGAAGTTTACTAGTGAAGTGCTGAAATACATATTCAACGCCTCATTAGCATGCGGGTGGCCGTCCCACTTTGAAATTGATGCCGCTCACCGCTGGGTGGCTCGTCCAGAGGGGGTTCCTTTTTGAAAGGACCCTGGCTACTTCGAAGTCCCCTTATTCCCATCTGCTCATAGGAATAAGGGGACTTCGAAGTAGCCGGGGTCCTTTTGAAAAGGAGCCCAGTCTGGACGAGCCCTGCGGCGGCGAGCTGCATCAACTTCGAAGTGCCGCGGCCGCCCGCATGCTAATGAGGCGCTGAATATGTATTTCAGCGCTTCATTAGCAAACTTTGAAATGGCCATTTGCATGGCAATTTCGAAGTTTCTGGCTAGTGTAGACACGGCCTTGGTTTTTATCCCTTTTAACTTAACCCAAAGACTCTCAACGCTTCTGTCTCTTATGTCCATCTCCACCCCAGTCCAGGTGTGTATATATTTTTAATATATAAGGCAACACCTCCTCCCTGTTTACCCCTCCTGTCCTTCCTGATTAAGCTGTACCCTTCTAGACCACTATTCCAAATGTGTGTATTATCTCACCACATTAGAGCTGGGGACCTCAGTCTTGTGATGCAAGTTTGCCCTGAATAAGCTTAAGCATATCTTAAATGCAAAAACTAGAGGTCTTCTACAGTTTTTGTCAGGCTCCTTGACAGCCAGTATTCCTTGAGTGAAGCATCATGACTTTGAAGTAAAACCTCTCATTTCCTATGTATACACAAGTAATTAGTTGTGTTCATCAGCATAAGGTAATTATCCATTAAGTGGTTCGTAGACCATTTACTACAAGTTGAACCTCTCTAATCCAGAACTCTCTTCTCCAGCAACATCCATAATCCGGCATAATTTTAGTTAGCTGAATAACCACTTATGGGTGTAGCCAAGTTTCCTGTCATCCCATAAAGTTTGTTTAAGCCATAAGTCATGGATCTCAATATTCTGTGCTGTTATTTGGCTGTAATTTACCCCTAAATATCTTCTAAGAGCCAAATAAACAGTGGAAGTGTTGGTAATGTGCTCGACAATATTCATCCCACATGCTGGTCTGGCAAATTCTCTCGTCGGCACTGGTCAGGACCCAAGTGTGCCAGATCAGAGAGGTTCAACCTGTACAAACTTCAAAGAGAAACATAGCCGATGATATCGTTACACCCAAGTTCCATCCAAATGTTAATATCCTCTTTTGATCTCTGAATCAGTAGGATACAGTAATAGGAAACATCTGATTACATGGTTAACCACTAATAAGATCTAGGCAAACACAGACTGATATGATCATTATCTTCTTCCAATTCTCTAACAATACAAGTCTATATTTCAAAGCTCCAGAGCAGGGGTGGGCAATAATTGATGGAGGAATTTGCTAAGTGGCCAAAGGCTGAACTTTTCTTTGGAGGTCTTGTGGGGTCTGGCAATGGAGGTTGGCTGCAGAAGAGAATTTGGAACAGGGAACTGGGGTGCAGGAGAGGGTGTGGGATCGGTGAGGGAATGTGGGTGAAGATGGGAGTTCTGACCGGGAGCAGGGTATTGGGGTGCAGGGTCTGGGGGCATATCTGGGTACAGGAAAGGATTCTGGCCAGTTGGGAGGGGTGTAAGAGCACATGCAGGGATGGGAGGGAGTTGGGATGCAGTGCCAGAGTCAGGGTCTGGGTACCAGGTGCTTACCTAAGCAGTTCCTGGCCAGCAGCATCTCAGCCATGCTTCCATGCCTGCCAGCAGCCCCAACCCACTGCCTGTTTCATGTGACTTTCTGTGCTGCAGGGGTGGAAGGGCTTCATGCTCTGCTCCAGCCCACACCAAAATCTCTTATCTCTCATTGTCTGGTTCCAGCCAATAGGAGTGGAGAGTTTTTGCTGAGGGTGTAGGCAGCAAACAGTGCTCTGCCCCCTCTCCAGTCACAGGGGTGGACTGCAGATCAGATTAAAAGTTTTGACAGCCTGGATCCAGCCCACAAACTATATCTTGTCTACCCCTGCTCTAGAGCCTATCTAAAGTGGCTTTGTAAGATTTTTATAAGGAATTGCCTTAATTGTCCTTTATACACATTCCTAACATGTTTCTAAAGGTTGATTTTGAGTCATTTAGCCTATGTTGCTTAACCTGTTCTAGCTTTATGTCACAACTTTAATTTGAGTTAGTTCTGTATTCTTTTGATTGCAATGTAAATGTGCAGACTATTATAGGAGCTTATCCTGAAAACACCAAAGCAATGATTTGAATGAACCTACTGAATGAGAGTAAGGATGGCAGATTATTTCCCATGGTAAATCAGAACATCTGCCAACCAATGGTTTCTCCTTTCATGTTACCAAACATTAATTTTAAATTAAATTGTATTCTGCACATTTAAAAGAGGCATTCCTTCCAGAAGGCCTGATCATGCCAACAGGTGCACAGGTATAATTAGACTCACCTGAGTTGTTCCCCTGGAGCTTATTTTTCTACTTAGATGAGTAAAATTATACACATGTATGCAGGCTTGGGCCCTATGTTGGAAATCTGTTGAAACACATTGTTTTCTCTTGGAAGAATTAACTAAACTGTTTTTTTCTACACTTTAATACTTTTGAAAACAGCAGTGATTATCATAAGAAAAATGCTGCCTGTTTAAGAGGTGATTACAAGGATATGGAACTGACAACAAAATTAGTGCTCTTCATTTTTATCACATTATTAGCATCTTATACTTGCAGACTGAATAAATCTAGTTTCTGCTACAATTGTCTAATTAGAAATATTTATATATTTATGGCAGAGGAAAGTACTGATTGGTCATAAATAAACCCCATTGAAAAATGATTAAAAGTCAAATATAAACTTCTTAGTAGATTGGCTATAGCTAATGTATTTAGTTCCTGTTGTCTGAAGTTTAACAAATTACATCCTAGCTAATGTTAGTCAAAGGTTTTGTTTCTGACCAGTATCATTTTATAGTCTGTTTTGTAAAGCTCTGTGACCATTTACAACACTGTGTGAATCATTGCAATAAATAGGCAGAAGCCTGTGAAGAACATTTTCATGCTATTAATTTGCAGAGTGGTAAGTTGACATTTCCAAAATCTAAATGGCTAACTTACCCTATATCCAGTGCAAGAAAATAATGTTAGGTAATTTTGACAGGCAATACTTTTTTGTTTAAAAAAAGAAAGAAAAGAAAAAAAAAGAAAGAAAAGGGAGCCAGTACTGAGTACCAACAGTTATAATTGCTTATTTACTAATTATTCGGAAGTAATGTAACCAATATTAAACTGAGGAATATGGTTAGTAAAACTCATAATTATATAATTATACTATAATTATACTTTATATAAGCAGTTTATCTTATAAAGCAACTGATCTTCCTTAAACTTTGTAACAGGAAATTAATGGACTTGATCCAAAGCAAGTCAGTAAAGTGTCCATTTTCTTCAGTGGGTTTTGGATGAAGGCCTAACTGACATTATTTTAGTGTTTCACTTCAGTTCATTTACAACCATTTGAATTTTTCTCAAAAGTAGAATTATAATATTACTGTTTCTGCACACATTCCCCATCTCTTACCACCATTCATATCATCTCAAACTCATGGTCACGAAACCCTTGTAGCATATTATCAAGTATTCCGTCAATTCCCTTTTTGGATCGAACAGCAATCACAATGCAGACCATTTTACCTGTGTTCTGTATTTTCTGCCTTCTCATTGTAGAAGTGCTAAATTTTCATTGTGCAGTAAACACTTTCATATCCAGCATTGTATAATTTGGAACTCTTAAATAACCAGCATTTTAACCGTAAGTTAATTTTAGTTGTGTTTTCCATAAGTATAGTATAGTGAAAATAAATACAAATAAATACAGCAAATATAGCATGTTTACAGTGTACAGTACTACTCTTGGCAAATAAAGTATTTTGCATCCAATTCAGCTTGTTTCTTTGTATTTAGGTTTGTTTATCTTAATGTTATTGCATTGCTAGTTATACCTTTCTATTATCCAGAATATTTGAATATCTGGCAACCTCCAGGTGCCGGGGCTGTCAGATATGAACAAGGTTACTATCTTTTGTTCCTTGCATTCCCATAGAAATCTCAGTGAGAACAAGAAGAAAAGTAGGCTGTTTGTAGCTGGAATAACATACACCATCTGTCTCTGAGTTTAAATGTGTTATCTGGAGAGTAAAGTAAATATACCTGAAAGAAAAGAAAAATGTGTGCTGCCGATACACTTTAATTTCACCTCATTAGGGGGACACTTTTTGAATAATTATATTTCTGTTTGAAATCAGTGTATCTACTGTAGTTACAAATAACTACTTGTCATGAAAACTGAAAGGAGTTAGAAAAACATTTTTTCTAACTTCTCACTTTACTTTGTACATTCAACAGCATTTTGTGTATTCAGTTGTTTTTTCAGTTTTCCTTTTATATTCAATTTCTTACATGCAAAACTGACTCTTATAAACATCAGGCTGGGAGCAGAAAAAGTCTTTAAGCATTTTAAAAAGAATTTTGGTTCTCATGACTAAATTGTCCATTAATGTAAATCAGTTATTTATTCCAGCTCAAGTCCTGACCCATTATTTTTGGAAGACAATACTGCAGTGGCGGGTAGCCTGTGGTGCATTAGGGTACTATGTGGAGCCCACGAGACATTTTATTTATCATTGCCCATGTTTCAGGGTTGCCAGATTATGCTGGTTTTTGTCCTCATAGATTTGTCCTACTGGTATTATAAAAGAGTAACACACCCTCAAAGCAAGGGCATGTGAACTGAAGTGCATGGTGATTGCGCACAATATTGTGAGAGCTGTGCTGCTTCAATTCAATCGGCATACTCCACAAATTCTAGGTACTCGTGCTCAGTTAATAAAATTACCCTGTCCCGGGTAACTATCTTGGTTACAACAGTCTTGTGGCCCACTGAGATGCTGGAGAGCCACTCATGTGCCTGACTCCCTACCTTCCCTGCTGCTTACTGCAATACCATCTACCACTTGTACAGCTCTTTTCAATGGTAGATCTCAAAATGCTTTACAAAGGAAATAAGCATAGTTATCCCCTTTTTACAGACAGGAAAGTAGGGGGCCAAAGAGAGATGAAGTGACTTGCCCAAGGTGGCCCAGGAACTCAGTGCTGAACCCAGAAATATAACTCCTGTGTCCCAGTACATTCCTTTATCACTAGGCCACAGTTTTACCTTCTGATACCACATCAGAATTTGGAGTTCAAAAATATCTTTTATAAACATTCAGTTTGACAGTGCCCCTGTTTAAGATAAAGTACCAGAAAACTAAAATGGTCTAATTTGTTGCTTTTGCATAAGGATTTTTAATTATAGATATATGGGCTGGTTAGGTTAAAATGATGATTGGGACTTTCAAAGGAGACTAAGGGAGTTAAATGCCCTTTGGCTCCTTGAAAGTCCAAGTCATCATTTTAATCTAAACTATGTCCCTCTAAAAGTGTTGGTTTTATCCTTCTAACTGCCTGTTTGTATCATCCATTTTTTTTCCTGTCTCTTGTTATGTTACAGCTCTGAGATTGAATGATAATGAGTAATAATTTAGTGCAAGCCAAGTATTCATTTTTAATTTTGATAACCTGATTTCTGCAGTTTTTTTCTGGTTCTGAGGTAATCCTGTAGGATGGATAATGTTACAGTTAATATAATTTCAGATTTTCCTGTTAGTGGTATATTTCCTTCATTTTAATCACTGGATCTACTTATCTCTTCCACTTAGGACATAACCTGGAGAATCCAATGGTGAATAATATGATCTGTGATCAGTCATGAAATATAGGTGAAGCTTAGGTTGGTACCTTTTATGTAGAAACCCTCATTTAAATTCCTTACCCCCTCTTCTCAGTACTTCATCGAATGCATTCCTTCAGGAGTAACTGACCATGGTATTGACCTTCTGATTGATAGATTTCTTGGATGTTTGCCAAAATTTAATAAATAATTCCTGTTTCTAAGCATGAAAATGTGTACAATTACTAGTCTCTCAAAAGACCTAGCAGCTTCCTTCAGTTATTGCTTGCTGCATTTTTTCTTTCAACAGAAAAAGGGGTAGATGAATTTCTTCACTCTGATGAAAGTAGGGCTGAAAGGAATTATTTTCTTTAAATGGTCAATTGTTTGATATTATTAAAGAGAGAACTTGCAGGAACACACCTATGAGTTTCTCATTCATCAGATAAAACAAGCTGTTACTCTTAAGGATAATGTTAAATCAGGGAAATGAAATATTAATACAACAGATTGAGCAATAGAGTTATATCACAGTGAAGCCGTGTCTACACGTGCGCGCTACTTCGAAGTAGCGGCACTAACTTCAAAATAGCTCCCGTCACGGCTACACGTGTTGGGCGCTATTTCGATGTTAACATCGACGTTAGGCGATGAGACGTCAAAGCCGCTAACTCCATGAGGGGATGGGAATAGCGCCCTACTTCGACATTAGGAACGTGTAGTCGTTGTGCATCCCGCAACTTCAAAATTGCGGGGTCCTCCATGGCGGCCATCAGTTGAGGGGTTGAGAGACGCTCTCTCCAGCCTCTCAGCTCAAGGGTGGCCGCGTGGAGCGGCCCCTTAAAGGTCCCCACCCCCTCCCTTCCTGTGCAGGAAGCTGAGAGAGCGTGCAGGCAGCAACAGTAACATGCGGCTAGCCTGCACGCTCTTCTGCAGCCACCCACACCCCCAACCGACCTGATGGCTGCCTGGCAGCTGCCCCAGCGCCCTCAGGGAACCCCCCGCAAGGGGAGCCAGGGTTCCCAGAGCAGGAGCCAGGCTGGGAAGCAGCAGCGGGGCCCCTCCTGGACGGAGGCCGAGCTTCGGGACCTGCTGGGGCTCTGGAGCGAGGAGGAGGTGCTCCAGGTAATGGGGAGCAAGAGGCGGAACGTGGATGCATTTGCTCGGCTGGCCGAGGGCCTGGCCACCTGGGGTCACCCTGCCTGCACTCCGGACCATGTCCGGAGTAAAGTGAAGGAGCTGCGACAGGGTTACGCCTGGGCCCAGGATGCGGCCGGCCGATCTGGGGCCGCCCCCATCACTTGCCTCTTTTACAGGGAGCTCAGGGACATCCTGGGCCCCCGGCACACCTCCTCCCCTCTGGCCACGCTTGACACCTCGGTTGAGGAGCCCCAGCAGGCCCTGGCGGCGGAATCCGCCCCGGAGGCAAGCCCCTCACCCCGGGGGCCCCCCCAGGAGACCACCCCCGGGGCACTGGAGCAGGAGGAGGAGGAGGAGGGGGACTCCTCCTCCACCGACACCGGCCTCCAGATCCTCCTCCCATCCCGGAGCAGCAGCCGGGCGTCTGCCCCCCGGATGTCCCCCGACCGTGGGAGTGGACCGTCAGGTATGTACCCCCTGCCGGTGCACACCCCCAGGGTTGAGGGGTGGGGGTAACAGATAGGGCCAGGGCCCTCCACATGCCCAGATGACCATGGCCCCAAGGACAGCAGTGGCATGTCCCTCACAGGAGTGCATCAGCCCCTTCCCCCCCGCCAGCACGACAGTGCCATGCCCCATCCCCGGGGCAGGGGGGAGCGGAATCTCTAGGGTCCCTCGGGAGGAGGGGGTGGGACACCCAGCAGCAGCAGCAGCAGCAGCAGCAGCAACAGCAGCATGTGGTGGAGTGGGGGGAGTGCAAATGCGAGACTCAGGCTAGCTATGAGCAACAAGCTGAATAGCTCCCAGGGGCTAAGGATGATCCTGGGGCTACAACTGGCAGGTTACACCTCTGTCCTGAACAAAGAGGAGGGAGGAGCCGAGCTGGCTTTGAATCGGGGGCCGCAGTTAGAGGCTAGGGGAAGCGAGAGCTACAAGGCTGCCTGCCTGAGGAGGGGGAAAGCTACACCCCAGAGGGGCACCCCTCGGGGTCTTCTCCCCAGGACGGGTTGGAAGGACTGTCTCTGACTGCTGTACTGTCACTTCTGGGAGAAACTGGGCATCTGTTGCCTAAGAAACCTCTCCTGTCATACCTGCTGAGTGAGTGAGAGTCACTCCCGCCAGCAGATGGGGTGCAGTGCAGGGGGACCCCTGAACCCCATCCATCACAGCAGCATCTCCCAGGGACGGGGATGGGGAACCTGCAGCACAGGGGTGGGGGGACAAGGGCCACGGCTCGGGGCCCACACTAACGGCTGTCTCCACTCTTCTCCCCCCCCGTGTTCCGCAGCTGCACCATCGGAAGGACCGGAGAGCGCCGGCGAGGCTTCAGTGGTCCCGGAAAGCCCTCCAGGGCCATCGCTCCAGGCCAGCCCCTCGGCGGAGGACCGACCGGCCCCACAGCGGGCAAGACGGCGGACCCAGCAGCAGCAGCCGCCGGCAATGGACCCCCAGCTGCTGGCCCTCCACCGCCGGCAGGTGGAGGTCGCTGAGCAGCGGCTGCGGGTGGAGCAACGCCGCCTCCACCTGCAGGAGCGGGCACTGGCCTGGCGCCAGGAGGCATGGGGGACCTACATGCAGACATTCAACCGCATAGTGGACTACCTGGCCCCCCCATGCTGCGCCGGCCGCTGCTGCGGCTGCCCTGCGTGCTCCACCCGCTGCGCCACCTGCTGCTCCAGCCGCTGCGCCGTCCGCCATCACACCGCCACCGAGGGCCATTCCGCTGAGGGGGACCTGGGGCCAGCTGACACTCTCCGGCCGTATCTTCTGGTCCGCCCGGCCCCCAGCCAGCCCTGGCCAGGGCTGCGGCCGAGGTGGGGATCCCAGCCGCCCACCACCAGTGCTGTACTGTAGGGGCGTGGGGCCCAGGACGTGCCCCCCCCTTGTATATATTCTCCCCACTTTTATGGGTTTTTTGGGCTGTACATAGTTTGTATTTATTTGTGACCCCCGTTTTCAATGTCTGATCCTTCCCCCCCCATGTAAATAGTTCTTCCCTTCCTTGTTATCCCTGTTTTTATAATAATATACATACATATATATGTTAGAATTTCTATAGTTAATAAGAAGAGTTCCAGTAAACATATTTGATTTGACAAACAAGTGTCTGCTTTTATTTGTACAAGAACAGTTGGGGGGGGGTGCTGTTGGGTGCTCTGTGGTGTGGGCGTAGGAGCAGGGAGTGTTGTGGAGGATGGGGGGCAGTGGGGGGCCTGCCAGTGTTCACCCCGTGGCCTCATTGAACTGGGCCCTCAGGGCCTCCCAGACCCGGGTCCCTTCGGGGTCCACCTGCCGACTGGGGGCAGCGGGTGGCTGCACATTGGCCCTGCTGGCCTCCACAGCCCAGCCCTGAAAGAAGGCCTCCCCCTTGCTCTGCACCAGATTGTGTAGGGCACTGCACGCACCCACAATCTGGGGGATGTTGGTGGGGCCCGCATCCAGGCGGGTGAGGAGACACCTCCAGCGCCCTTTAGGCGGCCAAATGAGTGCTCCACCACCTGGCACGTGTGGTTCAGATGCTGGTTGAAGCGCTCCTGGCTGGCAGACAGATGGCCCGTGTACGGGTGCATGAGCCAGGGCCGGAGGGGTATGCTGCATCTGCGATGACGCAGAGGGGCATGGTGGTGTCCCCCACAGGGATCTCCCGCTGGGGGATGTAGGGCCCCGCCTCCAGCTGGCGGCACAGGCCCGAGTTCCAGAATACCCAGGCGTCGTGGGTGCTGCCAGGCCAGCCCACATAAATGTCCTGGAAATGGCCCCGGCTGTCCACCAAGGCCTGGAGGACCACTGAGTGGTAGCCCTTCCGGTTGATGTAACGTCCTCCACTGTGCTCCAGGGCGCAGATGGGGATGTGAGTCCCATCCAGAGCCCTGAAGCAATTGGGGAAGCCCAGGGTGGCAAAGCCCACGATGGCGGCATCCGGGTCCCCCAGCCTCACGAGCCTGTGGAGGAGCAGGGCCTTGATGGCGCGGACGACCTGCAGGGGAAGCACATGGGAGAGCACCAATGAGGGGTGAGCAGAGTGTGTGTGGCCCTCCCCTGCCAGGGCCCCCCTCCCGTCCCCTGCCAGGGCTGCCTCCCTCCCCTCCCGCCGTGGGTCCTCTTACCTCCATGAGGACAGCCCCGACAGTGGCCTTGCTGACGCCAAACTGCTGGCCCACGGATCAGTAGCTGTCTGGAGTGGCCAGCTTCCAGACAGCGATGCCGACCCGTTTCTCCACAGTGATGGTACGCTGCATGGCGGTGTCCTGGTGCCTGAGTGCGGGGGTGAGCCACTGGCACAGCTCCATAAATGTCTGCCGGTTCATCCTGAAGTTCCTGAGCCAGCGGTCGTCGTCCCATTCCTCAAGCACCAGCTGCTCCCACCAGTCGGTGCTGGTGGGGTAGCTCCGCAGCCGGCGGCGTATGAGGTGTGGGGGGGTCGGGGTGCTGCAGGGTTGGGGGTTTTATCCTCCTCCCCTGCGGGCAGCTCCTCCCCTGCAGGCAGCTCCTCCTCTGTGGCAAGGAGGTGCTCAGCTCCCTCCTGCATGGCATGGAGCTGGGCGAGCACTGCTCCTGCAGGGGCGGCTGGGTGGACCTCTGGCGGCTGCTGCTGCTGCTGCTGCTGGGGGTCCATCATGACTGTGTCGCTCGAGGTGTGCGTGCCTATGGCTCTGCAGACCGCGTGCTGTGCAGGCTCAGTGTGTCTGGGAGGGGCCCTTTAATGGAGCGGTTAGCTGTTGCCCTGGAAGCGCTAGTCCGCCCTGTGACCGTCTGCAGCTGTGCCTGGCACCCTTATTTTGATGTGTGCTACTTTGGCGTGTAGACGTTCCCTCGCAGCGCCTATTTCGATGTGGTGCTGCGCAACATTGACGTTGCCAGCCCTGGAGGACGTGTAGACGTTATTCATCGAAATAGCCTATTTCGATGTCACTACATTGAAATAAGCTACTTCGATGTAGGGTTCACGTGTAGACGTAGCTTGAGTGACAGAAATGCATTGCAGTAGTCACCCATTGAAATTTTGAAAGGGGAGCTTTTTTTTTTTTTTGTCAGAAGGAAAATATCACATACTTCTAGATATAGTATTGTTAACACTAGCAACATGATTATTAATATCCTCAACTCTCTTTTGCTGTATATTTATGGATGAAAACCTGGGCAAATTGACTGACTGATTCACTGACTTGTGTAAGCCCAGTGGTAGGACCCATTATCCCATAGCACTGATTGCAATGGAATTAACGAATCTCCTCCTCACTTATCTGTAGAATAAACTCACTCCAGGTAAAATCTTTTTCTTTTTCTCAGACACAGAATACTCTCAGATAGTAAATCTCCTAACTTTACCGGAACCAACCGTCCATACGTTAAATGCATATGTGCTGGTAAATGGAGGTGGTCTCATGGTAAACCTTTGGTGAATTGCACCAAAATTATGTCTTGCATATAAAACAAAATACTATATTTGTAATATTTTGGCATTTTCATGGCCTTCCTATGTTTGTTTGTTTTTTTTCTCGGCCTCCTTCCTCCATTTTATTTTTTTAGGGTTTTCTTTTTCTTTTTCAGAGTCTGCCATCTATCTTCATTTCCATTGTCTGGTTTCCTTCACAATCATTTTCCTCCTCTTTTCATGCTTGTTTCTCTTGTTTCTCATGCACCTTTCTTTTATTTGTGGCTGAAAACTTCCTTCTGTTCAGCCCCCACTTTCTTCTTTCTCATCTTGTCTGAATCTCTTGTCTTTCCTTCATATAATCTTCTTTTTCCACAGCCTGCCCACACTCTTCAATCAATAATCATTAAAAAAAAAAATATCCCATCACCCACACACACTCTGACCTGGCCCAACTGTGCTCTCAAGGCACATCTTCACTGGGGCTATGTCTATATTAGAGTGATTTGTCAACAGAAGCTTTTTGCTGTAAGGTATTTTGTGACAAAACTTCTATCAACAGATCACATCCAGACAGCAAAGCTCTACCGGCAACATGGCCACCCCGACCCAGAGCAGACAGGGTCGCAGGTCACCATTGTCTTGCAGGAACCCCGGCAAGATGCTCCCTTAAAGGGAACCCCCAGACAGCTGTTCCCTGCCTATACTGCAGCCATGCCTACCTCCTTGAGGCACAGCACACCCTTCCCATACCCCTGCTCAATAAAGAGGTCACAGGTGTAGCAAAAAGTGACGTGCCTTTTAAGCAACAACAAAACTTGTGCAAAAAGCAAACAGTACAATTAAAAAGTATTTACAACAAACTGCAGTGCAGTGGACTATACATGGGAGGCCTTGTGGTGGGGTGTCAGGCATCAGAACTTGGATGGGGGGACTTGAGACAGGGCTGAGGGGGGCCTCAAAACATGGGTGGTACGGGGAGACCCATGAACCCGACATTCTGACATCCATTTCCAACCTCTGACAAACAGAGGCTATGGACACCATTTCTACCTATCCTGGCTAATAGTCATTGATAGTGCTAATCTCCAGGAGTTTATCTCGTTCTTTTTTAAAACCTGTTGAATTCTTGGTCTTCACAACATTCTCTAGCGAGGAGTTGCACAGGCCTACTATGCGCTGTGTGAAGAAAAACTTCCTTTTCGTAGTTTAAAATCCGCTACCCATTAACTTCATTGCTCCAAGTGAAGATAAAGCCATAGGTTATGTCCTCATTACAGGCTAATTAAAAGTTGGGCATTGTACATAGTCATCTCATGGCAGCCTGTCTCACAATTTAGTTCTGTCTAGTTCCTCATGCTGCTGTCATGCCTCTATCTACGTTGGTGATGTAACTGGATCATGAGAAGCAGTAAAGATACCTCGATTCATATTTCATGTTCTACAGTGCTGTCATTCACACTCCTGATCCATGCTTGCTTTTGCAGGACATTTTGTCTGCCCACTCCAAGGACTATGAGAGAAAATGATCTAAGCTCAGGAAATTAATTAAGCATATGGCTAAAGTGTGTGGTATGCATTACATCCTAGTGCTGAAGATATGGTTCCTGCTATCCTAGGATCTAGGACCAACATCTTCCGACTTTCATAGAGTAAATGTTCTTTGGTATGTTTCTTCAGAAGCTGCTGCCAAAATACAGGGGTGGGTATTCTGGACACAGCTTTTTGTCCCCAGATGGCAGTGGCAGTGACTTGCAGTTACAAGTGTAAGTGCAATAACAACAGACCACTGTGGCATGTCATGAATGCCCACTATCAGTGCATTGTGCTGGTGAGGATCGCAAGGTCTGGCCTTTTTTTAACATGCAAAAGCTGAGAGATTGTTCTGCCTATAATGAGTCTGTCATTATTGGGATGTCTGTGCAAATTATGATTTTAGGTGATCTTATCTTATTTTTTCTAGCGCTGATTTGATGAATTGCTAATCCTGATTCTACCTGCTGGGCAGGAGGTAGCTCAGCTATAGACAAAGTTAGGTGCAAGATAGTAGTGTGATGTGTGTTAGGCTAACTGCACTGCCTAGAGAGTACATGGAGGATAATTACTGGGACTGGCACACTGGGACAGTTGTCTTGAAATCAAATGTAGTGATTGCACATGAATTAAAGAAATATGGTTCATTTGACATTTCTTTTTCTTTACTTACATTTTTTGAAGATAAAGAACTGCCCTAATAGTTTAAGATGGTGGGGGGGGGGGGAAACAATTTCA
Organism: Carettochelys insculpta; assembly: GCF_033958435.1. Classification (NCBI taxonomy): domain Eukaryota; kingdom Metazoa; phylum Chordata; order Testudines; family Carettochelyidae; genus Carettochelys; species Carettochelys insculpta. The sequence goes on from NC_134137.1 coordinate 289,381,767, forward strand.
GAACAAACCTCCCTGACATAGCATGAAACCTTGGTGCATCACAAATAATGACATTGCATATCATCAGTATATCTGTTCTTTTATCCACTGTGGAATGGATATGGAGGGCATTAGATACTAGATGAAGCATTGCCAAGGCCTATTGATTGCTTAATTGGTTTGCTTGCACAGCCATTAGTGGCCATAGGTTAGAAGACATTGTAAAAGGGCTAAAACCTGTCTATATATTTTATATTATTCTGAATATTACAAACAATGGCTGCACCCATCTTACACAGGTGAGATGCTTTGTTCTCATCTGGATTTTTAAAGAGGATCCCCTCAATAGCACTTTCCTCTTACTGGTCTGAATTCCGGGGGTGTTGCTGTGTGGAAGGATGGATTTTGTATCCTTAAGGATACCCAGATTCCAAACCCACACCTCTTCTTGTTCCACAAATGAGTCCATGCTGTACTGGAGCTCTGTGCTCTGTGTCTTACTCAGCATGCAGTCATCCCCTCTTAAAATGGGAGCTCATCAAGGCAGCACTGGACTTGTGATTGCTAGCCTTTTGTTTCCAGTAGCCCACCCTGATACCCTTATCTTCTGCCTTAATTCTAGTCTGATCCAGTTGATCCCTTGATCAGTTAGTGGTTGTCAATGCATGTTGTGATGCAGTTGAAGTGAATGAGTCTGTCCAACGAAAGCTCATCACCTAATAAATTAGTTTGTTAGTCTTTAAAGTGTTACATGACTGCTTTTTTGTTTTGATAGAATACAGACTAACACAGCTATCTCTCTGTCACAATTGAAGTGAATGTTCCTCTTCAAGGATCCAAGTCATGGGTCTTGCGTGCTTCAGCCAAAATATCCCCCAAGATTTGGTATCAGCCTCCAGCCAGGTGACAGCATGCTGATACATGGGTTGGTTATTAGGCAGTCTTTCAGAGGCCAAAGATTACTTCTACAGTTTTGGTTATGTGACATTGAAGGTGGGAAGCAGAGGCAGATAAAGACAGTTGGCTTCTGGTCAGCACACCAATAGATGACAGTATTGTACGCAAGATTGGGTATACTTTCTCACAAGCTCTGTATTGGTGAACTATCATCTACCAGTTGTTGTCACTGGTCATGGCCATATACTTTCACTGCTGTCTTTTGGGATTAGCAAAATATGAGGTAAGATAACTCATGCTCTGCCCTGTACCACAGAGCATGGTGACTGCCTTGTCACATGGCACAACCATGGAATGACAGCAATGTTGTTTGAATGGGGAGCACATTAAGGAGAAAATTCCTGGTGGAAACACAGTTAAATTTCCAATGAAGACAAAGCCTCTGAGTCTACAAATAGGTATACCCTATGCCTAAGGAAAGAAACCAAATTGACACATCATTAAGTTTCTAGAAAATCTTGTAGTTCTCCAAAAACAGGTTTTTAAAAGAACCAAATGCTTGATTTTGCAAAAGTAGTTTAGCTACCACAAAGCCTTTCTGTGACTTTTTATAATTTTCCCCTTGATTCCCAAGAGCTGTGATATTGACAATGTTATCATGAGTCATCCACAAAATTGTCCATGACAAATCTACAGCTTGAATTATAAGAGATGAAATAAAATGGAATACTGAAAATAATACCAATCTTTGAAAAAGAAAAAGTTGCATAATAGCGTAATTAAACATATGCTAGGTACACAGTGAAACTAATGACCGCATGTAGTGCACTTCAGTTACAAAGACAAAAGTTGAGATTGAGTTTTAAACAAATATTTGAAAGCCTCTGTTTGTCCCTAGACAGTGATTTGCAACAGATGTGGGAGATGGCGGAGGAGAGTGGCTGAAAGTCAGTGACAGCTAATTTCATTTTTTGTTAACCAAATGAGTTGCTTAGCAAGTGATATAAATGTAATAATGCTAAAAGTAGGAGAAAAATATACCAGTTTTGATGGCATCCAGCCTCGTAGTATGGATAAAGTTCTTGATTTATCTCTTGCTTGGATGAGGGCCAGAAATGTGTATGGATGTTTATTAGGATACTTTAAGGATCGTCCTTAAATGCTGTTTTTAAGTTCTTCTACTGTCAGCTTCTTATATATCTCATCCCCTATGCCTGGAATGTCCTATTGATTCTTATGACTGAATAATTTCAGTTTTAAGTTCTTCTTTATAATTCTCTTGCTTTGCAAATTCGCCGGCATTTCTCTGTAGTAACATCTGCTTTGTAGAATTGGTATCTGATGCATTATAGAAATATTATTCTAACTGTAAGCCCCTTCATGTAAGTGTGTTTTTAAGAGCAATGCAAACTTTGAGATAGAATGACCTATCAATAAAGAAAAGAACTGTTAAGTCAGAAGATAAAGATTGTGTTCTGACTTTGCTATTAATCTGCCATGTGATCTTCAGCCTCCTTACGCAGACGGACAATACGTAATCACTTTTGCAATATTCGTCAGATGATTCTTTATATTGTAAAGTGCTATAAAAGTGCAAAGTATTATATAAATAGCGTGTTGCATATACATGACATTAGCAGAACTACCACCTTGATTAAATCTTACGACTGGCTCATGAAGAATTTAGTATCAGCATTTCAGTGATTTCAAGGAAATCCAGGCTCCACAAGGAAGTTGATATTCAGTATGTGCTCATCTTTCCCCCATATCAACAGTCAACTAAGATCAAAAGTGGTTAAGAGCCATTGTGCTGCTGAAGGTGCTGTCATTGAAATGGTGATAAACTCCTCTAAGCCAAGCTTACATTTCAATGAATTAAGCCTAAATTAAGGCTAAAGTTGGAGTTTGGGACGAAGGTTGAGCAAACAAGGGAGCTTGGGGTAGGGGATGGGGGTGTAGAAGAGGGTGTGGGGTCTGAGAGGGGGTTTGGGTGAAGAGGAGGTTGTGACCTGGGGGAGGGGATTGGGAGTAGGGTCCAGGAGAGTGTATGGGTGCATAAGAGGATTCTGCCTTGGGGGAAGGGTGCAGAGGGGGTGCAAAGAGTTTGGGTTGCGACCTCAGCAAGGGATTGGAATGCAGCGTCAGGGAGGGGGTATGGGTGCAGAAGTGGGTTCTGGCCTGGAGGAGATGGAGGAGATGTAGGATGGTGCGTGGTCCTGCCAAGAGGGCAGGCAGCTGGACTCAGTGACCTCTGGAGGCCCCTTCCAGTTCTATGAGATGTGTACATATATACACACTGGGTGGGGGAGGGGAGGAAGAGGAGGGAGGAGGCGAGGAGAGAGGGGGTTAGGGAGGGAGTTTTGATATGGACCAAAGAAATGCAGAAAGTTTGAGTGGTGGCCTGGGCAGGGAATTGAGGGGGAGGACTGCCAGGTCCTGGCTCTGAGGCACTTACGTAGGTGGTTACTGGCCAGCAGCCCAGCGGGACCCTCAGGCAGGCTTCTTGCCTGACACAACTCTAGGCTGCTCAGAGTGCCTGGCTTCTGGGCCTATGTTCCTCTTGGTGCCACACGTGCCTGGGGGTGGGGGGAGCAACCCCTGCACAATCCTTGCACTGCCTCCTGCACAATCCTCAGTGTTCCCATTGAACAGTTTATGCACGCAGGGTCTCTCCATCCCCCATTCATGGCAACTGGAGGCACATTTCCCCAGCAGCCAGCCACTTTGAGTGTCCTCAGGTTGCAGCAGGCAGGAAGTCTGCCTGAGGGTCTTGGCAGGCAATGGAATGGATCCAAAGTCTCTGAGCTGGATCTGAACCACAGGCTGTATTTTGCCTGTCCCTGGATTTGATCGAACTAGATTTGCATGGCTCCTAACTTTAGATTGTACTGAAGAATGTGCACATTTCCTGAGAGGACATTTCTTGTCAGTATTTGAGTGATTTGTTTCTGAGTGAGAACTGCCTCCTCAAAGTGGTGCTAAGAGTGCAAGAGTTGTCTTGGGGATTTGTCAAAGACTGCCCCCATATTTAGTTGTTAGAAAGGAGTCAACTCACTCATCTCTGGTTTACTACAAACTTCAGCTTAGACCTAGGTCCAGAACATCCTAAGTCTCTCTCACAAGAAAAGACATAAACGTTTATAAACCCCTTGGGAGCTTGGTGGGAGGGCAAAGCAGTGTATTTGAAAAGTAGTTCATCTGCCACTACAACCACAGCATTTCTAGGCAGTGTAAGAGACCCTGAGAACTGAGGCATCAGGTGTGGGAATTTTGAATCTATCCTACAACCATCTGGGATGGAATTTGAGGAAAATTCTGGAGTCCAGAAAGCTGATCAGAGTAGATAACTACAGTGGTTCCTTCTCCCCTTAAAATCTATGAATCTGAATTATAAGATATTGAACTTTTTCAGACATCTTGCTATTTATTTGGTATCTGAGAGTTCCAGCAGAAGAGCAGATTGTCTGTTCCCTTGAATCGACTTTCACCATCTGTGAACCTTTAGCTAATGCTGCCTTTATCTTGTTCATATCCAAATATGTAGAGAGAGTTCCCCAAGTCCACAATGATGATTTGTTAAAAGGTTTGTACTTACTCCAGGTCAGATTTCTGGTTGTTCAGGTAATTTATTGAATAATCAAACTAGTAAAGAGCACCTTCAACAAGGATTTTATGGAGAAAATCATGTATCTCGGCCCGCTTCAAATGAAACTTGCAAAATTATAACAAGAAATGATGCAGTACAGTTTCTTCACCCAGGACAGACACCTCTTGTTACTGAACCAGCTTGTAGAATTGGAAAAAGTCGCAACAATAATTTGAATCCTATAGGATTACTTTACACTTACCTTTGGCTTTAAATTTTCTGCCACTATACTACCACTGATACAGCTCCATCAAAGGTAACAATCCATGGGAACACTGTGGACAGGCCACTAGTATTTTAACCACTATTATCTGGACTTGGGTTTTTTGTTGGGCTAAAATGTAGCCAGGTGACTTAGACTACTGTTGAAACTATAGCTAGACTCAATGGAGCTGACTGGTGGAAAACATAACAGTAGATGTTAAATAATATTGTGAAGCATATACTGTGGAAATGACTATTAAAATAAAATGTAAATAGTTTTGCAATATTTATTTACAACACTGTTTAAAATTCTCTGTGAAAGTCATGTTTTAAATTTCTTGGTGATCTTGTTTTCTTTTCTCTAATACTACTTAGCCTGTCATGTAGCACTTTGAAGACTAATAAAATAACTAATTAGGTGATAAGTTTTCATGGCGTGGACCCACTTCTTCAGATCTGGAGATAGTGCTGTACTGGAAAAGTCCTGCCTGAGATCACAACTACTATCATATATAATATATATGTATACATGATATTTATAGTGATCTCAGGCAGGACACTTAACAATGAGTAATTCTCTCCCCTCTTCCCCATCCCTTCACTCCCTCTTTATGTTCTATGTCTCTGATTTGTCAGTTTTTATTTCAGTTTTTTTTTTAAATCTCTGTGTTATAAAACCACCATGCCATTTCCAGTACAGCACTATCTCCAGATCTAAAGAAGTGGGTCTGCCCCACAAAAGCTCATCACCTAATACATTTATTTTGTTAGTCTTTAAAGTGCTACATGACTGCTTTTTTTGTTTTGTTAGGTTACAGACTAACAGGTCTACCTCTCTTTTACCACTTAGTCTGTGGTCATGGTATCTTGATAGGTAATATTTATTCCTATTTTCTGTTACTCTGGATAACTAATCTTAAGGGACAAGAAACAGCATTGGGTTTAAGGATGTATGAAGTGATTCCATACAATCAAAATATACCACAACCTCAAACCTTCACCCATTATTATTCTGTAGTGCATACAGGCCCCAGTCAAATTTTATGTTCCTATTGTGCTGTGTCTTATAATGTTTTTAAAGAATATCTTTTTACATCCTGAGAGGGTAAAATACTAAAAACTCAAATCAAATTGAAACCCAACCTGCTTTATGGCCTAAGAACTTCAGCTAATTTTTCAAATTATTTTTTTCATCACATATTTGTCATTCTGAGTTCTGACCTGGAGCAAAAAATATCAAAATACCAGAAGATGGTGGTTCTTACAGTGTTTCTTGGCCAAATGGAAATGAAGTAGATGGGCGATAACATGCAGAACCCTCTCCTTGTGGATTTGACAACCTATAACCATTGAGCTCTTGGAACATCAGCATTTACCAACAGTCAATTCTTACTATATCCCTAACAGCAAGAAATAACTCTGATGTGTCTGATGCTGTTTGGTCTCTGTTAACATTGCACTGGTGGCCACTGTGTGCATGTGCAGTCTTACTGATACCAGCAGGAGCTCCATGTATATTTCCGAGGGATAGACTTGGACCCCAAAATTGGGTTCACATTGAACATGGAAATGTACAAGTGATGCTGAATCTTTCTTTTGCTAGTAAAACTGTAAGCATACAAGAGTTGACTCTGATGGTATTAGATAAGACATATTTAATTTTAGTGATGTAAGTGCCTGTCTTGTGTTGTGCTCTCTGATGTGCCTAGCACATATCGGGGTACTGTAAAATAAGGACAGCCCAGAATTAAGTAGAAATGTGCATATGCCATTTACAAATGCATTATATGCCTACTTTTTCTTTATGTTGCCAACATTTCCTTTATCAATCTTTAAAATAAAATTCATTTTCTCATAGAACCTTGTGGCATATTCACCCCAGAAAACACAGAGTGCTAATTATGTATTCTTATATCTATGACTCTCATTGGCACACAAAAGACTTATTTATGAATTACTTTTATTATATAGAACCATTAGAGAAAGGTGCATTAAAGACCTCTAGCTATTACATATTTGTTTAATCCTTTTTACAACATCATCAGACTCAACTGTTCTACTTTTTTTCCAAACGTCAGTTTGAGCTTGTGATTTCAAATATAATAAATAGGCTATTAACTTAGTGAAGTGTTATCTCTAAAAGCCCTTAAGAATTTATTATTGGAATCTTCTCTGAAAGGTCATTTGTGTCTTCAGCATTCTTGAGATTGCATCAACTGTGCTCTGAGTAGGTGAAATACAAAAGAGGTCAAAATTAGGTCACTTCCTGACACTGCCATTAATAGTATTACTCAGTTCATTTTTGGTATTTGGAAATGCTTTTGTCTATTCAGAAATAGTTCTGTGTTTCTAATAATAAAGTAAAAAGGCTACTGCATAAGCCCATTTTAAATTATCTATGTAAATATAAGATTGCCCTTTTGTATCTGAAATATTGTTTTAAAAGGACACAGCTCTCTTCGTAATCAGCATCTTACTTTGCCTTGTTTTGAATGGTGCTTTGAGTTCTATTGATGGTAAGAGTTATAGAAGAGTATGTTAGATAACCAATTTTCAGTACCAAACTGACATGTTCAAATGTTCTAGGTAAAGATTTTAAATCTCAAAGGTATGAAGTAATTTATATGGGGAAGAGATGATATAACACAGCAGTCCAAAAGATATCAAGTAACTTAGGGTGCAAATGTTGGTATCTTTAGTGTACCAGAATGCATCAGAAACTTTGTAAACAACTGCATCCATCTTCTAATGTTCAAAACAAAAAGGGAATAGTGTCTGATCTACATACTCAGTCCAGTTGGGTCAAGGTTGATGTACTGTGTACTGAGAGTGAGAGTACAAACAATGCATAAGTTTGTATTGCTATTGCATTAGTTGTGAAGAATGGACTTTTGTCTCCAGGGTTGTCAGTCTTGCACTGTAATTGGTTAAGTCCTTACTTGGAAAAACAGAAATTCTGGTTTACCATAGTGAGGACTGCAGAAAGAGTTCCTGGCTGGTATACTGATGAATTATATGCTGACCACAAGTTCAGAAAATAACCTTACCCTCTAGAGCCTAGAAAGTTGTTGTGAGATATTGATTCTTTGCAATCAGGAAGGAGGGGAGTGCTGAATCATTTTGTCCTTAGGTGTGCAAGTGATGATGAGTGCTCTCTGGCTTCTGTTGAGAAAATATTGCTGAAGGTAATTACTTGTAGGCTGAATTTTCACATCCATCCTTTAGGTAAGCAACACTGTATTCACATGCTTATACAGCCATTTTATGTGCTCATACAAGTGCTCAGATAATTGCTTACACATTTAGATACCTAGAGACATCTCTGTACAGATTTTCACATGCAATGAAGTCATGGTGACAGGGCAAGCTGTGCCTTACACCCCTTTTCACAGTTAGAAATATACCCCTCATGTGACAGACTTCACTTCCCTCATCTCTCTCCAGGTTGAGCCCCACAATTCAATCATTGTGGGACTGGATCTCTGAGTTGCAGAGAACCAGTTATGTTAACAGAGATGGCTTCGACTATATTTGGCACTTGACTTTTTTCAGGAGCCTGTCATTGCAGACCAAAACCAGCACGTGACTCCAAATGACTTTTTCAAAGCAGAATATTGTTTATTCAACCACGGTTACATGGCAGGTAGAGTGAGTGTTAAAACGCTGCATGTCAATATACTTCTGGTCTCACCTACATGATATCCTTACAAGTTTTTGAGTTTTGGTAAAGTTCCTTTAGCCCAGCTACCTTCATCTGTGAGCTGGGAAGGGCAAACTGTCCTGCTGCAGTTTTTCTCTCTTTTTTTCTCACAGCATCTCTTTGCAAATGTTTGGTGTCAGATCACCAGCGTTTCTCTCAATGTCCAGGAAAGAGCATTTAACACAGGAGTGGGGAACTTTTTTTGGGTTGGGGGGTAACAGACCCACAGAAAAAAATGAAGTCAGGCCACACAAGTGAGAAGCCAAAAAAAATCCAACCCCACAACTGAAAAACAAACAGAAACAGAGAGACTCCCCTCATCCCTCTCACACACCAGCCTCAGAGCCTAGGGATGCCAGGGCTAGTCCATTTTGTGGGCCCCTCTAGGCTCTTAAGCCCAAAAATGGTGGGGAGAGGGATGCCAGGAAGTGGGCTTGGAGTGTGGTGTCTGGGTGGGAGGGAGCGTGTGGGAGCAGGCTGGGAATTGGGGGTCTGAGTGGGAGGAGGATCAGGAACAGGCTGGGTTGGGCAATCTGGGTGGGAGTGGAGGTTCAGGAGTGGACTGCAGGTGGAGGGCTTTGGGTGGGAAGGGTGTCTGACTGGAGAGGGGTGGAGGTGCAAGGGTAGGCTGAGGGTGTGGGCTCTGAGTGGCAGGAAGGTTGGGGTACAGGGTGGGAGGGAGGGGAGAAGGTATAATAATACAGTTACCCTAAGGCCCATTATAGGACTAACTGTAATTTCACAAAGAGATTTTAATACCAGATCACAAAGGGCGACATCTGAATTGGAATTCATTTGCAAGTTTGATACATTTAACCTGGGACACAACAAGGATCTCAATTATCTTGCTCATTACAAGGACAATTTCCTCACCTTTGATACTTGCAGGAATGGCACACATCTCATGTAACTTAATGTACTCTTCCCAGAGGTCCTCTTAATGATAGGTTCTGCTCCCTCCTGTTTTGTTTTCTTTTTCTTTTTTTTCCCCTTCCTTCTTCTGTTCCCCACTTTCTACTCTTTGCTCTATATTTTCCTGATTTCTCACTTTTTCTCCAGAATCTCAAGAAGCAGGTCTTGCCCACAAAAGCTCATTAATAAATAAAATAGTCTTTAAGGTGCTGCAGGACTACTTGCTTTGTTTTACCACAATAACTATGGACTGACCGTCTTTTTAGTAAGGTCCTATGTTCTCCACACACAAGGCAACTAAATGGGAATCAGTCCACATTTGTACTCAGCTCTTAGTTAATCATGAAGGTCTGATACCTATGTTGGCAGAACTGTCCTGCAATCATTATTTACAGAGGTGCAAGTGCCCTCGTCCTATTTCCAAGGTCACTGTGTCAGCAGAAGTGGAGATTTATACATTCTCTACAGTGTCAGTGTCCTTTGAGATTCCCATGACAGGTGTCAAAAGAATTGAGGGCCAGTTCCACCCTTTGTGTCCTTTGTTAGGGAGATATAAGGTTCTTCAGTGCACAAGCATGGCCCCCACAGACAATGCCGGGTAAGGAATCAGATCTTTTATACATGGGATTCATTCATGCTAGAAGAGAAACATGTACTCTTAACAACACATCTTGAAGAATCACAGCCATGGTTAGGTAAGTAACCATTTTTAAAAGAACTTCATGCTTTCTGTGCACAGAATCAGTATCTTTAGCAGAATTCCCTGATAGTATATTTCTGGAGCTTGATGGATTTTTTAAGGTAGATTAGAATTTAACTATCTTTAGAGAGGTTCTGCATAGTTGCACACATTAAATTTAATTTCTTGTTACTGTGCCTTCCCTACATAATGCTGCATAGCCTATGGGAATGTGCAGTGAGCTAGAAGTTAAAGGACCATGATTTATACTCCCAATTCATTAAATTTGCATAACATATCATGTGGAGTTGCAAAAAAAATTGTAGTTCTGGATACCAGGAAAAATATTGGAATTTGATAATATTTTTATGTTTCATTATATACACCTCAGTTTTCCCTCTGTATTTTGCACTGCCATGTGGTGAGTGTAAAAGGAAGGAAGAAGATGTTTGTCTCACAGATCCATCTCATTAAAGACCCAGAATCATTAGAAAACAGAAAAATGTCTGTGTATGTGAATGGTGAATTTGGAAAAGACAATGAAAACTTCCATGACTGGGACAGTCACATCTCAGGAACAATAGCCAAGAGGAGGAGGTTCTTCCTACCTCTCTGCAGAGGAGCAGAGCATAGACCTGGAGCTGGAAAACAAAGATATCAGAGGTTTGTGTTTGTATTTGTGAACTGGAGTCACAGGGTCACACTGGAGACAAAGGGAATAGAGACAGCAAGGACAGAGCACAAGGAAACAGCAAATGAAGAATGCACTTCTGCCTCTCTTCTGCTTACCTGAGGACTTTCAAATTTTGTTTTCTAGGTAACTAGTAAATTGTTGCCTTGCTTTTTAAAGGCTGATGGGTGTTGCTGCAGAGACTGAGAGCATAATGCCTTCAAAAGGTGGAAAAACTCTTGCAAGAGTCTGGGTTGGTTAGACTTGCTGGAGGAAGCCGCAGGGAGAGAGGGGGACATTTCTAGTACCTGAAGGCCACCTTCTGGTATTGTACAGGTCCTGGGCCTATCTCTGCGGGGATCCTTAGGGTCCAGCACATTAAAGCGGAACTCCTGTGAGAGTGGATAAAGATCAGGGCAAAGGCCAAATCGTGTGAATGTGCAACAGTTGTATTTCTGATGAAAGGCTTCTAGACCCCTGTCTGAACCTTGTTTTGATACCGTTGGTAGTAAGACTTCTTTTGTTCTGGTAGCTTTATTTGCTGCTACCTACCAAAATTTCTTAATGACAGAGAAATTTCTTAATGCTTCTGGGCACAGGAGAAATCTCTAGTTAAGTGACGTACTTGGAATGTGGGTCCTTTTTGGTTTTTAGCTCTTAGAAGGGCACTGATTCTTCTCTTGCCTGACTTGTTGAGACACGAATTTCTGGCAGACTATGATTGGGAAAGAAGGAGTTGGTAACAGCAGCTCCAGGGGAGTGCTCCTCCTTATAAAATGTGCAGAACATGAACCAGTCACCAAGAACGCCCTGTTCTGCCAGAAAAAAACAAACTTAAGACCTCATGGCAACGTCCTTGATTGAAGCAGTGGAACCTCATAGACTATGTCATTGCCTGTGCTCAGGATAGGCATGATGTCTTTCTCACATGCAGTAACTAGTGCTGAGGACTGCTGGACTGATCACTCCCTTATTCAATTCACGGTGATGACTAGGATTGTCACCAAATGGAGAAGTCAGAAGAAACAGATTGAATGAAAGATCAATGTACAAGGCTTGAAGGACCTCATCAGATGAAGTGACTTCCAGATAACGCTCCAAAGGAAGCTGCTGATGGTATGCCCTGAAGATATGGAATACTGATGTTAGTTGAAAAATGGCATCATTGGAGCTCGTGGAGAAACTGTTGGCTACCAGACCAGAAAGCATGAGGACTGGCTTGATGAGAATGGTGCAGAAATTGAATGCTTGATTGAGAAAAAAAGGAAAGCCTTTAGGGCCTGGCAAAGCAACATCCATTGCACAATGAAGAGAGAAGCACATGCCAAAGCCAAGGGAGAAGTGCAACATAAAACCAGGACTCTGAAAAACCAGTGGTGGACTGAGAAAGTGGAACAACTTCAGCATCTTACGTACATCAACCATACAAGAGGTTTCTTCAGTGCTACCAAAGCTATTTATGGACCGAGCAACCATGGAATCAGTCCCCTGAGATCAAACGATGGTACCCAGTTCTTGAAAGAAATGAAGCCATTGCTTCTCGCTGGAGGGAGCACTATAATGAGCTCTTGAACTGCCCCTCCACCAAGGTCCTAGAATCCCTTAACTAAATCCTTCAGCAGCCGCCTAGAGCCAATCTTGGAACACTTCCTACCCTGTGCGACGTGCAAGCTGCCTTCAAAGTGATGAAGTGCAGCAAGGCAACTGGACTAGATGGAATCCCCACCAAAATCTTCAAGGAAGGTGGGCTAGAAATCCACAAACAGCTCCACCTCCTGATTCTCAAGATCTGGGATAGGGGGCAGGTTTCACAGCATTTCAGAAACACACTGATTTTCAGTCTTTTCAAGAAGGGTGACAAGTCATATTGTGGAAACTATTGTGGCATCTCCCTCCCGGTAACAGCTGGGAAAAACTTAGCTTGAATCGTCACAAACCAACTCATGCCACTCTCAGAAGAAATTCTCCCAGAACCCCAGTGTGGCTTCTGACTATTCTGAGGAACAGCGGACATGGAACACTAGTGTCCTGGATGAGTTGAACATGACCAATATTGAAGACATTATCATTCAGTAACAACTTCATTGGACAGGCCATGTGGTTTGCATGTCTGATCAATGCATCCCAAAACAGATTCTGTTTTCTGAATTGGAGGAAGGACAGAGGAGCGTTGGGGGCCAGTGGATGTGAATTAAGTACATGCTGAAGGCACACATGAAAAAGAGCTACATCAGTGTTGATGCTTGGAAGACTACCAGTAGGGGAGAGGGTTAGCTCAGTGTTTTGAGCGTTGGCCTGTTAAACTGATAGTTGTGAGTTCAATCCTTAAGGAGACCATTTAGGGGTCTGGAACAAATAGTTTAAAAAAAAAAACTCTGAGGGGTGGTGCTTGGTCCTACTAAGAGGGCAGGGGACTGGCCTCAATGACCTACTGACGTTCCTTCCAGTTTTATAAGATGTGTATCTCCATGTATTTTAACTTTATTTTATTTTAACCTTGCCCAAGACTATCCCCAGTGGAGAGCAGTAATCTGTGAGAGGATGGTGAAACTGAGTGATCACATTACAGTGCAGATGAGGGGAGGTGGAGAAGAAGAAAAGAGCATCAAAAACTGCCCTAACAGCTACTAACACCTGCTTCTTCTGTGATAAGATCTGTGGTTCCAGAATTGGGCTTATCATCCATCAATGAACTCACGCATAGGTGGGTGACCTGAAGACATCCTACTCATTATTGAGTGACCACCAAGCAAGGAGAGAGAGAGAATTACTTAAAATCTCCCTTTTCTGTTAAGGACTGACAGACTGAGTAGTATCCCAATACATGAAGAGGCACCCCAAAGGCAGGCAATCCATCACAGCAACCATTCTTATGCTGGTACTGCATCTGCCACTTATCATAAAAATAATGCCATGCTAACATGTTAGTACCCTTCTGGTACCTACAGACTGCAGCCCGACAGCGCTATGGTATAAGAGAAGACACATAATCTCTTCCATATTTTTGAAGCCTTAAAGCATGGGAATCCAACCCTTCCTGGAGCTTGCTGTATCCGGCTAGTGATTCACCCCACCATCTGCACCTGCAATTGTCAAGACAGTAAATTACTTAAACCAGTTTCTTTCACAGCACTTTTAGGATTTTTTTACTCACCAACCTCCTAGATCTTTGTTGCAATTTGAAATCAGTAAGTCTCGCAAACTGTCCCATCCAAGAAAGAGGTTGAAAAAATAAATTTATTAGGTGACATGATATGCTCTGGGAATTAGTTGAAGAACATGCCTGAGTGGAAAATTTCCGTTTTGAAGAAGACGCCCTTTTTTCCAATCTAAAGCTGGTGAGAGCCTTGAAAATATCAAGGAAATAAAATTTACTTCCAGGTTCCTCAGACTTGGTATATTCAGAGGAAGACTGGGTTTACTTAATTTTCATTTAGAACCCAGTCAGTAACCCTTCATTGGACACTTTGGCTACGTCTACACGTGAAGCCAACATCGAAATAGCTTATTTCGATGTAGCAGCATCGAAATAGGCTATTTCGATGAATAACGTCTACACGTCCTCCAGGGCTGGCAACGTCGATGTTCAACTTCAACGTTGCGCAGCACCACATCGAAATAGGCGCTGCGAGGGTACGTCTAGGCTACGTCTACACGTGCACCCAACTTCGAAATAGCTTATTTCGATGTTGCGACATCGAAATAGGCTATTTCGATGAATAACGTCTACACGTCCTCCAGGGCTGGCAACGTCGATGTTCAACTTCGACGTTACTCAGCCCAACATCGAAATAGGCACAGCGAGGGAACGTCTACACGGCAAAGTAGCACACATCGAAATAAGGGAGCCAGGCACAGCTGCAGACAGGGTCACGGGGCGGACTCAACAGCAAGTCGCTCCCTTAAAGGGCCCCTCCCAGACACACTTTCATTAAACAGTGCAAGATACACAGAGCCAACAACTAGTTGCAGACCCTGTATATGCAGCACGGACCCCCAGCTGCAGCAGCAGCAGCCAGAAGCCCTGGGCTAAGGGGTGCTGCCCACGGTGACCACAGAGCCCCGCAAGGGCTGGAGAGAGAGTATCTCTCAACCCCCCAGCTGATGGCCGCCATGGAGGACCCCGCTATTTCGATGTTGCGGGACGCGGATCGTCTACACCTCCCTACTTCGATGTTGAACGTCGAAGTAGGGCGCTATTCCCATCCCCTCATGGGGTTAGCGACTTCGACGTCTCGCCGCCTAACGTCGATTTCAACTTCGAAATAGCGCCCAACACGTGTAGACGTGACGGGCGCTATTTCGAAGTTACTGCCGCTACTTCGAAGTAGCGTGCACGTGTAGACGCAGCCCTACACGCCAAAGTAGCACACATCGAAATAAGGGTGCCAGGCACAGCTGCAGACAGGGTCACAGGGCGGACTCAACAGCAAGCCGCTCCCTTAAAGGGCCCCTCCCAGACACAGTTGCACTAAACAACACAAGATACACAGAGCTGACAACTGGTTGCAGACCCTGTGCCTGCAGCATGGATCCCCAGCTGCCGCAGAAGCAGCCAGAAGCCCTGGGCTAAGGGCTGCTGCCCACGGTGACCATAGAGCCCCACAGGGGCTGGAGAGAGAGCATCTCTCAACCCCCCAGCTGATGGCCGCCATGGAGGACCCGGCAATTTCAACGTTGCGGGACGCGGATCGTCTACACGGTCCCTACTTCGACGTTGAACGTCGAAGTAGGGCGCTATTCCGATCCCCTCATGAGGTTAGCGACTTCGACGTCTCGCCGCCTAACATCGAAGTTAACTTCGAAATAGCGCCCGACGCGTGTAGCCGCGACGGGCGCTATTTCGAAGTTAGTGCCGCTACTTCGAAGTAGCGTGCACGTGTAGACACAGCTTTTGTGTCCTTCTCTAGAATTTTTCATATTACTAGTGCTGAGGGATTGTAGTAAAAGGAAGGCACTTCAGACAGAGATGGAGTTCTTCTGTGTCTATACAGCCACAGTCTAAAACATTGTCTAGGACTGAATGTTCATTTTGTCTCTAATACCTAACCTTCATTTTGGAAATTGTTTCATCCATTTCGTAGGTTCGTGGAGTGGAATTATCACAGATTTTTCATTGTTGAAAATGATTTAGTTTGGACACTTGATTCATCTGCATTCCATGCCATCTTCCAATCAATCCTCCGGCGATGTCTTTTCCTTTTCCAGAGATTTGTTTTAGGAAACAATGGGTACATCAGAAATGGTTTCTTTATTGTGGAGAGGCTGGATGGAAGTCCTAGAACAGTACAAAAGGGAGGTTCTGAGTTACTTTAATTTAAACACAGAAAAATAACCTTTGAACTTCAGGAAATCGAACAGTTATACCAGAAAGCATTCAGAATTTGAAGTTATTCTTTTTTTGAGAATGATTCTGGACTTACAAACTAAAAATGTGTATTTTCATACTGTAGTCGAACAAGACCACCTAAAATACCTTAAATTTTTGCCTATGGGCTGCCGTTACTAAGATTTAGATTTTACTCTTGCTACAGAATTAGGGAATGTTAACCAAGTATGTGGCAATATTGGCAGTATCTTACCCATGCCATGGAATCCACATGCACCCTTATCTGGCCAACTGACTGATTCAAACTCAGATATATCAAGTATTGAAGGCAACTTTGAAGCAAATATGTAGTTTGATCCAGTTCTTAGGTCTGCATATAAACTGGGGAAAATGTACCCTAACCAGAAAAAAATCCTCCTTCAGTGGAGTTGTCCTGTAATTTGTAGAAGACAAGGCTTTCCTTCAAGATAGGACTTGTGGATGCTGCTTAGCCACATTCTTCCTTAAAGTATGCAAGGTAGGTGGTGGCGGCGGGAAATATCCATCAGTTTCAATGCTCTGTTTTGCCCGTGGCGATTAATAAACTTTGTTTCTAATTGAAGAAGTCATAGTCTTTTATTTTTATTTGTTTTGTGGTGAGTTAAGGGATTTCATTTATTTGAGTTGCATAGAGTAATTTTATTTGTTTGTTTGGTTTACCTGTAAGATAACTCAAGGTAATTTGCTTGTTAATACTTATTCATTCCATGTTCCAAAGGATGATTGGATCTATAAATAGGACCAGAGTATACGGTCTGCTTAGGCCCCTTTACACGTTATGCAATACAGTGTCTCTAAACATCCAAGATTTCCCATAGAGAATTCCTACTGCGTAAGAGGAGAAATCTCCACTGTCACCACAAAACTGGCAGAGGTGATATAGCTGCCACCTTCATCAGTCATCTCTCCGGCCTTCAAGTCAAAGAGTCAGGACAGGTTGAGCGTGTAACAGGGATGAGAGAAGACAATGGAATGCTGACTCTGCTGTACTAAATCTGCTGCAGGACCTCTTCTTTCTAACTTTTGTTTGGTCTGGGCAGCCCTTAGGGAGTCTGAGTACAATTCAAACATATTGGAGTATCAGGACCATGGTCTGTATCCCAAAAATATCACTAGGACTAGGAACAAACAAATAACAGGGAGGGATTGTGAGAAATGAGGAAAAGAGTTATTAAAAGAAGATTACTGAGTAGCTTTCTAGAAGACATGAACCAGCTGAATCAGAAATTAGAGTCTTTAAACAGGAGCTATTGGGTGAAATGTTACGGTAATGTTATACAGGAAGTCAGATTATATTATTATAAAGGCCCGTCTTCCTTTGAAATCTAGGGGTGTCATGAACATATCTTGAAGATGGATTTAACTTTACAGCAAATTTTTTACTGATGTTTTTGATTTTTTTAAAATGTCTGAGTTTATTCTCTGTAGGAAAGGAAATGACTTTTTTGTGCTGGAAGAAAAGTCACTAACTGGTTGGATTAAAAAACAAGAGAAGCAGAAAATGATAACAATACGTCAGTGATGCAAAGGGGATAGACTTGAGTGAGGAAAATGAGTACTGGTACATAGCAGATGAACAAAGACAAGGGTGAAGATGAGGCAGATGAGAAAAATGATGGCAGCAAATGCTGTTAGGCATGTATTAATAGTGAAACAGTAACTAGCTGTAGAAGTCCAATATGCTACCAAAGTACAGTTATAATGTAGGCGTCTGATGTGAGGAGCAAAACAAAATAAAACTGGGGGCTTAAAAATCAGGTAGTGACCTTTTGAGAGGTTTACAGGTTTCAGAAGGCTTGTGCTGTTGGTGACACTGTGTATGTGATGTTTGAGGGCACTGAGAGCAGATCCCCTTGGTGTCAGGTCCCTTGGGCTCTAGTGGAAGAGTTTGAGGTAACACAACTGGCTGCTGCTGCAATTGGTGATGAGAGATTCACAGTAGAAAAAATACAAGGCTGTGCAATATCCCATGTTTCTGATAAAACTGCTTAAATAATCACATTACTACAGCTCTCATGCAGGTGCAGGGTACCTAACCATAACATTTACCCAAGTGAGAATATACTGCAGTACCTCTTTAAAGAAATTTGCTACCACATTGCCTTCAAGTAGCTGGCACTTATTCAAAGCACTATTGTCTGCTGTATGAAGTAATGGTTTGCTCTTCTATTGCTTTTGCCAAATGCTTCCAGTTCAGAGTTAATATACTGTAATTTTACTACTTTACCCAGCTCATCATTTTGTTTTATGCCACCTTGAAAAGGCAAGGGATATCATTGATCCACAAGGTATTTCAGCACATCAGACTTTTTTTTTTAAACAAAGAGGCTGCCATTTGTCTACCATCCTCTTCAGCAGGTGGCTCCATAAGTATGTAAGAAAGCACAAGAGATGCTCACTGCATTATCTGCTAACTTCATGGAAATTAGGATTTCTAGTTTCGTCAGCTGAGTGATTACGTATAATTCAGTGCTGAGGATACAGTTATGGATAGCGATTAGACATGTGCAAAGCATAGTGCTAAAAACATCTTTTCAGATCAAACACATGTAGAATTTGAATAGATTAGAAGCAGAGGTGCATTTGATTGTTACCATAGCTATACACAAAGCTCTACAAGCAGATTTTTGTTCTACATTAAAAACTCTTGCCATGGCAACAACAGTGCTTGTTAGAGACGTTACTTGGTAGATATAATTTATCCATTACATTTTTGTACCTCTTTCCTTCCCACCCCCCCTTAATAATAGGTACTACTCTTTTGCTAAGTCTACTTCTGTTTTGAAATAGGCATCTCTTGGGATACAAGTATGAATAAGTCAGTTATAATGTCAGAATAGAAAATTCACAAAATGTATTTGAATTTAGAATACTCCTGAACTTTATTTGATAAATTGTGCAGTTTCTCAATGAGATTCAGAGAGTAACTTAGCCTGATGAGACACATGTAAGTTACACCACTCAAACAGGAAATGAGAAATAGGAAATGATAGTCAGCAGAAATCCATATTTGTGCCACAGGAGGAGTACTGGGGTTCACTCATATGTAAATAGGTGTTTAAATTGTAATCTGTTGACTAAACCAAATGTTGGTTTTATATACCCTAGTGATACCAGCAAAATAACAATAAGAGACTGTGAGATAATGGAAAATCTAGATTATTTATTGTCTGTAAATGGAAATATGTTGCAAAATGTTTTACGTGAACTGTGCATGCACTGTTATCATGGACCATTTCATAACAAAGGCAGTCAAGCAGGCAATATATGCACTGCACCCAAGAATAATGATAACATCAGAGTTGCTGAAATAAGGACATATGTATGTATTTTTGCACTTTAGACATTATTTGTGGCTGTAAGCTTGTGGGCTAGTACAGCAGCAGCAAAAACAATGTTCCCTTCATAAGCAGGGTTCCTCAAGGTTTTTGTGAGGATCAAAGAGAAAATGAAATAGTTTAATATGAATCAAATTACTTCAAGTGAGAGTCAGCTGAGGAACTCAGCCTTTTCCATGTTTTCTCTTTCCTGGGTTTCCTGAAGAGCTGCTCAAATAGTTTTTCTCTGAGAATCTGTGCAAGGCTAGAAATGAAGGTTGGGTAGATGGAGATAACCCTCTACCAAAACAGTGCCCTTACTTCAGTGTCAGTTAAATAGATTGAAACAACAATTAGAGATATTTGTAAATACTTAGTGAAGATCAAAGAATTTCAGTGAGGCCTACAAAAACTAGGGTACTGAACATGTTGTAAAGAGCAATAGGAGCTGACTATCTATGTGATGGCTTTAAAATTAATTGTAACCACTCAGGAAACAAATCTATAGACAATTCAGTGAAAACACCTTTTCACCGCACAACGGTAGTCAGAAAACAGTGTAGCCTATTTTAAAACAGCAAGCAGGAAACCTTGATTTAAATTGCATTTGTACTTTTCAGTTATTTCCCTAAAGTAAGGTTGATTATCATTATTGATATATTATCAGATTGATCACATTGATTATCATGTGGCTTGAAACCATCAAAATATGTTGATTTCCAAGTAAAGACAGCCTTCATACAAAACTTGGTGCTTCTTTTTGCTAGCCAGGAGGATACATAATTTCTGTATGCATTTCATTGGCTGTGTCTACACTAGCCCCAAACTTCAAAATGGCCATGCAAATGGCCATTTTGAAGGTTACTAAGGAAGCACTGAAATGCATATTCAGCACTTCATTAGCATGCGGGCGGCCGCGGCACTTCAAAATTGACATGCCTCGCCACCGCGCGACTCATCCCAACGGGGCTCCTTTTCAAAAGGACCCCGCCTACTTCAAAGTCCCCTTATTCCCATCTGCTCATAGGAATAAGGAGACTTCGAAGAAGGTGGGGTCCTTTCAAAAAGGAGCCCCATTGGGACGAGCCGCGCGGCGGCGAGGCGCGTCAATTTCGAAGTGCCGCGGCCGCCCACATGCTAATGAAGCACTGAATATGTATTTCAGCGCTTCATTAGTAAACTTCGAAATGGCCATTTGCATGGCCATTTCGAAGTTTGGGGCTAGTGTAGACACGGCCATTAAGTAATTACATAAATTACGAACACCCTATTCTGCCCAAAAAACAAATTTAAAATCTCATGGCAACATCCTCAATCGAAGCAATGGCACCTTATAGACTATGTAATTGTCCTCACTCGGGATCAGTGTGATGTCCTTCTCAAAGGTGCAATCACTAGTGTTGATGACTGCTGGACTAATCACCACCTTATTTGATCCACAATAATGATTAGGATTGTCATCAAATGGAGAAGTTAGAGGAAATAGATCCGATGAAAGATCAGTGTACAAGGCTTGAAGGACCCCATCAGATGAAATAACTTCCGGATAGCACTCCACAGAAAGCTGCCAACATTACACCCTGAAGATGTCGAAGAATACTGGTGTCAATTGAAGAATGGCATCATTTGAGCTTATGCAGAAACCATTGGCTGCCAGTCCAGGATGCATCCGGACTGGTTTGATGAGATTGATGTGGAAATTGAATGCTAGATTGAGACAAAAAGGAAAGCCATTAGGGTCTGGCAAAGTTACGACAATTGCACAATGAAGAGAGAGTGCATGCCAAGGCAGAAGTGCAACATAAAATAAGGACTCTGAAAAACCAGTGATGGACTCAGAAAGAATGAGAATTCAGTCATCTTGCAGACATCAACAATACAAGAGCTTTCTTCAAAGCTAGTAAAGCTGTTTATGGACTGAGAAGCCATGGGCTCAATCCCCTGAAATCAAAGGATGCTACACAACTCTGGAAAGACAAAGCAAGCATTGCTTCTTACTGGAGAGAGCAATATAATGAGTTCTTGAACTGCCCCTCTACCGTGCATGTAGAATCCCAAATCCTTCAGCAAGCCACCTTGAGATGATCTTGTAACACTTCCTACCCTAAGTGAGGTCCAAACTGCAATCAAAGCAAGGAAGTGCAATAAGGCAACCAGACTAGACGGAATCCCCGCCAAAGTCTTCAAAGAAGGTGGGCCAGAACTCCACAAACAGGTCCACCTCCTGATTCAGACAACTAAGAGAAGCTTCCTTCAGATAACTAAGAGAAGTCACAGGCCCTGGTTCTTAAGGGAGACTTTAATCACCCAGAAGTTTGTTGGGAGACAATCCAGTAGCACACAGACAATCCAGGAAGTTTTTAGAGAATGGTGGGGATAACTTCCTGGTACAAGTGCTGAAGGAACCAACGAGGGGCCATGAGCAGCTTGACCTGCTGCTCACAAGGGCTACGTCTACACAAGCCAAAAACTTCAAAATGGCCATGCAAATGGCCATTTCAAAGTTTACTAATGAAGCGCTGAAATACATATTCAGCCCCTTATTAGCATGCGGGCAGCCACGGCACTTCGAAATTGACACGGCTCGCCGCCACGCAGCTCATCCAGGCAGGGCTCCTTTTCGAAAGGACCCTGGCTACTTCGAAGTCCCCTTATTCCTATGAGCAGATGGGAATAAGGGGACTTCGAAGTAGCCAGGGTCCTTTCTAAAAGGAACCCCGTCTGGACGAGTCATGAGGTGGTGAGCCGCATCAATTTCGAAGTGCCGCAGCCACCCGCATGCTAATGAGGGGCTGAATATGTATTTCAGCGCTTCATTAGTAAACTTCAAAATGGCCATTTGCATGGCTATTTCGAATTTTTAGGCTAGCGTAGACACAGCCAAGCAGGGAAGAAGTAGTAGGAGATATAGAAGTGGGTGGCAACTTGGGCTGCAGCAATCATGAGATGGTAGATTTCAAGATCCTAACAAAAGGAAGCAATGTGAGCAATAAAATACATACCCTTGAGTTTAGAAGAGCAGACTTCAACTCCCTGAGAGAACTGATGGGCAGGATCTTTTGGGGAATGGAGTTCAGGAGAACTGGCAGTATTTTAAAGAAGTCTTACTGAAGGCACAGGAGCAAACCATCCTGATGTGCAGTAAGAAAAGCAAATATGATTGGGAACCAGCTTGGCTTAAAAGGAAAATGATTGGTGAGCTCAAACTCAAAAAGCGTTCTTATAAGAAGTGGAAACTTGGACAGATGACTAAGGAGGCGTATAAATATATGGCTGGAGAATGCCAGGGAGTAATTAGGAAAGCAAAAACACAATTGGAACTGCAGCTACTAAGGGATGTGAAGGGTAACAAGAAGGGTTTCTACAGGCATGTTAACAATAGGAGGGTGATCAGAGAGGGTGTGGAACTGTTACTGGATGAAGGAGGAAAAGTTGAAATACTCAATTTTTTTTTTTTTGCCTCAGGCTTAAAGGACAAGATTAGGTCCCAAACTACAGCACTAGGCAATGCAGTATGGGAGGAAGTGGGCAGCCATCGGTAGTGAAAGACCAGGTTAAGATCTGCTTAGAAAAGCTAGAGGTACACAAATTCATGGGTCTGGATTTAATACATCCAAGTGTACTGAGGGAATTGGCAGATGTCATTGCAGAGCCTTTGGCCTTTATCTTTGAAAACTCACAGAGATCAGGAGAGATCCCAAATGACTGGAAGAAGACAAATGTAGTGCCTATCTTTGAATAAGGAAAGAAGGACAATCCAAGGAGGTATAGACCAGTCAGTCTTACCTCAGTCCCTGGATAAATCATGGAGGGAATCCTCAAGGAATCCATTTTAGAGCACTTGGAGGAGGGGAAAGTCATCAAGAGTAGTCAACATGAATTCACCAAGGGTAAGTCATGCCTGACCAATATGATTAGCTTCCATGATGAAGTAACTGGCTCTGTGGACATGGGGAAGTCAATGGATGTGATATACCTTGATTTTAGCAAAGCTTTTGCTACTGTCTCCCACAACATTCTTGCCCATAAGTTAAGGGAGTATGGATTGGATACATGGACTGTAAGGTGAATAGAAAGCTGGCTTGACATACAGGCCCAATGGGTAGTGGTCAACGGCTCAGTGCCTGGTTTGTTGTCAGTTTCAAGTAGAGTGTCCCAAGAATCGGTTCTAGGGCTAGTATTGTTCAACATCTTTATTAATGACCTGGATGAGGGCAAGGATTGCACCCTCAGCAAATTTGCAGATGACACTAACCTACATACACTGGAGTGTAGGGATAAGGTCCAGAGTGACCTACAGAAACTGGAGGATTGAGCCAAAAGAAATCTGATGAGGTTCAACAGGGAGAAGTGCAAAGTGCTGCACTTGGAATGGAAGAATCCCAAGCACTGTTACATGCCGGGGTCCAACTGGCTAAGTAGCAGAGCAGCAGAAAAAGACCTGGGGATGACAGTAGATGAGTGGCTGTATATGGGTCAACAGAGTGCCCTTGTAGCCAAAAAGACTAATGGCATATTAGGGTGTATTAGGAGAAGCATTTCCAGCAGATCCAGAGAAGCTGTTATTCCCCCTCTACTCGGCACTGGTGAGGCCACATCTGTAGTAATGCATCCAGTTCTGGGCCTCCAGTATAGAAAGAATGTGGTTGCATTGGAATGGGTTCAGCAGAGGGCAATGAAAATGATTAAGCGGCTGGAGCACATGATGTATAATGAGAGGCTGAGAGATATGGGCTTATTTAGTTTGCAGAAGAGAAGACTGAGGGGTGATTTGATAGCAGCCTTCAACTTCCTGAAAGGGGCCTCTGAAGAGAATGGAGGGAGACTGTTCCCAGTGGTGACAGATGGCAGAACAAGGAGCAGTGGTCTGAAGTTACAGAGGGAGAGGTGTAGGTTGGACATTAGAAAAAGCTATTTCACCAGGAGGGTGGTGAAGCACTGGAATGCATTACTGAGAGAGGTGGTGGAATCTCCACCCCTAGAGGTTTTCAAGTCGTGGCTTGACATAGTCATGGCTGGGATGATTTAGTTAAGGTTGATCGTGCTTCAGGCAGGGGGCTGGATTTGATGACCTCCTGAGGTCCCTTCCAGCCCTAGAATTCTATGATTCTATGATTCTCAAGATCAGAGATAGGGAGTATAAGCCACAAGATTTCAGAGACATGCTGATTGTCAGTCTTTTCTAGAAGGGCAACAGGTTAGACTGTGGAAACCATCATGGCAGCTCCCTCCTGACAATAGCAGGGAAAATCAGCTAGAATCCTTGCAAATCAATTCCTGACACTCTCAGAAGAAATTCTCCGAGAACCCCAGTGTGGCTTCCAACCATTTCGAAGAACAGAGGACATGATCTTCACTGCCAACAACTGCAAGAAAAATGTGAACACATTTAAGCCTTATATATGAGTTTCATCAACCTAACCAAAGCATTTAACTCAGTCAGTCGTAGCGCTCTGTGAACCATCCTCTCAAAGATCAGCTGCCTGAAAAACTTCACAGCATTTTAATGCTGCTTCTCAACAACATCACTGCCACAGTATTGAACAATGAAAGATCCCAAAGCAACCCCTTTGAGATCAAAACAGGAGTCAAGCAAGGCTGCATCATTGCCCCATCACTGTTCTGCATCTTCATTGCAATGACCCTTCACCTCATTGATGGCAAGCTTCCAGATGTTGTGAAGATTGTCTATACAATGAACGGGAAGCTTTTCAATCTCAGGAGACTGAAGACTTAAAAGCCAGATCTCCACAACCTCAATCATGGAGCTCCAGTATGCGGATGAAAATATGGTTGCTGCTCTTTCTCCCACAGCTCTTCAGACCATCTTAAGTGATTTTGCTGAAGCGTACAAGAATCTCGGCCTCACACTGAACATCAGAAATACCAAGCTGCTCCACCAACCTTCACAGAAGGGACAATCTCATGCACCTTCTATTTTAATTAATGGAGAACGGCTGGAATATGTGCAGCACTTCCCCTGTCTTGAGCAAGCTCTGTTTCGCCTACCTGAGACAAAGGGTCTTTGAGAACAAGGAAATGTATTGCAAGGCCAAGCTCCTTGTATACCATGCAGTGGTTTTTCCAACACTACTATATACATGTGAAACCTGGACAGTAAATGGCCATTTCGAAGTTTACTAATGAAGCACTGAAATGCATATTCAGCGCTTCATTAGCATGCGGGCGGCCGCAGCACTTTGAAATTGATGCACCTCGCCGCCGCGCGTCTCGTCCAGACGGGGCTCCTTTTCGAAAGGACCCCGCCTACTTTGAAGTCCCCTTATTCCCATGAGCTGAGGCGCGTCAATTTCAAAGTGGTGCGGCCACCCACATGCTAATGAAGCGCTGAATATGTATTTCAACACTTCATTAGTAAACTTTGAAATGGCCATTTGCATGGCCATTTCGAAGTTTGGGGCTCGTGCAGACGTAGCCTTTTTGTGATAAAATCTACGGCTCCAGAATCGGGCCAATCAGCCATCAATGGACTCACAAATAGGAGGGTGACATGAAGACGTCCTTCTTGATATCAAGTGACTGCCAAGAAGACATACATTAGGAATCTGACTAAACGTAAGGTGTTTATATTAAGTTAGCAAATAGTCAATGATGCAGTCCTTATTTATATTGATTTACTTTATTTGTGATTTGAAGTGGGCTCTGTTTGGAAATTCAAATGCAGATAAAAAAAGCACAGAGTAGTATTGTACCTTTTAAATTAAATAAACTACTTTAAATATGCTTGTTATATATGTTTGCTTTAAAACGTTATGCATTTAAAACTGACTCATTGTTAATTTAACAAATGTTTCTGGTCATCCTGTTCTTTAATCTTTTAAAACTAGTTGATTTTATCATCTGACACCCAGTTTTTATTAACTGATTGGAAGAGAAAAAGAAGCTTTTACAATTTTTTCAACTCTCAGTGGTATTTTACCGTTGAATCAATTAATCATTGAACTAGATGAATAACTGAAATATTTTCTCTGTACTTACATAAAGAAGCTACTGCTATCAAATCTGGTTTAG
Source organism: Carettochelys insculpta (assembly GCF_033958435.1). Lineage (NCBI taxonomy): Eukaryota > Metazoa > Chordata > Testudines > Carettochelyidae > Carettochelys > Carettochelys insculpta. The sequence goes on from NC_134137.1 coordinate 289,408,171, forward strand.
CATGTCAGCAAAATCTGGTTCCAGATACTAAGTCAGTAATTTCCACCATTGAATAGCTTCACTTTCCTTAAAGCTTATGTGCAAACATGTATTGCTTCATATTGTTTTTGAATTTAATTTAAATGATTTTAATAATTATAGCGGTTTAGGTCTTAACAGAAGTTGTCAATTTCACATTTAATTTTAATTAGGTTATTTTTTAAAAAAGAATTAAAATTAAAAATCTATTATTTTAGAATTTATTTTAAACCATTGATTTTTATCCACCCTGAAGAGGGACAAGCAAAAGAATGGACTAGGAAATAATATTTAAAATACCACATTTTAAGCATTCTGTGTAGATATAGTCCAGACTCCCACGTCCAATTTTGGACATCCACATGATTAAATAGAAATAGGAAGGCTTTCTACACAGATAATAGTTATTGAGAACTATGGAAAAAACATCTGCCCGACAGTGATTGGAGAAAAAGTAGGACTGCCTAATTTGGAGAGAAACAGAAAAGAGGGGCATGATGTGTTTAAAATAAGGAAGGTATAGAGATGCTAAATCTGGCACTCCTTTGTTCCATTTCTCATAACAAAAGAATATGGGGATGGACATTGAAGCCAAGAATTAAAGTTTAAAATTGATGGAAGGAAATACTGTTTCTTACAATTCAGGAGTAACCTGTAGAACAATTTGTGGCTAACTATTATTGAACTCAAAAGAACTCAAAAGAACTCAAAAAGGAATTAAAACCAACTATTAATATGGATAATGAGAACATCCATTCCCAATTATATTAGACAGAATAACATTTAACTGTATGTTTTATACCTCGTGTTTCTGGCTAATAATTACCAGCTGAAGCGGGTCTTTGTCCACGAAAGCTTATGCTCCAAAATATCTGTTAGTCTATAAGGTGCTACAGGACTTCTTGTTGTTCTCTAATCAACACTAGGAGTTGTGAGAGCCTGAAGCTTGCAGTGATGATGAAATCCTCAGAGATTTTAGCTGCTGAAAGCTGAAAATGTCTCTACTGTGCATGTGCCAACTGAGATTTCTTCAAAGGCTTTTAACTTGTCCAAATTTGGGGCAATTTTCACAGGAACAAAATGCAGTTACCTGGCATAAGGGCCACTTCTCTGCGCAATTTCCAGTTTTTATTCCAAAGCATGAGGGGGAGGAAGAGGCCTGACAGCTCTTTGAAAAAGGATGTTACATTGTGTTAAATGTCAGGACTTATTTTCTCCCTCACTTCGTTCTTGGAAACAGTTGAATCATTTTGACTTTAACATTAAAAACAATCATCCTGCGGCAGACAGACAGTGTAGCAAATGTCAGCCCAAATGGTTAAACTTTCGTATTCTCACGCAAAGTGTCTCAGAGTGCTACCATCCTTGCCTGAAATATTCAGTACTAAAATGACATTAGGGTGAAACTATTTTATTAACTATTCACATTAAGTTTCAGTAACATTGCTGTCATAAATCCGCTTTTCAGTTCCTCCCCATAATAATCTTCATCGAGTAAGAAGAGAGCACCTTTCCAACAATGTTTTATGAATGTGTAATTTTTCGTACCAGAGTGGCCACCCAACATTGGCCATGTCAGATAGAGACCCTGCCTTAAACTTTTGACAGACAAATGCAGATATATGCATGTGACCATGAATATAGTGGATGTTTGTTTCTGTTTCTTTTGTATTTTGGCTTCATTAGTGAAAGATGGATGCATCAAGACTATCCAGGCTTTGTTAGCCATGAAAAATTACATAAAAAGATTCACATGAGGGAAACTCCTTATCACTGACAAAAGGAGTGGGTGTGAGAACATTTGAATCTTATTCCTGGTCACTGAACTATTTTTACCTTGGGTTACTCCATGGCTACGTCTACACTAGCACACTATCTTGAAGTAGCCTATTTGGAAGTATGAACATCGAAATAGGCTACTTCGACGCGTATCATCTACACATTCTCCAGGGCTGGTGCTGTCGATGTTCAACGTCGAAGTAGCAATGGGGAACGTCGAAAGGAGCCACCCCAGAAGGAAATGCGGAGCGTCCACACACACAAGCGCTCCCCGTCGAAATAAGGGGCCAGGAAAACCCGTGGACTGGGTCACAGGCTGGATTAGCCCTTCCGGGTCAACAGCAAGCCTCTCCTTCAAAGGGTCCCTCCCAGACATCCCCAGCCTGCACAGCACAAGGTCCGCAGAGTACTCTCCACACTCTCGCAGACCAAGTCACAGCAGCTATGGACCCCCAGCAGCAGCAGCAGCAGGAGGAGGCCCTCCAGATAGTCATCCAGGGGGCAAGCGCCCTGCTAGGTGCTGCCTGGGAGGCTGCTCAGTGGTTCCTGCCACAGGAGCCCAACCCAGGAGCAGACGGGGACACTCCTGACCACCAGGCTCCCCGCTTTCTCCTCTGCTGGCTGTGCTCCCGCCTGTGGAGCTATCCCACCAGCTCTGAGTGGTGGGAGCAGCTGGTCATGTGGGAGTGGGATGACAACCAGTGGCTGCAGAACTTCCTTATGTGCCGGCAGACCTTCCTGGAGCTCTGCCTGTGGCTCACCCGTGCACTAAGGCACCAGGACACACAGATGCGGGGTGCCCTCCCCGTCGAGAGGAGGGTCACAATAGCTATCTGGAAGTTGGCCACTCCAGACAGCTACCGCTCCGTGGGACACGAGTTTGGAGTGGGAAAGGCCACGGTCGGGGCCGTCGTCATGGAGGTAAGGAGGCCTGGGCATGCACCCACTGGGGGTGGGGGGGCTGGGGGTGGGGCTGGGAAGGGAGGGGTGCCGGGGAAGAAGAAGCTGGGCAGTGGGGTACCTGGGGAGGTGCCTGAGGGGAGGCCTGGGGGGGAGGGCTCTGGGGCACCCTGCACACCCTCATGGGCACCTGCGTTCCCTCCCCACAGGTGGTCCGTGCGCTTAATGCCATGCTGCTCCAGAGGGTAGTTTGACTCAGGCACATGGATGCAGCCATGGCTGGATTCGCCGCCATAGTGTTCCCAAACTGCTTCGGGGACCTGGATGGGACCCACATCCCCATCTGCGCCCTGGACCGTAGCGGAGGAAGATACATCAACCGCAGGGGCTACCACTCCAGGGCCACTTCTAGGACATGTACTTGAGCTGGCTCAGCTGCACACACGACGCCCGTATTTTTAGGAACTTGGGCCTGTGCCGCTGGCTGGAAGGAGGGACCTACAGCCCCCAGATTCCAATCTCTCATTACCCCGATCTTCAACCCTGGCGTGTTTTTTTTTAACTTCAAATTTTGCATATTGGACCTATCTCTAGCAATTTCGTCAACTACTGCTAACCAGATACTGTTCTTCCAGTTCTTGCTCATGTCAGTTCTAAGGAGATGTGGTATGGGCCATGTGCACCGTTGTTGTAAGGTATTTCCCCCAGAAGCATCCACATGTTGGCTATTGAGACCCCCCTAGATTGGTGCCAATATGTCAGTGTATATGGACCACAGCCGACCTCACCCCACTCACTTAGTTTTACTACCAGTGATAATTGTTGGAGCTTCTCTCACTCTTGCCCTAATCAAGCGTTTCTTCTCCCTTTATTGGGTAAATAGTTACCAGTTGTATTTTCTTTGTTGTGTAGATAGTTAAATGTTAAAAGTTAGCAGATAGTACTTAGCAGGGAGTGTGTATGCTCCCTTTCCCCAGGGCTAGGGCATACTTCAGACCTATGAGTTCAAACGCTGTCTCCTGCCAGAAGTTTATGCCAATGGAACATTTCCCACAACTCCTGTCTGTAAGTCTCTGGGGGAGGCATATCTTACACATATACAAAGTTTTACAAAACAAACCAGCAGTCATGTAGCACTTTACAGACTAACAAAATACACTCATCCCTCACTCTACGAGCACAATTGGTTCCCAACTTTGTGCTCGTAGGCGAAAACTCATAAGAGAGACACTTAATTCTCATTAAAATACGGGTGAAAGTCTCTGATTAGTTCCTAGATCTCTGCAAAGGAGTGGCAGCAGGTGGTGCGGCTTTTAAAATGTAAGTGAACCTTGGGTTTGGGGGCTGGAAAAGGTTAAAGGTTGGGTGCAGTTTGGGGCCAAGAGTGGGAGGGAGGGTTAAAAGCTGGTGGCCGGTTAGGTCTGTGGGGGTTTCAGGCTGCTGAAGGTTGAGTGTGTAGTTCAGCAGGGGTGGGGTGAGGTCAGGCTGCAGCAGGTTAGGTCTACAGAGGTGTCAGGCTGGCAGGGGCAGGGTTGTTGGGCTGGCCCAGGGCCAGCAGAGGGTGGGGGGTCAGGCTGCCATGGGGCCAGAGGAGGGAAGGAGGATCAGGCTGCCGTGGGGCGGTGGAAGTGCGGGGGGTCAGGCTGCTACAGAGCCGGTGGAGGGAAGGCAGGTCAGGATGCTGCGGGGTGGTGAAGGCGGGTTCAGCCTAGGAGGTTGCAGGTGGTATGTACAGGATGAGCGGGAGGTCACCAGGGATGGGGACAGTCCTTCCCCTGCCCCCAAACAGCCCTGCAGACCACTCGCCTGGGGATGATGGAGGGAGAGGGAACATGGACTGACCCTCATCAAGTGGGAACCTCTGGACACCCAGGATCCCACAGGGCTCACAGGCCATCGGGCGGCAGGGGAGTGGGGTGGATGCCAGTAGAACAGGGGCCCTGACCCCACCAGAGGTGGGACACAGCACTAACGGGCCATCCCGTTGTTCTCTTCTGTCTCCACAGGTCCATCATCAGGATGGCACTGCAGCACACTGGAGTGGGTTGCAGCCACGGAGGACAAGGTGGTTGCCCCACTGCCCTAGCCTGCACCCCCCTGTGTCTGCAGCAGGGCCTCCTGTAGATGGCACTGGAAGGATGAGGAGGCAGCTGCCAACTGGGTGGTCATGCAGGAGATGACCACGGTGCTCCAGGACTGGCTGGCGATTGAGGACCTGTGGGTACAGCTGGCTGGCAGTTTGGACACCATGGCCAGGCCTTGGCCAATCGCCTTTCCCCTCATCATCCCAGCCCACAGCTGCCCTCCCTGCCGCTGCCCCTCCAGCAGCCACCCATCTCCCACAGGACCTGTCACTGTTCATCTGCCTGGAGCTTCCTTGGTGGCTTCTGACTGATGCGGGCTCACCTGGCCCAGCCCCAGTGCCCCCACCCACCCACACACCCTGCAGAGGCACCACCACCCCACCCCTACCTCCCTGTGGTCTCAGCCCTGTTGCAGCTCCGCAGGGGGCCCTGCACCTGGGGTGGTAGGGGCAGCCGTGGCCAACTCGGCTCCTGGCCTCCGGCGCCCCTGGGTAACTGAGCCTTGCCCCACCTAGCCCCACCCTCCCATTTCAGTCTCCCCACCTAGCTACCCACCTCACTCCTGTGGACCATTTGCCTTGTGCACTTGAAATAGTTTCACACATTGTGTTGTTTTGTTTTTTAAAAAAAGCGTATTACCCCAATACTAAAGTTCAATGTTCCCACCCTAACCCCATGTCCCTGGTGCTTAGTGGGAGAGTGGGTTGGGGAGCATGAGGGATGGGGTAAGTGGGGGCCATGGTACGGAGTGTGCCTGGGAGGGTCAGGGCAGGCAAAGGCCTGGCACAAGGCATCCCTCTGTGCCTAGTGGCATGGGGCAGCAGGCGCCTGTTCATAGCCAGCCCATGAGTCCACGGCTCAGCCCTGGATGAAGAGCTCCCACCAGCCCTCTACAAGGCTGTGGAGGGTACAGTAGGTGGTGATGACCAAGGGGATGCTTGGGAGGCTGACATCCAGCCTGGTGAGGAGGCTGCAAAACCTGCCCTTCAGCCTCCCCAACTCCCACTTGAATGTGCCCCTGGCATGGTTGAGGTGATCATTAAAGGTGTTCTGGGCCAGTGTGGTACATTCAGTATAGGGCTGCTTGTGCCATGGGTGCAGATGGTACGCAGCGTCGGCCGTGATGCAGGGGAGCATTGTGATGTCCCCTAGCAGGAGTTCCTGTGGAGGGACATATGTTCCTTCCTGTGTCTGGCATCGTAGCCATGAATTCTGGAACACCTGGGCATCATGGGCCCTGCTTGGCTACTCCACGCACATGTCCAGGAAATGGCTCCTCACGTCCACCGGGCCTTGGAGTACCATGGAGTGGTACCTCTTCCTTTTCATGTAGGTGCCCCGCTATTGTCTGGAGCCTGGATCACCACGTGCGTCCCATCCAGATCTCCAGAACAACTGGGGAAGCCCTGGTCTGTGAACCTATCAAGGGCAGCATTCAGGTCCCCCAGGGTCATGACTCATGGCAGGAGCATCCCACTGATGGCTTGGATGACCTGTGGCGGGGGGAAGGAAGACACGTCCATGACCGCCTGACTGAGAGACCCCCTCCACCCTCAGCCCCCTCCCACCAGGGACCCCCTTCCCCTTGCCCAGTAGCCCTCTCCCCAGGGCGGGTCCATGGTGGGGGCCAGACTTACCTCAATCATTACCACTCAGGCAGCGTCCTTGCCAATGCCAAATTGGTGGCTAACAGACTGGAGGCTGTTGGGGGTGACCAGCCTCCACAGGGCAATGGCCACCCTCTTCCACACTGGGAGCGCTGGCTGCATCCATGTGTCAGGGTGCTGGAAGACTGGGGTGAGCCAGTGGCAGAGGTCTTCAAATATCTGGCAGGTGATTCTGAAGTTCCTCTGCCACTGCTCATTGTCTCAGTCCTCCAGCACCGGCCAATCCCACCACTCACTGGTGGTAGTGAAGGCCCACCACTGCCAGATTGGGGGGACCTAGGAGAGGGGCAGCAGTGCCGTGGCCAGGGCCTGCAGGCTGGGTCCCATGTCACATGATGAGGACCTTGTCCTCAGGGAAAGTTGGAGTGGGCATGTTGCTTGGCTGTTCTCCCCAGCACGTGCTCTGTTGCTGTCCACAGCCTTGAGCATGTGCAATATGGGGGTGCTGGGAGGGGCCCTTTAAGGGGTCAGCTGGCTGCAAGCCCGGAATGGCTTGTGGGCCATGCAGCCCCATGCCTGCATCATTTCTTGTCCTTTTACTTCAACGTAGGGGCTAATTACGTGTAGACACTTAATTTTGAAGTGGGGGGAAGCCTACTTCAAAGTAAGGGAAGGTGCATTTTGTATGTTACGCTCTACTTTGGAGTTGCTTACTTTGACGTATAACTTCAAAGTAAGCAACTAAGATGTCATTATGTAGTGTAGACAAAGCCTATATGTCTGATAATATTATTCTTTACTATGGTTTCAATTAATATGCCGAGTACTGATGTTAGATTTACTAAGCTGTAATTTCCAGGACTGCCTCTAGAGCCCTTTTTAAATATTGGTGTTACTTTAGATATCTTCCACTCATTGGGTACAGAAGTTGATTTAAAGGATAGGTTGCAAACCACAGTTAATATTTGGCAATTTCACATTTGAGTTCTTTCAGAATTCTTGGGGGAAAGTCATCTGGTCCTGGTGACTTGTAACTGTAAAGTTTATCAGTTAGTTCAAAAACCACCTCTAATGACGCCTCAATTTAGACAATTCTTCAGGTTTGTCACCTACAAAGGATGGCTCAGGTTTGTGAATTTCTATAACATCCTCAGCCTTGAAGACTGAAGGAAAGAATTCATTTAGTTTCTAATCCTTGACTTGATTGTCTTTGAGTGCGCATTTTGTGTATTGACCATTTGGGGGGCAACTGGTTGTTTAGCGGGCTTCCTGCTTCTGATATATGTAAAAAACATTTTTTTACTGCTTTTTGAGTTTTTGGCTAGGTGTTCTTTAAACTCTTTTTTGGCTTTTCTTATTATATTTTTACACTTTAATTTGGAAGTGTTTATGCTTCTTTCTATTTTCTTTGCTAGGATTTGACTTCCACTTTTTAAAAGATGCCTTTTTATCTTTCACTGCTTCTTTTACATGGTTGTTAAGCAATGGTAGTTCTTGTTTGGGTCTCTTACTTTGTTTTTTAATTTGGGGTATACATTTAAGTTGGGCCTCTATTATGGTGTCTTTAGGAAATATCAGGGTTCTGTTTCCATACATATTTAAGTAACAAAGGCCATGCACAAAATTTCTTGCATTAAGATCAGTATGATTTTTAAAGTATGATCAGTATGATTTGTGTAGTAAAGTATCCATATGGTTTGATGAAAATTATAAAGAGAAAACATGTTCTATTTTGCAGAGAATCTTTGTCAGGATGATATATCCACCGAAAACAAGCTTCCCAAAGGACACCCTGCTGAGCAATTTGCTGGTCTACTTCATGGGTCTTCACCTGCATGTGACCCACCTGAAAATCCACTTCAGCTATATACTGCAAATGATTGCAGTGATCCACAGGAAAACAGTTTAAACCAGAACACAGCACAACAGAGACAGCTACAGCTGGAAAGCAACCCTGATCCTCCAACTAAGAAAAAAAAACCACCAGTTGTAAGCAGAACCATATTTCATACTAAAATGAATCCAGTAGAAAAACAATCTTTGGTTGGCACAACAACAAGAATAGGCGAGCAATGGGTTATTACTACTGGGGGATTTGTGGAGCGAGCATGTACACTTGGGAGGATTCGATCTTTACCAAAGACGCTGCTTGAAATGCATTTATCCAAAAATGTTTCGAAGTCTGACTCTAATCTCATGTCCTATCCACCTAATGGGAAAAAAGCAGGAAGCAACTGGAGTGAACCCCCACCAAGCAGACAAAATTCTAAAGGAAACTCTGAAAGAACACCATCCTTCACTTCAGAATGGGAAGAAGTAAGTCATTGATCGTTCTACACAAACATGCATGAAATTGTGAAGAAACTATTCTGTTTTCCAAGTCAGTGGGGTGGGAGAGGACATTGCAAAGTACATATGTCCAACAGCAAATTCTCCCGGAATGTGTGTGTATCCTAGGGTAATAAGTGGTGGTTTGACAGTTGGGACAAAATGGAATCCATTTCTGCTCTCAATACCAAACACTTAGCAGAGTTCTATTGTTTCCATAGGTATTGAAATCAACCAGAAGTAATCCTATAACTGTCTGTGATGTTCAGGAGAAAACATATATCCTACTAAACCTCTTCACTGCTGGAGTTTATAAATATGATAAAATAGCTTCATGTTGCTGCTTGTCCTTGCTATTTCTGTGCTCATTATTATTTTTATTAGCCTCTTTGGGGCACTAGTTAATGCCAGCAAGGAACAACAGAAAATAGCAGAGATGAAAAATCTGTAGATTTCACTTTTTTAAGTGGAACAAAGCCTGCTGAGTTTTCACACTTGGTGTGTAACACATCATCTGACAGTCAATTGCCCTTTTACATGGTACTTTGTATATTCCTAATCCTTGCAGAAATGAGTGGGTTTTGTAGATGGGCTATACGTGGAGCAGTTTTGATTTAAGATATGGGTACACATTAATGCTAGTGTGGTGTGTTTAAAAGGCATTTTTCTGTAGTTTCAGAATTTGATTTAATGTTTTCAGTGTTTTTATAAGCTGTGTCTACACGTGCACGCTACTTCGAAGTAGCGGCACTAACTTCGAAATAGCGCCCGTCGCGGCTACATGCGTCGGGCCCTATTTCGAAGTTAACTTCGACGTTAGGCGGTGAGACGTCGAAGTCGCTAACCTCATGAGGGGATCGGAATAGCGCCCTACTTCGACGTTCAACGTCGAAGTAGGGACCGTGTAGACGATCCGCGTCCCGCAACGTCGAAATTGCCGGGTCCTCCATGACGGCCATCAGCTGGGGGGTTGAGAGATGCTCTCTCTCCAGCCCCTGCGGGGCTCTATGGTCACCGTGGGCAGTAGCCCTTAGCCCAGGGCTTCTGGCTGCTGCTGTCGCAGCTGGGGATCCATGCTGCATGCACAGGGTCTGCAACCAGTTGTCGGCTCTGCGTATCTTGTGTTGTTTAGTGCAACTGTGTCTGGGAGGGGCCCTTTAAGGGAGCGGCTTGCTGTTGAGTCCGCCCTGTGACCCTGTCTGCAGCTGTGCCTGGCACCCTTATTTCGATGTGTGCTACTTTGGCGTGTAGACGTACCCTCGCAGCGCCTATTTCGATGTGGTGCCGCGCAACGTCGAAGTTGAACATCGACGTTGCCAGCCCTGGAGGACGTGTAGACGTTATTCATCGAAAGTTGCTACATCGAAATAATCTATTTTGATGTTGGCTTCACGTGTAGACGTAGCCATAGTGTCTTTAACTAAGCTTTTTTTCTTTATTGCTGTGATACATGTGAAGCATATAAATTGTCCCCAGTAAAGACTGAAGTTTCCATCTTTATTGTGCTGAATGAGCTGAGAGAGGGAAACGTTTGAAATTTTCTTTAAAGGCAGATAAATAGAGCCCTGGGCAGATACAAATGCCTACCAACAAATGTGTGGCGGTGACCATCCATCCTGTTTTAAACAGAGCTATATTTGGAACGCCTTCCTGGTGTCCCATTTTATTTTAACAAAGGAGCTAATTTCCCTATATGCGGCTGCTGGGAGCTGGGAGCACAAGGGCCCGGCTCCTGCCTGGTTCCCAGGTCCCTGCAGCTTGGGGGATCCAGAAAACTGGCCAGGGCTGCCACACCTGGCTCTGGGTTCCCTGCTGTTTGTGGGAGCAGGGCGCCAGTCTCAGCAGCACAGCTCAGTTTCCTGGCTCCTGTGAGCAGCAGAGAGCTGGGAACCAGGCAGCTGCTGGGCCCTTGCACTCCCAGCTCCCAGCAGCTGCATCTGGCTCACGGCTCCCCTATGCTTGTGGGAGCTGATAAACTGACCAGCACTGCTGCACCTAGCTCCAGGCTCCGTGCCTCTCACAGGAGCCAGGTGCAGCAGCGCCAGTCAGTTTCCTGGTTCCTGCAAGCAGAGGAGAGCTGGGAAACTGACCAGTGCTGCTGTGCCTGGCTCTGGACTTCCATCCACTTGCAGGAGCTAGGAACTGGACTGGCATGGCTGCTCCTTTCCCAGCTCCCCGTGGTTCCAGAAGCCTTGAGCAGCACCAGCATGGGGAGGTCACCCATGGGGCTGCAGCTGGTTCCTGGCACCCCAAGGCATTGAGCAGCTAGGAGCTGCAGCTGCCCTCTGCAGCCACGGAGCACCCCACCACCCAGCAGTGTGATAGAGGGCAGCCAGCGCCTGACTCTGGGTGACCACCTGTACTGTGTTGGCCAGGACAAGCCCGCCTCACGACAGCTGTCCCATATTTGGCCTATGGGAATATGGTCACTCTATGAATGTGGATGTCCATGGATAGCCCTCAGGATGCACAGGGCTCTGCTCTGACACTGAGACACAGCAGCCAATGGAGGGGGTGTGATCCCATTGAGCCCAAGAGCCAGTGACCCACACTGGCAGCTCCTTCCAGTAGCACAGCTGCACTGACCCCAGCCCCTTTGCCAGTGGTGCTGTATGACCCCAAACAGCAGACATTGAGGGAAGTAAAGCTGCACTGCCAGCTCAGGGCACCAGCTTTCAGGTGTACTGGGGTACATTCTTATCCATCTCTTGGGAGTAGAGTTCTGAGGATCCCAATGTCTGTGGATATACACATCTGTAGGTAGGCCTTTGCGTCAGTACAGGGATCTACATATAGAGAAGGCATCAAAGGTGTGGAAGGATTTCAGGTTTTGGTTCAGTTTATTTTTTTAAAGCTCATTATTCAAAATCAGAAATGTATGTCCTATCTTCTAGGAAGATTCTCTAAGGACTAGTAAAATGTTGATATCACAAGATTCAACAGGATGAAAACTGAGCAATCAAGTGAGGAAGGACTTTTATTTGCTTTTTAAAAATTCTTTTAAAAAATTGTTATCACCTAATTGATTTCAATTACTGACTAATATTTTTGAAGGAGAACATGACACTACTTCTTTTCAATTAAAATTTAAAAACTAACAGTGCATATCCTCAGAGACATCCATTAGCCCCTCCAGCAACACCAAGGGAGAACAGAGATTTATAGTCTAAAAGCTTGTTTACAGTCAGGTTTTGTTTGTTTGTTTTTGTGTACAGGACTAAGCCATTTTCTGGGGCAGATCTTTTTTTACACCAGTTTACCTCTATCCTCTCTACTCTTGCAATTTACACGGCAATGCAAATACATCAGCTAACTCCTGTGGGGACAAGGTGCAGGATATTAAAAAGGCAATAAAAATTGAAAAGAGCAGAACTTTCATACCCTTATTTTGTCTCAGAAAGAAACTCCATTTTTAAAAATATTGTGGCAGATCACTTCCACAGCTGATTTAATAGGCTACTAAGAACATAAGAACATAAGAACATAAGAATGGCCATACTGGGTCAGACCAAAGGTCCATCGAGCCCAGCATCCCATCTGCCGACGGTGGCCAATGCCAGGTGCCCCAGAGAAGGAGAACAGAAGACAATGATCAAGTGATTTATCTCCTGCCATCCATCTCCTGCCCTTGTTATGAAGGCTAGGGCACCATACTTTATCCCTGGCTAATAGCCATTTATGGACCTAACCTGCAAAAATTTATCAAGCTCTTTTTTAAACCCTAATAGAGTCCTGGCCTTCACAGCCTCCTCGGGCAAGGAGTTCCACAGGTTGACTGTGCGCTGTGTGAAGAAAAATTTCCTTTTATTAGTTTTGAACCTACTACCCATCAATTTCATTTGGTGTCCCCTAGTTCTTGTATTATGGGAAAAGGTAAATAATTTTTCTATATTCACTTTCTCCACACCATTCATAGGCTACTAACCAGGTGGATTAAATTGTCAAGGCTATCGCTTCTCAGTGAAAAGACATTGAGAGTCCCATTATAATCCTCTGGAGACCCCCTGCCCCACTCATGTGTCTGATGAAGTGGGTCTTTGTCCACGAAAGCTTATGCTCCAAAATATCTGTTAGTCTATAACGTGCCACGGGACTTCTAGTTATTATAATCTCAGTCGCTGGTATATGATTCAGGATTTTAGGAAAATCATGAAGTACGTGAGTCTAAAATTTGGCCCTTTTAAATAATGAAAATTTCATTTACCAAAAATTGCACAGTGGTTCTAAAATTGCAGATGCTGGCATTTTTATATCATCTCTAATTTTTCTCCTGTCACTTGGATTGTCACTTAGGAAGAAGCAGAAGTTCTCTTTCCTAACTTTAAAAATAGGAACAAACATACAAAAATTACTCTGTTTCCAATCGCTTTTTAGTTATTTTCGTTATGCTTTCCTACTTATTGTACCATGCCAGCCCTTAGACCCACTTTTATTAAAATGGTCTTTCTTGGAAGGCAGTGGAGTGGTGGGATTGCATTAAGTACAGTAGCTGTAATATCAAAAAAGAATAGAAGGGATGACCTGGGTAATAGTAGGCATGTCAGTCAGATATTGAGATTCAAGGCAAAATAATTGAGCAGCAGATGTTAAATGCAATTAATAAAGAATTTAAGGAACATATACATTTAATGTCAATCAACATGGAATTATGGAAAATAAATCTTGTCAAACTAACTTATGTCTGTCTTATGAGACTGCAAGTGTGGTTGATAGAGGTAATAATGATCTAATATTCTTCTGTAAGGGGTGTGACCTGGTGCTGCATGACATTTTGATTTAAAAACTACAACTCTGTGCAAATAAAATGGAACACATTAATTGCATTAAAATCTGACTAACAGATAAATCTCATAGGCTGGATCTACACTTGCCTCAACTTTGAAGGTGGCATGTTAATTAGGGTGATGGGAGATTACTAATGAAGTGCTGAGGAGTAAAGGCACTTCGAAGTAGCATGGGCATTTCAAAGTGTCCACGGCTACATGCATACTAGCACTTGGTAGTTGCCGTGGGGGAGAATTAGCCTAATGAAGTGCTGAATATTCACTGCAGCACTTCATTAGTAATCTCCCATCACCCTGAATAACATGCCCCCTTCGAAGTTGGGGGCAAATGTAGACAAGCCCAAAATTTCCTTGAGCAGATGTGTTTCTACTGGAGACTGGGTCTTGTCTTTATGTCATTTAAAACTTCTGTAAATGGCCTGAAAGAAGATATAAAATCAACACAGGTAAAGTTTACAGATGGCATAAAAATTGGGGAGTGGTAAATAATAAAAACAGCAGGTCTCTTATACAGAATGGTTTGGATTGCTTGGTGTACTTTAATACCAGACTTGCTGATTAGGGCGGGAAGGAGGCTGTTGGCCCCTGGCCCAGCCTTTTAGCAGGGCCTGGATCTCCAGCCGCCTTTCATGCCAAAGTAACAGCAACAGTGGCTGGAATTCCAGGCCCCTTTGAACTGCCACAGCAGTGCTGCTCCAGTTACATGTGACTAGGAAGGAGTGGGAGAAAGGCAGGGAGGGCTAGCACTGTGCTCCTGGAAGTGCTGAGAGCCGAATGCCCTAGGCTCTGCCCCTTCTGCCTTTGGCTCCCACCCTTTCTGGGGCACAGAGCCGGGCCTCTCCCATCTTGCGCTGGGTCCCATGGCAGCTCTCAGCAGCACTGTTTAATACTATTGAATGTATACATGTAGGATCAAAGAATGTAGGTCATATTTACAGGATGGGGTGACTTTATCCTGGCAAGCAGTAGCTCTGAAAAAGTTTTTTGTGGTTGCGCTGGATAATCAGCTGATTGTGACCTGCCATTGAAATACTGTGGCCCAAACAGCCAGAGCAATAATTAGATACATAAATAGGGGAATTGCACATAGGATTAGAGAGGTAGTTTTGTTCCTGCGTTTAGCACTGGTGTGACTGCCACTGGAATACTATGTCTGATTCTGATGCCTACAGTTCAAGAAAATGTTGATAAATTAGCGTGGGTTCAGAAAAGAGTAGTGATAGTGATTAAAGGAATATAGAACATACCTTACAGTAGTAGAGACTGTAATAAACTTTTCTTAAGTATTGAGTTCCTTAAGTCTAAGTAACAACACAGTGAACACATATTAAATAACAGGGTTTTTCAGTATAGCAGAGAAAGATATAAAATAATACAATAGCTGGAATCTGAAGCTAGACAAATTGAGACTAGAAATAAAGCATTTTTAACAATGAGAGTAATTAATATGTGGAACAATTTATCTGAGATTATGGTGGATTCTCCTCCATCACTGACAATATTTAAATCAAGGTTGGATTTTTTCTGAATGACATGCCTGTGGGATTATTTTAGATAAACTCTGTGGCTGGCTTGTGTCCCCCCTGACCTTGGAATCTACAAAATTAGCAAAATCCTAGATATTAACTAATGTGCAAAGGCATCCTGGGTGAGATGCACTATGGCCTCACAATCCACATCTAGCTTCAGTAGGCACAATTTTATATTCCAGTAGGGGGCTTGGGAAAAAACAAACAAAGAGGATTTAGAAAATTACCTTACAATTGTAAAAGGACAAGCGAGGTGGTGCTTAATAACCCAAACCAATATCGCTACTGGTTAGTGTGATATGTCAATTTCCTGCAATATCTTTGGGAGATCTTACTGTATGAAGTTTTGTATCGTGGGCCAGGGATTTTTATTGCTTTTCAATTTTCTGTTTTATTGTCACCATTTACATGTCTGTACTTTTTCCTTATGACAAAGGAGTTAAAGGATACTGATAGTTTACCTTACTAGGAGTTTGTGAATTGGAAAAGAAGAAAGGGAAAAATTCAGCTGTGAAGATGTTAGCCTTTAAATTGTTCTTTGAAATCTTGATTGCATTGTTTTTATAACTATAAAAACGCCCTTCTTTCTGTTGCTTGAAAAATTGCAATAAAATACAATAGATTAATTTAATGACTTTTTGTCCTGCTTTCTGTCTTGCAGATTGATAAAATAATGAGTTCCATAGATGCTGGAATTAACAATGGGCTGGAGATGAATGATGATACTGCAAGTAAGAGAGAGAACTTTTCTAAATATTACTTAATAGCCTGGCTTTTAAGACACATAGGAAAAGTGGTGATAGAATTCTCCTAAGTAATACTGTATGTTGGAATCATCTTATATTTACTTTAATACCAGTGGACCAAATTAGTTTCATTCACTTTCATAGAGGCAGTATGTCAGCTATTCCAGAATCATCTTTCTAAATGGTATATTGGGATCATTAATGTTGTGTATAATCTTAGCAGAGGGATAAGGTCAACAAACGTTCCTGTAACAAATATTTCCTTCAATAAGGAACGTTTTTAAAATGCCTTCAGATGAGTCTTTGTTGACAATGTAGGGTTCCCTAGTGTAGATTGCTGGTGATGCTGTTTTTAGCACCATGTTATCTTACCATGCTTTGAACAAACTGAACATGGCCGAAAACAGTGCTAATAGCCAGAAATAGGTGTTAGCAACAGTGGGAAAATTTTTAAATTCTCTAGCATAGAAAATCTGAGGTGTTAAAGTCATAGTTGGCGTGTTGGCATGTCAGCATAAATCTGTTACTGTCCTGAGATATTAGACTTTAGAAATTATTTACCATTTCAACTCTGGTGGAAGAAAGAGTTGTGTAGAGAGTAATTTGATCTTTGGGGAAGCTACACAGCTTTTGGAAAATCCCTGATAGTTCTTTCGCAGTGTCCCACAGGTCTATACTGGGCAGGGAGTAAGCATTTTATCATGTAGGTAAAATAACGCAGAGCATTCCAACAGCTAGCTATTTCTTCATAGAGCAATACAGGTGTCTATACTAGAAGAGACTATGAAGTTCATCAATTAGGCAGAAGCAATTGCTAACCAGTAAAAGAAAAGTTGGAGAAATAATGGATCTGAATGCAAATATAGTTACAAAAAAGTACATGGGACATGTAGACTTGTTTTTGAAAGAGAATAAGCAGTATGGTGGAAAAATCAGGAAAGTGAAGTTAAGGGAGACTGGAAAATACCAGGCATGTTTGTGCTAACTTTCCAGAATTTTAATAGAGGGGTAGCCATGTTAGTCTGTACTCCAACAAAACAAAGCAGAAGAAATGTAACATTGCAAAGACAAACAAAATGATCTATTGGGTGATGAGCTTTCATGGGACAGACCCACTTCATCAGATCAATTTCATTTCCAGTATAGACTGACGTTTATAAGTGCAGAGGACCAAAAAAAAAAAATTGCAATAAAAACTGACAACTCAATTAGTATAAAAGGAAGGGGGTGAGAGGTGGAGGGATGTTAATTGTCCTGTCTGAGATAATTATGAGTATCAAAGGAAGGGAAGCAGTCCTTGTAATGCATGAGGTAATTGATGTCTCTGTTCATACCACGTGTTAATGTGTTGAATTTGAATAGGTACTCTAACTCTCATATAGGCACCATCACTTCATGTGACCAGACATTCATTTCCCCTGATTTTTTCAAACTTTTTCAGATATATTTCCCAACAATTCTAGCTATCAAACGTAGTGCCCACTGATAAGGCAGAAAGCATGTATGTTCCATACTCCTCTTCTTGACACTTGCATGTGACTTTTGGTTCTCCAGCCCTTCCAACTGGCAGGAAATCTATTGGGTTCTTCACTTTTCTGTTCCAAGAAAGCCTCTGGATCTCAGCTGCCTTCCTTTCAGTTTTCAGTTGGCTGAGAACTCAGCTTTCCTGTACCATCTTTATCAGTGTAAGAGCAACTGAGCTCCATTATATAGTTCCACCATCAGTGAAGAATCAAAAGTTTACAAACAAAGTAGGCACATATTTTTCTAATCTAGTCATCTTTAATGCAAACAAAGTTCTCTTTCAAGAAGTGCCAGTCTTCCTCAGAGCTTGCTACAAACAGCATCACCATTAGAGTTTTCACTTTATAAGAAGTCCTGTAGTAACTAAGGCTGCATCTACACTACAAGATAAATTTGAATTTATTTATATCCATTTTCTAATTCTGGAATTTATAAGTTCAATTTTGACCATCCTCACTTCACACCATGCTCCCCACAAAGTTGAGTCGTTGCTGTCACACACATATTGGCTAACATCCACTGTTGCAGTGGTGCATTGTGGAAAACTATCCCACAGTTCTCTCATCCCTGTAGCATTCTGGGTATGCTCGCTGGTCTTGACGTCATCTTCCTCCATGGCATTTTCATCATTCCCCTCCCGATCCCTGAAAATATGTTGATCTCCAGAAATAACGTAGAAGACCCTCAAAATTAGAAGAAAGAATTTTTGGTTTCCCCACGCATTACATTGCCAACATGGTTGCAGCAACTGTATTCTCAACTGGACAAACACTGATGATTGCATGCATGTGCTCCCTGAAAATAATGCAGGGCCCTGGAATGCTTTTTAATTTGAGAGGAGTGTAGGAAGAAAGAATTTTTGGTTTCCCTGTTTATTATGTTATTAATGTAAAGGGTATTTTGCTTTCCAGTGCATTATAAGGCTCCTGGGCAGCAACAACTGTGCCTTCAGCTAGCCACCCACTGAGTATTCCGTCTCCCATCATTGCAGAAATGTGATCCCTGAAAATAATGCAGGGGCCCAGAATGTTTTGTGGTAGTGCTGGCCTGGCTCCCGGGCCTCCAGGCCCCTGTTTAGTCCACTCTCCTATGGCCAGGACACTGGTGCCCTTGAGACGGGGGAGGGAGAGGGAGATGGTGGTCTGGGGGGAACCCGGGCCCCACCCACTCCTTCCAGGTTCCGGCCCAGGGACCCTGTGTGGCTGCTGGTGGTGGGGGAGGGCTCCCCTCATTATGAGCACTGCAGCTGTTCCCTGGGCCACTTCCCCAGCTGAGTTCTCCCCCCATACCTCCTCCGTGGCTGTGGCAGTAGCAGCAGCAGCAGCCTGTCCCCCCTTCTGGCTTGGCTCCTCCTGTGTGTTCGGCCTGCTTGGCCCTACACCAAATCTCAAGGCCTCCTGGGCAGGGGCTTTAGCCCCTGGTGGTTGAGCACTCCTCTCCTCCTCTTGGTGCCCCTAGAAAAACTCCTTTTGCTTTGCTTTGCTTTGCTTTACTTCTCTGTTCTCCTCTCCTCTCCTGTCCTCTCGCTCTCTCTCTCTCTCTCTCCCTGCCTACTGGGTAAGGGTTCATTTAACAGCAAGCTTAAGTGGGACCAGCTGGCCCCAACTGACCCAGGGCGGCATCCTTCCCAGCTGCTCCACTCTGCTTGTTTGTCTGCCCTGTTTTTCCCTCTTGTTCTTACCCCCTCCCAGCCTTACCTTGTCACACATCCCCCTCCCCAGCTCAACACCACGGGGTTGGTCTACCTGGGACAGCATACAGTGTACCCGGGACAGGCCATCAGCATTCCCGTGCTGGGCCCCAGCCCTGTGCTGCACTCTAAAGTGGGACGGCTGCAAGGACAGGAACCACTGGGTTATTTTTGCATTCCTATCTTTGTTTCTGTGCATCCACTGTAAGGGCACATAGCCCGTTGCAAGGGTAAACTTCTGTCTGAGGAGGTAGTATCTTAAGCTTTCCACCTCCCACTTCACCACAAGACACTCCTTTTCAATGATGGCATAATTCTGCTCTCTGGGAAGGAGCTTGCGGCTCAGGTGTAGGATGGAGTGTTCTCCTCCTGTGACCATTTGGGACAGCACAGCTCCCAAGCCCATGTTGGAAGCATCAGTCTGTAGTAAGAATTCCTTCTCGAAATCTGGGGCGATAAGGACTGGGTTAGTACACAGGGCTGTCTTTAAATCCAGAAATGCCTCCTCCGCCGCTGGGTCCAGTTCATCATGTCAGGGCCCTGGGCTTTCGTGAGATCGGTCCGGGGTCATGCTCTAGATGTGAAGTGGGGGAGGGAACTCTGATAATACCCCATGAGTCCCAGGAATGCCCGGACTTGTTTCTTCTGGAGTGGTGGAGGCCACTTTTGTTTTGCCTCTACCTTGTTTAGTTGGGGTTTCACTATGCCCCAGCCCACAATGTACCCCAAATATCTCGCTTCCGTTAGCCCTATAGCATATTTTGTCGGGTTCGCCATAAGGCCAGCTTCCCTCAGAGTGTTTAACACTGCCTCTACCTTCTTCAGGTGGGTGTCTCAGACTGGGCTATGGATAACAATGTCGTCAAGATAAGCTGCAGCATAAGCATGATGTGGTCATAATAACTTATCCATTAGCTGCTGGAATGTTGCGGGTGCTCCATGTAACCAAATGGGAAGACAGTGTACTGATATAAGTCTTCTAGGGTGGAAAAGGCTGTCTTTTCCCTGGCTTCCCTGGCCAGGTGAATCTGCCAGTATCCCTTGGTCGGGTCGAGGGTAGACAGGAAGCAGGCCTTTCCCAACCAATCTATCAGTTCATCAATAAGGGGCATGGGGTATGCATCAAATTTGGACACTTTGTTTAGTTTTCTGAAATCATTACAAAACCCAAGGCTGCCATCGGGCTTAGGTACTAAGATGATAGAGCTAGACCACTGGCTATGAGACTCCTCAAGAATACCCAGTTCCAGCATCCTCTTCACCGCCCTTTGCACCTCCTCTCGTTTCATCTCTGGGCGTCTGTAAGGCCTCACATGCACCCTTACCCCAGGTCAGTGACAATGTGATGTTCCACCTCTGTGGTTCATCCACGGTTTGCTGAAAACATGTCTGCATGTCGTTTCAACATGTTGAGGACCTCCCCGTGTTGGTTGGTGTTTAGCTCTGGGGAGATGCCCACCTGTCCCCTGGTCTTCCTCTGGCACCAACATGCTCAGGGCAGCCAACTGCTCTTCCCAGTCCTGCCAAGGTTTTAGCAATTAATATGGTAGACCTGCTCAGTCTTCCGATGACCTGGTTGTCATATCTTGTTGTTTACCTCCCCAATGGCCTCAATTACCTCATAGGGGCCCTGCCACTGGGCTAGGAGTTTGCTCTCAACCGTTGGGATCAATACCATCACCCAGTCCCCAACATTGAATTTCTGGACGGTAGCCTGTCAGTTATAGCATGCCCACTGGGCTTCTTGGGCCTGTTCCAGGTGCTCCCGGATGATGGGCATGTCCTTGTTGATCCGGTCCTTCGTCTGGAGCACATGCTCAATATTTCGCCCATGGTTCGGCTGCTCCTCCCAGGTCTCTTTGGTGAGGTGCAGGATGCCTCGGGGGTTCCACCCATACAATAGCTCGAATGGAGAAAACCCTGTGGAGTGCTGGGGAACCTCCTGGATGGCAAACATTAGGTATGGGCACAGGGCATCCCAGTTTCCCCCATCCTGGCTCACTACCTTGCAAATCATGCTTTTGAGGGTGTGATTGAACCATTCAATGAGGCCATCCTTCTGTGGATGGTACATCAACATCCTCAGGGCTCGCATGTGGAGCAGTGAGCACAAATCTTTCATGAGTTTGGGGACGAAGAGTGTACCTTGGTCTGTCAATATCTCCCAGGGGATTTCGACTCTGGTGAAGATCTGCACTAGCTCCCTCGTAATGGAATTTGAGTGAGCATTCCACAGGGGTACCACCTCTGGGTATGAGGTGGCATAGTCCAGGACTACCAGGATGTATCGGTGTCCTCAGGCTGACCTCTCCACTGGGACGAATAGGTCCACAGCTATCTGCTCAAAGGGGATCTCAATAATGGTAGGGTCACCAACGGAGCTCTCAGATGTGGTTGCAGTCCACGCAGCTGGCACTCAGGGCAGGAGGCACAGAAACACGGGACTTCTACATATAATCTGGTCCAAAAAAACCTCCACAAGATCTGGTTTAGGGTCTTCTCGACCCCAAGGTGACCCCCAAACAGATGGCTATGGGCTAAGTCCATTCCTGCCCTCTGCTGTCTTTGGGGCACCAGAAGTTGCTCCACTGGCTGGTCCTGTACTTTCCCTACACACTATAGTAGATCTTCCCTAATAATATAGTATGGTCCCTGTCCTTTGGCTCTTCCCTCCACAGGTAACCCATTCGCCTCCACTACTTCCTGATGTGCGTTTCGGTATACCGGGTCTTTGGTCTGTTCCCGTGCAAAGTTTGGGAGGGAGGACCCAATATCCTTAAGCTTGGGGGAAGCTCCCTCTTCTTCTGATCCCGGGGCCCCCCTAGTACTGGGCCCAGCCTCAGGTTCCTCTATCCCTTGGGTTGCCCTCCTCTCTGCAGGTTCAGCCTCTTCCCTCACTAGGGCTTTCCCCACATCCCGGGACTGGATTCGGGTACCCAGCTGTTTGGCTGCCCTCCTCTCATGCCTCATTCCACGGTTTCCGAGGTGTAGCAAAGAGGTCCTGGGAGAACTCATGGAAGAACGGGTGTGACACTTCTGCTCTCCCTCCCTCTGTGGGCAACAGATTGCCGAAGCCAGGGAAGTCCCACTCAATCACCATCGGGTAAGGGAGCCTCAGTACCACCCCTGCTGTCATTCTTATGATGTTTCCTTGGAGCTCTATTTGCACGGGGATGACTGGGTAATAATACACATCCCCATGCACACAGGATATCCCTGTATGCTTGGCTCGGGTAGGCTGGTCTGCCCCACCAGCTGCCCTGAGAGTAATGTGAGGGCACTCCCCGCATCCACTAGAGCCGTAGTCTCCACACCATTCATTTTCAATGGCTGGGTATACCAGTTGGGGGCCATTGCAATGCCCACCACATCTATCAGGCTGCAGAGTCCTCCCAGATCCCCAGAGTTTCACTGCATGTGTTCATCCGCATTTGGGCAGTGGAATGCTATGTGCCCCAGTTCCCCACATATGTAACACTTATACCCCGCATGCAGCATCCGCCTTCCCTTGGGGCTGCTAGGTCTTACCCCTGGATCCTCCTTCTCTGGTCCCCCAAGTCCTCTGGGGACACCCGGTTGCCCCTCCCTCTCCTTTCTCCCACTCCCAATCCTGCCTAGGGGCTCTAAATGCCGGGCCCAGGGAGTGGGAGGAGCCTGCTGGCCCCACCAGGCTTTTTCCGCAAGGGGTCATGCGAGAGCTCAGGTTGTTGACTGTCTCTCCATGAGAGCCACTATTCTGTCGTATGAGGATGGGTCATTCTGGCAGACCCATCCCCGAAAGTCCGGCTTAGCCCCCTCATGTACCAGTCCAACACAATGGTCTCCAGGATCTTCTCTGGGCCATGGGTCTTGGGCTATAGCCATCTTTGGGCCAGATGGATTAAAGTGAACAGTTGGGCCCTTGGCACTTTTTCCTCCTGGTACTTCCATTCGTGGAACCTCTGGGCTCTGACAGCTGTTGTCACCCCAGTCTGGGCCAGGATCTTGGCCTTCAGCTGGGTGTAATCTGCAGCCACTCCCTCCGGTAGGTCGAAGTAGGCCTTCTGGGCCTCTCCACAGAAGAATGGGGCCAGGGTGCTAGCCCATTGCTCTCGGGGCCAGCCTTCCTGTATGGCCATCCTCTCAAAGGCCAAAAGGTAGGCTTCTCTGTCGTCCTCCCCTGTCATTTTCTGGAGGTAGTTGCTAGCCTGCAGGGGTCGAGTCCCGTCTGGGCCATGCACCCAGGCAGTCAGGGCTGTCAGCTGCGTTACGACCTCTCCAAGGGTGGCTCGGTCCTGGGCTGCCTGGTTCATGAACAGCTGTTTAGTCTTCTTCTGTGGAGCCACAGGGCCTCCTGCTGGGTAGCTGCATATGCCTGGGTGGCCTCCTGCTGCGCTGCAGTGGCTTGTACAAGGGCTTTCACCACGTCCTCCGTCTCTCTTTTCTTTGAGTTCCTCTAGGTGGGTTGGCTGCAGGTTCTCACAGCAGCACTCTTATCCCACCACTGCCACCACATGTGGTAGTGCTGGCCTGGCTCCTGGGGCTCCAGGCCCCTGTTTAGTCCACTCTGCTATAGCTAGGACACCGGTGCCCTTGAGATGGTGGGGGGATGGTGGTCTGTGGGGAACCCGGGCCCCACCCACTCGTTCCGGGTTCCGACCCAGAGACCCTTGTGTATGCTGGTGGTGGGGGAGGGCTCCCCTCGTTATGAGCACCGCAGATCTTCCCTGGGCCACTTCCCCAGATGATTCTTCCCCCCCATACCTCTTCCGTGGCCATGGCAGTAGCAGTAGCAGCAGCAGCAGCAGCAGCCTGTCCCACCTTCTGGCTTGGCTCCTCCTGTGTGTTCGGCCTGCTTGGCCTTACACTAAATCTCAGGGCCTCCTGGGGAGGGGCTTTAGTCCCTGGTGGTTGAGCATTCCTCTCCTTCTCTTGGTGTCCCTAGAAAAACTCCTTTTGCTTTGATTTGGTTTGCTTCTCTGTTCTCCTCTCCTCTCACTCTCTCTCCCCCTGCCTACTGGGCAAGGGTTCTTTGAAAAGCAGGCTTAAGTGGGACCAGCTGGCCCCAGTTGACCCAGGGTGGCTCTGCTTTGTTGCCTGCTCTGCTTTTCCCTCTTGTTCTTACCCCTCCCAGCCTTATCTTATCACAGTTTCTTATATGGAGAGGACTAGGAAGGAAGAATTTTTGATTTCCCCATACACTATATTGGTTTTGGGAAGAGTCTTAATGCATTTTCCCCCAGAGACGACAAGCCTAGGTATGGGCCAAGATCGGGGGGGAGGAGGTCACTGGATGACCAGTTGAAGTGGTCCTCCCCCAGCAGCAGCAAGCCCCTGAGCTGCCAGGGGAGACTTTTGCCTGGCAGTAGCAGCAAGCCCTTTAGCCACCAGGAGAGACTTTTCCCTGCTGGCAGCAGCAAGCCCAGGTATGGACCAAGGAGGAGAGAATCAGTGGATGACTGTTAGAGCTGTTCCTTCCCCAGCATCAGCAGCAAGCCCTTTAGCCACCAAGGGAGACTTCCCCATGGCCACAGCAAAGCCTCCAGTATCTTAACTGCTGGGGGAAGCTTCCCCATGGTGGCTGCAAAACCCAGACTTTCTTTCCTGAGTGACTGGAAGCACTTTTGTCCACATTGAATGTCAGGCACATCCTTTTATTGGGGTGGGTTGGGGGCTACCCATGTGATGTGGTTGAGCGAGGGAAAGACCCAGACTGTGTGGCACCTGTGAGGGAAGGAAGGGGGTTCATATGCAAATGTAAACTGCTGAGAAGTTTCTCGGCCTGTTATGCGAGCATGACCCCCAGCACAGTCTTCTTGACAAGTGGTACAGTGGGTCAGGGGCTGGCACCGGGCAGTGCAGAAAAAAATTAGTAAGTGTACAGACAGAACCGCGAACTCCCTGCAGGGACTAGTTGAATGGGTAGATCCATGCACCTGGCTAACAGCATAGAAAGAAAGAGACATTTCTCAGGCTCTCATACTAACATGAGCCCACAGCTAATGTCTCACTGCTCCTGCTTGGAAATTCAGGCTCTTCCTGTTACTGGAGAGCAGCGACCAGAGCAGTGCACTGAGAGGGGCATTATGGGTTACATACGGGACACATCTGGAGGCTAATAAATTCACTTTTAAGAAGTGGCGCTTTTACAATTGAACTTCTGAATTCAAGCTTCACACTATAATGGTAGTCTGTCGATCCGATGATGACAAAAAGCTTGACGCTATACCTGTCAGGTAACTGTGATTTTGTAATCTCAGCATTAGCACACCCTAAATAATGGTCTTTACAGTGAAGACAGTCCTGTGGTAAAATCAAACTAACTTACTTAAATTTGATTTTATCTCATAGCGTAGCCACAGCCTCAGAGCCTTTTTCCATCTACCATCCCATCGCCAACTATTAGTAGTGACAGATTAGCTACATGGCATAGGCCGGTTCATTATGCCATCTCCTCCAAAAACTTATCATGATCAGTCTTGAAGTCAGTAAAGGGTTTTTCTGTTTGTTTGTTTTTGTATTTTTTGTCACCACTACTCCCCTCAAAAGGCTTTTCCAGAATTTTACTTTCTAGAAGCTTAGAAATCTTTGTCTTATTTCAAGCCTAAATTTGTGGATGTTTATATCCATTTATTCTTATGTCAATATGAATGCTTAAATAACTTCTCTCCCTCCCTTGTATTTTTCTCTCTGGTGTGTATACAAAGCATTCATCTGTCTCCTCAGCTTTTGGTTAGGATACTTAGGTCAAACTCTTTTGAATCTCCTCTCATAAGGGAGATTCGTGAAGTGATTGCTCATATCATTTCAATGTAGACATGCGCACTCACCACATGCACTGGTGCTGGAAGATTTTTCCCTCAGCAGTACCCCTAGGGGAGCTGACGCAGGCTCCCTCAGTGAGTGGCAAGTGAATGCTGCACTATATAGGGCACCTCTGGCCCCTTCCCTCCTCAGTTCCTTCTTGCTGCCAGTGATGGAGCTTGGAACTGAATGTTTAGTTTAGGCTTTACTCTTAGCATAGCATAGCACTCCTTTTTCTCTTGTAAATAGTTATTTTTTTGTTAAGTATGCGTAGATAGTTGATATATAGCTGTAGTTTAGTGTTGTTAGATCCCCCACCCACTTTGGGACTTAGCTATGGGATATGCCCTGCTCCCCTAGCTTTAAAGCCTGTGTGTCTTCTCACAAGCCTATGTCCTTAAGCCATCCTTACACTGATTGCCTTAGTTGTCTGGGGGAAGGTCACAGGTAAGTGCAGGATCTGCAGGCCCTTTTGTCTGAGGACGATTAAAGGCAAGGTGATCCATCTAAAAGCCCTGCTAATGGAATCTGCACTTTCACTGCACGATCAAGGGTTGGTTTCCACATAGAGCATTGGTGCTAAGAGGTGGAAAAAGTACGCAAAAAGTTACTAGAGTAAAAGTGCAGTTGCTTTCACTTCTGGATTCTTGAGCAAAATCTAAATGTGATGTGTGTGCAGGCACACATATGTGTACTTTTTCTCTAGTTTTCCAGAGGGACACCAGTGACTTGTACTTAAGTACAATTCCCCCAAAAGCAGCTGTACTCTTACTTAGGTAATGTTTTGGAATTTTTTTCCACCTGTTTTTACCACCTCTGCCAGTGTTTCAGTGTGGAGTGTCCCACCGGTACCACTGGCTCATTACTGTACATTGTCAGCACCCAGAAGAGCAAAGGGCATGGGGAAGGACTAGTTGCCAGCTACCAATAAAGGAAGACTCAAAAAGGCTGACCATGTCATGGACATGACACTGGCTTTGATGGAGCAACATAGTCCCGTATGCTGCCTGGCACCTTCTCTAAGCATCCATGCCCCATCCCTTCCCAAGGATTTCCAAGCAGTGCAGGATGTTATGGACATGCTGGTACCAATGACACTGGCCCTGATGGACCCTAGGCATACAGAGAAGCTTGATGGTCACCCCGTGGTCGCTGAGCACCTGTTGCTCTTGTACTTCTGTGAGGACATAGAGAAGAGACACTCATAGCCCCTCACGATCTGTGAGAGAAGGACTATGGTAGGATGCTGCTCTTCAGACATCACCAGATGTGGAGCACAAACCTGTGGAGGCACATGCCTGGCATTGGTGGCGTGAGGTCTTCGGTTACCCTTAGCTGCCATGGAGATTGAAGTTATCTTCCCAACACCAAGCATTGTTCTCTGCTGACAGAAGCGGGTCCCGGGATTGGAGATGATCTCCAGGCTGCTGACACAGATATCTGCTGCAGTCACAGGTGTCATCCATGTCAGACCACTCCGGGTACAAGAAAGTTTGAAGTACCTGGTTTCTGTTGTGGCAGAGTGTGGCCTCTCAGTCCTCCTCCATTCCTTCACCACAGTCCTCAGTGCTGTCGTTACTGTTGGAGCCTTTGCAGGCCACCCCTTGGCCCCAGGCCCAGTGGTCATCTCAGTGGTGCCCTTGGACTTCATGAGGCTCTCCTGCAAGGCCACAAACAACCTGCTTGGTCACCAGCAGATTGGAAGCACTTTCAAGGACCTGCAAAAGCCACACCCAGGAACCCAAAGCAGTGAATTCAGTTACCCCTCCAGTTTAGGAGGACACAGGTGACCTCCTCAGGGGTTGGAAGAAGTCCAGATAGCCCAGGCATCTTCATTCTCATCCTCTGATGAGGTCATCATTGTGCTCCCTTCTGTGGTCACCCAGGATGATACTAAGACCCACCAGGACTTTTTAAAGAGGGTGGCCACAAGTTTGGACCTCCCTCCCAGAAGAGGTAGAGGGGCTTCCAAACTGGTGCTTTGGGGTCTTGGGTCAGGCAGGTCCATCAAGAGTCTCTTAGACACCTGCAAATGGGCATAAATATCTGTACACCCATGTGACGCCAAACTCCCTATTTGTGGAGTTGGTAAATCACAGGGAATGCCAGGCCCAGCCTGCCCTCACCCCTAAAATAAAGACTCAAAGAACTTAGACTTGTTTGGTTGCAACCTTTATTCATTGACCTGTTTCCAGCTATGCATGGCAAACCAACAGGCACCCGTTGCCCACTACAACCTGAATGTGTGTCAGGCCATGTCTAAGTTTGATTCAGTGCTTCCTGAGGGCTTCAAAAAAGAGTTCAAAACCAACATGGAAGACTGTTACTGGACAGCCAGGGCGGCACTGCAGGTGGCCTCTAGTTCAGCGGAGTCTGTTGCCAGATCCATGACTTTTGTAATTGCCATGAGGAGAGTCTTGTGCCCCCTTCTCTTGGGGTTGTCTCTAGAAGTACAGAACTCTATCCAGGACCTCCCATTCAATGGTGTGACGCTGTTTGCACAAGAGAGACGCACTAAATTACATGGGCTAAAGGATTCCTGAACCACTTCGAAGACTTGGGGTCTCTGCATCCAGACAGAAAGAAATTTAAGCCTCAGCTGTCTCAACATGAGGTTTCTTATCCCTGGCATGAGCAGCACAGGGGAAAACTAAGGCCTTCAGGGGTCAGGCTGCCCACCACAACTGTCGGTGTGGTCAGCCTCCACTGAGCCAAAACAGTGTGGAAAATGCCCCTTTAGAAGGTGCTCCCAAGGGTAATACACATGTCAAACTGGATTCCCCTCCCCTCATTTTGTTATCATTTCATCTCTGCTCCTTTCCACCTGCCTGGAGGGCCATCACTTCAGACTGCTGGATCCTGGCCACTGTGGAGCATGGCTACACTCTCCACTTAACACCTACCCCGCCTACCCTCTCTCCCTCCCAGCCCCTCTTCGGGGACCCCTCTCATGAACAGTTCTTTGAGCAGGGTGTCAGGATTGCTGCATGTCAGAGCAATGGAGGAAGTGCCATTTCAGTAGAAAAACAGGGGATTTTGTCCTTGTTAGCATTAGGGTTAGGGGGCCTGTGTCCCATCCTGGACGCAGTGTAAGGCCTGAACAGATGCCTGGTCTGCCTCAAGTTTCATATTGTGTCCCTGGCTTCTATTATTCACAGCCTGGATTTGAGGGATTGGTATGCCACCCTTGACCTCAGAATGCATACTTCCATGTGTTCTTTGAGGGTCACAAGAGGTACCTGCGATTCGTGGTAGGTGTCAACCTGTGCTAGTTCACAGTTCTTCCCTTCCAGGGTACCCATGACCCCAAGGGTGTTTACAAAATGCACTTTTGTGGTGGTGGCGGCTTACATGAGACATCTTGGGCTGCAACCATATCCCTATCTTGACAACTGTCTGGTAAAGAGTTGGTGCTAGTCCAAGGTACAGCATGGAGAGTCACAGAATCATCTCATACATCCAAAAAAGCATCTAGAAACAGCAAGATCTAATTAAATCTCCTAAAAATATTGATACTGAGTTAAGTTATTTGAATACTAGCAGTATTTTCTATTTTTTGACATTTATGACTTCCATCAAAACAAGGTCCTAGTCTGTGGCTGGAGCAACCTGGCTTAAAATAATAGGAATAATAAATAATTAGAGAGGGGTGATTTTTTTTTCCAAACAGTTTATTCATCAACCAGTGCTGTTTCTGGTAGACTGAATTTTTTTTGCAAATTCATGTCAAGTTTGCCAGATGTTTGAGTTGAACAGAAAAAATTTAATATTTTCAGTAGTATCAAAATGAAATGTTTTATTTTGACTCCAAAACTGAGATTTTTCAGGTGTTTTGACCAGGAAAAAGCAAAGGATTCACAGAACAGCTGGCAGAAGAGGTGGGGAAGCACTAAACCAGTGGATAGTCTGTCTCTCTCTAGCTCTCTGTCTTAGTGGTCACTCAGTAATGACTAGGACATCTTCATGTCACCATCCTCATTGTGAGTCTATTGATGGCTGATCAGCTCGATTCTGGACCTCAGGTGTTACCACAGAAGGAGCAGATGTTGGTTGCTGTAGGAGGGGCAGGGGGAGCAGCTTTTGCCACTCTTTTCTTCTTCTCTACCTCATCTCATCCTCACTGTGGGAGGACCTCTCAAATTGTGTCACCCCCTCATCGATTACCGTTCTCTACTGGGGACTATCCTGGGCAAGGTTCTCCCAAGTGTTGACAACAATGCTGCACTTTTTCATGTATGCCTTCAGCATGTGCTTCTATTGCTTCCTCTGGACCCCAACACTCCTCTGTCCTCCCTTCAAGTCCGAAAACAGAATCTGTTTTGGGAGGTGCTGATCAGCCATCCTAACCCCGTGACTGGTGTAGGAATGACTCCACAACTTCAAAGTTAGGATGCTCCCCTTGAATGTAGGAGACGGTGTCATGCAGAAAGAGAAGAAAGCTATCAAGTCTTTCCTCTCCTCATCCCAAACCCTTGCATTGCACTAAGCTCAGCCAATCATGAGCCTCAAGCCTATATATAGGAAAATCAATGTAATATTAATGACAATTGTTTTATATAATTTCATGTTTTAAAATAGTTGATCAGTTTTCTAAATTTCATAGATATAGAAAATTTCCTGTAGTTTTATTTAAACTTCTTTGTAACAGATTTATAGAGAGGAAGACTGAAAATGGAAGATTGCTATTTAGAGTTCATTGTACAAGTCAAAAAAACTTTGTACATGTTTTACATTCTTTTGTTTGAAACTGGTTAGATTATTTATTATGATATTCAGAAAACATCAATTTTCTTTTCTACTAATACCATCTATCAATCAATAAACCTCAAAAAATAATACATTATTGTGAAATGTAATATGAAATGGCATAATTCATTTTTATTTGTCTTCATTTATTACTACATGATGATATTTTCAATATATGTTAGAAGAGGCACCACTTAAATTTACACTTATGTACAATTGAGGGGGTGCTGTTGTCATCATGAATAAGTCAGACTATGAACAGGAGGCAGCCAGACAAATCTCCAACACCACATTTTACAGACCTCTTTCCTCTGATCCCACATTGCAATTCCAAAAGAAATTACAGCTACTTAAGGAACTCCCTGCTGCTACTCAGGACCTTATTCACTCAGACACACCATCTGAGCCCCAGCCTGTATTATTCTATTTACTTCCCAAAATCCACAAACCTAGAAACCCCAGACGCCCTATCATTTCGGGTATTGGCACCCTTACCACCAGACTATCCAGTTATGTGGACTCTCTCCTCAAACCCTATGCCACCAACACTCCCAGCTATCTCCGAGATACCACGGACTTCCTGAGGAAATTACAAATCATCGGAAAAGTCCGTGACAACACCATCCTTGCCACAATGGATGTAGAGGCTCTGTACACTAATACTCCACACAAAGAGGGATTACAAGCAATCAGGAATACCCTCCCTGATGTCACCACAACCAATCTGGTGTCTGACCTCTGTAACTTTGTTCTCATCCACAATTATTTCCAATTTGGGGACAATTTATACCTCCAGATTAGTGGAACTGCTATGGGCACCCGCATGGCCCCACAATGTGCTAAAATATTTATGGCTGACCTGGAACAGTGATTCCTCAGCTCTCGTCCCCTATTACCCCTCCTCTACTTAAGATACATTGATGACATCTTTTATGATTTGGACCCATGGTACAGAGACTCTAGAAGAATTCCACAGGGACTTTAACAATCTGCACCCCACCATCAACTTATGCCTCAATTACTCCATGCGAGAGATACATTTCTTGGACGCTACAGTACAAATCAAGGATGTCCTGATCAGTACCACACTCTTTAAAGTGCTACTGGACTGCTTTTTTGTTTTCATGTGTAATTGGTTTAACAATCATGAAAAGGGTTTGATATTGCGTAGTATCTCACTTTCATTGAATGATATCAGAATGCCTATATATAAATCTGCACTGTGATGAATATTATGATAATATGAGTTAACTGCAGCCAATCTAGGGCAGAGTGAAATGAAAAAAACACCTGTCTTTTTTTTTTTTTTTGGTAGACAAGATACTTAAATTTGATTAGAAATATACATTCTGCAAAGACTTTAGAAAAGCAAATAAAATGAAATATCAGCCATTTGCACTGCCATGTAAAATTAATAATCACAAATAATAATTCACATTTTCTTTTGTATGATTATAAGCACATTTTTCCATGCAAATTTTTCGTTCAAGTGCAGAACAGTGTCTCAAGATTAAAGAGAGATCCACGGCTGCCCAGCAGCAGTACAAAGATTATGGGGCTCAGAGTTTTGTCTATTTCTGAAAGTTACTTGAAAGAGAATAACTAAGATTTAGCCACTTTGGGGACCAATGACTCTTGAAGGCAGGGAATAGGAAGTAAATCATACTGGAAATAAGAATGCTTCAGGGATCTAGTATTTAAATGAGTGATGAGTTAGGCTACTTCTGGATGGTTTCACATTAAAGCAAGTTTGAAGAACATAAAAATGGGTATATTGGGTCAGATCAGTAGTCCATATAATCTAGTATCCTGTGTGCTGACGGTGGCTGATACCATATGTTTCAGGGAGAAGAAATTAAAGCAGCTTAATTTTATAAGTGATCGATCCCCTGCCAGCCAGTTCCAGGTTTTAGCAAACTGGGGAAACCCAGCCCATGGAATTGTATCCCTGACCATCTTGGCTAATAACCATTGAAGGACTTATCTTCCATGAACCAATCTAGTTTTTAAACTCAGTTATGATTTGGTCTTCAAAACATCCCCAGGCTATGAGTTCCACAGTATGTTATATGAAGAAGTATTTCCTTCTGTTAGTCTTAAATCTGTTGCCTATTAATTTCATTGTGTGATTTCTGGTTCTTGTGTTAGGTGAAGGGGTAAATAACATTACCTTATTTTTTTAATCTTTCTATACCAGTCATAAGTTTTTGCCTTTCTTTACATTTTTACAGTTCTATTATGTATTTTTTGTGATGGAGCAATCCAAACTGCATGCGGTATTCAAGATCTGGATGTATCAGGGATTTACCTAGTTGTATTATATTTTTATTTTATTTTTCATCCATTTCCTAATAGGTCCTAACATTCTATTAGCTTTTTTGACTACCACTGCACACAGAGCAGATGTTTTCAGAGAACTAGCCATCATGACTCTAATGTCTCTTTCTTCTTCACTTTGGACATGGCTACACTAGCAAGTTCTTTCAGAACACACAGAGCATCCACACACAAAATGCGCTCTTTTGATCCAAAATCAAAAGCATGTGGCTCTTCTTCCAGAAGCCCACTTCCGCTCCCAGAGCAGGAACAGCACCTCCTTTCAAAAGCTTCTTTCAAAAAAGGCATATGTAGTTGCTCTGGGGGTCCACTTTTTTTTTTTGAAAGAGCAGTCCTCATAGTGCTGGATTTTTCAATCCCTGGTCCATTCTTTCAAAAGAGCAGGGGCTGTGTGTATGCTCTGTATTGAAAGAGCAGATCGATCTTTCAATCTGCTTTTTTGTCTGTGGACTCACTTTTTCAAAAGAAGATCTTCTGGAGGAGCTCTTCTGTAAGATCATCTTTTGAAAGATTTCTCTAGTATAGATAGCAACGAAGGGTCCTGTGGCACCTTATAGACTAACAGAAAAGTTTTGAGCATGAGCTTTCGTGAGCACAGACTCACTTCATCAGATGCTGGTCTTGGAAATCTGCAGGGCCAGGTATAAATAAGCCAGAGCAAGGGTGGGGATAACAAGGTTAGCTCAGTTAGCAAGGGTGAGGCTTACTACCAGCAGTTGATCTGGAGGTGTGAACACCAAGGGAGGGGAAGCTGCTTCTGTATTTAGCCAGCCATTCGCAGTCTTTGTTTAAGCCAGAGCTGAGGGCGTCGAATTTGCAGATGAATTGTAGCTCAGAAATTTCTCTTTGGAGTCTGGTCCTGAAATTTCTTTGCTGTAGGATAGCTACTTTTAAGTCTGCTACTGTGTGGCCTGGGAGATTGAAGTGCTCTCCTATGGGTTTTTGTATGTTGCCATTTCTGATGTCTGATTTGTGTGCGTTTATTCTTTTACGTAGAGACTGTCCAGTTTGTCCGATGTATATAGCAGAGGGGCATTGCTGGCACATGATGGCATAAATTATATTGGTAGATGTGCAGCTGAATGAACCCACGATGGTGTGGCTGATCTGGTTAGGTCCTGTAATGGTGTTGCTGGTGTAGATATGTGGGCAGAGCTGGCAACGAGGTTTGTTGCATGGATGGGTCCCTGAGTTAGAGTGACTGTGGTCCGGTGTATAGTTGCTGGTTAAGATTTGCTTCAGGTTGGCAGGTTGTCTGTGGGCAAGGACTGGTCTGCCTCCCAAGGCCTGTGAAAGTGGGGGATCATTGTCCAGGATGGGTTGTAAATCCCTGATGATGCGCTGTAGAGGTTTTAGCTGAGGACTGTAGGTGATGGCTAGTGGTGTTCTGTTGGTTTCTCTCTTGGGCTTGTCCTGTAGTAAGAGGCTTCGTGGCACACATCTGGCTCTGTTGATCTGTTTTTTCACTTCCTCGGGTGGGTATTGCAGTTTCAAGAATACTTGGTAGAGATCCTGTAAGTGTTTGTCTCTGTCGGAGGGGTTGGAGCAAATGCGGTTATATCTTAGTGCTTGGCTGTAGACAATGGATCGTGTGGTGTGTCTGGGATGGAAGCTGGAGGCATGAAGGTAGGCGTAGCGGTCAGTAGGTTTACAGTACAGGGTGGTATTGGTGTGGTATTGCTTGATTTAGTATTGTATTGATTGATTTAGTATTGTGGTATTGATTGATTTAGTATAGATGTGGCTTTCTGTGTATAGCTGGAATTATGTTTTCTAATGTTCATTGCTTTGCATTTAGCAACATTATATTTCTTTCACTTTTTTGTTGCACATTCACCCAGTTTTGTGATGTCCTATTGTAGCTGCTTTGGATTTATCTATGATAATTAAATTTTACAAATTGACAGCTTTGCCAGTTCATTGTTCATCCTCCTTTCGGATTTTTTATGCCTCTGTTTAACACCACCTGTCCCTGTACAGAGCTTTAGAGACCCCCACTATCTACCTCTCTTCACTTATAACTACCTTTTCCCTTATCTTTTTTATCAGTTACTGATCCATGAGAGGACCTTGTTTCTTATCCTGCAACTGCTCATTTTGCTTCAGAAACAGTCTTTGATGAGTAACTTTGTCAAAGCTTTTATGAGCGTTGAAGTATTCTGTGTCCTCTGGATCTCCCTTGTCCAAGTGATTGTTGGCCCCCTTAAAGACTTCCCATACATTGGTGAAGCATGTTTTCCCTTTAGAAAAACCGTGATGATTCTCCCCCAGCATATCTTGTTCGTGAATATATCTGATCATTCAGTTTTTTCTATACTTGCAACCAATTTGGCTGGTTCTGAACTTAGGCTTAACAGCCTGAAATTGGGATGACTGCCTCTGGAGCCCTTTTAAAAAAAATCAGCATTGTCTTTCTTATCCAATAATCATCTGGTACAGAGGTAGCTATACACAGTAGGTTTCATATTATCATTAATGGTTCTGAAATTTCATATTTGAGTTCCTTCAGAACATTTGGGTAACTATCATCTGGACCTGATGGCCCATGAATTTTTGTATTAGTTGGTTTGTTCTAAAACCTCCTGTGTACTTCAATCTGGTGCAGTTCCTCAGATTGTCACTTAAAAAGAAAAAGAAAAAAGCTCAGGTGTGGAATTCTCCTGCAGAGTGTCTAGTGACAAAAGATACAAACATTCATTTAGTTTCTCTGCCACAGCCTTATCTTCCTCAAGTATACCTTTAGCAACTCACTTGTACAATGGCTCCACTGAGGCTAAGTTTACACAAGAAGCATCTGTCAACAGAAGTGACAGTCGGAAGGGATTTCCCAGCAAAACTTCTGTTGACAGATTGTGTCTATACATAAGTGGATTGAAAGAGCAAGCCACTCTGTTGACAGAGAGCAGCCATACTGCCCAGCCCTCTCTCGACAGAATGGTCGACTGGAAGCACTGCAGATGGGGCTGCCTGTTAAACCAGAAGCTCTGTCTGTTGTCAAAGGGGCCCTGGAGCATCTACACAGCTGGTTTCCTGTCAGAACACTGTCAAGGGAGGCATCATACCTGAATGGGGAGAGGTATAATGCAGCTGGCAGATGTGCCGGGTTTTGTTGACAGTCTGTCAACAAAGTTCATTTTGTGTGCAAAAGAAATTTTACAGCAAAGAAATTTCAGGACCAGACTCCAAAGAGAAATTTCTGAGCTACAATTCTGCAAATTCGACGCCCTCAGCTCTGGCTTAAACAAAGACTGCGAATGGCTGGCTAAATACAGAAGCAACTTCCCCTCACTTGGTGTTCTCACCTCCAGATCAGCTGCTGGTAGTAAGCCTCACCCTTGCTGACTGAGCTAACCTTGTTATCCCCACCCTTGCTCTGGCTTATTTATACCTGGCCCTGCAGATTTCCAAGACCAGCATCTGGTGAAGTGAGTCTGTGCTCACGAAAGCTCATGCTCAAAACTTTTCTGTTAGTCTATAAGGTGCCACAGGACCCTTCGTTGCTGTTACAGATCCAGACTAACACGGCTACCCCTCCGATTTTGTGTGTAGACACTCTGCAGGTTTTTCCAACAAAAGCCCAGTTTTGACAGAAAAATCTTCTCACATAGACATAGCCAAGTGATTAGCTGGATTTTTTTCTGAGATACTTAAAAAATAGCTGTTAGTTTTTGTATCTTTTGTTAGTTGCTCTTCAAATTCTTTTTCGGCCTGGCTGCTTATATTTTTGCATTTGACTTGTGAGAACTTGTTATTTTCTATCTTCCTCAGTGGAATTTGATTTCCCTCGAAATTACAATTTTCAGGTCCACTTGAACATTTGAGAGACCTACATGTGTAGACTAGGTCCCACAGGTGCTATTTCATTTGCCATTTAATAATGATAAGAGTTATTTTGATTTTTTCCTGTCCAGTTGTATCGAAAGAGGGAGTGAAATAGTTCAGGAAGCCTGTTTCCAATTCCATGTGTGCATACAAGAGGCAAAAAGAATAGACATTAGTCTGCTTAACTGACTAATGTGCTGGGTGTTGATCCTTACTGCAAAAAGACATAATCATAGTCATGTTTTCCTATTATCTTTTGCACTTGCCAGAGTGAACAGCACACACTATTCTTTTTTAAAAGTCTGAATTTTTCCTAATCATATGAGTGAGCTGCAGTTGGGGAAACTGCAGCACACCACATTTTCACTCTGCAGGGACAAGACACATTCTTGAGTGCAAAGTTTGGGGGAGTAAAGTGAAAACATCAGCACCAGATTCTCTCGTTTGTAAGGACACCATGAGTATGGGATCATGGCCAAAGAAGCAGAATGAGAGCAAAAACAAATCGAAATTAAAAGATACAATGCCAAAAGTGAAATCCCTGCAAGCTTCACGAAGACTTTTTAAAGGTACCATAATAAAGATACAACATTGTAAGAGTACAAAAGATGTCACTATGGCTAAATAAGAAAGCAAAAATAGCAGTGAGAGGTAAAAATGCATCCTTTAAAAAGTGCAAGTTAAAACCTATTGGGGAAAATAGAAAAGAGCATAAACTGTCACAAATGAAATGTAAAATATAATTAGTAATGTCAAAAAAGAATTTGAGGAGCAGCTAACCAAAGACTCAAAAAATCTTAGCAAAAAATTAAGTAAATGAGAAGAAGGAAGCCTGCTGAATAATCAGTGGGGCCACTGGACAATCAAGATGCTAAGGGAGCAGCCAAGTAAATAAGGCTATTGTGGAGAAATTAAATTAATTCTTTTAATTGGTCTTCATGGCTGGGAAAGTAAGGGAGATTCCCAAATCTGAGCCATCTTTTTAGGTGACAAATCTGAGGAACTGGCCCAGACTGAGGTGTTAGAGTAGGTTTTGGACCAAATTGATACTAAACAGTAATAAATCAGTATGATCAGAAGGTATTCATCCAAGAGTTCTGAAGAAACTCAAATAGGGGCTGCATTAGGTCCAGGACTGTTAAGCAAAGCTGTCATGCGATAAGTAAGCTGTCATGTGATAAGAGGGACGGTCTGCTAGTGGACTGATAACTGGTTAAATACAGGAAATAAAGCAT
The DNA here is from genome assembly GCF_033958435.1 of Carettochelys insculpta. Classification (NCBI taxonomy): domain Eukaryota; kingdom Metazoa; phylum Chordata; order Testudines; family Carettochelyidae; genus Carettochelys; species Carettochelys insculpta. Next base: position 289,446,083 of record NC_134137.1, read on the forward strand.
AAGAATAAACTGTCCATTTTCAGAGTGGAGAGATGTAAACAGTAACGGCGTCAATTAATCACAGTTAAATCACAGGATTAAAAATTTAAATTGCAATTTAAAAAAAAATAGATTAATCTCCGTTATAATCACACTGTTGAACAACAGAATACCAATTGAAGTATATATTGCATATTTTGGTGGGTTTTTTCCTATATTTTCAAATATATTGATTTCAGTTACAGCACAGACTAAAATGTATACGGTGCTCACTTTATTATTTTTATTACAAATATTTGCACTGTCAAAATGATAAATGGAAGAAAAATTCAATTCACCTCATACAAATTCACAATAAAGAAATTTCACTAATGCAAGTGCGAATTAAATATATAGGTTTGTTTTTGTTTCATAACTGCAATCAAAAACAAAGCAATGTAAAATTCTAGAGCCTAAATGTTCACTCAGCTCTATGTCTTGTTCAGCCAATTGCTAAGACAAATAAGTCTGTTTTCCTTTGTGGGAGATAATACTTCCCACTTCTTATTTATGGTGTTATCTGAAAATGAGAATGGGAATTTGCATGGCATTTTTGTAGGTGACATTTTAAGGTATTTACCTGCCGGATACACTGAAGATTCATATGTCCCCTCATTTTCAGTCATCATGCTGAAACCAAGTTTATGATACTCATTTAAAAAATAACACATTACTTCCATTTGTGACTGAACTACTCTGCTTTACCATTATTCTGCCATATATTTCATGTTAATGGCATCTTGGCTGATGATCCACCACATATTCATTTTAAGAACGCTTTCACTGAAGACGTGACAAAATGAAAAAAAGGAACCAAACCCCCCACCCACCCCCCAAGAAAAAAGCAAGCAAGCAAGCAAACAAACAATGTAAGATATCTAAAGATAGCTGTACAGAACTTGAAAAATCTGAAGAACCTTTCAAAATCTGAGAGGGGCAAGGTGTGGAGTGTGTATTTAGAAGTCTTAAATGAGCAATGCTTTGATGTGGAAGCTACAGAACCTGAACCACCGAAAAAGAAAATCAACCCTCCGTGACATCTGACTCAAATGATGAAAATGAACACGCATTGGTCTGCATTGCTTTGGATTGTTATTGAGCAAAACTTGTCATGGTCATGGATGCAGATCCTTTGGAATGGTAGTTGAATCATGAAGGAACATACATATTTTTGGTGAATCTCACACATAAAAATCTTGTGATGCCGCCTACAGCAGCTCCAGGCAAATGCCTATTCTCACTTTTAAGTGACATTGGAAACCAGAAGCAGGAAGAATTATCTTCAGAAAATATAAACAAACTTGTTTGAATGATTGTCTGAACAAGTAGAACTGAGTGGACTCATCAGCTTTGAAATTTTCCATTGATTTAATTTTGAATTAAGTTAATTTTTGGAGATGATACTACAGTTGTGAGTTCAACTTTAACAATAAAGAGATTGCGCTGTAGCACTTGCATTAGGTGGATTGAAAATTTATTTTTCTTTTGTATTTGTTATAAAAAAAAAGTGAGCGCTGTATTTTGTGTTCTGTGTTGTAAATTAAATTTATATATTGGAAAACATAAAAAAATCTAAAATATTAAATAGATCATATTTTATTATTACCAATGCAATTAATTGTCATTATTTTCAATTTTTTGACAGCCTTAATAAATAGTGCTGTCCCCCAGGAGTCTGTACTGGGATCAGTCCTATTCAATGAAGTCATATAAGGGGTAAACAGTGAGGTGGAAAAACTGGGAGATGATACAAAATTATTGAAGATAGTGAGGTTCTAAGCAGACTACAAAGAGCTTCAAAAGGATCTCACAAAACTAGGTGGCTAGTAAACAGGCTGGCAGATGGAAATTCAGTGTTTATAAATGCAAAGTAAATGCACATTGGACGACATAATCCCAAGTATACATATCAAATTATGGGGTCTAAATTAGCTTCTACCACTCACAAATGAGATCTTGGAGCCTTTATGGCTGCCTCTCTGAAACACACTGAGTGCACAGCAGCTGTCAAAAAAATAAACAGAATGTTGGGAATCATTATGAAAGGAATAGAAAAGAAAACATGAAATATCATATTGCCTCTGTATAAATCTATGGTATACCCACCTCTTACATACTGTGTGTAGATATGGTCACCTGATCTTCAAAAAAGCTCCATTAGAACTAGAGAAAGTTCATGAAGGGCTTGTCTACACTAGCTCCGGACTTCGATGGGAGCATGGTAAGTGGGGTGTTTATTAGTGTAGTTGTACGGTGCACATGCAACACTTCATTAAGCAAAGTCCCCCTCACGGCAACTTCAAAGTGTTAAACTTCAAAGTGCTGGGTCGCATCTAGCCGTGGCTCACCCACCAGTACTTCGAAGTACCACTGGGTGAGCCGCAGCTACACGCAAGCCAGCACTTCAAACTTTAACACTTCGGAGTTGCTATGGGGCGGGGCGGGGTGGGGAGGATTTGTTTAAAGAAGTGCTTCATATGCACTGTAGCACTTCATTAATAAACTCGCAGCACTCTACTTATCCTCCCTTCGAAGTAGGGCGGTAATGTAGACACAGACCAAGACTTTTCAGAGTTTGGAAAAGAGATGACTAAAGTGGGATATGATAGAGACGTATAAAATCATGACTGGTGTGGAGCAAGTAGATAAGGAAGTGTTATTTATTCCTGTTCATAACACCAGAAGTAGGAGTAACCAAATGAAACTAATAGGACACAGGTTTAAAACAAACAAAATGAAGTATTTTTCCTACAATGCACAGTAAACCTGTGGAACACCTTGCCAGAAAATGCTGTGAAGGTTATAACAGGGTTCAAAAGAGAACTAAATAAGTTCATGGAGGATGGGTCCATTGATGGCTAATAGTCAGAATGGGCAGGAATGGTTTCTCTAGCCTTTGTTTTTGAGAAGCTGGGAATGGGCAATGGGACAGCACCAGGCATTGGCCACAGGATACTGTGCTAAATGGACTTTTGGTCTGACCCAGCATGACCGTTTTTATTTACACTTCAGAACCCTGTAGCCTGTAGGTGTGCTTTTCAGACTCGTGATTCCCAGAAGCTAAGAGTCCAGCTTCCCTGCCTTCACCCATCTGTTCTGAACATGCATGTACCATGAAATCTGTCATGAAATCGTACCCTCCTCCAATGCACTTCTGCTTCTGAAAGCTAGAATTTGGCTTAAAAGACATCAAACTTTCTTTGTATGAAAGAAGACTTGTTGGACTGGCCTTTTTCTCTGTTTGCTGCCATATGGTTGCAGCTTTGGCAAAGCAGTCTTCCTCCAAAGCTGTAAATATCCTCCCTTCTCAAGGGCAGAAAACAGATAAATTATAAGTACTTAATTAAGGCAGTATTTTAATTAGGTATGTGTAGGCAAGTTGGCATAAGGCTGTTTTCACAGGGGTTAGTTATATATCTGCAATGATATATTTTAATTGTAGTTTAGTATGTTTAGCTTAAAGCAATTGCTTCCTCTCTCTGACAGCTTTTGTTAAACTTAGAACCTTAATATAACGCATCCAGTTCGTGTACTTCAATGAAAGGTGCTCCGCTCATCTGGATTCTTTTGATTAGATCTGACACAACTATCTGACTCTCCCATTAGAGGGACGAGGTGGATAAGATAATATTTTTCACTGGATCAACTTCTGTTCACGAACAAGACAATCTTTTGAGCCAAAAATATTGACCTGTGTAGAGGGTTGTATTGGATGAGCTAAACATGATCTCCCAGTATGACATTATGGCCAAAAAAAGCTAATGCTGTTCTTGTGTAAATAAATAGAGGAATCTCATGTAGGAGCAGAGAAATTATTTTAGCACTCTATTTAACATCAGTGTGACTACTGCTGGATACTGTGTCCAATTCTGATGTGCATAATTCAATAAGCATATCAATAAATTGGAGAGGTTTTGGAGAGGAGTCATAAGAGTGTTTGTAGGATTAACGAATCTGCCTTAGAGCTATGGAGACATGGAACTCTGTCTATTTAAAACAAAAAAAAAGCAGTCATGCAGCACTCTAAGGATGACTTGATTGCAGTCTGCAAGTTACTACATGGGGAACAAATATTTGATAATGGGTTCTTTTGTCTAGCAGAGGAAAGTATAACATTATCCAATAGATGGAATTTGAAGCTAGACAAATTGAGATTGGAAATAAGATGTACATTTTTAACAGTGAGAGTTTTTTCCTCGGTGGATTTTTCATCAGTGCAGTTTTAAATCAAGAGTTGGTATTTTCTAAAAGTTATGTTGTAGGAATTTTTGGGGGGACATTTGATGGCCCATGTTATGTAGGAGGTCAGATTAGTCAATCACCATGGTTCCATCTGATCTTGGAATCTATGAATCAAGGAGTGAAATCAGTGTGTACTGAAGTTACAGTCATCTTTGGTGTAAAAAAATCTCATGTCCTTTCTGCAGTTTCAAACTGGTACACAAAGTTAGACTCTTACATCATAGAATCATAGAACAATAGAGCTGGAAGAGACCTAAAAAAGCCATTGAGTCTAGCCCCCTGCTCTAAGCAGGACCAAACCCATCAGATCAGCCCCACCAGGGCTTTGTCAAGCCAAGACTTAAACACCTCCAGGGATGGAGACTCCACTACTTCCCTTGGTAGACCATTCCAATGCTTCACCACCCTCCTAGTGAAAAAGTTTTTCCTAATGTTCAACCTGGACCTTTCCAACTGCAAGTTGAGGCCATTGTTCCATGTTCTGCCATCTGTGACTACTATGAACAGCCTCTCTTCAGCCTCTTTGCAGCTTCCCTTCAGTAAGTTGAAGGCTGTTATCAAGTCCCCCCTCAGTCTTCTCTTCTGCAGACTAAACAGTCCCAATTCCCTCAACCTTTCTTCATAAGTCATATGCTCCAGCCCCCTAATTATTTTGGTCGCCCTCCGCTGGACCCTGTCCAGTGTATCCACATCCTTGCTGTAAAAGGGGGCCCAGAACTGGACACAGTACTCCAGATGTGGCCTCACCAAAGCTGAATAAAGAGGAATAATCACTTCTCTGGATCTACTAGCAGTGCTCCTCTTGATGCAACCTAATATGCCATTAGCTTTCTTGGCTACAACGGCACACTGTTGACTCACGTCCAGCTTCTGGATGAGGGGTTGGATTGCACCCTCAGCAAGTTTGCAGATGACATTAAGCTATGGGGACAGGTAGATACGCTGGAGGGTAAGGACAGGGTCCAGACTGACTTAGACAAATTGGAAGACTGGGCTGCAAGAAATCTGATGAGGTTCAATAAGGACAAGTGCAGAGTCCTGCACTTGGGCTGGAAGAATCCCAAGCATTGTTGCAGGCTGGGGTCTGACTGGCTCGGTAGTAGTTTTGCAGAAAAGGACCTGGGAGTTGTAGTGGACGAGAAGATGGACATGAGGGGGGACTTGATAACAGCGTTCAACTTACTGAAGGGAAGCTGCAAAGAGGCTGGAGAGAGGCTGTTCATAGTGGTCATGGATGGCAGAACATGGAACAATGGTCTCAACTTGCGGTTGGAAAGGTCCAGGTTGAACATTAGGAAAATCTTTTTCACTAGGAGGGTGGTGAAGCATTGGAATGGTCTACCAAGGGAAGCAGTGGAGTATCCATCCTGGAGGTGTTTAAGTCTCGGCTTGACAAAGCCCTGGCAGGGCTGATCTGATGAGTTTGGTCCTGCTTAGAGCAGGGGGCTGGACTCGATGGCTTTTTAGGTCTCTTCCAGCTCTATTGTTCTATGATTCTATGATTCTCGTCCACTACAACTCCCAGGTCCTTTTCTGCAAAACTACTATGGAGCCAGTCGGACCCCAATGTTTGGGATTCTTCCAGCCCAAGTGCAGGACATCTACGTTAGGAGTTATCTGAGCAGTCTCTTCAACCACAGGATGCTATTCTGTGAAAGAGGACATGTGGGAGGAGATGAGGTCCATCTAACCAAGAAGGAAAAGAGTGTCTTCACACAGTGGCTGATTGATCAGTCTCATGAGAGGGATTTTAAACTAGTTGCAAAAGGTACAGGTGACAAATACCCATATCTAGGTAGCATTATCAGAGGCCTAAATGTTGGGGAAGAGGCTGAAATCTAATAGGGTCCTAGGAGCAACAAGAGGGGAAAAATGGATATCTGCTTCACATTAGATATCTTCACATACATACAAGGAGGATGGGGAATAAATAGGAAAAACTGGACATATTCGTTCATAAACTAACTCATGACTTAACTTTCATCACAGAAACTTGGTGGGATAAATGTCATGGATTGAAAACTGGTATAGAGGATTATAGATGATTCAGAAAGGACAGGCAGGATCAAAAAAAGATGTTGCAGTATGCATCAACACAATATACTGTCATTCTGAGGTCATTGGGTTGAAGATAAAATAGGGAAAAATAGAAGCAATATCTTAATGGGGGCAACAGTTAAATGAGGAGGAGGTGATGAAGCCTTTCTAGAACAAATAACAGAAATATCCAAAACCTGTCTCAGTAGTCATGGGGGACTTTACAGGGATATCTGCTGGAAAACTAATATGGCAAAATACATAATGTCCAATAACTCCTTGGAATATATTGGGGAAAGCTTTTTTTCAGAGTGTAGAGGAAGTAACTAGCCATTTTAGACTTTCTGATTAAGAGGTATGAACTAGTTGTGAACCAAAAGGTTGATGGCAACTTGGGTGAAGATGAATGTAAAATGATAGATTTCATGATTATAAGGAAAAGAAGAAGTGAGAGCTGCAGAATAAGACTATGGACTTCATAAAAGTGAAATTTAACAAAGTTGCCAAATAGAGTTCCCATGGGGAAAAAATTGGAAAAAGAAATTTAGGGGAGCTGTCAGTTTCTCGGAACTACAGTATTAAAGTTGCAGCAGCAAACTACCCCAGGCAAAGGATATGTAATAAAAGGACAATACAGCTGTGTCTACACAGCAAAGTTATCTTGAAATAACAGCAGTTAGTTCAAAAAAACTTTGGCAGTGTCCAAGCGGCACACACTTTCAAAATAAGATTGAAATATTGGGTATATTATTCGATTCTGGTAAACCTCATTCCATGAAGAATAATGCCTATTTCAAGATCATTATTTTAAAATAGGTGCTATTAAGAAATGGGATAGTGCTATTTCGAATATAGCCATAATGGGCTCCAATGGCACTATTTCAAAATAGAGCTATGGACCCAAAAATGCTATTTCAAAATAGCTGGATGCTATTTTGAAATGCATTTTGTATGTGGGTGCGTCATTTCAAAATAAGTTATTATGAAATACAATCCCTGCTGCAAGAACATATATTCTAAGTATAAGATAAGAGACAACAAACTAATACATATTGATAGATGGGGAGTACAGAGAAACAATGAGCTATTACCCAGCTTTCTAGGCTGTGGTCTCAGCACATCAGCAGCCTAACCATTGTCAACTTTTTTGTATGCATAAATCAATTCATTGAGGAAAGAATTTTGAGGAAAGAATTAAAAGAGAATAATGATTTAGCTTTGTAGAAGTTAAGAGGAACTCTTTCCAACCACAAAGGGAAGCATGGGTAAAAGAACAAATGTTCTGATTTTAAGATTTAGCAAGTGATCAGTGGAGGCTTATTTAATTGGCCAGTTAGAGGCAGGAGTTCATAGTGAATGAAAGGTGCTAGGTAGGGTTGGTATAGACTGCACAACTGAAGACAAATAGCTTTTGTCTATGAACTACAGAACTTATACTAACACAGCGATGGACAACCAAACCTAGTGAAGAGGCCACATGCATGAGTGGCCCTCCATCTCAGTGGGCTTCAGGGATGAAATCAGGCATGTGCACTAACCATGACCCCAAGAATAATAATAAATATTTGCACTTGACTCTCCTTCTTTATCATTCCTTTTCAACACAAAGTAATCCATTAGTAGGGACAAATGTAAGATAAAGAACTGGAAAGAGCGCACGACTCTCACAATGTTGTATGCAATCAGCAAGCACCTCCCAAGTGCCCTTGCATATATGCATGTCACTTTTCATTTTGCCAGGGGTTGCTTGACCCACTCCCCTGCTTCAGACCCTGCCCCACTCCACCTTTTCCCTCAAACCCTTGCCTGACCAGTTTCCTGCCTCCTTACCTGAGCATGCTGCCTCCGTTGTCCTCTCACTCGTTCCAAATATTTCTGGCTGATTCATGCCCCATCTCCACTCCTCCTCCTCTCTCCCAGAGCTCGGACCTTGCAAATCATCTGATTTATGATGTTCAACCTGTGGGAGAGATGGTGAAGGAGTGCAGATCAACTGTTTCACAACACTCTAGAACTGCTGGGAAGGAGAGGGAGAAGTAGGTAAGTATAGGGACCCCAGCACATGAGAGCTGCAGGGGAAAGGGGCAGAATGGGGTACACATGTTACATGTAGAACCCTGCTGGGCTCTGTGTGGCCTGTGGGTGTCACGTTGTACAGCACTGTATTATCATGTTAGTTTGAGAGCTGGTAACGTTGCAACAATCTGTTTTTCTGCTATCCCATTAAATGAAACAGAAGATTATACTTGGGTTTTCAATTAATTCTTCCAATGTTGAATTTGTCTCAAGGTCTAACCAGTGTATGGTGAAATTGGAATTGCTGGTTAGGAGTTTCTATAATGTTTGCATCCTAAGTATTCTAGTCCTACAGCAAATTCATAGTGGCATCTAAATAGTCATCATCATAAGTTTAGTACTGTGTATTTTTTATCGGACTTCCCTCAGAGCAGACATATACATGATATGTAAGTGCTTTCCTTTATTGCCCAAATTCATTCCAGATGTAAGTTTGTTCCATTTTAGTGCCATTTAATCTGAGATTAATTTGATCTATCATGTCTAAAATGGATATAGAATGGCTTTCATTTTCCTCAAGATCCTATGTGTTTCCCATTTGAGGCTTTTTGGAGTCTGGATTTGGTGCACATAACACAAGATTTCTTTCTTATCAGTATCATTTCATTTTCCCAACAGCAGAAGGTTGTCCTCCCCCTTCTCCCCAGATGTATTTTTATAAATGTATTAGAAGGTTGTGGATTTATTTTTAAACATATGGCCCTGCCTGAAAGATTTATGTTATAACACATAGTTCATTGATGTGACATGTAGCACTTCCCTTTGGTTCAGTGGCCTCTCCTTCACACACATCTTGGAACTAGGAAGTTCTTACGAAGTTTACCAGGTCATTTGAAAATATTTTCTTTCTCAGTAGTTGCCTGTGGTTTGAGATTTTATTTGCCATGGAAATACATAGGTAGTTCACAGCAATGTTTAAATAAGTAATGAAATTAGAACAAGAAAACAGTGGATGGGCTCATTAATAAAGAGACTAAAATAATAAAAGAGCTTCCTGCAGCAGATTGTTCAATTATATAGTATTTTCTGATTTTGTCAATTTGTTTTTTATGGCAAATTCTACTCCATGAATTCATTTTTCTTCCTTTGGAGTTCCTTTCCAGAAAAATGTATACCCTCCACTTTCTTCTTTTAGCTGTCCTTCTTCTGGTCTACATGTTTCTGCCAGGGCAGCGATATCGATGTTGAATCATTGCAGCTAGGGGGCGATAATTTCCGTGCATCTTTCAGGTCGCTCACTGTCTGGGTTGTCCATTAGAATCTGAATATTCCATGTTCCAAAGTTTACTGTTGGATTTCGATCACATGGAGGTGAACCCACTGCATGCAATTATCCAGGCAGGGGGACTGAGGTGCACGATGTTTAGCGTGCTTTTTCTAGCCCCCTCTCCATGTGGGATGAGCAGAGTGGATCCTAAACAGGGCTGCTCAGTCATGAATGCAGCAGCTGGACTGCCCTACTACCTCAGTCCTTGAAGCAGAATGACTAATACATACATACATCGTCTACATGCTGGTTCAGGGCTAAAATTTTCCAGATTTCACTATCCTGCTCCCATCACCATTCGCCAATTGCTATAGGTCTTATGTTTAGAAGAGTAGTACACCGTGGAAGACGCCAATGTGTGACTTTTTAATGTGGGGGGACTGTTGCACTGCAGCCACCACATGGTTCTTGACAGATAGAAAATTCATGTCCAATGGCATGGAATCCATGACAACTGGGAGTCTCCTGTCTGCTGAACTCCCTGTTAGTATCAATGAGCATCTCATGATTCCATTTTTTCCTAAAAACCAGCAGGGAACTGTCATCAGTGCTTATGCACCAACTCTTGACGCTGAAGGTGATGTTAAGGAGAAGTTCTACACCCAGCTGAACACAGTCCTGAAAGACTTAGTCAAAGAAGGCAAGACTGTTCTCTTCGGGGATTTCAGTGCCAGGGTTGGAAGAGATGCGGATCTCTGGCAGACTATGATTGGGAAAGGAGTCAGCAACAGCAACTCCAATGGAGTGCTCCTCCTTACTAAATGTGTGGATCATGAGCTAGTCATCACAAACACCCTGTTTCACCACAAAAACAAATTTAAGACCTCATGGCAACATCCTCAATGGAAGCACTGGCACCTCATAGACTACGCCATTGTCAGCACTCCGGATCGGTGTGATGTCCTTCTCACACGTGCTGTGACTAGAGCTGATGACTGCTGGACTGATCACTGCCTTATTCGATCCACAATAGTGATTAGCATTGTCACCAAATGGAGAAGTCGGAGGAAACAGATCTGATGAAAGATCAAAGTACAAGGCTTGAAGGACCCCATCAGATGAAGGGACTTCCAGGTAACACTCCAGAGAATGCTGCCGACAGTACACCCTGAAGATGTGGAAGAACGCTGGTGTCAATAGAAAAATGACGTCATTGGAGCTTGTGAAGAAACCTTTGGCTACCAGACCAGGAAGCATGAGGACTGGTTTGATGAGAATGATGTGGAAATTGAATGCTTGATTGAGGGAAAAAGGAAAGCCTTTAAGGCCTGGCAAAGTGACATAAATTGCACAACAAAGAGAGAAGTGCATGCCAAAGCCAAGGCAGGAGTGCAACGTAAAACAAGGACTCTCAAAAACCAGTGGTGGACTGAGAAGCCATGAGAACACCAGCATCTTGCAGACCAATGATACAAGAGGTTACGTCAATGTTACCAAAGCTGTTTATGGACTGTGAAACCATGGAATCAATTCCCTGAGATCAAAGGATGTTATCCAACTCTTGAAAGACAGTGAAGTCTTTGCTTCTTACTGGAGGGAGCACTATAATGAGCTCTTGAACAACTCCTCCACCTTGTCCTAGAATTCCTTGACCAGATTCCTCGGCAACTGCCTAGAGATGATCTTGTAACACTTCCTACCCTGAATGAGGTGCAAGCTGCCATCAAAGTGATGAAGTGCAATACGGCAACCAAACTAGATGGAATCCCCACTGAAGTCATAAGAGAAGGTGGGGCAGAGCTCCACAAACAGCTCCACCTCCTGATTCTCAAGATCTGGGTTAGGCTGCAGATGCCACAAAATTTCAGAGATGCACTGACCATCAGCCTTTTCAAGAAGGGCAACAAGTCAGACTGTGGAAACTATCGTGTCATCTTCCTCCAGGCAACAGCTGGGAAAATCTTAGCTCAAATCCTCACAAACTGACTCCTGCCACTCTCAGAAGTTCTCCCAGAATCCCAATGTGGCTTCCAACCATTCTGAGGAACAGCGGATATGATCTTTACTGCCTGGCAACTTCAGGAAAAAATGTTGTGAACACAATCAAACCTTATATAAGAGTTTCATCAACCTCACCAAAGCATTCGACTCAGTCAATTATAGCACCCTGTGGACCATCCTTTCAAAGATCAGCTGCCCCAAAAAATTCATTAGCATTTTAAGGCTGCTTCACAACAGCATGACTGCCACAGTATTGAGCAACAACACATCCCAAAGTGACCCCTTTGAAGTCAAAACAGGAGTCAAGCAAGGCTGGGTCATTGCCCCATCATCGTTCTGCATCTTTATCACCATGACCCTTCACCTCATGATGGCAAGCTTCCAGATGGTGTAAAGATTATCTACAGAATGATTGGGAAGCTTTTGAATCTCAGGAGACTGAAGGCTACAAGCAAGATCTCCACAACCTCAATCATGGAGCTCCAGTATGCCGATGACAATATGGTTGTTGCTCTTTCTCCCACAGCCCTTCAGACCATTTTAATGCCTTTGCTGAAGCATATGAGGATCTCAGCCTCACGCTGAACTTCAGAAGGACCAAGCTGCTCCACCAACCTTCACCAATGGGACAATCCCATGTACATTCTATTTTAGTCAATGGAGAACTGCTGGAAAATGTGGAGCACTTCCCATACTTTGGAAGTCATCTTTCCGCTAAAGTCAATATTGAGGCAGAATCCCGCCTCATCTGAGCTGGGCAAGCTCTGCTTTTGTCCGCCTGAGACAAAAGGTCTTAGACAACCAGGACATCTATCCCAACACAAAGCTTCTTGCATACCGTGCAGTGGTTGTTACAATGCTACTAGGTGCATGTGAAACCTGGTTAACATACAAGTGTCATTTGAAGGCACTTGAACAATATTGTCAATGCTGCCTCAGGAGATTCCTAAATATCTCTTGGGAACATAGAAGCATGAACACTAGCATTCTGGAAGAGTTGAACGTGACCAGCGTTGAAGCCATAATCATTCATGGACAACTTCATTGGACTGGTCACATGGTTCATATGTGTGATCAGCACCACCCAAAACAGATTCTGTTTTTCGAATTGGAGGAAGGACAGAGGAGCATTGGGGGCCAGTGGTAGCACTATAAGGACCTGCTGAGGGCACACATGGAAAAAGTGCAGTTTCAGTGTCGATACTTGGGAGAACCTTGCCCAAGATCATCCCCAGTGAAGAATGTTAATCCCTGAGGTGGTAGCGCAATTTGAGAAGTCCGAAGAAAAGAGAGTCAAAAACTGCCCTGCACCCCTCCAACAGCTACTAACACCTGCCTCTCCTGTGATAAGATCTGTGGCTCCAGAACTGGGCTGATCACCCATCAACAGACTTACAAATAGAAGCGTGACATGAAGATATCCTATCCATTATAGACTGACCATCCAAAAGAAAAATAATTTTCTGGTTTTAAATACTATTAATTTTTTCATAGCACTTATAGTTTTATATTTTTATATAAGTACTAGAAGATTTATTCAACATTGTTTGGGTTCTTGTGTGGTCTCAGAGCAAGGGATGGGGGTGCAGGAGTCAGGGCAGGGGGCTGAAAGGTGTGGGGTGGTCAAGATAGGGGTGTGAGTGCAGGAATCAAGGTAGCAGGTGGGGGGCTTTGTCAGAAGGCTCAGTGCAGGTGGTGGGGAGTGGATGGGGAGGATCGGGGAGGTAGTTGGGAGTGCAAGGTTCAGGTCAGATGGGTGGGAAGCTGAGGCCAGGGGACTGGGAGGTCTGAGGAGGGCTCACCAGGGTCTTCTATGGCAGCAATGGCCACAATGGTCCAGCAGTGGTGGCTCACAGGGCCATGCTGCTGTGGTAGCCGTGGCTGTCTGGGGTGCCCAGGTCTGTGCTAGTCTGGTGATGGCAGCTGCCTGGGATGCCCACAGAGACAAAGGCTGCAATGTCCGACCACTCGTCACCCCCATCCAAGGCTGGAGCCAAGAATGGAAAGGGTAAATGGCTTGGACTGTCCCTGGGGTGGGCCGGGGGACAGTGGATTGGGTTTCTCCTTAGGGACATTGTTGCCAGCAGAGGGGAGGGGCAACAATGTCCAGCACCAGCACAGGAACCTTACTGTGGACTGTGAACAGCAACATTCAGAGCCACTCCCGCAGCTGGCCATTGTCTTACTGGTGTGGTCACTGTAGTACAACTTTCCCTTCTATCAGCCCCCCTCCCTTTCTGTGTTATGGAAAACAATGGAAAATAATCCCATTCCAGGCACATCTCATTTTCATGGCACAACCAAATCCTGACTTTGTTTTACGTTAAGATCAGAGGAAGATGCATTACCAAATTTGGTGGTCCTACCTTTTACGATTTAGGAAGAGTTCATGAACAAAGGGATTCTCAGATAGATGGACAGATTCATGGACAGACACACGGATGCACAAACTCTTTAAAAGATATAGTAGATTTCTGAAATCTCTCAGACATATTCAGTGTTGTAAAAACAAGAAAGGACCCAATTCCTGCCTCCTAAGAGTTTGCGGTCTGTCAGACACAGAACAGATGCTCATGGTACAGATATTGAATGATTAATCTCAAATGGTGAGTTTTTTACAAATATCTGTTTTTGGACTACACTTCACAGACATTGTGCTTGCCTTTAAAAAGCTGTAGCCTAGATTTAAAAGATCTATACTAAGGGTGCAAAGATGATTAAAAATATGGAGATATTGTACAACTAGGAATTAAGTAGGCTTGAAAGTAAAACACATAGAATTATTTGAGAGAATTCAGTGAGGGGTTTAGTAAAAATGAATGAATAAAGAATAATACTGTACAATATTAGGAGAAAAGTGGGGCTGTGATTTGGTTTACAAATTCCATGCCAAGGCTGAGACAAGGAATGGGCTAGGGGAACTGTGCACCTTAGGGACTGCTGAGCATGCTTCTGAGGAGGAAACCAACATAATGAGAACTTCAGAAGCCCCAGGCAGTAGGGAAAGAAAGAGGTCCTTTATTGGAGGACTTCTGCTCTGCACGAAGGAGAGAGGGAGCATCTGCTGACAGGGCTTGGCTGTGAGTCTTTCCTCCCTCTCTTAGACACTACCCAAGAGGAAGAGAAAATGGGCAGGGTTTGAGAAGGCTGCATCAGCCCTAGAGCATGAGGATTTTGAAGCAAGGACTTCAACAATGACCACACTCCAAACTGAGATTACAGGTTGGCAGGGAAAGGTGAGCAAATGGGGTGGCTGAATGTATGACGGTGGGGCATTGCTAGCACGTGAGTGGATGTGTAGGTGTTTGAACCCTGATGGTGTTGCTGACGCAGTTGGGTCCTATGATGTAGTCACTTGTATAAATACGTGGACAGAGGTGACAATGGGGTTTGTTGCAGAGAGAGATTCCTGGGTTAGTGTAGTGTGGTGTGGTGTATGGCTGCTGGTGAGTATTTTCTTGAAGTTGGGTGGCTGTCTGTATGCAAGGACTAGCCTGTCACCCAAGGTCTATAGAAGTGAGGGAATATTTTCCAGGACAGGTTGTAGAGTGTCAATAATGTGCTGGAGGGGTTTAACCTGGTGGCTGTGGGTGATACATGGTGTTCTGTTATTTGCCTTGTTTGGCCTATCTTGAATTAGGTGACTTCTGGGTTCTTGTCTGGTTCTGTCAATCTGTTTCTTTACTTCCCGAGGTGGGTAATTAAGTTTTTAAGAATGCCTGATAAAGATCTTGTAGGTATTTGTCTCTGTCAGTGGGACTGGAGCAGGTTCAGCTGTATTTTAGGGCTTGCCTGTAAATAATAAATCATGTGATGTGTCCTGGATTGAAGGTAGAGGCAAGTAGGTAAGAAGAGCTGTCAGTAGATTTCTGGTATGGAGTAGTGTTTATATGGCTGTCACTGATCTGTACTGTAGTGTCCAGGGAGTAGATCTCTTGTATAGGCAGGTCCAGGCTAAGGTTGATAGTGGGGTAGAAATTGCTTAAATCCCTGTGGAATTTTTCAAGGGTCTCCTTCCTTTGGGTCCCTATGATAAAGATGTCATCAATGTAGCATAAGTAGAGGAAGGGTGCTAGGAGATGGGCCTGAGGAAACGTTGTTCTAAGTCAGCCATAAAAATATTGAAGGGGCCATGCAGATGCCCATAGTAGTGCCATTGACTTGAAGGGATGAATTGTCCCCAAATTGGAAAGAGTTGTGGGTGAGGACAAAATCATGTGAAGTAACTGAGGTCAGAATTTGGCTTATATACTGTAGTTGGATTTTAAAGGGAGCTGGGATAATTTTATATTCAGTAATAGCATTGATAATTAATGCCTAATAGTAAGAACGCTTTGCTTTTATTTAGAATCTTTCATTGGAACACAATCCCACCCCCCAAAAAGCTAAGAATCTATATAGGGACTGGGAGATCTGTAATATACAGAGGAGAGAAAGGGTAAGATTCAAGGCAATGAAATAAGACATTTACATATTTAATCACAAGTACTTGAATTGAATTACTGGGTGCCCACTTCAACTATTTCACTTGGTCACATAATACATGGAAAGGACCCCTTCCTACCGAGATAAATAGCTTAATGATCTACTTTCTATACTTGATGAATAAAGAGAATATGTGAATAAAAAGAAAGCTTCACTCACCATAATTAGTCAAGAGATAGTTCACAATTTGTCCCAGCGGTTGGCAGAAAAACCAATTTAAATATGAGAGTGTGAAGGTTATAACAGTGGAAGATCATGAGAGATATTTGTTACAGAGCTCTTTTTATTTTTAAATTTAATATATTAATATACGCAGCCATTGTCTTTGAGAACTGAGTGAAGGTTGTGATATAAAGCTGATCAACAGAAGTGAGTTTTATGAGAATGTTTAAGAAGAGTGGGACTGCACTGCCTATAGAGCCAGGAAGTATGGTTTAGTCATGGGAAATGAAGCTATATAAGGAAAAGTCTAGGTCCCAAAATGGTTCTGTTCTAACTGGAGTATTTGGGATAACTCAGATGGAAGCCAGTGGAGTTACTCTGTATTTATATTAGTGTAAATAAGAGCTGGATTTTGCTCATGCAGTCAGTGGTGCTGGAAGAATTTTTATAGTGGGGATGCTGAAGGCGGAAACCAAGTATTTGAGTTGTTATGACTTCAAGACAGTGGGCAAAGTAGCACCCTTAGTTCCAGCACCTATGTATGCAAGTACTAATAGGAATAGAAAGTCAGGGGAGTAAAAAGTGGGCCAAATGTAGGGAATATAGGGCAGGGGAGTGTTTGAGGATGAAAAGTCTGAATGTGTTACAGGTGACAATCAAATGCCATAACAAAGACTTGAGGGGTGACACAGTTGGGATAAAATGGAAGAAATACAGTTTGAGCAGCAGGACCTTGGACAGAGCTGGAGACTGCAATTTGAAATATGAGACGTCTGGGAAATCAGAGATCAAGGTTGCAGAAGTGATTGCAAAAGATGATCATGCCATAATTGTGGCAGCATGAAAAGCGACTTATTTGAGGGATAATTTAGAGGAAGAGAAACTGCAAAATTTAGCAACAGCCTACATGATTGTGGCTGAGAAGAACAAAGAGAAGTGAAATTTGGCAACAAGGTTCTGAGCCTGAGTTAAAGGAAACATGGTTAAAGGTTGGGAGGGAATAGCATGTGGGGGAGTGTAGAAACTATACAATCAATTAGCAACGTAACAAGAGAAGCAGTTAAAATCTCAGGAAGTCTGAGAGACTAATAAGTACCACAAAAATTTCCATAAGTGTTACTGTATATTCAGATTTTATAATTTTCTTCATCTAGAGATAAGTGAGTTGTATGAATAAGGCATGGAATGAATATTGCAAAGTGTTCATCATGGATCTCTCCATCCCAATAAATAGATGTAGCTGTACATTATACACAGATGGTTTATGTCACTTGTTATTTATAGATAAAATATCCATATGAGTTTTCCACTTATTTAAAATGTGGGGCTATGAACTCTTCTCTTTATCATGACTAACATTTGCAATTAGCCAACACATGTGGGCCTTATTCCACTCTGCTTTACATCTAGTATATTCATTGACACCCATTTAAAGTGAATATAAAATTGTACCATATCAGAATTGCTACCTTTTAATTCCGTTTGAGTAGCAAATGACTACACAAGTTGTGAGGCAATGGAGAATTAGCTCTGTGTTTGCAAATGACATGAGATAAAGGGCTGTCTTCTGCGTTCCTTGTAGAGAACATGAAATGCATATATTATATGTTCCTGAATACATCGTTAAGATCATATACATTTTATAGAACAAATTATAATAATTCAGCTATGCGACTTTGGGCAAGTATGCTGTGGAAGCTTGAAAAGAAGAAATAATAAAGTTATTTCTATATTTTAATGATTTTTTTTCAATTCCAAACAACCTTTATAGAAGAAAAGGAAATGGTGTGGTAAATGTTCAAAGCATTTTTGTGGCTTTTAACCACAAGTTTCCTATTAAAGTCTTATACCCTAAGCTTCTCCTTGAATATCTGCTATTTATATATTCTAGCTGCTCTGGCAAATTTAATCCTGAAGGCTCCTAAAGATAACCAACATATGTATATTATCCACACATGACTGAAATGCAGCCACCTAGACAAAAATATGCCAGAGGGCAGCAAGAAAAACCAGAAATATTATATGCAGCGACAATGATGGGGAATTTTGGAATCCAAAATATATTAACTCAGGTTTTCTACATCTCTAATATGGTCTTTTTTATTCTCATGCTTGCCACCAATAACTTCCTTTACATCTTATTCTTCTGTGCCTTTTCTTTACTGCTTTCTATGCTTAGAATTTCTTCTCTGAATCTGTCCACCAAGCCAATTCCTTCACATTCAAAACTCACTTTTTGTTATTTCACTACCATAATCTGGGAAGGTGGGTAAGTGGAGTAGAGATAGCTAAAAAATATTTTTAAAAAAATATTGTGGTATACTTCACTGGTAACTCGGTCATCTTATTATTATCCTTGTTGCCCTTCCTCTCCTCTTCCTCTGTCTTTTGGAGTCTCATTTGTACCTTCCTGAATTTAAATGGACTTCTGTAGGACTTGGTATAAAGAGATTTCAGCCCACTCTGATTTTATGGAAGACTTAAGGCTTAAAACTGCATGATTTCAAAAGTCATTGTTCCACTGGAGGTGCCATTTTGGAGCAGAACTAAAACAGAGGTCATTACCCACTTCTGGTCACCATTAAACATTTCCCAAAAGAAAAAGTATTAACTATGGTGCCCTAACAAAACAAAGCAGCAGAAATGTAGTACTTTAAAGACTAACAAAATGATTCATTCGGTGATGAGCTTTCATGAAACAGACCCACTTCTTCAGATCAAAGGTCTGTCCCACCAAAGCTCATCACCGAATAAATTATATTGTTATTCTTTAAAGTGCTACTTGACTGCTTTTTTGTTTTTATTTCCAATACAGACTGGCATATATAAGTTCAGAGGACCAAAAAGAAAAAATATCCTATTTGATTTCTCAGTGTTTATTGCAATTTTTTTTCTTCTTGACACTCTGTACTTATATATGTCAACCTGTACTGGAAATGAAATTGATCTGAAGAAGTGGGTCTGTCCCATGAAAGCTCATCACGAAATAAATCATTTTGTTAGTCTTTAAAGTGCTACATTTCTGTTACTTTGTTTTCCTGGAGTACAGACTAACACAGCTACCTCTCTGTTACTATGGTGCCCTAGTCAATTTTATAGTATCCAAAAGTGTGTTAAATCCCACAAAAACATGTATTGTTTGCTGAAGTGTACTATGTGGAAAGATAAGGATCCATTTATGTGATTGTAAGACTGCATCCCTAGGGAGAAGAACTCTGCCTACCATCATACTGCATGTGGGGCTGGGAAGGAATTCTCTCCAGGTCAGATTGACAGTGATATTGCAGGGGTTGCTGCCCGAGATATATCTCACCAAATAGTTTCCTATCATTGCAGAGGCCTTGGGCATTGGTATACCTCACTCCTTCCCTTTTTTTTCCTGTGGTTCATCATCTCCTGAAGGATGTAATACTTTGGTCTAATTTCAATTGTTGGCTTTAGTGTGAGGATGTTTGGCTGTACTGGTGGCCTATGACATACAGGTAAAATGCTAGGTGATCTGATAGTGTCTTCTAGCTTTAAAATCTATTATTTTATGTTCCAGATCATTTACATAAGAGCACGTTCATGACTAGGGTTGCCAGGTGTCTGGTTTTCATCCGGTGCGTGTAGGCTCACAGCTTTGGCCAACACTGCTGACCAGGCTTTACCAGTCTGGTCGGCAGTGCAGTGGGAATACAGCAGGCTGTCTACCTGCAATGGCTCTTCATGGTTCCTGGAAGCAGCAGCATGTCCCTCCTCTGGCTCCTACACATAAGGGCAGCCAGGAGGTCCATGCACCCCAGTGTCAGCTCTGTAGCCTGCATTGGTTAGGAACAGCAGCGACTGGGAGCTGCAGGAGTGGTGCCAGCAGATAGGACAGCATGCAACACAGAGTCTTAGCCGTGCCTGTGAATGGCAACTGGGGCAGGGACCTACTGCTGCTTCTGGGAGCTCTGTGAGGTAAGCTCCACCTGGATCCTGTACCTATGAGCCCCTTCCCCACCTATGCAACAGCCCCCTGTCCAAGCCCTGACACCACGCCTGCCTGCTGAAATCTTTGATCCCATCCTGGAGTGAGGGTGGGGAGAGTGTGTGACAAAAGGAGGGGAGTGGAGTGAGTTGGGGAGGGGCAAGGATGTTTGGTTTATTGCAAGTAGAAAGTTAGCAACACTCTGTTCAGCTAATTAAAAAATCAATAGCTTATTGACCGTTTACTTATTAATAAATCCTTGCAGGTGCCCCCATAAGGTACTATGAGAGTTATATTTCCTGTGCCACTTTATTAGGACATGAGGAAAAACTTCCTACCTGAGATGATGGTGAAGCACCGGAATAAATTGCCTAGGGAGGTTGTGAAATCTCCATCAATGGAGATTTTTAAGAACAGGTTAAACAAACACCTGTCACGGCTGGTCTAGATGGTGCTTGGTCCTGGCATGAGTGCAGGGGACTGCACTTGATGACTTCTTGGAGTTTCTTCCAGTTCTGGTATTCTGTGATTTTATTAATTTAATGTCTGTAGTTCATAATCTCTGGTGCCACAAAAACTCTTAGAACTTTGCTTTCTCACAAGTGTCTTCTGATGCTTTTACATTGTCATTCAAGTTAGAACTGATTGTATTATATAAGTCCATCGTTCTTTTTGAATTATTCATTATTATCAATGTTGGTGAAAAAATTGTGGATTATTCTTTAACCAAATTTAGTTTAAAATATATATTTTCATGGCTAATCAATGGATAGTTTAGCTTGGATAAACTTTATTTTATTGTTTAGAAATGGTCCGAGTAGATATTTGCTGTTCGTTGTGTCTCATTAATTATATGAGTTCCTTGGTTACTTCTGTTTTCAGACTGGATGTCTGAAACTTTTAAAAGAGCATAATGACAAAAAATGAATTTTCTTGTTCAGGTGCAAATAACCTTATTTGCATGTGATTTTGGTGTTTGTATAAAGATCAGCCTTTTCCCCCAAAATATATGCAAATGTCAATCCATTCACAAGGAATGTTTGCAAACAGGGGACTAACAGGAGAACATGAATGTGGCTGAGTCAAACAGTTTTTCAGAATATGAGTGAATGTCTATGAATACTGATTTTGAGTACTCAACAAGCTCTAAACTTTGAGCTTGTTTACATAAGAAGATGAGAAAGGCAATATTAGACCAATGGTCCTCCTAGCCCAGTATTACAGTGGTCAGTGCCAAGTGCTTCAGAGGGAGGGAACAGGACAGGCCAATTTATTGAGTGATCTGGCTATCCCCCATTATCTAGTTCCAGCTTCTAGCAGTCAGAGGTTAAAGGACACCAAGTAGATGGGGTTGCATCACAGTCCAACTTTGATAATAGCCACTGAGGGACCTATCCTCAATGAATGTGAACCCTGTTTATGCCTTTGGTTATCAAACCATCCCCTGGCAATAAGTACCACAGGTTATTTATAAATTGTGTGAAGAAGTACTTAAATCTGTTGTCTATTAATTTCGTTAGTGACCACTGGTTCGTATTATGTAATAGGATAACTAAGCCTTTCCTATTATCTTCTATTAACTATTAGATTGATCAATGAGAGGACTTTCCCTCTAATCCCATGACTGCTTACTTTGCTTAAGAGTCTTTGCTTAAGAATTTTTGCTGTGGTCATTGGATCAATCTTGTCCACATGCTAGTTGATCAATCAAAGAATTCTAATAAACTGATAAGTATGATTTCCCTTTACAAAAAATCTGTGTCTCTTCCCTAACTTATCACATTCATCTATAAGTTTGATAATTCCACTCTTTTATATAGTTAAAACTAGTTTGTTTGGTACTGAAGTTAGGTTTGCTGGCCTGTAGTTACTAGGAGCATTTCTGGAGCCTTTTAAAAATATTGGTATCACATTAGCGATCTTCCAGTCATCTGGTGTGGAGGCTGACTTAGCAGTAGATTTCATAACAAGTTGTTAGTTCTGCTTTTTCATAAATGAGTTCCTTCAGAACCCTTAAGTCAATGCCATCTGATCCTGCTGGTTTTATTTGTTTACGCTACAGAATTTACCAGTTGCTGGCACTAGGTGTCAACAATGGGTACAACTAACTTGTAGATTTTCACCCTGGTTTTTCAAAAGTTACTGAAACTAGTTTATCCATGCCTACTTTTGTATCTAAACTGTGTTCAGGACCACTTTGTCTGTTGCTAACATCAAAGTTATGTTTGGATTAGAGTGATCTGTTGGCAGAAGTTTTTGTCAGAAGATATCTTCCAACAAAACTTCTGTTGACAGATCACAGCCACACTGCCAAGTGGCAGAATGGCCAACTGGAAGCACAGCAAGTAGGGTTGCCCAGTGTCCTGGTAGCCTTTTTTGTGGACAGCAGGCCCCCTGGAACATCCAGACTGGCTTTTTGTCAACAGATCTCTGTCAACAGAGGCGTTCTTCCTTGGGGCAAGCAGGGTACAGCTGTCGATAAAAGTGCTGTGTTCTGTTGACTTACTGTCAACAGAACGCCCTTGGCAATCTGGATGCTCCCCATTGTCAACAAGGAGGAAATTATATAGTGTGTCAAAGACAATAGGGTCTTTAAACTATAAATCTAGTTTCTGTATTGCAGTCTTGACTTTTATACCTAGTTCATTATTGTTAGAGCTGGTCTGGAGGTTTTCACCCCCATTAAAAACTGCTGATTTGTTCAACTGGAAATAGGGTTTATTTGACAAATTTCTCAGCTGAAAAAATGTAGAGCGAAAAAAAAAGTTTCAAAATATCAGACTGTTATATTTTGACCTTTTAAAATGAAAAAAAAAATAATTTTCCAGTTAAAAATTATTTTTAATTTAGAATTGTAAGATAATTGGAATGCAAAGGGTTTTTAAATGTCTAAATCACGACATAATACTTCAGAATATCTAACTGAAATGTTTCAACGAACCCTAAACAAAAAATGTTTTTTTTTAAATTATATTTCTCGTAACCTCTTGGAGCCTAGAGGGTGATTTAGAGCAACTACATATGCTAACCCGCATCTACATTGAGACAATAGTGGTTACAGTGGGATTAGTTCAAACATGATAGCAAATCCAACGTGAGCTTAACCATCTTTCCTAGTCTAGACAAACCCAGAAGCTAGTTCATTTTTAATTACTCCTTTTTGTCCTCTATTCTTTAAAAAAAAGATGCATGAGAAAGGAGATGAGAGAAAAAGGAAGATCAGCTATAGATATACTGTAAGACTCCAAAAATCTAGGGCATGGCAGAAAAGGAGCCAGTGATAAAAACTGTTAAATTGAGACAGTGGAAATAAAAACAAATAAAGAGAGGAAGCTGAAAGAAGAGAGGGAAGCATAAAGAACAGGAAGAGGAGAGGTCCTGAAAATCAGAACAGGAAGCAGAGTGAAAATGAGACAAAAGGAAGATGTCCTTCCAAAGTGACATGATCTAATTTTTTCATGAAAAATATCTAAACGTGTCATCTTGTACAGATTTAAGATTCAGTACCTGCAGACATGAAGTCGGCTACAGTGTTACACGAGCCTTTCTGTCCGTGTCACTGGGCCTTATTAGAAACCTTTCAAGCACCTTAGTTTTAAGGATACTATTTATTTTATACCCTTGCAAACTTGCAGCTTGTATGCTCCACTGCTGTAAATATTCCTGAGCAAGGAATGATGCTCTCAATTCCTTTTTGGGAATTTCGTTCAAAAATTCCTCTATGGGCCACATCTATTACTTTGCAAGACAAGAGTTACTGAGGACATAGTCGCACAAAGACATGCTTTTAAAAACGTGTTTTAATTATACTGTTTTGTGCTGCTATACAATATAGTATAAAATGTTCTTTTCCTAAAAATGGTATCTTGAAAATGCCTTGCTGAGCTAAATAATAGATTTTGAATCAGGCTGTCATGCCAAGTGTGAAGGGTTTCTTTTCTTAAAAGTAGTTAAAATCAATGACAATAATTAGTTATAGGTGGTGGGCATAATGTTACTATTATTCATGAGAACTTCCTGAGAATCTCATGCAAACAGCAGGAAAAACATTCAAAGCATTGCTCTAATTTTTGCCTCACCACAGCACTTTCCAGAGGACGACAGAGATTGTTTCTCAGAAAGAGTATGGTTCGCTTTCACTGAAGCTTGAGTGTAAAAGTGTAAATTATACCTCCTGTGCACCAAGGAGAAATTCTTGTGAGGTGGTCAGAAAGTTATGCTGCTGCAGGCCCTCTGCAGGCATTTCTATTGGGGGAAGAGTGTTAAGTTACACCTAGGGCTCCATTAAGACATGATTCTAGCATTCCATACCCCAAACCAGTGGAGAAGGGGGAACAGATGACATGACCTCCACCAAATCCTTACTTAAGGGGGAAAGAGCTAAGCTGGACTTCAGTTATACCCTCCCAGGACCTAACATGGTCCCAGCACATGTCAAGAGCAGTGCAGTCTACTACAGTAGCATAAAAGCCACCTTTCCACTGTCAGCTAGTGTCCTCAAGAAGCAGCAGTTTGTGCTCCACTGTTGAAGGCTCAGTGTTCAAACCCTGTTGATGAAGTGTCATGAAATGATTGTTGGAATTGTTCATAACAAAATTTGATATTATTTCTTGTCCTTAAAACCCCTTCTCAGAAGTTACAAACAAATACTTATAGTTGAAAGAATATTATCTAAAGTGCAAAATCAAGTGCTGGAAAGTAGGGAAAATATCAGTTTATCATTGCCATATAAACTTAATTCACCCTCTTTGTATGTATGCATTTTGACTTTTATTGCAGGACTACATGCTGTTTTTCCATGGGACTTTATTCAAGACAGAGGATAGATGTACAGGTGTACTAAATTAAGGTTGCACTCACAAGTGTAAATCTGGCATTTCATAACCTTTGATCATTTTGATTTTGCAATCAAAGCATTCTGTTAATGGTTATTCTACATACTAAGTATATATTGACATGATAGACTAGAGCAGTTTCAAAGGAGCTGTTGTTTGCATAAATAATGCCCAAACAAAAGTGAGAGAGAGAGAGAGAGAGAGAGAGAGCTCACCAGGTATTAAAAAGTACAGTTCAGTCAATCTTTGACAAATCATGCACCAGTTTCCTAGTCAAAAAGATTCATTATCCTAAGAACTCATGCGTGTAGGGATGAGAGAAAAAGGAGAGCCAGAGTCTCTCATTTTTTCTTCCTGTGGAGGTCAAAGTCACAGGATAGATTGATTTAAATAATTGATTTTGACTCTTTTGCATTTATGCTTTTTAATTATTTGTCTAAGAAAAGGTTGATTCTGATTGGCTGGCAACCATTAAAACATACTGAATTAGTACTAAATATAATATTTACACTATAGCTGATGCTTCATTTTGTTAGCCGGGATGGTACAGTATAGCTGTACACACTTATTTAAACCATATAATTTAACTGAGACATATTCAGATTCTTAAATGTTAATTATGTTAGAAAAAGGTGAATGATGCATTTCTTATTTGCTAGGTACCTCATATTTCTCTTGTAATTTGTGTTGAGGGCTGTTTGGTTGGAAATTCAAAGCAAATAAAAATGCACACAGGCAGTATTTTATTTTT
Source organism: Carettochelys insculpta (assembly GCF_033958435.1). Lineage (NCBI taxonomy): Eukaryota > Metazoa > Chordata > Testudines > Carettochelyidae > Carettochelys > Carettochelys insculpta. The sequence goes on from NC_134137.1 coordinate 289,471,849, forward strand.
TTAATTTTAATTTTTTCCTCATCAAAACAAGTATTTAATTTAAAACTAATTTTATTCAATATCTGCAGCTAGTGAATTGAACGGGAAGTTTCTGGTCATCATGTGCTTGAAGATTTGGGAACTAGTAGCTCTTACTCCATAGAGGCTGTGTCAAAACTACCTCCCTACTTCGAAGGGAGGATGGTAAGCAGGGTGTTAGGAGATTATTAATGAAGTGCTGCGCTGCATATGCAGCACTTCATTAAGCTAATTCTCCCCCGCAGCAACTCCAAAGTGTTAAACTTCGAAGTGCTGGCTCACGTATAGCCACGGCTCACCCGCCAGTACTTCGAAGTGCCTGAGGTACTTCGAAGTCCCTTTACTCCTCACAATTTAGAGGAGAAAAGGGACTTGGAAGTTGCCCAGGCACTTTGAAGTACCAGCGGATTAGCCGCGACTACACACGAGCCGGCACTTTGACGTTTAACACTTCAGAGTTGCTGTGGAGGAGAATTTGCTTAATGAAGTGCTGCATATGCAGCGCAGCACTTTATTAATAATCTCCTGACACTCTGCTTACCATCCTCCCTTCGAAGTAGGGAGGTAATGTAGACAAGCCCTAAGATTTTCATTTAACCTTTCTTCGTTCTCTTCCCTATGGTACTTTTAGAAAGAAATCATCCATATTTGGTGTTAGATAGTAATAACTGTCCTGTTTTGAGGAAAAGAGAAAAAGTTGGACTGGGCCGGAGCTGAAATTTTTGCTGCTGATGTTAAAGTCTGATCCCATTTTTTAGAAAACAAAAAATAGGACAAGAAATGCAAAAGATGTAAGAATAAAGCATTGGGTCATCATTCAGGATATGTCTATGCTGCAATTAAAAACCCATGGTTGGCCTATGTCATTTGATTCAGGTTCACAGGGCTCTGTCTAAGGGGCTCGTAAACTGTAGTATAGTCTTTCAGGCTCAGGCTGCAGCTCAAATTCTGTGATGCTCTCACTTCTCAGGGTCTAGAACCTGGTCTCCACCCTGAGCCCAAACTTTTAGACCATATTCAAACCACTAACTCATGCATGTAGGGATGAGAGAAAAAGGAGAGCCAGAGTGTCTCATTTTTTCATCCTGTGAGATGTTAATGGTTTACTGATCACAGTTAACAAATACAGGCTGGAGCAGTCCCCTACCTGCTGCAGGCAGTGGGTTGATTCAGCCCCATGGCGCCTGCCATTTGTGGGGCCACTCTAGCATGGCTGGAGCAGCTTGTGTCCATGGTTGGCCAGGAGGCACTATGGGCCGGGGCAATCCAGACAGGCTAGAACAGCCCTGGTCTGTGGAGGTCTTGGGAGTGCCATGGGTGGGGGCTCTCCCAGGCCTGGCAGAGCAGCTGTGCTTTGCAGCAGTCCCACCCTCCCCCCTCCCGCCCCTGTTTAATCAGTTAAGGGTTAAACTTAATGTTTAACCAGATAACTAATGAAACAGGATTTTACATCCCTAATTTAAACAGCCCTTTGGCCTAAGCATTTGATCCCAAGTCACCTGGCGCAGGCCATCTGAGGGTTCTTAATTGCAATGTAGACATGCCCTTAGTTACCTCTTTGGTCACATGCTTACAACAGTGTTATAAAATACATGGTATTGGACAGAAAAGCGAGACTCTAATTTTATTCTGATGACACTTGATGGGGGGAAGAAGAAGTATATATGGGAGGGAGGAGGAAGAAGGTAATACAATTTTATCACAGGTAAGCGGTTGGTATTTATCTGGAGCCAGTTCAGGTGGCTTTTACAATGTTAATGACATCTGGGATTCCCCCTGTCTGTTCTCGTCTGGTCTAGTCAGGACATCTCTTAAGATTAGAATGATGAATGTCTGGTAGTGATGCTGTGAATTCCCAGGGTCCAAGAACATGATGAGTTTGGGAGCCATGAAGGTGAAGCTCATGTCTTTCCTATTCACTCATCTCTTAGACAGCCATTATTTTGAGACAGCTCCCTTTTCTGTTCCTTTACATTTTGTTCTGAAAGGTCTTTTCTTTTAAGGATACCAAAAGGGAATGATGTGTTGAATACCCAAACCTTTATCATTCTGTCTACCAGTTAAGTCTAATTTCCAACACACCAATTTTGTCATTAATTTCATTCGTTTATCGGGCATGATCGTAACAAAGTCATTAAGAATTATATCATTTGGCTTTTTAAATTGGGCTAATTCTGTCTGTCTTTCTTTTGCACCTTTTCCCATCAACTTGTTGCTACAAGATATTGTGACATTTTATAAACTTTCACTCATGCTTTAATATTTCTCTCACTATTGGAGGAAATTTGTAGGCCCATTTTATGTAAAGTGGATGTTATTACCTCTTGCCTTCAGGCACAACTTTTACCAGCCCACCATTCCAGCAAACTAGACAGAGACCCAGATCCACAAAGGTTCTTAGGCACCTCAACCTAAGATCCCAATTTTAGACATGTCTTCAGCACCTCAGGCATCTAAAATCACTCTGCAACTAAATATTTGCTTTAAAAGTTACCTAGGTTTCTGCCTCCAAATATGAGTGCCACAGCCTCCCTCCAGAGATTTGGTTGCCTGTCTCCTACCTAAGCCCCAGAGCAATTCTCAAACAGGGGGAAGATAGGTGCAGAAGAACCTCTCTCCACCTCATGGCTTAATCTGCTAGGCATCTTCTGAGCACCTGTACCACATGATTGTGTGAAAAATCTGGCAACTGCAGCCAGAGTGGCTGCCACTGCCCACTTTCTACTTTAGCTCAATAGTTGGAGCACTCACCTAGGACTTGGGAAATCCTGATTCAATTATCATTTCTGCCTGATGGGGAGACAAAAAATTGAATAGAGGGGCTTTATATTTCAGGAGCATGCTCAAACCATGAGCTTTGGGTTATTGAGAAGGTGGTGATCCCATAGTCTCTCCTCTTGAACCTGCTTGATGTTAGATTAAATAAATAAAAAGTTGAACCAGAGTGAGTGAGATTTTAGAGCCCACTGGTTTGGGTATCAATCAGGGAGATGTAAATCTCAAGGTCCAGGACTGCTGCTTCAGTATCTTTTTAATTAATTATCCAAAGGCACTCAGAACCAATTGAGTGAACCTCCCAAAAATATCCCATAGTCCAGTGGTTAGGGTGCTCTCCTGAATGGTGAGACATACCTGTTCAGATTCTTTCTACCCAGCAGTCAGAAGGGTGAATGGAATCCTGGTCTTCCATATCACAGGTGAGCGCCCTTAACCACTAGGCTAAGAGTTTGAAATGTGGTCATGACCAGCAGAACCTTTTCCATCTGTTTTGTGTAGAATGAGCCAGGCATCTAACTCTTCACAAGTTATGACTTGAGTGCCTAAGCCACTGGAGTCCAGGAGAGGCCTTCCAGGTGCAGACCACTAGCACAGATAAGCCGTGTCTACACGTGCACGCTACTTCGAAGTACCGGCACTAACTTCGAAATAGCGCCCGTCACGTCTACACGTGTTGGGTGCTATTTCGAAGTTAACTTCGACGTTAGGCGGCGAGACGTCGAAGCTGCTATCCTCATCAGGAGATAGGAATAGCGCCCTACTTCGACGTTCAACGTCGAAGTAGGGACCGTGTAGTCATTGCGCGTCCCGCAACGTCGAAATTGCGGGGTCCTCCATGGTGGCCATCAGCTGAGGGGTTGAGAGACGCTCTCTCCAGTCCCTCAGCTCAATGGTGACCGCGTGGAGCGGCCCCTTAAAGGTCCCCTCCCCCTCCCTTCCTGTGCAGGAAGCTGGGGGAACATGCAGGCGGCAGCCTAGACACGCGGCCAGCCTGCACGTCCCTCAGCCACCCAGAACAGGGCCAGCACCTGCCATGGCTGCCTGGCAGCCCCCCCCCAGTGCCCCCAGGGGAGCCCCCCCCCAGGGGAGCCAGAGCAGCCAGGCCAGCCAGCCCGGCAGCCAGGCTGGGAAGCGGCAGCAGGGCCCCTCCTGGACGGAGGCCGAGCTGTGGGACATGCTGGGGCTCTGGAGCGAGGAGGAGGTGCTCCAGGTAATGGGGAGCAAGAGGCGGAACGCGGATGCGTTCGCTCGGCTGTCCACGGGCCTGGCCGCACAGGGTCACCCTGCCCGCACTCTTGACCATGTCAGGAGTAAGGTTAAGGAGCTGCAGCAGGGTTACGCCCAGGCCCGGGATGCGGCTGGCTGATCTGGGGCCACCCCCGTCACTTGCCCCTTTTGCAGGGAGCTCAGGGACATCCTGGGCCCCCGGCACACCTCCTCCCCTCCGGCCACCCTTGATACCTCGGCCGACGAGCCCCAGCAGGCCCTGCAGCCGGAGTCCATCCTGGAGGTAAGCCCCGCACCCCGGGGGCCCCCCTGGAGCCCACCCCCCGGCCATCGCTGCAGGAGGAGGAGGAGGAGGAGGAGGAGGAGGAGGGGGGGGGGTCCTCCTCTGCAGAGTCCGGGCTGCAGATCCTCCTCCCGCCGTCCTGGAGCAGCAGCCGGGCGTCCACCCCCCGGGGATCTCCGGACCGTGGGAGTGGACCGACAGGTATGTACCCCCCTCTGGTGTACACCCCCGGGGTTGAGGGGCGGGGGTAATAGATATGTGCCCAGGGCCCCCCACATGCCCACATTGCCATGGCCCCAAGGACAGCAGGGCCATGTCCCTCACAGCAGTGCATCAGCCCCTGCCCCCGCCCCCCCCCCCCACGACAGTGCCATGGCCCATCCCTGGGGCAGGGGGGAGCAGAACCTTGAGGGTCCCCCGGGAGGAGGGGGTGGGACACCCCGCAGCAGCAGCATGTGATGGAGTGGGGGGAGTGCAAAAGGGAGACTCAGGCTAGATATGAGCAACAAGAGCCGAATAGCTCCCAAGGGCAAAGGATGATCCTGGGGCTACAGCTGGCTGGTGACACCTCTGCCCTGAACAAAGAGGAGGGAGGAGCCTAGCTGGCTTTGAATCGGGGCGGGGGCCGCAGGCGGAGGCTAGGGGAAGGGAGAGCTGGAAGGCAGCCAGCCTGAGGAAGGGGAAAGCCACACCCCAGAGGGGCACCCTTTGGGGTCTTCTCCCCAGGACGGGTTGGAAGGACTGTCTCTGACTGCTGTGCGGTCACTCCCGAGAGAAACCGGGCATCTGTGGCGTAAGAAACGTCTCCTGTCAGACCCTGCTGAGTGAAGTGAGAGTCACTCCCACAAGGGGACGGGGTGCAGTGCAGGGGGACCCCTGAACCCCATCCATCCCAGTAGCATCTCCCGGGGACGGGGATGGGGAACCTGCAGCACAGGGGTGGGGGGACAAGGGTCACGGCTCGGGGCCCACACTAACGCCTGTCTCCATTCTTCTTCCCCCCTCCTCCTGTGTTCCGCAGCTGCACCATCGGAAGGACCGGAAGAGAGCGCCGGCGAGGCATCAGTGGTCCCAGAATCCCCTCCGAGGCCATCGCTCCAGGCAAGCCCCTCGGCAGAGGACCGACCGGCCCCACGGCGGGCTAGACAGTGGACCCCACAACAGCACCCGATGGCGACGGACCCCCAGCTGCTGGCCATCCATCGTCGGCAGCTGGAGGTCGCGGAGCAGCACCTGCAGGTGGACCAACGCCGCCTGGACCTGCAGGAGCAGGCGCTGGCCTGGCGCCAAGAGGCATGTAGGGCCTACATGGAGACATTCAACCGTCTTGTGGACTACCTGGCCCCCCATGCCGCACCGGCCGCCGCAGCGCCTGCCCTGCCTGCTCCACCCGCCGCACCACCTGCTGCTTCACACGTCGCCGTCCCATCCGCCGTCGCCCCGCCACCCACCACCGAGGGCCGGGCCGCCGAGGGACACCTGGGGCCAGCTGAGACTCGCCGGTCATATCTTCCGGTCCGCCTGGCTCCCAGCCAGCCCCGGACAGGGCTGCGGCCGAGGCGGGGCTCCCAGCCGCCCACCCCCAGTGCCGGACTATAGGGGCGTGGGGCCCGGGACGTGGCCCCCCTGTATATAGTTTATAAGACTGTTGCGACATTTATTTGTGCCCCCCCATGTAAATAGTTCTCCCCTTCCTTATAATCCCTGGTTTGTTTTTATTGAAGAACATCTCCATTCTATGCAATCTTTTTTATTATTGTTTTATTTGTACAGAATACTTTTGTTAGAAGAGGTCTTGTATATAGTTTGTTCTTGTTTTAATTATAGTTAAAAAAAAATTCTAAAAGAAAAACCAGTTTAAGTTCAGCCACACGTGCGTGCTGTCATTTGTCCAGGAAAAGTGTGGTGGGGGTTGGGTGCTCTGTGGTGTGGACGTACGGGCAGGGAGTGTTGTGGAGGAAGGGGTGGGCAGTGGGGGGCCTGGCAGAGTTCACCCCGCTTCCTCATCATCGAAGTGGGCCCGCAGGGCCTCCCGGACCCGGGTCCCTTCGGGGTCCACCTGGCGACTGGGGGCAGCGGGTGGCTGTAGGTCGGCCCTGCCGGCCTCCACAGCCTAGCCCTGATAAAAGGTCTCCCCCTTGCTCTCCACCAAATTGCGCAGGGCGCAGCAGGCACCCACAATCTGGGGGATGTTGTTGGGGCCCGCATCCAGGCGGGTGAGGAGACATCTCCAGAGTCCTTTCAGGCGGCCAAATGAGCGCTCCACCACCTGGCGCGCGTGGTTCAGGTGCTGGTTGAAGCGCTCCTGGCTGGCGGAGAGATGGCCCGTGTACGGGTGCATGAGCCAGGGCCAGAGTGGGTACACCGCATCTGCGATGACACAGAGGGGCATGGTGGTGTCCCCCATAGGGATCTCCCGCTGGGGGATGTAGGTCCCCGCCTCCAGCCGGCGGCACAGGCCCGAGTTCCGGAAAACCCGGGCGTCGTGGGTGCTGCCAGGCCAGCCCACATAAATGTCCAGGAAACGGCCCCGGCTGTCCACCAAGGCCTGGAGGACCACAGAATGGTAGCCCTTGCGATTGATGTAGCATCCTCCACTGTGATGCAGGGCGCGGATGGGGATGTGAGTCCCATCCAGAGCCCCGAAGCAATTGGGGAAGCCCAGTGTGGCAAAGGCCGCGATGGTGGCATCTGGGTCCCCCAGCCTCACGAGCCTGTGCAGGAGCATGGCGTTGATGGCATGGACAACCTGCAGGGAAAGCACATGGGAGAGCACCAATGAGGGGTAAGCAGGGTGTGCGTGGCCCTGCCCTGCCCTCCCCTCCCCTCTCCTGCCCTGCCCTCCTCTGCCCTGCCCTGCCCTCCCCTCCCCCACCCTGCCCTGCCCTGCTCTGCCCTCCTCTACCTGGGCCCCCCTCCCCTGCCCTGCCCTCCCCCCGTGGGTCCTCTTACCTCCATGAGGACAGCCCCGACGGTGGCCTTGCCGACACCAAACTGCTGCCCCACGGATCGGTAGCTGTCGGGAGTGGCCAGCTTCCAGACAGCAATGCCGACCCGTTTCTCCACAGGGAGGGCACGCCGCATGGCAGTGTCCTGGTGCCTGAATGCGAGGGTGAGCCACTGGCACAGCTCCATAAATGTCTGCCGGCTCATCCTGAAGTTCCTGAGCCAGCGGTCATCGTCCCACTCCTCAAGCACCAGCCGCTCCCACCAGTCGGTGCTGGTGGGGTAGCTCCACAGGCGGCAGCATGTGAGGCGGGGGTGGGGGCGGGGTGCTGCAGGGTTGGGGGTTGAGCCCTGCTGCCCTGGGGGCAGCTCCTCCTCCAGTGTAGCAAGGAGGTGCTCAGCTGCCTCCCGCATGGCATGGATCAGGGTGAGCCCTGCTCCTGCCGGGAGGGCTGGGTGGACCTCTGGCTGCTGCTGCTGCTGCTGCTGCTGCTGCTGCTGCTGCTGCTGGGGGTCCATGCCTGCATCGCCCGGGGTCTGTGTGCCTATGGCTCCTCAGACCGCGTGCTGTGCAGGCTGAGTGTGTCTGGGAGGGGCCCTTTAAGGGAGCGGCTAGCTGTTGCCCCGGAAGCGCTAGTCCGCCCTGTGACCCTGTCTGCAGCTGTGCCTGGCATCCCTATTTCGATGTGTGCTACTTTGGCGTGTAGACATTCCCTCGCAGCACCTATTTCGATGTGGTGCTGCGCAACATCGAAGTTGAACGTCGACGTTGCCAGCCCTGGAGGACGTGTAGACGTTATTCATCGAAATAGCCTATTTCGATGTCTCTACATCGAAATAAGCTATTTCGCTGTAGGCTTCACGTGTAGACGTAGCCATAGACTCCTGCCTGCATCTTGGACTTAGGCACCTATACTTGTGATGGGGTGGGACTCAGTATAGACACCTTTCCTTAGCATTTCCCATTTGCTAGTGTATTGGTTCCCTGCTTAGCTTGCTAGATTTTTTTATCCTATTCTTAGGTTCCCATCTTTCCTCATTCATTGTATAGGGAACCTTGGCACCTAACTCCATCTTTGTGGGTTGCAGTGTTGATTCATTGATTTGGTAGGCACCTAAATGCTTAATTTCCTCTCTAGATCTGGGCCGGATATCTTCCACAAGTTCTCAGAAGGAAGACATAGTGCAAAATTCTGTAATGACCTCAACCAGCAATTAAGTCTTTTGGTGGATCCTATACATAGAACCAGTTGTGGGATCAGGACCATATCCAGCAGTATAAACTAGTCTTGGAACGTAAGGTAGTCAGGAAATAGATGTACGTGGCAAAGAAGCAATGAAGTACTGCAGTAGTACTGCAAAATGAGTCACAGGTTTTATCTACACTCAAGAATACTCTCGTTCAAGGACACTGATTTAAACATTGATGTAGTCAAACGAGTGCAAACCCCAAATGAAAGTTCCTTAAAACCAGTTAAATCCTCACATATGTCAATTTAATTTGTGTTAATAAATTAACAGCTTAGGTTACATTGATATGAACAAGCATCAAGTGTCTCTGAATTAGATTTGCACCAGAAAAACCAGACCCGTTTTTAAATACATTTTGTTAAACCAATGGAGTTTTCTAGTATAGTCAAGGCATAGCTCCTCTTACAAAGGAAAGAGAAGGCACGTAATGAGAGGTCTCTTCCTGTTCTAGTGTTCTATGATTCTATAAAATGAGGCATGACTAGTGAAAAAGAGAATCTGTCCATTGAGAAAGTCCCACTTAATCTAAACTATGTTGTGGACTTACAAATGTCCAGAAGTCGGTAACATAAAGGTTTAAGTATTAGAGGGGTAGCCGAGTTAGTCTGTAGCTGCAAAAACAAGAAGTACTGGAGCTCCTTATAGACACACAAATGTTTTGGAACATAAGCTTTTGTGAACAAAGACCCTCATCATCAGATGCATCTGACTTCAGACAAGCACATAATGCACATGGACTATATCTATGAGCCATTCTGTGGTTCCTGTGTGCAGTGCCATGAGCACAAGTAGTACACTAAAATACATCTTCCACTGCAGAATTGGTATCAATGTTGCATAACAGTCATGTGTTTAGCAACAATTCATTTAAATAAATAAAGGCCTCTGGTGTTAAAATGGTTTCCTAGACCATACCTATGGCTACATGTGTGTAAAATATAAAAAACTAAATGTTGTGTTTTGCTTCTTCCACAAAAAGACAGACAAAAATTGGCCAACAATTTCTATACAAATAAAGTAAAAATTAAAATATTAAAGTTTAATTCTGCCCAGTAGCTCAACTACTGTTATATATTTTGAGAAATATGTACACAACAATACCATAACTTAACAATTTTTATTATTCCCCTTAGGTATTTAAGCTATTTGTTGTGTTTCTCCCAGAAGTAGAGCAAGGTGTCCAACCAAAGAGGTCACAGAGAAGGAAATTAGAAGAAATTCCTTTGCATGAATTAGTTCAAAATAAATCAGTGTGCCATCATGACTGCTTGATACAAATGCTGTATATCATAGAGCAAAAGGATATCCTGCTGTGTTCCTAACACTGGAAGGTCACGAGATGGCAGATCTTAAAATGTGAATGTGTTCAGTAGTGAAACTTGTTAAATGAAAAGTCATTAGTTTAAACAAACTTTTTATTGGATTGTATAACCAATAACACCTTTAAACATTAAAATTCAGAGAAGTTAAAATCTAATCAACTTTTTAAACACACTTGCTGTAGTTTACTTTAGAATTTAATTAAGCTTGGGTGATGATCTGGCAAATTAATGCGCTGGTGCAAATGGTTATACTTCTCTATCGTCTCCCGTTTTCCTGACTCTGCTCCGACCTACATGGTTATCAATCAGCCATAAAACCTGTGGAGTCAATGAAGTTATTCATATGCAAGCCAGAGGAAGTAAAGTGGACCATTGTTTTCAGTGCTACTCTTTACAAACACAGGCCTTACTGTAACCTTGATTGGGCTAGGCGTCACTTCATTGTCCTTTAAAAAAATTCATGTAGAAAAATAGCTGAAAATCCAGTGTTCAGTTTCTAAGCATTTTCAGCAAGGATTGCCCATGATCAGCCTCCCCGCATTCAAGTCCCAAAAATAACTAAATAAATGAATGTAATTAAATAACTTTAAAAAATCTTGTGCTGAAAAATCAAATAATAGTCTAATTTTACAACATAATATAGCTATATTATAACCCACAATTATTAGCTTTATGGTTACAATAAATATGAATAAAGAAAAACAAATTAAAATTTGAATAGTTCACTCCATACAGAACAATTAAGATATGTCTACACTAGAGAGTTTGGTCAACAAAACTCATGGAGCAGCCACACCAAAAATGCATTCTGTCGACATATTGTCAACAGAATTTGGCACTTATGTTGACAGCCTTCTGCCTCTACCCCAGGAAGCAGATCGCCTTTCCCCACAGAATCTGTTGACAAAAAAGTCATGTGGATGCTCTGGGGATCTCTCTGTTGACAGGCAGGGCTTCTGGGTCACTCAGCAGCTCTGTCCGTTGTGCTTCTGGTTGGCCATTCTGTCAGAAGAACAAGCGGGCACCTGAGCACTCTCTGTTGACAGGGTGGATCAACAGAGCAATCCACTTTTGCATGTGATTGTAATCTGTTCACAGAAGTTTTATTGGAAGATATCTTCCAAACAGTAACTTCTGTCACCAGATGGCTGTAGTGTAGATGTAGCCAGTAAGAAGAAACTGAGCAGTCCCAGAAGCTTAGGTTCAAATCACTTAAGTCTCAGTGTCTTTGATCACCAAATCTGCACAATTTGCTGAGTCTAAAATATCTACTCTCCCCTTGCTTGTAGGAATCTTCAGCTGGACTCCATGCTGACCCTTCCTCTGCTATGGTTCACTGCTAGCCAGTGAGCCGATTGACAGGAGGTGGCTGAGGGGGCATGCAGAGCCTCTGACTCTTTACAGCACTGTTGGAGTGTTGTACAGCAAGCTTTGGGCAGTTCTGAAGGCTGGGGGTTCAATCCATAGTCCAGGCGGTGCTGATGGCTGGCTGCCTCCAGCTCCACCCCTTCTAGGGATGCAGGGCAGGGCCCCCTCCAACCTACCCAGGGGCCCACTAAGGCTCTTGGCCTGGCTGCCAGCCAGTCTGCTAACTGATTAACCAATCACTCAGTTAAGTCACTGGTATATGGATTTAAAGAAAACCATTAGGGACAACTGCCTACTTTCTGCTCCTGGCCCATCTTCTCCCAATCCACACGGGGACCTTAGTAAAGCAATTGCTCTAACTGCTTCCCTTAATGGAATCTGGCCCCAGCAAAAGAGACAGAACCTATTGGGGTGGACCCTCAAACTACCACGTCCAGTTCCAGAAACTTCTGGGTGTGGAGTGTTAAATCTGCCTAGCAACAATAACCCAGGCACAATTCATTCCTGTTTCTCCCCCATGGGTCTCTTAAAGAGTTATTTCCCTACAATTTACATGGGTTACATTAGCACCAGTATATCTGTCTCAGGACTGGAAGTTTGAGGGTGCCATTTGTCATAGTGGGAGCCTTCCCACTGCCTTCATTGGATGCTTGAGTTGGGGCTTTAGTTGATCATACTTTGATTCTCATGCACGAAGAAAGTGCTGCCACCTTTAGGTTGTAGATGCTACAGTGGGGAGTTTACATTCAAATATTGTGCATTGATTTTGTTTGTGTGTGTGTGCTAGGAAAACATTTTGGCTTAATATTAGATTTTGTAAAATTAACTTTAACAGTAGCTAATGTGGTTATCCAAAGTGATAGAAAGTTGTACTATGTGCAAAATTCATTGGGTTTAAATAATGCATCTGGTTAGTTCAAAGTTCCATGAAAGGAGAAAAGCCAAAGTGTAAGCACTTGAATACTGTAGTTCTTCAGTATCCAATTCATCAGCTATGTCTTTGACTTTTCTCTGGCATATTAAGAAAAAATGCACAACCTCTGCTTTTCATTGACACTCACGTCTGTTATCATTCAAAGTTCTTTTTTTTTTTTTTGAGAAAGGATCTGCACTTTCAGCTTTACTTTGTTAAAAATATCTCTTTAACTGTTAATCTGAAACAGTAACCTTTTCATGTTGAATCACAAATAGGCTAGAATGAAGGTTTTCTTGTGTCTAATGATATTTTACGGTTGAAAAATCCTGGAGATAGTAAACTAATTGTTTTGACTAAAAGGTCGTAGTGCAATTTGTTTTGTGGAAGGTTACAGGAAAAACATTTTAAAATGTATTAATTTGTTGTTGGTTCATTAAAGAAAAGGAATGTTTAGTTTCAATATAATTTAAGAAGAGCTATAGACCAGCATTTACATTGTATTAAACAGGGAATATTTAGTAAACTATGCTATAGACTCTGGTTAATGTTTTGCATTTCCTGATGTTTTTTGACACGTAAAAAATCTACAACAAACAGTTCTGTTATACGTAATCGGTATGAAGATTCTATTCAGATTGAAGAGCTTTAGTTTGCTTTTGAATCTTTCTATTTTCTGCATTTGTTTTGACTGCTCTCATCATTCAAGATTGACACTTGGATGAGTGTGTAGGAGGAAGCAGCAGCAGTAGGCTTACAGCTTGCAGACAAAAAAAATCTGCCTTATCTGATGGCTATTATTGAAAATGCGAGGTGTAGCCTAGGCTGGGTAATGAAGGGGAGCGAGCGAGGGGGAGCAAGGAGCATGGAGCTGCATACTGATGAGTGTAGGAGTACTTGATAAAAAGAATTCTTGCTGCTGGCAGTGCATTGCTCATTGTGGAGTATTCCAACAATCACATATAACGACAAACAGCTTAGCTGACAGCTTGATTTGCCTTTTTTTCCACTGTATGACGTTATGCTCTGTAGTAAAGATTAATAACTAAGAAATGTTGAGCTAGGACCAGATCATACGCTATAGCCTGCCCTGTAAACTATGCTTTACTTCTGACTTTCTTCCTTGCTGAAAACGTTAATCTGTCAAGCTGGCGGGCTCCTTTGATAGCAACTTTTCCAGGAACATGATGTGGCAATGCCACCTCTCAGCCCAGGACTATCGCTACTATCCAGTGGATGGCTATTCATTGCTTAAACGCCTCCCTCTTCACCCTGTTACAGGACCCAGATGCCCTGTCCAAACAGTGGGACAATGGTTGGAAAATATCGGGCTACCTCAGTATGAGAACCACTTGCTGGCTAATGGATTTGACAATGTGCAGTTTATGGTAAGACTCTTTCTCTGTGTTGCTGTGTATAGAGATCGTAGCTGCATTTTTATATTATTATTCTCTGTCTCTGATTCATATGTGTTATTGTATAGCTTAGAACTATTCTGCTTTTCACTGAAATCTTGTAGTGCTTCAGTTTTCTACATGCAGCTGAATGAATATGTAAGGTGTTCTTCAGATAAAATTCCAAAATATACATGTTATGAAATAATATCTCTAGCCAGGTACATGGCCAAGGAGAAGTTGTGGCTTAAGTTTCTCTCCCTCCCCCATATCAGTCTCTTGTTTTTTTCTTTTTTTGTTTGTTTTTTTTAAAGTAGAAATGCATAGGACTTGTACACCATCATTGGGAGGGGGCAATTCCCTCATACCTAAAGTCTTGGACACACCCCTATCTGTAGCACATCACATGACATTACTTTTATTAAACATTAGCACCAAGTTAATTAACATGTTGTGCCATTGTTCAGGAAGACCTATTTAAATTATTAATAACTACTGAACAAGCTTCACCAACTCTAATTCTGTATGTCTTAGTAAAGTGATTTGGTCGGGGGCGGGATGGGGGTTAGGTAATCAGTTTATGATCTTCACTCCTTTAAACTGGAAAGCAAGAGTATTCCTTTAAATGAATACCAAAAACTTTCCCAGTTTAACTCTAAATATTTCACTGAGAAGGACAAAAGGACCAAATTATTTCAGATATCTTACCTTTTAAGGTATCCATATGTGGGATGGATGACAAACCTTAAGTGTACAATCTCCCAACTTGAAATAAATGTGGGTAAGGGTAAAATAAAAGATTGCTATGGAACCATGAATATACCTCTTCCAATGTTTATTATTTTTATTTGGGGTAAAACCATACTTACACAGTACTGGGTCTCAGCACATTATTCTTTGTCCCTAATTAAGGTATTTTCCTCAGTTAGAATTTTCATCCTTGGATAGCTCTATTATACTAACAAATCTCTCACATACAGTAGGTAAGATGTACAAGTGGACTTCTGCATGAATATATGTTCTGGTTACAAAGGCATCATCTCAGTCATATTTAACCCATTTAACTTTTTTGACAATAATAATGTACACCTATGAGTAATTGATAGGGAAATTCTGAAAAACCAATCTTTTTTTTTTCATCTATAAGTGTTTTTGATTTTTTCCTCTTACCTCTACATGGCTACTGTATGTTCTTTTGATAATAGCAACAAAAAAAACTTAGCATCTTTTGCTCCTCTTTTAAATATTCTTAATTTTAAGAGGAGGAAAAATTAGGCTTTCATAAAAATAAATTCACATGTGGGCTTCATCCATCCAATGAAGCTTCTTAAATGGATTTCATTGTGGCCAAACTTATAACCAATAGTATCTTACATATTCTGTCGCTTTAAAATTATTGAAGCAGATGTGCATAAGTCATAAAAAGATTACAAAAGGGAAGTTGTTCACAAGGGGTAGTAGGTGATATACAGATGTGTAGAGGTGCACCTACCACAGGTAAAAAGTGAGTAGGTTGGAGCTAGCAAAATTGATTTTGGGATGTTCCCAAACATTTACCAGAGCTGGAAGAGCCTGATCCAAAGTCCATTAGCGTCAATGTGGACCTTGGCATTGATTTCAGTGGGCAAGCCTAAATTGTTCATTAACATAATTATAAATATAAATAAATATACCTATTTAAATATGAAGTTCTGTTAATAAATGTTCAAACCAAACTTTTTCAGGTATCATGTGGGTTAACTTATGGCATTATGTTTGTAAGTTATCCAAGCATTTTGGTCAGCATAGTCTACTAGCTCTTTTCTAATTTTTTTTTCTTGAATACAAGTCACAGGTAAAATATACAATTTCCACTAATGATAGTCAGGTGCAGATGCAAATGAGATATTAGGTCTCTACATTTAATTTAGTAATTAGGCATAATGTTATGAAATTATATTGTAATGAAACAATAATGATATAATTTCAATATTTAGAATATTTTGATATGCTGTAGTTTGGGCCACAATACATCAAATATTTATTGCAACAAAATGATCTGAAATCTTAGTTTGTTTATATGTCTCATTCTTTAGCAAACATCATTACATAGTGTAACAGGTTTCTCCTGGTATAATTCATAAATGCTTAAGGTCACTAAAATATTTTCCTTGCTATCCAAATTTATAGAAGAAATGTAAACCTACAATATAGATATTAAAATTGAAGAATAATAGTTTGTTAAGGCAATAGGATAAATGAGATCTCTGTTAACTTAAATGTGCTATCTTACATTTTTCTATAATATCAGAAAATTGTTTACCTTACTAAAAATTGTTGACATAGTCATCTATTTTATGTGAGCTTATTTATTCAATTGTAGATTTGGCTAAAATGAGTTGGCTGTCTGCTTTTGAACAATATTATTATTTTAATGCAATGAAAAATCAGACATGTCTGTTCTTTATTCTGTACCATGTTTCTGCTTTTGTTTTTCTGAAACCACATTCTGACCTGCATTTATTCATCTTGTTGCCTAAGCAACAGCCACTGCACTCTTATTATATATGATGTAGTAGTACAAGCCTCAATAAACGTTTAGAACAAGAAAGGCAATATCATGAGGATATAATTAATGTTAGAAATACCATACTATATCTGAGAACAAATATAGGCAACTCTTAGCGGCAAACCTCTGTTAATTAAATCGGCATTCTGGTAACTAAGGTATTTCCAAGATAAAAGGATTTCATGATAAATCATTCATTAGATTAATAGAAATTATATCCTTGGTTTATTCTGCTTTCACTGTGCAGGGAAGAAAAATTTTATGGCAGTTAAGTGTCTAAGAGGATGTAATTTCAGAATTTTCTGTGCATTACCTCTTTACCTATAAACAATGTCATCTGAATTACTCTTTTCCAATAGTTTATCAGTTCTTGTAGGCATTGTTACAGTTGTTTTAAAATGTAGCATTTAAAATTAGTATTTGAAAAACTGCTCTTTCTTTTCTTACCAAATCAGTGTCTATGTTTAGAATATGCATGCACACAGCACATGAAGTTCACGTCTTTTTCTTGCAGTAATTCAAGAGCAGCAGTCACATAACATTTAGTAGTCCATATATAGGTTCTGTCCCAAATTTTGGCTTATAACCACTTATAGAGATAAAGTCATGCCCAAACATATCCTGTCATTATTATTATGTATTTGTTGAACATTTGGTAAAAGTTTGGTGCAGTGCTGTGGAAGTGTGGTAGAAGCACTGATGACATTGAAAAACTTACAATGTAAAGATTCATTTGCAATTAAACTGCCTCCCAGACAGAGGAGGATTTTTATCCTCACAATTAAACCACTACAGCTAGTTATAAATTAGAGTATGTTGTCTGGATATAAGCAATGAAGAAACCTATTGAGCTAATGGACAGCATAACAGATAGATGAATGAAAAATATATGTGATCATAGGTTAGTTGGTGTCCTTAATATGTCTGTTTATAACTTTGGAGATAGATCATAGTAACTTTCATTGTTGGTTAGGGAGATGGATACACAGAACCAATTGCAACAGATCAGATTACCGTATCTACTGGGGCCCAGTTCTGACTGAGGGTTGCATATGACCATGAATTTGTAGTTATTCCTTAAAATTTAAGTTGAGGCATTTAAATCATATCACTTGCTATTACAATCTGACCAAATTGAGGTCTCTGAGACCTACAAACATGTGAGAGGAATGTGGACCATACCACCAAGAAGAGACAGAGTTCACAGAAAAATTAGATATTTAATTTGATGAACAAATTATTTTTATATTGTAACACTTACTGTTCACTAGTATCCATCCAAACACTTAACACTTCATTAATTTTAATTAGCATTTTAAAACCGGAACAATGGTTTGTCCAACATTTTACTTAGAAACTTACACTTATGAGTGACTTTCTGTCCAGGTGCTCATATGGCCTCCAACACCATAGCATCTGGCATCTCCCAAATATTGATACATTTATCCCCATTTCACAGATGGCAAACTGAGACAAAGGGAAACTAAGTGATGTAACCAAAATCACACAGGGCTGGGAACTCAATACAATTCAGGCAGGGCTTGGCAGCGATCTTCAAATACTTTCAAGGCTGCCATAAAAGGGAGACAATTTGTTTTCCTGCCCCAGAGGGCAGAACAAGAGACAAGGGATTCAAACTATAGCATAGTAGATTTAGACTAAATCTTAGGAAAAACTTCCAAACTGTAAGAATAGAAGGACAAGGAAAAAGAAAGTAGCCTAGGAAGTTGTGGAAGCTCCTTCACTAGAGGCTTTCAAAGGGAGACTTGAATTACTTAGGCACAAAAAACCTTGCATCTTGTCACAGGTTAGATTAGGTGACCCTCGTGATCCCTTCTAACCCTATGATTATGTTAGAATAATGTAAGTGCATTTTGCCATATACAACAGTTAATTTTAGACACAGATTGCTTTATATACAGTTATTCTCAAAATATGTAATAGAAATGTGATTATTTAATAAGTCTACTTAGGTAACTGGGAAATCAGGATTGGACACTAATATCATTATTAATTTAGGTAATATGCTAAAATAGTGCATGAGCTCAAAAGATAATGCCTCTCACCAAAGGCTATTAAGAAAAGTAAGTTGTCATGTAACAAGAGGGAAAGTCCTATCATGGACTGATAACTGGTTAAAATATAGGAAATAAAGGGTAGGAATAAACAGTCAGTTTTCAGAATGGAGAGAGGTGTCCCCCCAGATCTGAAATGGGCCCAGACATATTCATCATATTCATCAATGATCTGTAGAAAAGGATAAACAGATAGGTGGCAAAATTTACTTATCGTAGTAAATTGCTCAAGATAGCTAAGAACAAAGCAGACTCTGAAGACCTTCAGAGGGATCTCACAAAACTGCAAATAATAAATGCAAAATAATGCACATTGGAAAATATAATCCAAAGTATATATACAAAATGATAGGGACTAATTTAGCCATAACCACTCAAGAGAAAGATCTTGGAGTCATTCTGGATACTTCTATGAAGACACCTGCTCAATGCGCAGCAGCAGTCAAAAAAAGCAAACAATGCTAGGAATCATTAAAAAAGGGACAAAGAATATGACAAAGAATATTTTATTGCCTCTATACAAATCCATAGTATTCCCACATCTTGAACACTGCATACAGATGTGGTCACATCATCTCAAAAAAAGACATTGGCATTGGAAAAGATTCAAAAAAAGGCAAACAAATGATGAGGGGGCTAGGAATGGGGTGACAGTAATGGAGAAAGTGAATATCAAAAAGTTATTTACTTGTTCCCAAACATAAGAACTAGGCATGACCAAATGAAATTAGTAGGTAGCAGGTTTATTCATACAGCAGACAATCAACCTGTGGAACTCCTTGCCAGAGGATGTTGTGAAGACCAGGACTTTAACAGGGTTCAAAAATAATTAGATAAATTCATGGAGTTTAGGTCCATCATTACTTGTTAGCTAGGATGAGGAGGAATGGTGTCCCTAGCCTCTGTTTGTCAGAGGCTAGAAATGGTTGACAGGAGGGGGATCACTCAGTTTTGTTCACTCCTTCTGGGGCATCTAGCATTAGCGACTGTTGGAAACAGGATACAGGGCTTGATGGACCTATGGTATGCAGTGTTCTCTCTAACTTTTTCCATTCATGTGCAGAATAAATTTTGTTATATGCACCAAGGCATGTGTGGATGTGCATCATAAATAAAAAACACGTGCTGGTGGCTGTGGGTATTACCTTATTTTACACTAGAGACCATCCCAGGGTTACACTCATAGGCCACATATATACAGCATTCCTGTTGTGCGAGAGGAGTGCAAATGAGGGAACCCAACATTGCAAATGAAGTGCTGATTTATAAATCTCACACTTAATTTTCATAATCACATGAAATCGCATTGTTGGGAGAGATTTTTAACAGAAAACAAACAGCTGTGTAGATGGGGTTCTATCAGTGAAAACCCCTTTTCCGACAGAATCCTTATCCCTCATTCTTTTCAGGAATAAAGGTTCTGGCAGAAAGGGATTTTCACCAACAGAACTCCATCTACCAAGCTGTTTGTTTCTTGCCAAAATCTCTCCCAACAATGCAATCATATGAGATTATGCAAATGCAGCATGAGAAATTCGGCACTTCATTTGCCATGTCGGGTTCCCTCATTTGCATTCCTCTCACAAGAGGTATGCCGTGTAGACGAGGCCATATGGATTTGTTAAACGCCACTATTGGATTAAAGGAAAAAGTGGAACTAACTTTTAAGCACACATTTCAACACATTCATACCCTCCTGCACTCACACACTTAGACAGGCAAACTCATGCAGGTGAAGAGTTGCATGGGGCAATGGAGGAAGACAAAGCATAGCAGACCCAGTGTGTCTGGCTGCAGTCATGAATCCTGGGTGGTGAGCTGATTGTATGACCCCCCTTGACAGTGTAGTAATCAGGAGCAGTCAGTACCATCCATCCTGGAGAGATGTGGGGGGGTCCTCCTGCCTCCCCAGCCAGCTACGACTAACTCCAGCAGAGCAGTGCTGGCAAGAGCTCCCTATAGTTTTGCATCCATCTTTATATGTGTTTCAGTCCATAGCTCTTGTCCTGCCTCACTACCCCAGGACTGTATGACCATGAGTCATCAGCTAACAGCAGATGGAACCATGATCTTCTCTTGATGGGGCCTCTTTCTCTTTACTGGGTTTTTGCAGGGCTCCTATTATTCCTTGCCCATCTAGGTGCTGCTGCCACTAAGCTGGCTTTGGGGACTGATTCCATTGTGCACACGTACATATTCATACTTCTAAATGAAATTGCAGACACACCTAACTTTCTAACAGCCAGGCTTTCTTACAGATTTATGGTATCTATAACCAATTTATTATAATACTTAATATAGAACTAGCAGCTGCTACAAAACAAAGCTTATGAAACAAAATATAGAACAAAGCTAAACCTATCAAACAAAGCTACTGTTAGAAAGCTTACAGAAAGGTACAGTAATTAAAACCATCAGTGACTGAAAGTTTCAGAACTTATGTCTGCATTGTACTGGACTGAGTGGAAGCTTTACTCAGCAGTGGGCATTCTGCTCATCAACTAGTAACATCTGAAACTCTCCTGGGTGGCCATACAAATGCCCAGCTTGCAGGGCACACTGATGGTCTGACCCAGTATGGCTGTTCTTATGTATGCACTACCTTAATATATGAGGTTATGCTTTAAATCCTTCACTTTGGTAGGTAAATACAATTAGGTGTCACCTTTGTGTTGATTAAAAGAGTGAAAAGTTTGAGACCACATAGTTAAAGAATTTGCTTGTTATCCATAAGTATTACAATACAGGGAATTAGATAGAGTTTTCTACGAAAGCTGAGTTGAAGTAATTTCAGTTAAATTAACATGTTATATTCAAGCATGACTCAGACATACTTTTTATTACGTGTTTTCTGGTGGCCAAAAGAACTGAAGACTGATTCTGCTCCCAGGGAATAATAATAATGCCTAATGCTTATCAAATGTTTTTGTAATAATAGGTTCTATTTAGTGCACTAGTACTCACCTGTGGTTTGTGGATACCTGGGGGTCCACAGAATGTCAAAGATTTCCCAAAGGGGTATGCACCTCCATTCGAAATGTTTAGAGGCCTGCAGTTGAAAACCACTGATTTAGAGTATTGATCAGTGAGATATCTCACCTGGTTTATTAATCAAAGATTAAATATCTAGGATTAGTCAACAGAAATACAGAACATATATATTAATTTGTCCACTTGCACTGGCCCAATCGGTTAACCTTTCCATGTATATTACAGTTTGTGGTTGGTTGCATCACTGAGCATTATCCAATTATCATGAAATGTCAATTTTTTGTCATCGGCATATATTCCGTTATGCTCTAAATTTCCATTTACAAAAAATCATAACTTCTGGCCTATTTAACAAGAGATTAGCATGGGTTTAAAACAAGTGTCTTATCCAATAATTTCATTGGGCTCTCTGCGATTAGTTACATACTCAAATTTAACGTTTTCTGCAAGGTGATTTACATTGCAGTAATAAAATGCTTCTTCTAGCAGTTTCCCTTGATTCTCCTTTCACAATGTGCCTACATGCTTATTCCCTTTTTTGGGGGGGCGGGTGGGGCAGGGGGGTTGACTAATTTGTTATTCTCTTACCAAAAATATCCCCAGTAAGCAGTTGCAAAAATAGGTTATGAAAGGGTCGTTCCCTTGGACACATTTCTGTTCCCTCAGTAATATTTTTACATGCATTTATATGCTAATACACTTAAAGTCAAATATATCTTTCAGTCCTTGTGAAAAAGCTTACTAGGGATTCTGAAAACACTTAGGCCTTTATAGCAACATTTTCAGTGATAGATCTCACAGCGCTTTAGAAAGGGAGGTAAGAACCATTATCCTAATTTGAGAAGTGAGGAAACTGAAACATAGGGAGACAAAATAGTTTGCTCAGTGTCACCTGAAAGCCAGATACAGAGCCAGGAACAGACCCCAGTTCTCCTGAATCCAGTACACTATTCTTTCTTCTAAGAATACAGTGCCACAGAGACATATTAGCACTGAAGTCAATGGAAAAAGTCCCAGAACTCAGAAGTGACTCTGACTGGAGTAACGTGCCATTCTATTTCTTAGAATTTAGGAAGAATACAGGAAAAAAACTGGTCAAATTATAAAGAAGGACAACAAAAATGATAGTGACTAAAAGTTAGCTGAAGAGTTAAAACTGAAGGAAATTGTGTGTATAGTTCAGAAAACTGAAGCCTTGAGGGATACCTGGTGAATTTACATTTAAATTTACAATATAGAGTATAGATGAAAGAAGAGAAATTGTGCATTGTAGGAAATTGCAAAGGAAGCTGGTCAAAGTGCCGTTATATAAATGTTGTAGAATAATATTGCCTGAAAGAAAGGAAATAGTTGGGAGCTTTGGCCTGCAGGTAAACTCACCTCACACAGTGATTATCCTCAGACTACATTAAAGATGAAGCTAGTAGGAGATAGCAGTACAGAAGGACTTAATTACAAGTAATTACATTTTGAAAAATTAATGAAGTTCATAGGTAAAGCTTAATGACTAGAAGTACTACAAGATAACTATCATAACATTTCAGCAGATAACTGTCTATCTACAAAATAAAATTAGGTAATATGAGGTGGAAAGTTGGTTATACCATGGTAGCTTAAGGAACGGAAGTGAAAAAAATAAATTAAATCTAAAATAAAGGAGAATACAATGCATGAACAGATAATAAAAGCAACCAACGACACTAAAGAAAAATTAAGTAAGAAAAATGGTGTCACACTAACTGGGGAAATAAACTGAAATAAGACAAGTTTTATAAATAAGTCACGGTCCAAATATTAAGGAAAATATATGACTGCTGCTAATGTTCATATAACAGAAGACGTGGAGAATGCTCTGAAATACTGAACCAAAATACTTATTTTGTTTTTTTATGTAAAGTAAGAGGCTAAGTAAAATACAGTAGATGTTAATGAAGACCACTGGGATATTAGAGACATAGGCAACATATAAAAGAATACTTAGATAATTAAAACATAGGAATCATCAGGGTCAAATGTTATTTGTTCAAGAGGTCTTAAGAAATTTGCAGAGGAAACAATAGATCCTTGGCAGTCATCTTTGAGAATATATATGGATGTAGT
This sequence comes from Carettochelys insculpta, assembly GCF_033958435.1. NCBI lineage: Eukaryota > Metazoa > Chordata > Testudines > Carettochelyidae > Carettochelys > Carettochelys insculpta. The sequence continues at coordinate 289,495,063 of NC_134137.1, forward strand.
AAGGGACTAGAGGCCTAGCAGAAATGCAAAATAGTGCCAAGATTAATTTCAGAGTGCAGGATTGCACTCTGTATACACAGTCCCACTTTACTGATCTATTTGTATCAAACCCTCCACACTGAGACAATCTGGTGCACCATCCCAGCAGGAAATCAGTAGCCACATTATTACCACTAGATAGTTACTCCCAGTAGTGTGAGATGGTGAGGGAAGGGAGGAAAGGAGAGCGTGTAGCAAAAGGCAAAATGTTTATTGAGCCATAGACCTGTCAAGAGCAAGACATGAAGAATTACCTCCATCAGGCCTATTCAAACATCAAGAGGAGGGAGAAGCTATAGGGATGGCCTAATTACCTGCCCAGAGTTAAGGGGAATGGGGGGGAAGTTGTGACATGACCTTTTTAAAAATAATTTTACTTCTTCACATATCTTTATTTACTGCACACTATTCAACCCTGCTTGGTATACTCAAGACTCAGGAATCTTGGATTCTATTCCCTGCTTTGGAGCAGAGTGTACTCATTAGGTAATATGAGGGCAAAACTTGGTTACACCATGGTAGCTTAAGGAGCGGAAGTGAAGGAAAATAAATAAATAAATCTAAAACAAAAGAGAATACAAAGCACGAACAATTAATGAAAGCAGCCAACGACAGTTAAAAAATATAAGCAAGGTGTAATTTGTGCCTGCTACCCCAAGCTTGATCATTCTGTCCCATACCTGTAAAGCTCAGCTTCTTCCAGTACTGTATCTTCCCCATCCCAGTCCCATTACCCTCTCCTTCTGTGTCCTAATCTTCTCTCCTCAAACTTCTCTTCCAAGCCACAGTCTCGTTGCCCAGCCAGTCCTACTCTCTCCCACTCTGCTTCTCCCACTCTTGGTTCTTTATCTGATTCCAAGTCTCACATTTTCTCCCTGCCCCCACTCCACATCTAACTGCCCAGTCTGGTCCAGTTCCTCCTCTTCCTGGCTTTAAATCTCTCTCCTCACTCCCACCCCAACTCCCCACTGCCCCAGATTGCATCTGCTCTCCAGACTCCCAATCAATCTCTTTCTCTACCCAACTGGCTCCTTGACTCCTTTTCCCCATCCCTGCCCAGACACTCCCAGTTCTCTGTCTGTACTCTGGCTCCTCATCAGATCTGTCCCCATTCTCTCTCTCTCTCTCTCTCTGTCTCTCTCTCTCACACACACACACACACACAGGTTCCCATTATCATTGTTCAGGCAGGCCCAATCCATAAAGCCAATCCAAATCAGCAGATATCTCCTTTGTGACTGCAGTTACCCTCATCTGCAGGTGTGGCTATAGCTATCCATAGCTCATTTTTGCAGATATGGATGCGGACACAAAGTTTATGTCTAGAGCCCTGAAAATTTGTAGATATCCACTTTATATCCACATCCTCAGATGTCAGTGCAGCCCTCCGTGGCTCATTTTTGCAGATACAAATGTGGCTGGAGGTAGAAATTCTGTATCTCTGCACGGCTCTACCAATCCAGCCCATTTCCCCCAGCAGTCTTCTGACCTCCATTTTGCTCCCTGCCAGCTGGCTCCCAGGCTTCATCAACCCTTTTTCCCTCACTAGCTCTGAGTCCAAATCTTCTTGCCCAATCAGTCTCCATACTCTTATTGGCTCTTAGTCTCCCCATAATCATAATCACCCCTATGAGAGATTGAGACTAGGGGTATGTCTATGCTTTGAACAGAGGTTGAAATTCCCAGCTCAGTGAGATATACCCACTCTATTTCTGATAGACTAAGTGCACTAAAACTAATATGTAGTCACAACAGTGCAAGTCATGGGAAAGGCCAGCTGCCTGGAGTGTACATCCATCTGAGATACTAGGCATGTGGGTGGGGCAGCTTGCTCCCCTGACCACTTGCACTGCCACAGCTGTGTTCTAGTTTTGCCCACAGTAGCTTGACCTTAAATTGGTACATATCATAGAATCATATGATTGTAGGGCTAGGAGGGACCTCATCTAGGCCAGCCACCTGCCTAAAGCAGCATCAACTCCAACTAAGTCATCCCACCCAGGACCTCGTCAATCCAGGATTTAAAAACCTCCAGGGATGGAGAATCCACCACCTCTCTAGGCAACACAAGATAGGAATCACATGCCCAGTTCAAACATAGACATACCCTTAATCAGAGGTTCTTTCTCACTCACACGTTCAGTCTCAGTCTCACCAGATCCCTTGTCCAGAGCTACTCTTTTCACCTTCCTTTCACCCTACCCACCCCCGCCCCTCAGCTCTTGTCCACTCTGCATTAGAGTCAGATGACTTCTACCTCCACACTGCCTGGGGCACAGCAGGAGGGAGGGAAGTCATTAAGATCACAGTTCCAGTGTCTGGTTCCATCCTGGCCTGGAAAAGCAACTAGGGAGAAAGCTGTCTTCATCTTTTTTCCCCGGAGCTAGCATATACTCTGTCACTCTGAAGAAATAGCGCCTGCAGAGTTCTGTCAAAACTAGGCATTGTGAAAGGCTGGAGCATGCTCAGTCACGATGAAATCTCCAAAGATTTTAGTTTTAAAACAGCATCCTGTCTCTACTGACACTTTGTGAATTGATATTTTAAAAAAGCTTATAACCAGGCCTAGTTTACACAGATTTTCCCAAGAAAAGCCAAGGGTTTTTCCTTGGCACAAAAGCATCCACCTGCCCAAATTTCTAGTTCCCAATTCAAAACACAGTGAAGCTAAAGCATTTCATAGAAGAAGTCTCAAGAATTTATCATGGGCAAAACAATGTATTTTTTCCAAACCTCCTTCTCTGCAATGGCTGGATCAGTATAGCTGAAACTTCCTCCCCTTAAAAGGAAGCCTGAAGCAGATGCCTAGCATGGAAAACTTCAGATCAAACTATTAAAGCTTGGCAAAATTATAAGCAGCTGTATATAGGGTGTTATATTAGGAAGAAGGAACAAGCTTTATAAGAGGTGGTGCTACCAGACCTGCCTTTTAATTTAACTCAAAATTATCTGGGTAATATTCTCTGCCATTTCTTCTAATTGGTTTTCCAATTGAAAAAGCCCCACAGTCACATTCGTTGCTGGCAAATTGATTTAGCTTCATTGAGCTGCACATGCTTATACCACTACTGACCAGTTAGCCTCCAGTCTTTTACTAAGTCCACTTTTGATGGAAGTATGGTTTTGAGAAAGAAGTAATGGAAGCAATTTTTAGCAAATAATTAAATAACTTCATCTTTCCATAAAATCATGTATGTATCCTTCCCACTGAGACTCAGAATGTGCATGTTTTATCATCCCTCATATAACTCCAGTTGGTGTACAGATGAGACAATATCTCGAAACAATAAGTTGTATTTCGTTTACGCTGTAAATATTGATGCAGATGCTAAATATAACTGTAGATAGCATCCAACCCATGTCTCATTTGAAACCATAAATTTTACACCTTTATTAATAGTCTTTTATGCACTACACTACTGAAGTATTGAAATCCAAGTAGACTATGCTTACCACTTTTATTCAGGTTAGCTCCTCAGAGAAGTTAATCGCATGTACTATATACAGTTTTCCCTGATCAAAATCATTTTAACAGTCTTTGACTGGACAGCATCAATTCAAAAGATTTTTTGACTCCAACAAAAATATCTAGACGAGAGTTAGGCAGTACTAGAAAAATCAAAAATCTCTTAGGGAAACTGCTTGGAGGAATAAGTTTAGTGCAAATAACAATATCATAACGTGTCTCAAAGGTTTTGAATCTATCTCCATTGCTGCAATGATCAATACCTCCCACAGCACACCTTTGAAGATCTATGGGTCCTATATATGCTTCTCACAATATGTGGTCTGCCCCACCCCATGTACTAAATGTCCCAACAACCACACTCTCACATAAAAAGATGAGATCATCATATTACCCATGGCTGGACATTTTTCACAAAATGATCTTATCTCTTACTCTTCATCCTCAAACTGGCACAACTCCTTCAGAAGATTTTGTTGGGATCTTAAATTAATAACTTTGTCAGACATTAAAAATCATGGACTTAGTAAAAAATGCTGGGTTTATACCTTATCGTAACAGTCTGTAAACCACTAATCATCTTGTGTCCTCCAATTGCAGAGATGTTATCTGCCCACTTCACCTTGAATGGTCACTTACAATGGTTGTTCTCAATCGGGGTGTAGAGAGGTATTCCAGAGGCTACATCAGCTCATCCAGATTTGCCTAGGTTTCCAAACAGTCTACATAAAAAGTACTAATGCAGTCATTACCACTAAAATTTCACAAAAATAATGTTTTGTTTATACTGATCTATATGTACTATATTCAGAAGTTTAGGGATATATTTGTATTCCAATTAATTTATTTTATATAGGTAAAATGAGAAAATAAGCAATTTTCCGGTTAAAGCACGCTGTGACACTTTTGTCTTTATGGTTATGTCTACACTAGCCCCAGAACTTCAAAAGAGGCATGATAATAAACTTAATTGAAAGATGCTAATAAGTCACTGCCATGAATATGTGGCACCTCATTAGCATAATGGCAGCCGCAGCACTTCGAAAGTGTCACTTTCAATCGCTTGTGGCTCATCTACTTGGTTTTAGGACTAAGGGGCGTTTGAAAAATGCAGGGTCTTTTTGAAAAGGACCCTGTGTAGATGAGCCATGCGTGATCGAAAGTGGCACTTTTTGCAGCTGCTGGTATGCTAAAGAGGCATATTCATGGCAGCGCCTCATTATCATCTTTCGATTCGGTTCATTATCATGCCCCTTTCAAAGTTCTGGGGCTACTGTAGACATAGCCTATATGTTTGATTTTGTAAGCAAGTAATTTTTGAGGTAAAACTTGGGATGATGCAATACAAATCAGACTCCAGAAAAGGTTATGGTAGTCTGAAGAGGTTGAGGGTTGCTGTCCTACAGCTTATCTCCTTGTGCTAAAGAATTTGTTCCATCTTGTAGCTATCTGTGGCCCTCTGAGTACCCTTCTTCGGTTATAGTGGGAAAGTCTGATTTGCATTGCATATTTTCTCATGTTAACCCTAATACATACATGTGATTCGTGTTTTCAAGACTGTCTTCACTAACATGAGGTCAAGAAATTGTATATTGCCTCTTGGGTTTTCCTCTTCAAATCTCCATTACAAGTGGGCCCAAATGGCATTCCCTCAGAGAAGACTAGAAGAGCTGTGAAGTTGTAGAATAGGTTGTGTAAGGTATGAAACTTGAGAGAAAGTGATAAATGCTTTTTTGGGATGAGAAGTTTCTGAAAATGGAATTCTTGAATTGGAAGGGACCTTTTCTGTTATTCACCAGCAGTGAAGGACTAAGCCAGTCATGACTCCTATGTAATTTGCACAGCAGCATAAAAAGTTATGTCAGGTAGCTAATTTCTCAAGTATTTACGACTACCTGAGCTGCTCATGTATGGGAGGAAGGCCCTACTTGTAGTACAAGTTATGGAAGTTATTAATGGTGATTGCTCTTTCATGGTATATCTGAGATACAGGAAATGTGTAGAGGTATGCACGCCCTGTCTGCCTTTGGGGTGGGGCAGGAAGTGATCCCATTGTTGTTACAGTTCACCTGACTGTCCTTAGGGTCCTGCTTATGTGGCCTAGTGGCCAGAGTCAAGAGAGCAGGCTGCCACCTAACGGTGGGTGGTGATGTGGGGAAGACCTGGGATCTGCCTCTCCACAAGCTCTCAGTCCACATCCCTTTTTGCAACAGGAGTAATTACCACCCAGTCAGCAGGGAATTCTGCTGCAGTGCACTAACCTTACTGGAGTGCTAGATGCCACTCCTCACATCTCTCTGGGCCACTTTCTGCCTCAGCTTCTGTGATTGCAGCTGCTACACTGCTGGGACCCCCAGGCGCCCTAGCAGGGGTAACACTGTGATTGAGCTCCCATCTGAGTGCTAAGAGCAGCAGGTCACTAGTCTTGTCTCCAGGTCCTTGGGTTGTTGCAACCCATGGCTGTAGCAGCTCCTGGCCTCTCTTCAGCAGTCAGCTCCAAACGAGATGGACAGCTTCATTTTATACTGTGGTAGCTCCTAGAACATGCCCAGTACAGCATGAGGGGTGAAAGTTCTGCTGCCCATAGTATGGGGTTAACCTCCTCTTGCCCAGTGAGGAGTACACACACCATGTTAGAGGGTGGAAAATTGAATGCGGTAAGATTGTGAATGAAGGGAGAAAGGTGGACAGAGTGAGGGATTAGACTAACTGAACCAGGTGTGGAAGCATGATTTGGACTGAGAAGAGCTAAGTGGTGTAGGAAGAGAACTGGAGAGAAGTGGAAGTGGAGTGAGGGAGTTGGAAGAGGGGAAAGAGTTTTGTGCGATGGACACCAGGTGTGGCCATGAGCCTAATGTGGTATTTCTTCTCATATTTGAAAGTCACAGTTTTGTTGCTGCTGACCTAGATAATTAAAAGACAATGAAAAGATCTGTTTCGATGTCTGCAATGCTAATATTCTGCATGGGACCAATTTAATAGCTAGTGATTTTTTTTGTTGTTGCAGGTGATGTCATACCATGACACTTACAATTTTATTAAAAGCAATGCCTGGCTTAACAGTGAAACAGTAGTGCTATAACTGGGTTCCTATTTGTAGAGGAATTTGCTGCAGAATTCACCTCTCACATACCCCTCCCCACAAAATTGCTTTCCAAGTCTAAGCTTTCATTTTTAAATAAAGTAGGTCTCTGATTTGTGTAACCTTTTCCAGGACTCATTAGCCAAGTCTATCCAGTTTTCTTCCAATTCTTTCAGTGTTTGGTATGGGCCAGATAGTGATTGATCAATAAACGGAAGGGAGGGACTTCCCCTGTCCCCTGCATATGGCAAGCATTGGGCTGCATCTGTAACTTTCCTGCTGGAACTACTTCTTTTGTCCCTTGAATGTACATCATCCCAAAGAAGATGGAAAGAAGTCTGAACCATGGCCCAGCCACCTGGTGCCAGGACAAAGTGCAGGCCTAGCAGAACCAGGGACAGTATGTTGCAACCCTGAAAAGGTGTGACAGCTGCAAGTTCCCTCTCAGCACAGGAGGGAGCCCCAGATAACCAGTAGAGCGGAGCAGTTGCTATGTTCTTGATGATTACAGGCTCAGTGCAGCAATGGATTTAGCACTCCAGTCCCAGTTCCACACAGCAGTTAAACAAAATAAATTTTACTTTACTGACAGGGATGCTGGAACAGTTTGTAGAGTGGGGTGGAGGGTTGCAAATGGAGGGCTTAGAGCCACTGATCCACATAGTAAACCCTCTACATGATGGAAACAGCTTTAATGCAGACAGTACTGTCACCCCCAGCACTTTGTTTACTGGTATCTGTGGAGCAACTCATGCTTAGCATTATCCATATATTATGCACTTTGCTGGATCAGGTTCTCAGAACTAAGGATCAAACCTAATAAAGAGAGAAAACCAACTGGCCAGTGCTCGGTGCGTTCTACAAGGCATGTTATGCACCTTCCTGATGTCTTCTTCTCCAATGGCTCCTAATACAGTGATGTGGCCCATGCACCAGTCAAATGCTAATTAAGCTTATTTTATCAGCATGTGGAAAGGTATTCTCAAAAATATCATCAGAGAACAATAGCACAAAGTATTGACATAAAGCACACAGGATCATATTACAGCAACCTTGCTGTTGCCACGGTAACTAGAGTGGGCCCACAAAGTGAGCTGCTCTGCAGCTGAATTGGAAAGAATAAGAAAAGCACAGCCTACTTCCTGTGTGAAATGAATTACAATACCAAGTAAAGAAAGAAAAGAAAATTGTCAACCCTTAATCAAACATTCTTATATTTTTAGAAAGGGTATGGAGGAAATAGAAATCATCTCCTTTTTCACTTTGGGTTTCAGAAATTTGGAAGGTAAAATATCTGCACTCACTGTGAAAGTAAATCACACCAGATTGTATAATAGAAGTCTCAGGAGTGTGCAATATTAGATGACAGCTCATTCAGTCATGCTATGTGTTGTCTTTGCCTTTAGGAGCAAAGGCCCAGATTTTTAAATGTACATAGTTGTGGCTTGTATCAGAGAGGTAGCCATGCTAGTCTGGATCTGCAAAAGCAACGAGGGGTCCTGTGGCACCTTATAGACTAACATTTATAGACGTACATTTCTGTTAGTCTACAAGGTGCCACAGGACCCCTCGTTGCTCTTATAGTTGTGGCTTGTGCTCAGCATTGCAATAGCAAACTGATTTAGGAGCCTAAGTCCCTTTTAAAATGGGGCTTGGCCAAAATTCTGCTAAGCTTAACTGAATATTTTTTCCTATGTGACTTTCATGGAAATAGGAGATGGCATTTCTCTGTTGCTTGATGACAACTCTTTTGTGTTTTCAGCAAGATTCTTTCTTTGTCAATGTTGCAGATTATCATAGACATAGCAGAATATCCAGGAAACATAGTTAAACATGCCAAATCAAATATATAGCAAAAGCAAAGTTTTGTTTCTAATATTTCTTATTTTCAGAATTAATTAATCAGATTGTTTTTAAAATACCTAAACATAAAAAATCACTTCAGTTACTAAATAACTTACTGATGTTTATTATTTTTAGCATTATACTATGGAACTTAAATTTGAACTAGCCAATTTTAACAGGATATGGGCCATCACCTAGAGAGTTTACAGTTTAAGTCCCTGATTCTATGTTATGATCTTTTCAAATAGACTGCTGCATCTGCATGGATCACAGATAGTTATCAGGGTCCCATTTTAGATCTGACACAACAACTGAGGATGACTATAGCAAGGGAAGGAAGCACAAGACTGCAATAAAATGCAGTTATCTTAAGATGTCCTTGTGAGCAATACTGTAGGACGTTTCTGGAGGTGAGAAGAGGTTTAAATTTATTACAGACACACCAGTCTCATCTTTAAAGTTGAATTCCATTTTCCATTTAAAGCAGGTATTCAGCATCTTTTTATGTGTGAAAATATTTTGCTGAGAATTTACATTGTATTAGTTTGTTAAAATTATTTAAAACTAGGTCCTTTAAGAAACTTAGGATCTAGTTCAACTGTCTTTTCCTTTGTCTCCAATTATCTTAATTAGGTAAGAATACAGACTCATTAAAATTAATTGAAATCTTGTGCATGATCTACGTTTCAAAAATTTAGGCAGTAATTAAATTAAACTATGAATAACTAGCTGATTGTTGTGATTTTATGTTATATATAGGGTGAGATCTACAGCTCAGGTAAGTGGGTTGCTGAATCAAAAGTAATTCAGCTTTTTATAGATAATTTGCATGGAACAGTTCTGTTGGCTGTAATGAAGATGAAGTGTCAACAGTTCTCATTGGCTGAGTACTTGGTCCAGCTGTCACTACTGTTTCAAGGTTTTTGGTGATGCTAGTTTTGGCATCTGTACTTGAAAGGTTCCTGGTGATATTGTTGCCTCAACTCCAGTGAAGCAGCTCTGAGGGGGAACCCTTACAGCATAGATAGATTGGGTCTCAGAAGCTACTGGGCGCCTCTCATTCTGCCTTTCCTGTGATGCTGATCTCACTAACATAGCCCTATAAAACAATAAACTAACTGCAATTGAAGGGATAAATATATTAGTAAACGTCATCTGCTTGGGATCATTCTACTGATGAAAAGCACCTGTAAACATAATTACTCAGTGCACAATGGATGCTTTTCACAGTACTGTATAAGGGTGAAAATGACCTGAAAAATTAAATTTAAATAAACATGAACCCTCGTACTGCATTTCTTTTAGCCATTAGAAATATTGCCTGTTACCAAGTTCTTCAGGTTTCTTGTTTTAGTAATAGGAAATTCCAAGACAGAAATCTACAATAAGTTGAAATTAAGATAAAGCATATTCATCAGTATTCGTAAGTTAAGGGAACAAGAGTGGCAAATTTGTAATTGTTCCCAAACCAAAAAATTACAAAATCAGAAAAGTCCAAGTTAAGATACATTTAAAATAAGTTCAAACATACTGAGATATAGAAATATACAGTTTAGTTACTCAAAACTCTGCCCTCTAAAGAGCATATGGAGGATTTATTTATTTATTTATTTTTAAATATGTGATGTCTATATTAATCATATAATCGTAGGGTTGGAAGAGACCTCATGAGGTCCTAGAGTCCAGTCCCTGTTAAAAGCAGGACAAATCCCAACTAAATCGTCCCAGCTAGAGTTTTGTGAAGCTGGGATTTAAAGATTTTAAGGAAAGGAGATTCTTCCACCTCCCTAGGTAACCCATTCCAGAGCTTCACCACTTTCCTAGTGAAATATTTTTTTCTAATGTCCAACCTAGAGTTCACTCATCACTACTTCAGACCACTGCTCCTTGTTCTGTCATCTGTCATCACTGAGAACAGCCTTTCTCCCGCCTCTCTGGAACTCCCCTTCAGGATAGTGGAAGGCTGCTATCAAATCCCCCCTCACTTTTCTCTTCTCTAAACTAAACAAGCCCAATTACCTCAGCCTCTCCTCATAAGTCATGTGCGTCAGCCGCCTAATCATTTTTTGTCATGTTCCACTGGACTCTCTCCAGTGCATCCATATCCTTTCTGTAATGGGATCCCCAGAACTGGATGCAGTACTCCAGATGTCGCCTCAGGAGTGCTGAATACATGAGAATAATCACTTCCCTAGAATTGCTGGGAATGCTCCTGCTGATGCACCCCAGTTCCAAGGGCACACTGGTAGCTCATATCCAGCTTCTCATCCACTGTAATCTCCAGGTCCTTTTCTTCAGAACTGCTGCTTAGACAGTTGGTTCCCAGCCTGTAACAGTGCCTGGGATTCCTCTGTCCTAAGGGCAGGACTCTGCACTTGTCCTTTTTGACCCTCATCATATTTCTTTTGGCCCAATCCTCTAATTTGCCTAGGTCTCCCTGGACCCTATCCCTACCCTCCAGTTTATCAACCCCTCCCCCTAATTTAGTGTCCATGGCAAATTTGCTGAGGGTGCAATCCATCCCCTCATCCAGGAATTACAAGGTTTGAAGGCATGCATGATTTGTTTTTTCAGGAGGAAGTCCTGAGCTTGGTTAATGATGGTGTTAAGCAGTGTTTGCAGGACAAAATAGTGGAGGCAACGTAAGTTATTGCTGGCTATGCTGACCAGTAACAGCAATCACAAGAACCTGGTATGGTAAAAGCACAAGCAGATGGATCTAAGTCTGGGCGGTGGGGAGATAAGGTCCCTGCTTTACTGATGGGAAGAAGGAGGGTTAATGGTAGGCTGGGCCTTCTCCTCCTCAAATTCACTTCCCTGTTAGTCATCCCAAGTCTCCTTTACAGGCCGAGGAACCCAAAAGTTACTATCACTGCAATTTCACGGGGCACCTGAGGAACAAATGCCCATTGCAGGGAGTGTGGAATAAGTAGCAGGTAACTCATGAAAATGGTACTTCCCAGAAGGTGATTACTTATCATACAAGATTTTTCAAACTAGTTAGCTCAACACAAGGTCTGAGGTCTGTCAAGGTGAAAGGCCAAGTCATCCCTGAATGGAGGGATACTGAGGCAGAAATTTCTGTAGTGTAAAGACCTATTTAATGAAGGAGATAACCTTCTTGGGGATATGGCTGAACTAGAATTGGTTGGTGGCCATAATATCCCTGCAACTTTGCTAGGGTACAGATTCATGCTGGGCAAAAAAAAGCTGGGTTAACTGTTGCTGCTGTTGACAGAATTTTGTACCATTTATTTTGGGAAATTACTTTTCTGAGGTGGCAGAGTCTGTAGCAGGAATTGTTAGTAGCAGGAAGGAACCTTGTGCTGAAATCCAAAGTGGGGACAGGAAATGCCAAAGGGGCTATAGAGGAGATAGTCTCCGATTCCTCACCAGAAGTGCTGGACACTTCGTGTGGAGGTGGAGGGAGACAGAGGAAGCCATCCCCAGCCCTGAGTTATTGCCTAGCGCCAGGGGACTGTCCAAGCTCTGAAGTGTCCATGAGGGGTAGGAGGGACAGCAAAGCAGCAGGGGACAAGTCCAGGTCTGGGATGCACAAGGACATGTGTTTTGGAGGAAACCTTCAAGATTAGGCAGGGGTCCAAGAAACCACTGCAGGAGCTGTGGTATCCAGGTGCCTGATGATTAAAGTTCAGCCACATTCAAAGGGAGAAAAGGAAACAGGGCTTGCTAGGGAAGGGTCTGTCGTGGCTGGGAGCTGTGTGCCTAGAGCTGAACAGATAGCAGATGACTTGGAGAAGGGAAAACAAGAGTGAGTGTCCCTCCATCCTTAGCAGGGGAGAATGGAGAAAGAATGTTGGGTCTACATCTTCAGTCCCAAGCTGCCCATCTGTCATCCAGGTGTCAAGTGAGGGGAATCATGGGTCTGTGCTCCCAGAGCAGGATGACTCTGCATTTGACCTTTTGGGAACATAATCTGTGAAGATGATGGGAACTCCACTAGTTGAAAATACAGTCATGCCATACATGAGGCTGGCAGTACCCATCAAAGCTAACACTATCTGTTTGAGACGGGAGGGTAAAATTCACATCCAATGGTGGGATAGCTGCAAACATGCCAATAGACCACCTGAGCAAGAGGAAGGGGAGAGGTGGAGAACAGCTCAACACAAGAAGAGAGAACTAAAAGGAATCTTCTGGGAAGGAGTGGCATTTCATTTCCTTCCCAAAGCCTTAAGGGATTACTTGAAATGGAACACTTTACTGAAGCAAGAAGGTAAATATGTAGCTGAATACACATTTTGGAATACGGAATGATTGAAAGGGGTGATAAACACTAATTATCGCAAATGGTTTGAACAGAGGGCATGGGATGGAAACTATACTTGGAAACACCACCGTGTTGCAGGTTTGCTGGTAAATGTATGTCTTTTTCTACAGCACCTATGGATCAAATCAAAGGAACTCATATTAATGGTAAAAACCTTGAAAATGTGCAACATGTATAACTTTTGGAGAAAGCTTTTGTACATGCTAAGAACAGGATGAAAATGTCACATAAGCATGCAGCTTCTAAGCTAATACTTGTAAAGAGGTTTAGTGCTGGGTATATAGCAGCAAAGACATAGAACACCTACATAGCTGTGTGGAAGGGGAAACTGAGGGACAATTCCTCATAGCATTGGTGGCTAAATGCCAAGACATCAACACTTAAAAAGTATTGCTTGTGATAGTCTTGGAGCAGTGCTACAATCAAAAATGTCTTCGGGCATCTGGGGAACAGGACCAAGAATTTTGGATAAACTCCTGTGAATTATATCACAGGGTTTGGTGACACTGTGTCGTTGTTTACCCAATGCCAAACAGAATTTTTAAACATACTGCCTTTTTACTGGACACTTTCCAACCTCTAACAGTGATCTCAGTGGAGAGATGTCACAGCCCTCCTTGCTTTATGAAAATTGACATATGACTATGAATATGCATAGCTCAAAGATACTTTATGCAGAACTGGTGATGTAACAGGGCATTTTCAACGCTGTAGTCCACTGAATCTGTATATACTATTTTTCTGCATGTATCTTTTTTTGTATGTGATGATAGAAATATTAAGTGGAAATCTGTTTTATTAGTCCATCTATTCTAGTAAAAGCCATCAGTGATACTTCAGGAACTTAATGTCTGTGTCTACACTACCTCCCTACTTTCTAGGGAGAACGGTAAGTAGGGTGTTGGGAGTTTATTAATGAAGTGCTGCACTGCATATGCAGCACTTCATTAAGCAAATTCCGCCTCGTGGCAAGTCTGAAGTTTTAAACTTCGAAGTGCCAGCTCGCATCTAGCTGCAGCTCACCCGCTGGTACTACGAAGTTCCCCTTTACTCTTTACTCCTCAAAATTTTGCCCATGTGGTGTAAAGGGACTTTGAAGTACCCAGGGCACTTCGAAGTACTGGCGGGTGAGCCGTGGCTAGATGCAAGCTGGCATTTCTAAGTTTAAAACTTCGAAGTTGCCACGGAGGGGAGGGTAATTTGCTTAATGAAGTGCTGCATATGCAGCACAGCACTTCATTAATAAACTCCCAGCACCCTACTTACAATCCTCCCTTCGAAGTAGGAAGCTAGTGTAGACAAACCCAATGACTTGGTGATCAAGTCAACACCTATGAATGGTTTTGATTTTCCTAAAAGTCCAGACTGTGGTTGGTCCTACAAAGACATGTGGCCAGGCCACCTGATATTGAAATCCATTTTGGATCTGATACTGTTCCATTCAAGGTGAGAAAAGCTTGAACTGAACACAAAGAATTCCCACCGTGGGCAAAGGAGATGTAAAGTGGGGAACCAAATAATGGGGTGTGGCCAGAGACTAGTAGAACACCCACCTCTCCTCTTACCACCTAAGAAGCTGAGACTGAACAGGGGGAAGGATTTGGCCCAAGCTAAGCAGCTGTTTAGCTTGTCAAAAGGTGATTAGAATAACTGTTTAGGGGAAGAACGTACAGGTAACAAGTTTCTTAGTGTATTAGTTAGCTTGCGCGTTTTCTTTATTTTGGATTACTGTCTTAATTCAATCTATCAGTTTTTAATGCAATCACTTAAATCCTACTTTTTATACTTCATAAAAATACTTTTGTTTATTATCAAGCCCAGTGTAAATAATTGTTACCTGGGTGGGGGGCAGGGAGCAACCACTGTACATCTCTCTCTTTCATTGATAAAGAGGGCAAATATATAACACTTCTGTATATAATGTTTTTATACAGAATTAGACATATTTGTTTGGGGGTTTGATTTCTATTGGGGGTTGCATTCCTGGGTGCTGACAAAGGCCATATACCTGAGCTTTCACAGAACTGAGCTGATTCAGTGTGTGTTGCTCTGCTGGGTTGGGGTTACCGAACTGTGTGCCTTGGGTGGGGGAGAATAGAGTATCTGGCCCACGAGGACAGGGTGGTGGAGAGGCCCAGAGGGCAGAAAGGTGGGCTTAGTGGCTTGAGCAGCACACTGGGTGACAATCCCAGGGGGATTTGTGTGAGCCAACCTGTCATAGAAGGGACTTTACAAGGATATAAAGGCCATGGCTACAGTAGCCCCTGCCTTTGGAAAGGAGTAGGCTAATGAGCCACTTTGGCAGATGCTAATGAGGCACTGACATGAATATGCAATGACTCATTAGCATAAAGGTGGCCATGTGCATTTCAAAAGTGCCACTTTTGAAATGCACACTGCTTGTGTAGACAGGGGCCTTTCGAATTGACCCCCGGAATTTGAAAGCCCCTTCTTCCCATTTGGTTTTGGGAAGCAGAGGCTTTTGAAATCTGGGGGGGGGGGCGCCTCTTTAATGTCTGCCAAAGTGGCTCATCAGCATACCCCTTTCGAAAATCAGGGGCCAGTGTAGCCATGGCCAAAGTGAATAGGGGAGGTGAACCATGCAATCTCTAGCCCAAATGCACAATGCCATTAAGCAGCTGAAGAAAAAAAGTCAACAGGCCCAAAGGAGATCCCCACTGAACTTTTTAAAGATGGTAGATCAGAACTAATGTGGCAGCTTTACCTGCTCATCCTTAAAATCTGGATAAAGGAGGAGATATCCAGTGAAATAAGGTATGTCCTTAGAGCACTGTCCTTGTATACCCAAAGTTGTGAGTTCAGTCTTTGAGGCAAGTGGGCTGCAAGGGTCTGGTGTAGGGTAGACTGAAAATTAAAAAAAAAACTATCAGGGATGGTGATAGGTCCTGCTGTGAGTGCTGGGGACTGGACTTGATGATCTCTTGCGGTCCCTTCCAGTTCTATGATTTGGAATGTGGGAGATAGGCATATACCCCCTCAAGGGGGAGGTGGGAAGGGTAGATAGTTCTGTGGTTTGAGCATTGGCCTCCTACGCTTAGGGTTGTAAGTTCAATCCTTACCTTTTAGCAGTCAGGGGTAAATAGATTTAAAAAAAAACCTCTCAGGGATGGTGGTTGATCCTGCCAAGAGGGCAGAAGACTGAACTTGATGATCTCTCACAGTCCTTTTCAATTTTATGAGATTTGTGTGCATGCACTGACTGTTACCCTCTTCAAGAAAGGGTATGAAGCAGACTTTGGAAACGATCATGGATCTCTCTCCTTGACACTGCAGGCACAGTTGTGGCATGGATCCTTGAAATCTGCCCTTGTCAGAAGAAATTTTTCTGGAGTCACACAGTGGTTTCTGACCATGTCACAGAACTGCAAATATGATCTTCATAACATGACAGCTGCAAGAAAAGTGTTGGGAGCAAAACCAAGCAATGTATATGGCTTTTCTTGATGAACCGAAGCCTTTGATCCAGTGAATTGCCATGATCTCTGGATTGTATTTTCAATGTTTGGATGCCCTGACAAATATATCAACATCCTCAAGTTGTTTCGCAACAACATGAAAGCAACTCTTCTGACTAGTACTGGCTCCAAGAGTGAATATTTCAAAGTGGAAACAGGATTCAACAAGGACTGCATCATGAGCCCAACCATGTTTGCAGTTTTTATTGTCGTAATTCTTTACCTAATAGCTGTGAAGCTCCCAGCTGGCATTTAAGCCATTTATAGAATGGACACAAAGCAGGCTGGCAGCTAAGAGTGAGATTTCCACCACATTGATTATGGAACTACAGTATGCTGATGACACTTTTTGCCCACCCTGAGAAAAATCTTCAAACTATCTTCAACATGTTTGTTGATGCTTACACGTCTTAGTCTCATACTCAACATCAAGAAGACTAAAGTGTTCCATCGTCCCTCTCCATCTATTAAAATCAATGGAGAAATACTGGAGAATGTCAACTATTTCCTCTGCCTTAGAAGTCATCTATCATCCAAGGCAGATATTGATGCAGAAATCCAACACTGTCTGAGCTGTGCCAGTGCAGCCTTTGCTTGGAGAAGGATAGCTTAAAGAAGTGCAATATTGACATTGACACTTGGGAGATACTTGCCCAGGATCACTCAAAATGGAGAGAAGTAATACATGATGGTTCCCTTCATTTTCAACTTGCCTGCTGACAAGCAGGAGGAAGGAGAGGGTGGCTTTCAGTCATGGTCAGCAGACTCCTGCTGTACCTGAAAACATCTGTCCTCACTGTAATAGAACTTGTGGTTCAATTATAGTCCTTATCAGCCACTTGAGGATCCACAGCTCCATGGAAGCACTCAGTAATGTGTGATCACCATCATCATCAGCCTGGATAAGAAGAAAATAAAACAAATCTTCCATGTAAATTTGTTTAAAGTTTGGAAGCATAGGAGTGACTATTTATAGATGTTTGTGATCTACCTGATGACTTGGGACTGGAGATACAGCCACCTACAGCCCTCATATATGTATCCCTAGAATGAAACTGTCCTCCATGTCTGTGCTGGCAGGATAGGAATCTGTGAGGGTACTTTGGCAATATCTTCTCATCTCAGATAGTTCGAACTCACATCCTGGCCTATCAGATCTAGACAAATCTGGATGTCAAGCCCCCACATACAACCTGTTGAGTCCCAAACAACTGCATGGAGCCCTAGAATGAGATGTTTCTGCAATGTTAGTAGTAAATGTCCTTGAAGAATCCAAAATCCCTTGGTGCAGTCCACTGTTACTGGTGCCCAAACCAGAAGGTACAACCCAAGTTCTGTGTGGATTTTAGAGGCTTGAACATAGACTCACAATATGGCACTCATCACAGCTGCCAAGCTGACAAATTCTAGGAAAAGCAAACGGTATTACAACATTGGATTTCACCAAAGAATATTGGCAAATGCCCTTTCCATCTGACTCCTGGAAAAGGCAGCTTTTTCCACCCTTTTAGGGCTGTTCCATTTTATAACCATGCTGTTTGATTTAAAAGGGACAGCAGTCACTTTTCGGCCTCTTATCAATATGCTTCTTCACACCAAGCAGTTTCTAACAACTTAGCTGAATGACGTGGTGACCTTCAGTGAAGACTGGTAATCACGTCATGCATAACACCTCTACTGCAGTCACTGAAGCAGGTTGGACTCACTGAAAACTTGAAGAAATGTAAATTTGACATCCAGGAGACTTAATATCTTAACTATATGGTTGGGACTGGGAAAATGTCTATATGATAGGGAGATGTAAACTGTACTACATTATCATTCCATTTGTTTATTACTTATTTGTAAAAAAGTATTTTAGAATTTGAAAGAGTATTAATATAATTTTTCGTGCCTCAGCCAAGTTTTCTTTGTCATGAGTCCAACTGCAGTACTGTGTAAAAATGATACTGTCTTACTCAGCAGATCTTCCTTTGTATTCAGAGTTCTATCTGCTTGGTTTAGTGAAATAAGTAAGACCTTACTTCTGACAGGTGTGCAGAATCAAAAAAGCTCAAGGAGAATGAACTACATTCTTTCCTGGCCTGTGCATCATTAATAGCTGAAGTCAACTAATTTACACTGGAAAAGAGGTGTACATTTTTAACAGTGAAACTAATTATCTATTGGAACATTTTACCAAGGGCTGTGGTAGATTCCCCATCACTGAGAATATTCAAATCAGGATTGGATGTTTTTCTAAAAGACCTGCTTCAGAAATTTTGGAGAGAAAGTTCAAGGGCCGACAGGAGGCCAGACGAGGTGGTCACAATAGTCCATTATGGTGTTGGAATCTCCATACACTATTGCTACCCAGAATTCAAATGGAAGACCTCCCCTTTGTCTTCAAATTCTGATCTATTATATCTGGGTAACTCCACTGAAGACAAAATGCTTGCACAGGTATAACTAGGGTGTAATTTGAGTCTAATCATGGGCCTGCCAAAATCAGTATTTTGCATCTGATTAGACAAAGAAGCAACCTCACAAGTAAGGCTGTTCTCCTAGGATTTCCAGCCCAGGAACTAATTTAAAATGAATATACAAGCCTTATGAGAGTCATCCATCACTAACAATGCATAGTCAATGTGTTCATAGGAATGCTACAGTAAGTCATGAGTAAGTAATGTGTTTGGTTTATTGATGTGTTAGCAGCTTTCCTTTAAAATAAGTACTTCCTTTCAACACTGATTCACACATAAAGTGTTTATTGAAGGAAAACACAGATAATATGAAAAATATTTGAGAACCACTTTAACTGCAAGAAACTGTGAATATTTCATTTTACAAGTCTCACAATGCCTTAAATGTACTTTTAAAAGAATAATTATCAAACAGGAAATTGCCATCTTGATAATTTGATGCAGATTAGGCCTGAACGAAAAATCACAGTTTTAAAATTTGCTGTAAGGTGAGTTTTATGTTTTTAAACTTTCAATGGTTTGTTTAGCAGTGTTTTATCTTAACTCCTAAATTAACTGCAGAAATATTTTTAAAACAAGTAGAATTTAACTTGCAGAACTTCAAAGTATACTGGGCCAGATCCTTAGCTAGCATAGATTACCACAGGTCTATTCGCAAGTACATGCATTAAAAGAAATGAGGTTACATTAATGTGGAACTGGAATGAGAGCAGAATGTGGCTTACTACAAGCAGTCTTCACGAATCTTTGCTACCTCAATTCAAAGCTGAAAGTATTTGTAAGGACTATGGAACAGACTGAAGAAACCTACAGCATCAAAGCCTTTAGTGGTTTTGTTACACATGGTGCAAATTACAATACCAATAGTTAAGTTTACCCTCAAAAGATTATGTATGTCTATTCCAGGGCATGTATATGCACACCTTGTGCACAGTTATCAGAGAATTTTTTCTCAGTGGTACCATTGGAGTGCACCATTTCCTGCTGATATAAGAGAATAAAGCCAACCCCTCAATTCTTTCTTACAGCCAGAAATGGTTGTTGGAGCATTTCCAGTCCTCTGTTGTGTTTTTGTCGTTTAGTAGTTAGATACAGACTATAGTCAGTGTAAGTGATAGGTTTCAACTTTTAGGTCCTTTTGGGACCCAATTTATTTCTTGGTTCCAAGGTTAGGAATGCAACCATGCCACCCTTTCAGTGGCTCAAGTCCCACAAAAGTGGTGTGCCAGCCATTTGCTGGTCAGTGACTCCTACTCCAGCTGCCTAAAATGTTTAGGGGAGTCCCGCGTAAGTGACAAGAAGGTCACTTTATAGAAGGTTTGAGCCTTGCTCTAAAGAGCACAGAGCAGTGAGACTTAAATGCCTCCGTATGGAGGTAGCACTTGCCCTCCATCAAAGCCATTTGTTTCAGAGCACACGTGGACACTGAATGCACCTCCTAAGATGCCTTCTGCCCCACATTTGTTGTATCTAGTACCAAGAAAGATACAGATCCTCTAAGCACATGGTACCTCATTCAGCAAGATATTCACTACAAAGGCCAACTAGAAGCAAGGTTTCTGGGAGGGATTCTGAGGAATGTCTTCTCCTGAGAATTTCCCTGTTGTGGGACATGGAGGGGGTTAGTCAAGGCCAATTGCTGAACCTGCTGTATGCCAGACTCAAGACCCAATTCTGGTACCGAAGATTGAGGAGGTATATGTTGCTCTCAGAGAATGGTTTCACTTTTTGATGCATCATCTTTGGTGGCACAGGAAAGCTTTCAGTTGGTACTAATGACTGTAATTTCTACAGCAGCTCTGCAAAAGCATATGAGACCAATGCACTTCCATTACCTAAAAGCCAGGTATGTTCCATGGGCAAGCCACTGTTAATGCCTCCTGGGTTTGGCTCACCTAGTTTCTGTCCATATGGGTTCTGCTCCACTGTTGTTAGAGTGATCTTTA
Source organism: Carettochelys insculpta (assembly GCF_033958435.1). Lineage (NCBI taxonomy): Eukaryota > Metazoa > Chordata > Testudines > Carettochelyidae > Carettochelys > Carettochelys insculpta. The sequence goes on from NC_134137.1 coordinate 289,515,670, forward strand.
TCAGTTTCTGAAGCAGGGTCTTTTGTGTCCCATACAGAAGGTAAACTTACCTTTCATTAGAGCCTTTGGACCCCGGATGACACAGTATACCAGGCAGTGGGCACATTGGAAAGAACAATGGCCTGTGATATTATGAGGCCCACAAACACAATGTCAGTGTCTTTCTGGACACTGTGGGGTGTCTCTTCCTGGTAGACTTTCTCTCATCCATTTGAAATTTTATTCAGTACCAGAACCAGTACTGAACAACTGGCGACAGCTCCTCTACAGCAACATGCTGACTTGCCATTGCCTAAGCATCCTGATACATCTTTTTCTGCTTCATGGGATTTTCCACCACCAGTGGATTATAAGGCTCACCAAGAAGTGCTTAAAAGGGTGGGCTCAGTTTTAGACATTCAAGCAGCAGAGGTGTAGGACCAATCTCTCCTTCTAGTGGGAGTCATAGGGGAAGGTCTTCTGTTCCTCCAGTGTAAAAGGCTTTTATGCTGATATTGCCTTATTCTCAAAGCAAAAGGTGGTCTCAAACCAGTTTTAGAGATGAGAGACCAGTACTGCACCTGAAGAAAATAATGTTCTTCATGGTTACCCTAGCTTCCATTATTCCTGTCCTTGAACAGGATGACTGTTATGCTGCCATCAATTTATAGGAGACTTACTTCCATACAGCAACCAGTACAGACCTCCAGAAATTTCTCAGGCTCATAGTGAATGAAATCCATTGCCAACTCACTGTACTTCTTGTTTGGCCTATCAGCAGCCCTTCACATTTTCACAAAGTGCAGGTGGAGGGGAAAGGATCGTGTTCCCATACCTGGATGATGGGTTGGTCAGAGGCCAGTCTGAGTTTCATTTACTGCTGAGCATCACTGTTGTTCAGTTTGCCTTCAATTCATTGTGCCTGTGTCATTGGGGTCCAATTACTGAAGCTGGCACCTCCTCCTGGCCACTCTAGGGATTTGTTCTTTCCAGGTCCTGGGATCCTTCCTATCTGACTTTCCCTTCTCAGACCCTTCTTTATATTGTGTTTTTTTGATCTGCAGCTCCCTCTCACTCCAGGAGCTGATGCTGCCTCTTCATAGCTTGGCTGTGCAGTCAGGTCACTCCCCTTTAAAATTGGGGAATGGGTATTTTTCTCACTATACTTTTTTTCTCACTATACTTTCCTATCCTGAACTCCAAGGGAGTCTGAGAACCATACTCAGTCTTCAAAATCTCAGCAAGTACAAGAATGAAAAGATTTTGTATGTATTCTATTTGGACCTGAAAGAGTCAACTCAATTGCATACCCCTATTGCAATTGCTTGTCTTTAAGATGTAGTTTGCATGTGTTTTCCATAACCTGACCTCTCTCCCCTCTGCATCAGATTCCTTAGCCACACATTCTGGTGCAACAGAACTGAGGGGAGTCAGGGCATTTCCACCTTTATATAGCCTTGAGAGGGATTATGGGGAGGAACAGAGAATGTGTACTTCCTCAAAAGTTACAAAAGGCTGTCCAGCACATGCACCAAATAAAATACATGTATGAGTCACATCTTGAAGAATAACAATTACAATACAGGTGAGTAAATGTTTTTCCCCTTGCAGTTGCTTGTGCCAACTGTTGGAAGGTCATTCTTTTATTCTTGCTAAAGCCCTGTGGCTCTGCAACTTATATTCTTCTGAACCACATATGTAGACATGATTATGTATGTGAGCGTAGTAGTGCTGATGTCCACAATTCAAGGAGCATGTTGACAAATTGAAATGGGTTCAGCGATGTGACATAAGAATGATAAACGAATTAGAAAATATGTGTTATAGTAACCTACTAAAGAAGCTCAATCTGGTTCATTTAATAAAGACAAGGTTAAGGAGTCATTTGATTACTCTGTAAGTTCCAACATGGGTAACAAATATTTGATAGTGGACTCTTCAGTTTTTTATACAAATCTATAACATGATCCAATGACTGGAAGCTGAACCTAGACAGCCTGAGATTGGAAATAAGGTATACAGTTTTAACAGTGAGGGTAATTGGTAATTGGAACAATTTGCCAAGGCTGTGTCTACACTAGCCCAAAACTTCAAAATGGCCATGCAAATGGCTGAAATACATATTCAGCACCTCATTAGAATGCTGGCAGCCGCAGCACTTCGAAATTGATGCGGCTCACCACCGCGCGGCTCGTCCAGACGGGGCTCCTTTTCGAAAGGACTCCTGCAACTTCAAAATCCCCTTATTCCTAACAGCAGATAGGAATAAGGGGATTGTGAAGTTGGTGGGGTCCTTTCCAAAAGCATTTGCATGGCCATTTTGAAGTTTTGGGCTAGTGGTTGTGGTAGCCCAAGAGTGGTTGTGGATTCTCCATTTGCAATTGTAAAGTCAAGATTGGAAGATTTTTCTAAAAGATATGCTTTATGAATTATTTGGGGGCAGTCCTGTATATACAGGAGGTCAGATTAATATACAGGAGGTCAGATTGCGGGTTCCTTTGGGCCATGGACCCAGTATACTATGCATGCCATTGCATATAGTTTTTCACTTTTAGGAACTGAGGAAGAGTGGTGATCTACAAACTTGTAAATGAGTTGCCTTATGGTGCCTGGTGCTGGCCCCAGTGAGGCCTGCACACAACCTGTCACCACAGTTTACCTTTTGTACCCTCATATAAACTCCTCACAGCTTTTTTTCTTTCAGTCCAGTTACAAATAGCCCTAGTTGGAGTCTGATTTATTAACTTTAAGTTTAAAATTAAACACAATGGTATTCCCTCCTGCCTTCCACTGGGTATAGCTCAAACTCCCCTGGTTTGGTCAGAATCCTTCTTCTCTTCGGCTATTCCGAAACCTTTCTAACTGAGTAGTTTCTCTTGTGTCAGGGTCTTCCATACATTTTCTGCAATCTCATCATAGGTTCTCCCTTACTGCAATCACTTATTACTCTTTGTACGAAATTGTCAAACTCCCCTCAAATGGAGCTCTTTCTGTGATCAGAGTTTGCTTTGCCCCAGCCTCTCCAGCCCAAGGGCAAGCCACCTTGTTACATGTAATTTTAATGAAACATTACAGAATGATTCTAACTGCATCCATCGACAGATGCATTTTGTGATTTTTTTTTCTACCTTGAGTAAGGAAGAGTATAGTATATGGGGAGAAGTAAAGAGGAATGGAAGATGCACTGTATGCATATGAAAACAAAAAGCAGTCAAGTAGCACTTTCAAGACTAGCAAAATAGTTTATTAGGTGAGCTTTCGTGGGACAGACTCACTTCTTCAGACCGTACAGCTTCCTCTCTGTTACTATTCTGTATGCATATGGTTACATGTTATGATTGCACCCTTGTCCTCAAACAAATGACAGAGTGGGATAGAGGAGAAAGATTCAGTTATGGAATTTGTTTCTGGTGGGAACTGCAATTTCTCCATCGGCAGCACTGCCAGCAAATTAGAAATTGTCCATGAGTTCAAGGTCCTTTCACATTTTGAAGACCTGGAAATCAATGCAATTATCAGTAATTTGTGATTCATGTTGAAGTGTATGTTAAGTAAAGTTATACTCTTTTAAAGACAGCATTGGGGCATGCTTCAGGATTGTTTCTGATCTGAATATCTCTTTTTTCAGGGAAGCAATGTAATGGAGGATCAGGATCTGTTGGAGATAGGCATACTTAACTCTGGACACAGGCAAAGGATTCTACAGGCAATCCAGCTCCTTCCAAAGGTACAGTTTCTTTTATTATCTTATTACCAAGTATCATCAAGAGCTTTTAATTCTTAAAAATTTAATACCATTCTTAAATAGAAATGTGGACATTGTGAGTCTAATTCTCTACTGCCTTATGCTTTTCCTAGTCTATTACACCATGGAAAGTGGGTGTAAAATGATACCATTCTGGTTTGGTAGCATTTTCCACCCACTTTGCACAGATGTAAATGACTACACAGGAGCAAAGCAGAATATAATCAGGTCCCATATTCATGAGGCTAATTATTTTAGAAATGATTATAGAAATGTTTGATGTTTCAATATTTTATGACATAAAGCCAAAAACAAATAAAGTGGGGATGGGGACGGGTTTTGAGACAGCTTTTGCTTATTGACTGTTTTGTCAAGTCTGTAAACAAATTTGTATATAAACCCCAGACTAATTTTTCTTAATATCAAGGTCAGATTGCAAATAGAATTACGTAACCCTAGAAAATCAAGATATTCCCTTATGTATGCAATACACATCTTTTGTAAGTGGATTGAAGACTATCAGCAGTTGTGTTTTGTTTGTCTTGCGAGAGTATTTTAATTCTGCTCTTCAGATGTGTGATCCTGTAACTTGCACCCATTTTCCAAAGTATTTTGGGTGCAGTGTGGTCTTCAGATCAGATTGGGAATGTGTTAAGCATGCTAAGAAAAAATGCTTGTATCTTTGGGATTTAATTTACATGCCAGACAGATGACCAAAACTTGTCTATGGGTCATTCACAGCTGATTGCTTATACCTCTTTCTTGCTAACCTTGCTGTGTGCAGTAATCTAAGGTGCACAGAGCATATTGTGACTCAGAAGATTGTCACATAATTTGGGAAGCCACCTAAGGGAATGATGTCAGGCAGAAGCTGGAGTTGCAGTCTGCCTAAGTCCAAGGAGGCTGCCAACGGGTCCTGCATACATATTGATTCTGTGGAAGATAGCTCAAGAACAAAGCTCAATGTAAGATATATGAGTGCTCTGGAGTTTGTGGACAACCTGTATAGAATGAGAGGGAGCTCTGTATCCAGTGTCTAGGCCCCTATAGGCAATGTACACAGAGCAAATAAAAGATTTTTCCAGACTGTAGAATGAAAATGAATTGGGTCAAAAGGCTTTATGGTGCATGGTAGCTGGATGGCTAAGGAAGGGTGTGGTCTTGGGGCCACTTGTGAAAAAGTGTTTTGAGAAGATGGACTGCAGAGTGAACTTTGGTACATCCGTGCATGTAGATGGTCATTAGCTGCATGTAGTGCAGCATAGTTAAAGACAGCAGTATATAGTCCTTAGACTGTACTAGAAGTATAGATGTGAGTAAAGTGGAGTAGGAAATAGATACTTTAGTTTATAGATAGAGGGCAAGTGAGTTTATGAAGTATGTTTGGTGTTTACATTTTAACTGTGAATTTCTTAAGTTTCTGCCTTTTTTAGCTATAAAAGTATGCTTTTTTTTTTACTGCTGACGTTAGCTCTCTCCATTGAAATATTTTGTCTGCATAGCCGTGTCTACACGTGCACGCTACTTCGAAGTAGTGGCACTAACTTCGAAATAGCGCCCATCACGGCTACACGTGTTGGGTGCTATTTCAATGTTAACATCAACGTTAAGCGGCGAGACGTCGAAGCCACTAACCCCATGAGGGGATAGGAATACCTCCCTACTTCGACGTTCAACGTTGAAGTAGGGACCGTGTAGTCGTTGCGCGTCCGGCAACATCGAAATTGCGGGGTCCTCCATGGCGGCCATCAGCTGAGGGGTTGAGAGACGCTCTCTCACCAGCCCTGGCGGGGCTCTGTGGTCACCGTGTGCAGCAGCCCTTAGCCCAGGGCTTCTGGCTGCTGCTGCTGCAGCTGGGGATCCATGCTGCATGCACAGGGTCTGCAACCAGTTGTTGGCTCTGTGGATCTTGTGTTGTTTAGTGCAACTGTGTCTGGGAGGGGCCCTTTAAGGGAGCGGCTTGCTGTTGAGTCCGCCCTGTAACCCTGTCTGCAGCTGTGCCTGGCACCCTTATTTCTATGTGTGCTACTGTGGCGTGTAGACATTCCCTCGCAGCGCCTATTTCGATGTGGTGCTGCGCAACGTCGATGTTGAACATCGACGTTGCCAGCCCTGGAGGACGTGTAGACGTTATTCATCGAAATGAGCTATTTCGATGTAGCGTTCACATGTAGACGTAGCCTATGTTTCCTTTTTTTCTAGTGCTTTTTCTTCTACCTCTAACTAAAAAAAATATTAACAGGATTTTGTAATATTATGATGTTAGTGAGATGGGACTCATGAGAATTATATACTCTGAAGGCTATACTAGAAACAGTATACAAGAAATGCCACAATTAATTCCCACCATTGTGAATATTTTTGTTATTCAGCTCTAGCTGCATGTGAAGTTCCTAAGCTAGATCCCACCATTTGTTCTATATCTGTAAAACAAATCTGACAAAGAAATCCGCAACTTGTACAAATACAGAAAACTATAAAATTCCATTTCTAACTGTGCTTGCTGTATATTGAGCTAGAGATTCACATATTCTGCCATATGTATTCCTTACAAGTACTGACTCCCTGAAGCATGAGGTACTATTCAATATGAGTAAGGATGGCAAAGTCAAGCTCTGAATGAACCCTCAAAACCAGCTGTTTCTGAGAACAAATGAGTCATGCAGTTTCCTGGTAGAATCCACATTCTGTAAATCTGGGATTGTTAAATACAGTTGCATGACTGAAATAAGTGCCGTATAACAGTGACAGGGTGTTTAGAGGTTGCCAGCTGAGGCAAAAAATAGTTCAAAAAGATCATGTTCCTAGTGCATCTTTAATGTAAAAATGTTGTATCAAAATGAAAGAGGTTGGAAGCAAAATCTGTGCATCAAAACTTTTTATTTAAATGACTTGGCAACACAAGAGAGCTTACATAGTAACTACACATCGTTTCCTCTTCAAAACCCAGCTTTTTAAGGCAGAGCTGCCAAAGAAGCTATATCATCCATAAATCAGTATTTTAATAATTCTTATCTAATAAAGCCCATCCTGGTTATATTCTCAATAGCACACTGCAAATTTTGAAAATCCATTCAGGTGCTGCCGGGGAAAATACAGTGCTAATATATTTTTTAATTCATAGAAGAGTCCAGCCTCATAAACATTTTCCACATAACATTTTAAATTGTTTTAAAATATCCAACCAAGTAAGAACACTAGGACAATGGACAGATACCCTAGGAGGCTGTGGAAGCTCCTTCACTGGAGATTTTCAAAGTGAAACTGGATAGCTATTGTTCTTGGATGGTTTAGACCAGTGGTGGACAACCTGCAGCACATTGAGGTTCTCTGTGTGGCACATGAGACATTTTGTTCACCATTGCCCATGCACGGGGTTGCTAAATTCTGCTGGTTTTCATCCACATAGTTTTTGGGGTTTTTTCCCACCTACTGGTATTACAAAAGTGACATGCCCATAAAGCAAGAGCATGTGAAGTGAGCTGTGTGCTGATTGCACACAACATTCTGAGAGCCATGAGCTCCCTCTGCATCCATTCAAAGTGCTTATGTGGTTCAATCAGCAACCCCCTCCCCAAATTCTAGATATGCAACTGCAGTTAGCAAAACTACCTTATCCCAAGAGGCCATCTTGGTTATAACAATCTTGTGACCCACTGAGATGAAGGAGAACCACTCATGCAGCCCAAACACTAACCTGGGATGTCACTCACTGATTTAGACCCAACAAATTCCTCATCTTGGTAGCGTGTTAGACTAGGTGACCCTTGCAATCCCTTCCTAACCTATCATTCTATGAGTGGCAGTAGAAAAACAACTTTTAATTTAATTTGCTTTTAATATTTCCCTATTTCCATTCACAATACCTCTAAAACTTCAAGGGCTTCTTGTGGGCCTTTTTTGTTTTGTTTGTTTCTTATTCTGTGATTATCTATAACTAGAACACGGAGGAGAGGGGTAGTGGTTTTGAGAAATTCTTATGTCATGATGCTACTTTAATCCACCTTCTTGAAACAGAAAGTACAGGCTAAGCTTAGAGAGTAAAATAACAAGTGACAGATCTAATGTTATACTTTGAAAATGTTCATTTTTTTAAAGCTTTCCTTTCCCCCCTCTAGCCTTCATTTTTGGGGAAATAGGCTTGGAAATGCAACAGAGATCCAGTAAAAGAAAATGAAAACTCTGCTTTGATGATTTGATGCTGCCTGCCTGCTAAGTAGCGAACCTTTTGCATTTCTAACAGCATGGAAAGATTTAGACACTTCTCTGCAAAAGTTTATAGTATTTTAGAAATAGAAAATAATAATTACACTTTAATATATAGACAAATATCATTCTATACTCCCCTATGCTTTATTTATACCAGCATAACAAAGTGAATTTAATCCCAAATCTTAAAAATATGTTATTTTTCCTTAATAATGATTTATCTCAGTAAAAAAGTGCTTAAAAGACCAGAATATAAAATAAAGGTAGTTGATAAACACAATTTCAATAATCCAATCTGTTCTCATAATAATCCATTACTGCTCTCCTAATGCCATTTTCTATTATAGGGTGTGTCTACACTAGCCAGCTACTTTGAAGTAGCTGGCACAACATCGAAATAGCATGCATCATGTCTACATGCGCCATGCACTATTTCGACGTTGAAATTGCTATTCTTATCCAAAGATGGGAATAGCGCCCTACTTCAACGTTCAACGTCGAAGGAGAGCATGTGTAGATGATCCGCATCCTGCGACATCAAAATAGCGGGGTCCTCCATGACAGCCATCAGCTGAGGGGTTGAGAGATGCTCTGTCCAGTCCCAGTGGGGCTCTATGGTCACCGCGTGCAGCAGCCCTTAGCCCAGGACTTCTGGCTGCTGCTGCTGCTGCTGCAGCTGGGGTCCATGCTGTGTGCATGAGGTCTGCAACCGGTTGTTGGCTCTGCGGACCTCGTGCTGTGCAGGCTGAGTGTGTCTGGGAGGGACCCTTTAAAGGAGTGGCTTGCTATTGCCCCAGAAGGGCTAGTCCAGTCTGTGACCCTGTCCATGGGCTTTCCTGGCCCTTATTTCAACGGGGAGTGCTTGTGTGTGTGGACACTCCACATTTCCTTCTGGGGCGGCTCCTTTCGACGTTCCCCATTGCTACTTTGACGTTGAACATTGATGGCACCAGCCCTTGAGGATGTGTAGATGGTACACATCGAAGGAGCCTATTTCAATGTTCTTACTTCAAAATAGGCTACTTCGATGTAGTGTGCTAGTGTAGATGTAGCCATAGTGTTGGTTTGGAGATACTGGAACATATTCTGATTGTTCACTGATGTAAATGCAGGGTAACTTCTAAGAGAGCAGCATATGAGTCATTACTATTAGTTTAGAGTAAAAAGGTGTTTCTACATAAATATAACTCATGAAATGAATACTTTAAAATTGAATTATACCATGCTCATTCCTAACTTGTGAGCAAATTTCTTAACAGAGTTTGACAAAATGTGGGTCACTTGGTTCTGAGTGAAGTAAAATGTATTAATTAGGGTGAAATAATGGACCTGAAGAATTAAAGTATTACATAGTGCAATCACTGTCCATTATTAAATAGTTCTAGACACGTTTGAAGCTTAATATTCAGAGACCTTAGCCTCAATAGCATGGTGGTCAATGCACCATTAAATACTATTTTAAATTTTTATTAAAGATACAGAAAAGGAAGAAAAACAGCTCATGCATTTGAATTTTAAAATATTAAATGAAGATTTTATTTTTGCAGCATCCCTTGTTCTTTTTCCCTTTAGTGGAATTTTGAAAAAAAAAAAAGAAAAGAAAAGAAATATTCCTTGTTTCACAGTTTCCGTGATGGTATTAAAGTTTGTAATTGCTGTCCTTTCTAGGGAAAGGAGAAGTTAGTTGAGACGGGCTAGAGCAGTTGAGGATGATACAGTCCCATCCTATTTCCTGCAGAGACAAAACAAGACAATCACACACAAAAAGGGATAGAAAAGAATAACAAAGATAGAAAATACAGCTTCTGGTGCTGCTGTTGCAGCCTCAGTGTTGGAAAATCACAAACCCAGGATATAGTCTTATCCAGAGCTTTTTTGTTCGAGTACTTGCTGGTACTGAGTACTGGCACCTCAGCTGCCCAAACCATGGGATTGGCTGAGGGGAGCGGGAGGGAGGGGAGCTGGCTAAGTACCAGCTCCTCTTGCACCTGCCCACCCCCCCAAAAAAAAAAAAGCACTGGTCTTATCAGCTACTCTGGCAAACTTGTAACTGCTGATTTAGGGCATTATTTTTAGTTGCCTGTTTGGTCACAGGCTGATAAAAATGTTGCCAACTAAGCCAGAAAAGAAATGTGCTGGGGGAAGAAAAGGAAACAAGGAAGGGAGGAGGGGAGAAGTGGATGATGAAGACCAATATATACATGGAACAACCCCAACTATACATACAAAATGATGGGGATTAACTTCGTTATAACCACTCAAGAGACAGATCTTGGAGTCATTGGCTGGGTGGAAAGAACAACAAAAAGTCTTGTGGCGCCTTATACACTAACAGATATTTTGGAGCGTAAATGTAACCCTTCTATTAATGCCAGGTGCCTGACAGAAGGGCCGGGTTCAGCTCCTAGGGGTTTCCTGTCAAGGATACAACCAACCGGCTCGAGCCCCCACCCAGTAGCCTGGGACAATCTCACCCCACTTGCTGGGTGCCTGTAAGTTCAAAAAAGGGCAACAAAAATTATTAGGGGGTTGGAATAGGTGTCATATGAAGAGATATTAGAAAGATAGGGATTTTTCATCTTAGAAAAGAGGAGACTAAGGGGGGAATATGAAAGACAGCTACAAAATCATCACAGGTATGGAGAATGTGAATTGGGAAAAGTTATTTACTTGCTCCCATAGCATAAGAACTAGAGGTCACCAAATGAAATTAATAGGTAGCAAGCTTAAAACAAACAAAAAGAAGATTTTTCTTCACACAGCACACAGTCAACCTGTGGCACTCCTTGACAGAGGATGTTGTGAAGGCCAGAACTTTATCAAGTTTCAAAAAACAACTAGATAAATTCATGGACATTAGGTCCATCAACACTAATTAGCCAGGATGGGTAGGAATGGTGTCCCAAGGCTCTGTTTGTCAGAAGCTGGAAATGGATGACAGGAGAAGAATCATTTTATGATTGCCTGTTCTCTTCACTCTCTCTGAAACATCTGGCATTGGCCACTGTTGGAAGACAGGATGCTTGGCTAGATGAACCTTTGGTTTGACCCAGTATGGCTGTTCTTATGTTCTGTATGGGGGTAGGGGATGAAAGAGATCTGAGGGCTCTGGCTGGGTTTGCAGACTCTAGGGTGAGGCTGGGATGAGGTGTTTGGGTTGTTGGGTTTTGCTCTGTGCCAGGATCAAGGAATATGGAGTGTGAGAGGGGGATCAGGGCTGCAGCAGGGGTCATGGGAGGACCAAGCATGATCTAGACTGTCTAACCTGCTCTTAAAAATCTCCAATAATGGAGATTTCACAACCTCTCTAGGCAATTTATTCGAGCGCTTAACCACCCTGACAGTTAGGAAGTTTTTCCTAATGCGAAACCTAAACCTCTCATTGCAATTTAAGGCCATTATTTCTTGCCCTATCATTGGAGAAAGAATTTTTCTCTGGCCTCCTTGTGACATCCTTTTAGATACTTTAAAGCTATTATCACATCCACTGTTTTCTCTTCTCCAGACTAAAGAAACCCAGTTCTTTTTTAATCTTTCCTCATACGTCATTTTTTCTAGACCTTTGATTTTTTTGGGTGCTCTTCTCTGGACTTTTTCCAGTTTGTCCATATCTTTCCTTAAATGTGACATCCAGAACTGAACACAATACTCCACCAGTTCAGGCCTAATCAGTGCTAAGTGGCATGCAAGAATTATTTCTCATGTCTTGCTTATAATACTCCTGCTACTACAACTGCTACTACAACCCAGAATGATGTTTGAGTTGTTTTTGTTTTGTTCTGTTTTTGGTCTTTTTGTTTGTTTGATTTTTTTGCAGTGCCACGCTATTGACACAGATTTAGCTTGTAGCCCTTTATGACCAATAACTCACTTTCTGCAGTACTCCTTCCTAGACATCCCTCAGCTGTCCCACACCGTAACCCTCTGAGCCAGTCCAGTGAAAATGAGTGGGAGAATGAGTGTGGGGAGAGCAAGCAAGAGAGGGAAGGGGGATGGAGTGAGTGAGAGATGGGGGCCTATGAGAAGGAGCTGAGCATGGTCAGGGCCTCAAAGGCAGTGTGGGGCATGAACAGAGCCTCAGAGGAAGGGCAGAGCAGGGGTATTCAGCTTTGTGTAAGTAGAAATTCTTCTTCCAGTGGTTGCTCATGCGCATTCCAATTTGGGTGTGCGCCAAGTGCATGCCCAGTTGCCAGAAGCTTTTCGCCCTAGCCAGTAGCCCTAGGGTTGGTGCGGTGCCCCCTGGAGTGGCGCCCATATGGCTGCCCATATATGCACCACCTGCCCTGCCCCCCACTCAGTTCCTTCTCGCTGCACTGTCAGTTGCTGAAGCTCACTCATTGTTGAGTGTCTGCTGTAGCCTTTATTTTTAAATTAGTTGGTAGTTAGTGAAAACAGTTGTAAAAAGTTTAGATTGTTGTCTTTCATTTGTAAATAGTTCCACTTAGTGCTTAGTGAGCAGAGGTGGGACTTTAACCTCCCTCGGCGCCTCAGCACCGGGTGATGCCTGGGTCCCTGGGATGTAAAACTTGCTCAAAATGTGGCAAATGAATGCCCAAATGTGACCCACATAGGGCTTGCCTGATCTGCCTCGGTGAGGCCCACCTCTGGGAATGCTGCTCTATTTGCAAGCCTAGGACTTTGAAAGACAGAGGTCAACAGCTGAAGGCACTACTAATGGAATCAGCCTTGCACCCGGACATTTCCCCGGCTGGAGCTCAAAGCGGTGCATCGTCGGTGCAGAGCACTCTGGCACCGATGGTGCCGTTGAAAAGCTCCTGGCGACAAGAGCAGGACTCGGTGCCTAGCACCCCCCAGTGCCATTAGAGCCAGTCCCTGGTGCCTCACAAGAAGAGTAGGCAGGACCGGGGTCGATCCCAGGAGAGGAGGAGGCGATGGCAATCCTCGGGAGAGTCTGCCAGATCGCACCGTGACCGGGGTCATGAAGGGCGGGCATCGACTCCAGCGTGAGGCGGGAGCCCGTGCTCTCCCAGGCTGCCCTCGATGCAGGAGGCCTTTAGGGCAGCACAAGGCATCCTGCAGATAACGATGCTGCTACAGACGCCGCACCAGGAGCTATCATCGCCCCAGATACAGGCGTCTGAACAGTCTCTAGAGGCCCCAGCATGGTTTCTGACACCAGTGAGACCCCCGCAAACAGTCACCTCCCTCAGTGTCTCGCATCAGATGGTGCAGGGCACACAGGAGCAGATAGGCGCCACAGGACCCTCAGCACCGCCGTGGTCATCAGCATCAGAGTCATCATTGGCGTCGGACTCTTTTTACTCCAGCTCAGCTCAGAGCAGGAGTACAAGATCATCCCGACACAGTGGGTGTCGACACCAGCCCCAACGCCCCTCAGATGGGAAGTGGCAAATGGCCCCCCCCAGGTGCCCCACAATGGCCTTTCTGGACTCCATGGGTGATCCATGAGGCCCAGGAGTGGGCACTGAAGCGTGCTGGTGGTGCAGTGCAGGGAAGCCTGCCCTTCTGCTGTCCTTGCTATACCACTGTCCTTTCATGATTACTGCCATCACCTGGAAATGCTTTATAATGACCACCAAAGTTTAATCATGGCAATAGATCGGGGATTAACATTCAAAACAGTTAATGTTAATCATTTATTCACATCACTGCGAAAACCACACTCCAATGACATGAAAAATAAAACAAGCAAACAAAAATATGCACAGTTGCAAAGAAGCTGTGTGTAACTTACTGTGTGAGGTACAACAGGAACAGCATTCATAGTACCTAATCAAATTCAGTTGTATTTTCTAATGTCTAATTCTCTTAAAAAGGCACACAGCACCTTTAAAACTTACCGAAAATTTCAGATAAGTCACATAGCCTCTGAAATCAAATCCTTATTTCCTGTTCTGTGTTTGGCTATAGGGAAAAGTACTGTTCTTTCAGGCTGTCCACACTAGGGCGATCTATGGACAGACGCTATCTTCTGATAAAAGCTCTTTTGACAAATTGCAGGCAGACACCAAAGAAGACTGAAAAAATGGATCCGCTCTGTTGACAGAGAATGGCCAGACTCTCCAGCTGCTCTCTTGACAGAATGGTCCCTAGAACAGTATCAGACAGGGTTGCATGGCCAGCAATCCCTTCCAGGAGGGCTGGCAATCCCTTCCCAGGAACAGCGCACTCTTAAAGGCCCCTCTCCCCTCAACACGACTTTCCTGCCCATGCTGAGGCATGCCTACGCCTACCTCCACGAGGGAGAGCACCGCTGCTACAGCAGGGTTTGATGCTTGCTGAGAGAGACAGAGAGCTTTCCAGATAGCACTGGTGCCAGAGCAGCCCCTGGGCTTGCCCTGGCCCCACCCTGAGGTGCTTCAGTATCTTCTGCAACTGATCACGGCTCATCAAAACTCTCTAATATAGATGTAGCCAAAAAGATACTATATGCTCTGGGTTCCCATTATTGAGTCTTAGCTTCCTGATATGAGACATGTAGGAACTCTCCTTGTTCTCATTTTTTTTGTTTTGTTTTGTTTTTTGTACTCTGAAGTATGGGTAGTTTCACTTCAGCCCTTCCCTGCATTCTGTTTCAACTCTTTGCTCATTTCCCTTTAGAATCTTCTGTCGTTCCTTTCAGACTGCCGTTTGAAATTGTTCCCCTGATTTTTCCTAGTACTGCCTTAACACTTTCTAGGACGCTGTCTTACTTCAGGCAATCCTTTGTGTTGGTCGGTTTCTTCTCATTTGTTCCAATTAATCAGCTTTCATCTGGTACTTAACTGTTTATCTTAAGTTTCCTTAGAAGCTGCAGTTGTTCTTTTCTTATTGAAGTCTGGGCTTTGAAGGAACTGCTCTTTGTCTGCCTATAAACATTCAGAACATTTTCTTCTTCCAGATGCTCTGCCTCTGATAACTTTGAAGGCTTAGTCTTCCACTCTTCAGTTGGTCTGTGACAGCTGAAAATAATTGCTTTGCTGAACCAGTTGTTGGGGTGTTTCTGATTTTCAGTGTTTCTCTGGGGAGGTTTTTCAGGGATCTGTCAATATGAAGATTTTTTTCCATCTCTACCTCACCAAATATAATGTGAATTTTCTTTATTGCTTTCAAGATAATAGATTTCCAGTCCAGCATCCCCTGCCATCAGATCCGTGGAGACCTAACCCCAAAGTTATCCACCAACTTGCTAGGACACATTCTCCTGATTGTTAAGAGGACTTCATAGGGTATCTCATTTAGCTAACTGGAAGCAGATGTTATACTTAAAATGTGCAAGAGCACTAAAGTTGTGAAGCATGGAGAATTTGCAGTCATGCAGAAGAAACCCAAGATACCATTGCAGACTGCTCAACCCTTTACTATCAGTTGGGAAAATACTCTGGTACTATAGACCCTCTGCTTTTTTGTGTCTGGGTTTTGGCATATTTGATGCACTTTGTGTCTGTTTCAGTGCATTGGTGCCAAGCATAAGAAACACTCCAGAATCTCTGCCAAGGTGTGACACTATCTTAGTGATGAGATACTTAACTATTAGGGCGCCACTGAGATGAAGTGTTTCATGCTCGGTAGAGCCAAAAAGATACAATACGCCTTTGTTCTAGAGCATCAGAGAAGTGAGATGCCTTGAACTTGGGGCACAGGTGTTATGAAAGTGGAAAGCTGCTGAGCTGAATCCTCATCTTTGAAGCACAACTACTTCAGAGCCTCCACCTTGGTTATGTGGTGCCTCAGCACACTGATGTCTTTATGTGAGCACATCAGTACCACTGCAAGTGTGTTATTCTGGCTCTCCAGTAATTGGATTCTGGTGTGCTTTGTGGAGATTAGGTAGGTTGGATCTTCACATTGTGTCCTGAGGGGAAGCACCTCAGGGTTTAGCAGGTAGAATTTAGGTACTACAAATAAAAGGTGCTGCATCACAAAGCTATATTATATGATGACAGTGGCTCCCTTTCATCACTATACGTCAGGTATCCCTGGTCAGTACTGGAGCACTAGTGCCCTTCCAAATTTCCCTAGTATTGTGCACAGGGCAAAATTTGCAGCAGTAGCCTGTGAATCTTTGGCTCTGATATACTGGAAATAAAGACAAAGCAAGTGGAGCTAAATATGCTCCAACTTTCTGTTTTTCCAGCTTCAGGCACACAGACATTGTTTGGGCTGATTGGGGGATGGTCATTCACCTTTATTGCACTGTGTGCAGCACCTTGACTCCAAGGTCAGAATGGAGCACTAAAATTACATCTAAGCTATGCTAATACAGGAAGTGTGAGTGAAGATTAAGCAAAGTCCTGCTTGTTTTACAGTCAGTCAGTAGCTAAGATCACCGTTGATGCTTTTTACGTAAAGTTTAGAACCGTAGCTATTGAAATGCATCACTTATGGTTATGTTGTTGAACCTTCCATATCAGAACCAAGAATTCAGGTAAAAGAGTCCAATGTAATGGAAAAACAACATGTAGGTCTAGAACACAGGAGTTTCTAGAGAGACAAAGACAGGTATGTCTACTGTGTGGTGTCTGGGGATTGCTCAGCTCCCTAGGAAATCATTTGGGATACCAGAGTTTCATTAGCTGAAACAACCATACCTGGTTTTCCATTAAAAGAAAGCAATCCCAGCAATTAATCCCTATTCAACATCAACAGAGACGTGAGCCCTACAGATCATGAACTAAAGGATCACTGCATCATCATCCTTGGCTTGACTTCTCAGTTTTAAGAGATAAATAAGAATTTCTACTTTTTTTCCCATTTCTCATATACTTCTGATACCGTTACCACAGACCAATGGATTTTGGAGATTGTTTGAAAGGATTGTTCCATTCAGTTCAAATCCCCATCTTTCTACATGGATCCTTCCTATGAAAACTTTCTAAAAACAGAAATTCATTACTAGAGTCACATGTTAGAGAGGATTTTCCAAAGTTCCCATAGAGTTTGTGTGGAAGGGATTTTATTTCAGGTAATGTTTCATCCTCCAAAAATAAAGGTTTCTGACCAACTCTAGAGCTTCAGAAGCTCAAGTATTTTATCACAGAGTCAGATTCTGCAGATATTCCCTAGACTCAGTGATCCCCTCCCTATTTACCCAAGACTAACTTGAGGCTCCTAGTTCACATGGCCGATATTTCCACTTCTCATTCAAACATTCAGATTGAAAATTACCTTTCTTCCTGTTATGGGATAAAATTATTGCCAATATAAAGTCCTTCCTTTGGCACCACATGTGTTCATAAACTTCCTGTCTCTGATAGTGGCACATTTGAAATGTCGGAGTATCCATGTCTATCCATGTTTGGATAGTCTCAGGGGGTAGCCATGTTAGTCTGTAGCATCACAAAACATAAATAAAAACAAGCTGTCTTATAGCACCTTAAAAACCAACAATATGATTTATTAAGTAATGAGCATTTGTGGGTAAGACCCACTTAATCAGATTCTGAAGCAAAATGGGAAAACGGGGGAGATATGTATATCAGGAAGAAGGTGGGGGAAGGAGGAAAAAAAGAAGAAAAAGGCAGGGGGAAAGTCACCTGCCATTGATAGGATCTGTGGAAGAAGTAAATTACATTAAATGGGATGAGTGCCATTCCTGCGAATATCAGAGGTGGGGAAACTATCGTCCCTGTAATGCATAAGGTAATTAAGATCTCTGTTAAGTCCCTGATTAAACTAGTAAAACTTGCAAATGAATTCCAATTCAGATGTCTGCCTTTGTAATCTCTTTTTAAAATCCCTTTGTAACAAGATTGTTACCTTAAGGTACATTATTGTATGTCCTGCGAGATTTAAGTGTTCCCCTACAGGTTTATGTGTATTCTGATTCTTGATGTCTGATTTATGTCCATTCATCCTTTGGCGTAGGAACTGTCCCGTTTGTCCAGTGTACGTGGCAAAGGGGCATTGCTGGCACATGATGACATATATCACATTAATCAATATGCAGATGTATGAGCCCTGGTGGTGTGACTGATGTGGTTAAGTCCAGTGATGGTGTTTCTAGTATAGATATGTGGACAGAGCTGGCAATGGGGCTTGTAGCAATGATAGGTTCCTGAGTTAGTGTTTCAGGGGTATGGTGTGTGACTGCTAGTATTTTCTTGAGGTTGGATGACCATTGGTAGGTAAGAACAGGCCTGTCACTCCTGTGAGAGTGAAGGATCATATTCCAGTGTAGGTTGTAGATTACCAGTAATGCGCTGGAGGGGTTTATGCTGAGGGTTGTAGGTGATGACAAGTGGGGTTCTGTTGTTTACCTTCTTGGGCCTATCATGAAGTAGTGGCCCTGTATTTGTCTTGCCCATTTCTGTTTCTTGTTCATATTTGGATAATTGGCTCATCGGGCCATCCTCACAGAAGATCATGTCAAACCCTACAAAATAAACACATTTTATTCTAAATTGTTAAATTCAAGATAAACCAGAAGAAATAACACACAACTTTTCCCTAGAACGTAGCTTTTTTTTGGAGCAGTTCTGGATTTTCCAACAGGAATCATTTTCCTTCCATAAGGAAGGTATCTAAAGGAAGATATCTATTGTCCTTACAACAATAGAAATACTACTGGAGAGCTCATGTCAGATAGTGAGGCTCTTCCTCAAGGTGATGAATCTATTGTCTTTGCTGGCATATATAATTTTGTGTACAGGTCCAAAGATGAAATTGACACTGTCCAGGAATGTCATCTTATCCCTTATGTGAAGGATTCAGAGTCACAGTGCTCTCACTGGAGTTGTATTGAAACCCCTAGCTACACTGGCCATGCTCATCCATCTTGGATGCCTCCAGACAGGGCAACTTACAGTCTAGTAACTGGAATTCCTGGGAGGAAAAAAGCATATAGGTGGTTTATAATGAAGATGCATTAGAATTTCAAATATTCTCTCCCTTATCTAAATGGCAAAGTAGTTATTGTAGTCACTGGCGAGATGCTAGAAATGTTTTAGGTAGGAAAAGTAGGATCCAGACAGCTCTGTAGGAGTTGTTCACAGTATGCCAAATTTATCCTGTGGCTCTTCATTTTGCAGGCCGGGACAAAATACTGGCATAACAGTAAATCAACAGTAAATCAAGCAACATTTTCTCCCTTCCAACCACACCCCACCCACCCTGAATACATAGAAATAGTATCTTTTTGCAAATAAGTCACCTCCAAGTTTCAGAGGTTTTGTTCTAGAGAAGGTGAAGATATGTCCATCTTGGATGTGTTTATTTTACAGTGGGATGTGGATCTCTTCTGTACATCCCTCTCCTCCTCTACGTTCCCCTAGATCAAAGTCCTGAGAAAAATCAAACAAGACAAAGCCAAAGTAATTTAAAAAGTAGAGACTGCTGAATTTAGTCTTGCCTAAATCAATTTTATTTTTTACAGTTTATTTGAAATGTAATTTGAATTCAAGGCAGTAGAAAAACTTTAAAGTTTTCTATTGAAAGCTGGAGTAGTGTTCACTTAAATATACAATGCTGTCACATCACATATTTGTCAGAGACACCCAGCCCATCTTGATCTTGATTGTATTTGTTGCAGTTCCCTAGAGGATCTGGCAAAATTAGGCATGCTGCTCAGAAAGTCTGCCACTGTCTTCTCTTTTCTTTGTTGCAGGTACTGGATATAAAAGTTTATGTGATGTGAGATTGTTTTGTTAGATCATAAAACATGGGCCGTGGAATGAGTAATAAGTTACTTAATCTGTCATCTCTACTTCTGTGACTGAAGGGCTGTATCTCTCATGTCAATGACTGAGATTTAATATAGAGTAATCTTATAGTAAAAAATGAGTTATGTGTGGCTGTGGTAAAGCTGGGCAAGGAACAGTAATTCTGTTTCACAGAGGATTTCAAAGTCTGGTTTCATTCCAATCCAGAACAACATCACAACATTTTGAAGTCCTCAGTGAATTAAAATTGTCATTCTCCACCAATCTATGCTAGAAGACCTTGCTCCGGGGCAGGCTTCCTCAGAAACCGGGGACACTGGGTGTGTAGTTCAAGCACACTCACTCCAACTGGACAACCTCAGAATCAGAGCTCTCTATGCTTCCACAGTCCTCAGAGCTGGGAAAACATCCTAGACCTTGTTTTATGATCGAAGACGATAATTTCACAGTCATATCTGGCATGTGCAACAAAGAGTCAAGAAATGGTGTGGCAAACTCAGCTTGCAAAGTGCCTAGCATTGCTTGTTCTTTTGGGGACCTGCCACAAAATAAGATGAAGGACATACAGTGCTAGGAGTCTGCTGGGTATTTGAAATGACAGCATTGTATAGTCATCTGAACACTTCTCCAGATTTCAAAAGCAAACTATGGCCTTGAATTCCAATTTGAATTCAAATAAACTGTAAAGAAATAAAATTGGTCCAGGCAAAATTTTCAGCGTTCACTACTTTTTAAATTACATTGTCACTCACTTAAAACTTAAACTCAAAAACATTATGCTCCTGTCACCCTTGTTTTGTTCCTTTAAAGTAAAAATGTGTGTAGCAGAGAAAAGCAGGAGACTGACTGCCAGAACTCACTATATTACAGTTTCACGTCAGAAATTCTGTGCAAAATGTAAGGCCTTCTAAACCTCCTAAATCATCTTAAAAATGTACTGGTCCCGTATGTGACTGAGTTAAACACTGTTGTGTAAAGATTATGATACAATATTATTGCATATTGAGTTACATAACTGCATCACTCTTCTTACATATGCCTTTTGATCCATTACTTTTGTATATTCCTATGCATAGTATGTCTGAACTGAACAAACTGGGATTTTATATATTCTGTGCTATCAGATTGTATCATTAGTAGCTAACTCGAAAAATCTTCAGCTTCATCATTGCAGGGAATTCAGAACGTGAAGTGACAGTTCTTATTGGTAGCTTAGAGGAATTTAGAAAAGTAAAATCAAAATCCTAATACTTTTACCTTTTTCAGATTACACTAATCATTAAAGGAATATTCATAGAATCACCAAATAGTAGGCATGGGAGGGTCCTTGAGAGGTCACCTAGTCCAGTCCCCTGCACTCATGGCAGCACCAAGTATTAGCTAGACCACTTCAGACAGACATTTGTCTAATCCTGGTCTGGCTTTTCTAGATCTGGACCCTGAGCTTTGGGACTCCCCTCTCCAGCATCCAGCTTGCAGCAAAGTGGGAGGTGGGGAGCCCTGAGACTCACAGGCCAGATCAGGCAAGCTGGGACAGCATCAGGAGCATGGGCTCTGCCGGGTGCTGTGGGGCAGGAAGCAGCTCCATGCACCACTGTTGCTGCTCCCTCTCTCTCCAGCTGGGGAAACATGGTACTTGTGGGAGGGTTTCCTTACTGTGCCTATTGGTTGGATTTTGGCCAATAGGAGTAAAGGAGGGTGGTACCTGGGAGTGGCAGGGAGCGTGGAGCCACGTGAGTGCCCCCACACATGCCTCATGGTCAGCTCCAATGCCCCTATCCCTCTCCTACACACCCCTCCTGCCCAGCTACCCCAGCCCCAGTCTACACGTGCACCCCCTCTTGCTTGGATCCCCGGCGCTGGTCCATTCCTGCACCCACTCCAACCCAAATCTCTCCTCTGGTCAGCTCCTGCACCCTCTCCTTCCCAGCTTGCCCAGCCATGGTCTTATCCTGCATCCCTCTCCTGCCCAGATCTCCCAGCTCAGGCTGGCTCTTGGACCCTCTTCCCACCCAATTCTCCCACCCAGGTCTGCTCCCGGAGCCCTTCCCACCCAGCTTTCCAAGCCTCCATACGTTTCTGTACCCACCTTTGTTCCTGCACCCTCCCCACTGGCCAGTCACCCTACCCCCAGTTCACTGCTGCACCTTCCCTGCCTTCCAGACCTTCCACCCTCAGCCCTTTCCTGCACCCTCTTTCCTGGCCAGCCTCTGCACCCACCGTTGCTCCTGCACCTTCCCACCCTTCTAGACACCCCACCCTAAACCCACTCCTGCATGCGCCCTCCCAGCCAGCCCTCCACTCACAGCATGCTCCAGCACTCTACCTCCCACCCAGACCCCCACACTCACACCCATTCCTATGCCACTCCAAGGCAGCCCCCTCCCACACACTGAATCCCTCATTGTGGCCTCACCCCAGAGCCTTGGGGGGGCTCACAAAAATCTACTTACCCTGGGACCCCAAAAGAGTTAATCTGATCCGAGGGAAGCCCTAAAGCTTGGTCATCTCTGTCTCCTGCTCCCCTGCCCCACTGTGGCTCTGGAGCTCCAGGAGAGTGAGATATCTCAGTTGGGGGCCACATCACAGAGGGTGGTGTTTTAGGGGTTTACCTCTTACTTGTTTGGCCCCTGACTGATTTTCTGTATATCAGTGCCCCCCAACCCAAAAAGGGTTCCCCACCTCTAGTCTAACCTGCTCTTAAAAATCTTCAGTGATGGAAATTCCACACCCTCCATAGTCAATTTATTCCAGTGCTTAACAACACTGACAATTAGGAAGTTTTTCCTAATGGCCAGCCTACACTGCTCCTGCTGCTAATTGTTTTATCCTTAGAGTTAATGAGAATAATCTTTCCCACCTCCTTGTCACAATCTTACAGGCTGTGTCTACATTACCACCTTCCTTCGAAGGAAGGATGGTAAAGAGGCTGTTCGGAGTTTCGTAATGAAGTGCTGCTGTGCATAGTCAGCACTTCATTAGGCAAATTCACCCTCCCACACGGCAACTCTGAAGTACTCCCTGACGAGTAAGGGGACTTCAAAGATGCCCTGGCACTTCGAAGGACTGGCGAGTGCGCCGCAGCTGGTTTAAAACTTCGGAGTTGCCACGGGGGCGGGGGGAATTTGCTTAATGAAGTAAACTCCGAACAGCCTCATTACCATCCTTCCTTCGAAGGAAGGTGGTAATGTAGACACAGCCTTATATATTTGAAAAACCGTTCCCATGTTCCCTGTCAAGCTTCTCTTCTCAAGACTAAACAAAACCATTTTTCCAATCTTACCTCATAGGTTATATTTCTTATATCTTTAACCATTTTTGTTGCTGTTCTCTGGACTTCTTCCAGTTTCTCTAGATCAGGGGTCAACAACCTTTCTGAGGCGGAGGGCCAAAATTTGACCTTTTGACCTCTATGTACAGTCCAAGTGCTGGTGATATTTTTTAGAGTCCTACTTGCAGCAGTTTCATTAATAAGTTAAGATGCACAGCTTTACTGTTTAGGTGATGATTGGTAGCATAAGCTGGTATTTTGTTAATCCACAGGTGGCATGACCTTTAAGCAAGCTACTGACTGCATGTGGGAGGAGGGGCAAGGCTGAGCTTCTACCTCACATACCAATGAAAATTGACTTGCGTGGCACTCTTGATATCTGTGCCGAGGGTTGCTGATCCCTGGTCTACATCCTTTCTGAAATGTTGCGTACAGAAATGGACACATTATTCAATCCAGTTGAGGTATAAAAACTGTGGACCGGGGCAGAAGTATTACTTTATGTGCCTTGCTTCAACAGTCTGCTAGCACATGTCAGAATGATGTTCACTTTTTTGCAACACCATTCATTACACTGTTAACTCATATTTAGCTTGTGATCCACTACAACTCCAAGATTTCTCTCTGTAGTTCTCCTTCATAGGTAGTCATTTCCCGTTTTGCATGTGTACAACTGACTGATCCTTTGTAAATGGAGCACTTTGCATTTGTCCTTCTTGAATTTCACCAATTTACTTCATACCATTTCTTAAGTGTGTTTAGATAATTTTGAATTTTAGTCCTGTCCTCAACGCACTTGGAGCCCCTCCCAAATCTGGTATCGTACCTAAACTTTTTGAGTGTATTCTGTGCCATTATCTAAATCATTGATAAAGATATTGAACAAAACTTAACCCAGAACTGATTCCTGAAGGACTTCACTCAATATGCCCTGTGACTGTGAACCAATGATAACTATTCTCTGGGAACAATTTTCCAACCACATATGTACCCACCTTGAAGTAGCTCCATCTAGGTTGTATTTCCCTAGCTTCTTTATGAGGCGATCATGTGAGACAGCACCAAAACTTTTATTAAAGTCAAGATATACCACATCTACTGCTTCCACCCTATTTTAGCCTTTAAGCCTACCTATTGATCCAAAAAAAAGTTCACATTGATCCAAAGAACTTTAACACATTTTATTGTTGTCAGAATAAATGCCTAACAGCATTTCTAGTAATCCATAGTCAATTTTATATTTCAGATGAAGCAGATTGGTAATGATGGTTACAACCCCACCTCTGTGGCAGACTGGCTGGACTCCATTGAACTGGGTGACTATACCAAATCCTTTCTGATTAACGGCTATACATCGATGGACCTTGTGAAAAAAATCTGGGACAGCGAATTAATTAATGTAAGTTAATCTATTTGTGTAATGAAAAGCAATTCTTCAATGAACATACTCAGTTTCAAATACCCTTAAATACATCCCATTACAAATCAAAGTGATAATATGAAAGACAATAGCAATAGAAATTGATATTCTTATACTGTTTTTATCTCATATTTATTGTTAAAGATTACAGTTTTATTCTTGAGATGATATACCTTTCCTTTTCATTTTCTTTATCCGTAATTATGTTATTTACATTTGTATGGTACGGGATTTGGCTTCAGGAAGACTAACAACTTTTTTTAAAGTACATTTTTCAAAAAAAGTATATGACAACAAATGTGATAACTATAAAATGTATTGTCTCCGGTTTGACTGAGAAGAGTAGAGCAACAATACTTGCACTAAGGTTGCTTATAATTTATTTTTGCCATATACCCAAGCTTGATGAAGCCTAGTTAAAACAATCCTTGAATATATTCAAGAAACTATGTTTAAGAAACAAAATATTTTAACTCTTCACTTTTGATTATTATCTTGTTTTCTTATCTCTCAACTAAGATGGATTTGGTGATGCACGAATACATGGAAACACCTGTAAACATTGTTATATATTGTCTGTAGCGCAAGTCCAGTTTCACACTGTGCTATAATGACTAAATTGACAGCACAACGTTATTATGTAGAGCTTTTTTGGAGGCTAAGGTACCTGCAACTAAATTATTGTCTATTTGTAAAACTTGGGTGCTACAACTGGTTAAAGCAGCCATACAAACATCTGAACTTGCCTGTAGTGGATTCCCAGGGTGGCAAAGGCCTCTTATTCCACATATTCTGCCCTTTCCGCAGAAACAGAAAGTGTACTCCATTCACTGGTGAAGGGGGCATTGCAATAGTGCTTCTGTGCCACAGCAACAGGACTACCAGGACTATCCTTTGGGAGCCACAGGCAGCCAGGCATTCATTAGAGTAGTGGTTCTAACTTATGCTTAGGAAAAACCCAGTCAACCCCAGTGCTGGGACAAGGGAGAACATAAAAATGGTATGAAACCATCTTCCACTGTACCCTGAGCTACAGAGAGCACAGCTCAGATTCAGCCCAGAACAGGCACTTGAAAAGGAATTCATAAAAGGAAAGAAAAAATATTACTTAATACAATTTCTTCTCCCCCCAGTGACCTCATAAAAATCCCACTATACACATTTATTAATGTAAAAATTGACTACTACAAGGACCAATTTTTTCCCAGATGTTCTAGACATGCATAATATCTACTGAATTCAATGGATATTGTATACACATACCTGAAGACCATTTACAGGCTGATACAGAGATCCTATCTCTAAATATGACTTCTTTCTTTAACTTATAACTGTGATTACCCAAGGCAAAGTCAGTGAAATAAAATCTTCCTGGAATTCCGGCCACAAATGGGAAAAACTATTTCAGCAGTTTGTGTAAATTATCAGTATTAAGGTGAACAGGGTAGCACATGGGGAACTTTGTTTCACAGGGTTCCCTGGCTGTAGTAGCTATTCTAAATTAATTATATGTTCTGAACACTTTGCCAAAATCAACTTGGCAGCAAATTGCCCTTTAGCTCCCCCAAGTGGATCTTTAAACCTCATTAAAGGTTTTTGGCCTGATTCTGGCTCACTCAGACCAATGTAAATGAGGACTAATACCATTAAAATCAGTAGTTTCACTACTGTAAAACTGATAAAACTCAAATCAGAATAAGGCCTCAGAATCGTTAAAGATTAACATTGTCTCCTTTGCAAATTGTCCCTATGCATCCATATTTTATACTGTCGAATGACATCTGGAAATCGACGAAGCAATTGTAGATGCTCTTGTTCTTTCATTGAGCTTTCTCTGCTATCAGTCTTAATGCCAATATCTGCTGTATGCTTCTTCTATCTTTCCTGAATCCAGCTTGCTCATCTGCCAGATGTTCTATCTGCGATCTCAGTCTCTCCATCAGTTTCATCATTAGCTCCTTGCCTAGATGATTTGTTAGGGCACTCATTCTGTAATTCTGGCACTGCAATGTGCTCCCTTTCTTGTGTCTTGTCACTAGCATGGATCTTGTCCATTCCTTAGGTGCCTTCCCTTCTTTCCATGCTATATTACATAGTTTGTATATTTCCTGAATCATACTTTCCCTGCCCTATTTGATCACTTCTCCCGTGATTTTATTATTTCCAGGACTCTTGGTTTTCTTTAGTCATTTCACTGATCTTCTTACTTCCTCCTTCAAAATATCGGTCCCGTTCTCTTTGCTTAGCAGAGATATCTCTTTCAGTTCTTTGGTCAGTCCCTCTGAGATACTTGGATACAACCTGTGCTTTGTATAGATCAGTGCAATATCTCATCCATCGCTGTACAACCTTCTCCTTGTTCATGTGCACCTCGTTGTTCTTGTCTTTGATCGCCACCTGCTTTGGCTGCCACTTCCAATTAATATTCCTGATCTTTTATGCCTCCCTGGTCTTACACTCACCATAATACCTCTCTGTATCTTCACACTGCTCTTCTAACCGTTTTGCCTTATCCTTTCTGGCTGCTTTCATTATCTCATTGCATTTCACTCCATTGCTGTTCTGCCCTCTTGAAAACATCCCTTCTGATCTTCAGTGCTCTCTTCTCTTGGACCAACTTCAGTGCTTCCTGCATAATCCACTTCTTATTGATCTTCTCGTCTTCTGAAACAGTCTGCTCAATTGCCTCTTCTATCGCTGTGGCTATTCCTTTGACTCTTTTATCTAGGTCTTTCTCTGTGCCCACATTCCTAATCTTCTCAAGTGCTGCTCTGTACTTAGTCCCTATTTCTTCCTTGCCTAGCCTTGCCATGTCTTTTCTTTTCTGAAATTGTGTCTTATACTTTCTCTTGGGTTTCGTCTTGATGTTTGTGATCACTAGACTGTGATCTGAGTCTAAACCTGCTCCTTGGAAAGTTCAGCACTGCAGTACTGATGTTACCATCTAGAATGTGTGGAGAGTTGGCAAGTTTGTTTAGAACGAGTAGAGGTATGAGGCAAAGAGTCCTCATATTGCCAAGTACCTTCATCACCTACCTAGAGAGAGCGATGGACAAGATCAAGGAAGAGGTAGAAGAGATACTCATGCACAGGATGAGAATCAACAACTTGAGGTTCGCGGATGATATAGTTAGCATTGAAGAAGAGGAAGAGAAGCTAGTGAGAACAGTGCAGGTGCTAAATGAGGAAGGGAAGCAGTACGGACTGATTATGAACATTGATAAAATATAAACAATGGGATTTGGAGATAAAGAAATAGGAAGGAAGATCAGTGTAGATGGGACTGAACTAAAGAATGCAGAGAAGTTCACATATCTGGGGTGCAACATAATGTCTGATCTAGTCTGTAAGAAGGAAATAGAGACTAGAATAGCAAAAACAAGGGCAAGCTTGAAGGCAAGTGATAAGATCTGGAAAAGCAAAGCGATTAGCGTAGGAATGGAGCTGAGCATCTTGAAAACATACATTCAGCAACATGTTGTATGGATGTGAGACATGGGTAATAACGAAAGATTCAAAGACAAGGATATTGGCGTCTGAGAGTAGTAGTTATAGAAAGATCCTGAGAACAGGATGGATGCAGAAGGTCACCAACAAGGTATTATATAGGAAGATACAGCCAAAAAGAGAACCTACTGCAGAAGGTTATACAACTGAAGTTACAGCTATCTGGGCATATCTGCAAAATGAACGACAAAGGAAAAATCAAGATCTTCTCACCAGCAGTCATCAGGTCTTCCCCTGGACATGTGGCAAATTATCCCACATAATGGACAGTTTGAATAGGAGAGGCAACCCCCACAGAGAATAGGTAGATGATATAGTAGATTAGTACAGAGCTAGTTTACAGAAACTAAGACACTCTGCAGTGGGCAGGGAAAGATGGAAGGAAATAGTGAGGGAGGCATCGGATACCAATGGGTGCTGAGCCCATGGTTGTTGATGATGATGATCCATGTTTTGGGGGACATCTTCCCTGATTCCAGAATTTTTTGACAAGGAGTAACTGTTGTGGCTATACAGAGCTAACCCACCAAACTGAATACTGTAGATTAAGTTACACAAGATTTCTGATGCAATGGTTCTGTGTACCTAACCTTCTGCCATGTATATTTTCCTACCTTCTTTTTTCTTTTGGCAATTCTTGTAGACTGACCTACTACAGTAAACCCTCAATATAGCGGACCCCATTTTACAGGACATGAGTAATAACAGACGTCCACTATCCTTCCCCCAAAGAAAATAGGATCACCTCACCTGTGGGATCCCGTTCTGTGGCTGAGAGAGCCGCCAGCGCTGCCGCCTCACCGGGTCCCCCAACCCCACACCCCGCTGCTGGGATCAGAGCCCAAGAAGCCCCCACGCTCTGCCCTGAGCGCAGGTGGCTCAGAGCCAGGATGAGCCCAAGCACTGGCACAGAGTGTGGGCGTCTCAGAGCTGAGGAACACGCACTCAGGGGAGAGCACAGGGGCATCTCAGAGCTGGAGGAGCCACCTCTCTCAGAGTAAACCCTCAGATATAATGGACTTTCTGTTTTAACAGACACCCCTCCACCCATTAGTCCATTATATTGAGGGTTTACTGTAGTTGTATTAAAATATAGTTCAGCAAGCAAACTTCTTATTTAGGTTTACATTTATTGTTGAGTGCAGTTTTAATTTCCCATCTTTTCTCTTAGAAAATCAACAAGAATATTGGGCTTCGGACATTGTAAATCCTACTAAAACAAAAAGTCTACATCAGACCAATATGCCTTGTGTTTGAATTGCTTCTAAGAAGATTCCACATCAAGCAGTTTTCTAGTACATACCGGCTTCACCATTGAGCCATGCAAAACAAGAATTTATAATAAAAAATGTTAATGAAAGACTATAAAAGAAAAAGCTTATAATTCTGGGACTAGAGCTTTTGTTTTAATAGGTCAAAACCACAAAAGAGAGCAAAACCCCAGATCTGAAGCTCTAAGGTAAGTTCAACATAATCTCAGCTGTGTTGTCCTCACTGCTGGCAATTCAGAATCATGATATCAAGCAAAAGCACTCCATTAGAGCCCAGCACAAAGCAAATATATTAGGGACTGCAGATCTGAGCTCCCTTTGAGATTGTCTCCTCATGTGTCCCGTCTGAACCTCTCCTTGCTTCTATGCAAAGCATCTTCAAGATCTTGCTTTGTGCTTCGTTCCTTTATGGCAGTGGGAAGCCCTCTAGTGCTTTCTGAGAGATAAACAATCTTCATTCTACTCTCCTATTTCAGAACTCTGTGTCAACATCTGTTTCTGTGCCTGAGGCTCAAGTTCATGAGTCTTTAGGTTCTGTATCCAATCCATAGCTATAATATTAAATGCATGATACGTCTGAGATCAGTGGCCTCATCTGTTATCTTAAGCTGTCACTTATGCTTGTATGCCTCTAGGCTTCCATGTGAGGTACTGACCAAGGAACTTGCTGTTCTTTTGAGTGATTGCATACAAACATTCCACTGTAGATATGTGCATGCCTTATACAAAGTTGGAGATTTTTCACTCAGCAATACCTTTCAGATCAACCCTCTTCTACCTGGCACCACTGCACCCTGGTGTAAAGAGCAGAGCCACCACCAAACTGTCTGTCATTTCCCTCCTACTACTAGTGATGGTTGCTGGAACTACTATCTTTGCATTAGCAATTGTTACCCTCATTTGTGTATCTAGTACAGTACCTGTAGCATTAATTTGAGTGTAGTTTAGATAGAAGAATAAGTTTTGGATTAGTATGTAATAGCATGACATGATCAGTTTCCATTTGGGTATCAACACTGTGCTTATGCCTTGTTCTCCTGGCTTCAAGCCCTGTCACTTAAATGACTGGGGGAAGCTCATGTGAGCAAAAAATGTCACATGAGTAGGGAGTTCAGTTGCTCACCATCATAGCTTTCTTGTTCAAAGCCTGTGCTGAGCACAACTGAGTCTGTTAGGACTGCTCACCCCAATCTGACTGGGTCAAAAGGCAGATCTTTGTCAGCAGTACAGAGGAAGAGACAGTGCAAGTGTTCAAAATACTTAGTGGATGCACTGAGTAGGGACAAGGACATGGAGGCAAAAAAAAGTTCTCAGGCACAGGCCTTAAGCCAAGAGTGTTTGCTGACTTCAGAGCCCCTTTATCTGAGGGAGTGGTCTGCTCACCAAACTCTGAGGTTCACTCCAGCATCTCATCCCGTATACGATCAGCACCCCCAGTGGGTGCCTGCCGCATGGGCCACAGTCTCAACATTCCAAGGACCAATGGCCCAGCCATAAGTGGATCCACCCTCTATATCAATGGCTTTTGAACCTTGGCCTCCCCCCTTACCGCCCCCCCTCAGTCTAGAGCATCTTTGCTCTCCCTTCTGTCCTACTTCATCAGGTACATATTGGGAGTATCTACAACACAGTCACTCTCAGATCACACACACACACACACACACAACTATTACCAGAACCATGCCTGGGGAATTGCATCCTCTGAATTCTGTGGATGAGTCAGAGAAAGCTCTACTGCAACAACACTTAGCTTTCTCTTCTTCATCTCCTGATAAGATGGTAATAACAGAATCTGCTCTGCCCTCACCCTCAACAATTTGAGTCATCAAAACATGTTGAGGAGGATAGCTGCAACTCAGGATATCCAACCAGGAGAGTTGCAGGAAAAGTCATGCAGGCTGGTAGATATTTTAGCCTTGAGAGAACTCCCTGAGCTAGCTCAACCTATTAATGAGGTCATGCTTGAACTTGATAGAGCATTATGGGAGACTTCATCTTTCCTGCCTCCTACTGCAAAATGAGTGGAGGGGAGATATGTTCCTTCGTAGTGGTTTGTAAGTTTTTATATCCCCTCCCCTCCACTTTCAAACTGCTAATGAGAAAAAGACAGGATGCCAGCCCTTGATACCGACAGGGAAAGAAGCAAAGAAGCTTCACCTTTTTGGAAGGAAGATTTATTTCACAGTAGATTTACAGCTTAGAATCACAAACCACCATGTTCTGCTTTGTTGGTACAATTTCTGCCTATGGGATGGCTTCCTGAAATATAAAGACGGGCGTCTGGACAAGGCAAAGCAGCAGTTCAAGGCTATGATAAAGGAAGGCAAGTTAGTTGTGGGATAGCCTTGCAAGCAGGTCTATATGTGGCAAACTCAGTTCCTCAAATTGTGGTTTCCTATATCACTATGTGGCATTCCTCTCACCAGCAGTCATCAGGTCTTGCTCAGGACATGTGGCAAATTATCCCATACCTCCCATTTAAAAGCCCCTCACTTTCTGAAAAGACTGCAAGAGACTTCATAGTTTGACAGATTTGAGAATAACCATTAAGTCTCTTGCAATGTATATACCAGCAACCACAAAAGTTGTTATGCCTACATCAGTCTTGACTCTTGCCACTTTTCATGTCTTGTATCTGGACCAGTCCAGAGAGGCAAACAAGTTTACAAGAGGTGTTCTCATCCTCTTCTGTAACCAGTTCACCTAGGAAAACTCATATTCAAAACAAACATTTTAATCTATTGGCTGAGGGCAATCATTCACGCCCCATTGTACCATCTTTCTCCACCCCAATATTTTTCAACCACCTGTCCCACTTTCTAACTGCTTGGCTGTGTCTATACTAGCTCCCTACTTTGAAGGGAGCATGGTAAGTAGGGTGTCAGGAGATTATTAATGAAGTGCTGCACTGCATATGCAGCATTTTATTAAGCTAATTCTCCCCCGTGGCAACTTCGAAGTGTTAAAGTGTGAAATCATAGGGAAAAGCACTATTCACATCCGCTTCATGTTAATGTACAACTTCCTTCATGCTGGTTTCCAACTTATTTCTCTGTCCCCCTCCAGGCACCATGACTCAGGGGTTTAGACTCTGATAAGATTCACTTCTGTACATTGGGATCAAGGATTTATGACAGCTTCTCAGTTTTCCTCTTTTGTGAATTTGTCAGGATGGTGAGATGGGGCAGAGCTCCCATTGTTTGAACAGCCTCCTTACCTTGGCTTGTCAGGCAATATTCAGTTCTTCTTGCCCTGAAAATGGATTTCAGTGTTTGCGCTCTTATCTCCCATATTTTCTAGTCCATGCACAAGGTGAAATTCTATACCCAGATATAGGTTCACTTTTTCTAGCTTGGCTGGCTGTTTAGACCTTAGTCTGACTTTCTGAAAAAGGTTAATGACATTCCGCTGAAATCATCTAATTTGTGTAAGATGATGATCTGTGCATTCGAGTGGAAATGCTTTTTGTGTGATTAATTATAAGATGTTCCTTGCCCTTTGTCACTGTCTTTTATTCCAAACTACTGATTCTCCCTGAAGAAATCTTGCTCATCTTTCATCTAGATTTGTTTATCTAGCAGCGACAGCAGCAGTATCCCTACAATACTAGAATCTTCTATTTTCATACATTCTAAAAGATTCCATATGTGGATAACTAATCTTTGACTTACGGTACACAATTATCTAGTTTCAAGTGTTCTTAAATTCAGTTCTTACCAGACTTCTATCTCCATTGTTTGAGGCAATGGGGAGTGCACTTCAAACCAACTCTCCCAAATCGCATTGCAGTTTTAAATTATTTCCACAAAATGGGTATGAGAAACTAAGGCACTTTATTGCAGATTGATCTTTCACAGATATCAGCAAGCAGGTTGGTGTTACCTTAAGGATGAATTTAGGGTGAGAATGTAGTTTTATAATTTCTCTTGAATTCACGTACTAACCTCCCCCTCTTCTGAGAATCACAAAGCTTGCCTCGGAAAGCCAGACTCAACAAATTAAGTTTTAAGAGCTGTAGGCTACTGTTTGCAAAATTGAACAAGACCAAACCTTTTCAAAAATCTTTTAGAGATCATTTTTACAAAGTTATTGTTTTTTGAGGAGAACTTAAGGAAGGAAATCATCTATGTTCAGATATTTCCAGCATGGATCACAATCTGCAGAGATTTTCACAATGCAGCTTGCTCAGCACTCAGATTTGCTATGGCTAGGTAGGTGTCCCACCAAGCAGTGTCAGTCTACTCTCATAGAGCAGAAGGTTTGACTTGGCTTGATGGAAAACCAAAGATTTTCCATGGCTTGGCTGAAAAATGCAAACCATATACAGGTTGAACCTCTTTAGCCCAGCATCCTTGGACCTCTCACCCTAGGGGGAGGGTATAGCTAAGAGTCTAGAGCATTGGCATTGCAAACCTAGCATTGTGATCTTAAGTCTTCTGGGGGGGTGGACTTTCAAGGGTCTGGGACAGGTTAGATTTACAAAAAAAGAAAACAAAACTTTAAAGGATGGTGATAGGTCCTGCTGTGAGTGTGGGGAACTGGACTTGATGACCTTTCAAGGTCCCTTCCAGCTCTATGAGCTGTATATATCTCCATGTTTCCAAAGCTGAATGAATTTGCCAAACACCAAGGAAGGTCAACGTTGTCTAGCAGCATTAGCAACACTTCCACAGCTTACTGAGCTCTTAGAAGACAGTTGGCGTAAATACCAGCACAGAACACTGAAAACCAGGACTGATGGCTCCAAACAAACTTAATGGGACCAAGGGAAACTTTGGCCACATTCATGATAAGAGGATATCTGAGCAACTGAAATCATGCACCATTACGAATGTTGCCAGACAAAAGAGCACTGGATTAGAGACGTTCAACATTTACTGCTGACTTTTATACAGCTGCTGCATGGAGTCCAGCCCACTTAGTGATTCAGCTTTGCACACACTATTTTGGGTCTAGATAAAATGTTCCCCCCGCCTCTTTTCTTAGGAGGGCATTCCATCAATCTCCAGTCAATTAAGAATTCCTGAGTTCTCCTGTGACTATTATTACTGCTGAATCTCCCAAGAGTGCCATTTTCAAAGGCAATTCTGGAAGGAAAACGGAAGGGTTTATAACCAGTTACTTACCAGTAACTGTCATTCTCAGACAGTATTACCTCCTATGCCATTTTTCAAAATCATTAAATGAACTGAGTGTGTTTGGAGACACAACCCGTTAGACTCCTCCCAACAGTCATTTCTGAATGCAAAGATTGCAATTGCTTTTCAAATGATTCCATGACTTTTGGTGTTGAGAAGTGCTTCCAAGAGAGTGTGTCATTCAAGTTATTGGCAAATAAATTTCCTGTTCAAAATCGCTGGTGTTAGAAAAGTCTTTCTTTCGGACATGGTAAGAGCTCAGAGAATTTGGTCTTACTTTGCTGTGGAACTCCTTCCAGATATTTAGGAATGTTCTCTAGTTTGTGCAGGCTTTGTTCCGACAATGTGCATGCTGTTGCCTAAGTCAAATTAACCTAAGTTGGACTCTGTGAATAA
This sequence comes from Carettochelys insculpta, assembly GCF_033958435.1. NCBI lineage: Eukaryota > Metazoa > Chordata > Testudines > Carettochelyidae > Carettochelys > Carettochelys insculpta. The sequence continues at coordinate 289,550,227 of NC_134137.1, forward strand.
CAAGTATATGTAATTAAAAGTAAATAGATATCAGAGCTGATTTAGTGATAGGACTGTATTTTAAATGTACGCAGATAAGTTGAGAAGAGGCAGCCATTCTGATGTTCTTGGGGAGGAATTTTATTCTGACAAACAATTTTTGTTTTTTAGAAGATTTGGTTTTCCACTAACATTTTACACATTTGGAACCTGATTGAAACCCCCCTAAAATTATCAGGAATCTTTTCACTTACTTCACTGGCTCTTTGATCAAATTTTTCCTGGAGGTCTGTGGCTATGGAGATAATGAAATACTGTTAATGATTTTTTTTCTAGAAATCGTGCTTTTGATAAACAGATACACTGTGGGACATATTTGGCCCACAAGGCTTTTACTCAATGGACTGAACCCATTTTACATGGCAGTAAAATGATGGTGGTTGACCCAGTGAAAGCTCAGAAGGTTCAGAGAAGCCATGCCCGCTCACTCCTGAAAAAAGTTCTTGCAGACTGTACCACAAGACTTTAAAAGGTTTTCATTAACTCTTTGTTTTAGTTGGTATTTGTTTCCTCCAAGGTTAGACTGGGAAGTGACATTTCCCATCTCTCACTTTTACACACTTCTGGCTCTGACCCTCCTACCTGCAGGTTCCTTTTCATTCAAACCCAGGTCTATTGCCTCCTCCCACCTCCACCAACTATCTTCAGTTTAGAAGGAGAACATATTAATATAGTCACTTTTCAGCTCTTAACTCAACAGTTTACCAGGTTTTATATAGTAGAGCCTAATCCAGACTCTAATTAAGGCTTTGCAATTTTTTCCAGTAGTGAGAATTTCAGAAGACAGTTCATTTTGCACTTCTGTAATTTAAAGGAATTCTACCAATGGCCCAAAGTTTAACCTTCTTTCAGTATTTTGCAACTGTGATTTGTGATTTTCAAAAGTTTACAAACAGCTTGTTTTGTTCAGCTCTTCCTGCGCAGTCTTGGTTGCACTCTGTTGTGCAAGATCTTCAGCCATTACTGCCATCATCCAATAACTGACTCTAACTGTTATTGTTATGTGTAGATTTATGTCCTAGTTATAGTGGGAACCAAATATTTCTTGCCTGTCTTCTTGTTATGGGACTCTTTAAAGATTTCTAGCAGGCAGCTTGAGTTACAGTTCTTTCAGGTGCAAGTTATGTAATCTAGAGAGAGAGATGATTAGCATATCTAATAAATTCCTGTAGATTACATTTTGACATGCTTTACATTTAAATAATCACAGCAGTATAAGTAAATAACCTCAGATCTTAAACATGTATTTGTGTCTGTGTATGATTGATTTGGAGAAATGGGGAGAAGTTTCAGAATTCATTCAAATACTTGGTCCCATCATGTCTGTTTGCAAACACCTTCTATAGAACATAAATAGTAGGACCAAATACCTACAGTTAAGCATTTTGTTTGTGGATGTTTGGCAATAGGGTGGTTACTCATACATGTAAAACATGACATTTGCAATCACATTTTCATAACATTGTGAAGGAATTGAATGACTGTTATCAAGAAAAAACATGCCAGGATGAGGCGAAGCTGCGTATATGGTTTTGCTCTCTAGCTCCTGGGAGCAACAAAATTCTATTGCATATATTAAATTAATTTGGTGCAAGCTGGTGCAACTATAAATCCAAATGACAACTCTAAGATGACTAGTTCTCTTGGGAATAGCATTAGTAGTATGGTGTGTTCAATAAGCAAACTGTATAAAAACTATAATTTGTTTACCCATGCAAATATTGTTACGTGTTCAACATGTCCAGTATAATACAGCAATCCTCAACGATCTTTGTATTCTACCACACTGCATTTTGCTTTGTTTTTGTTTTTGTTTTTGGAGGGGGCTTTGGGGTGGAGGAAGCAGGAAGATGACATTATGCAAAGATGGAAATGCTCAGCAAAAGTACTCCTAAGTCAGTTTCTTCTATTGGATCTTGCCTTTGGTCATAGGAAAAGATTCCTTCTGGTATCCTTTTCTTTCCACTTTAAGTAATGGTAATGGTCTTTATCAGTCATTAAGTTCTTGAATATCTGTAGTTGTTCCTGGGTTTTTTCCTCAAAAAACTACTCTTTTTCTTTTAAATATTGCTGTCTTCTGCCAGATGTCCATTTGGAAGTTTACAATACTCAGTATCCTGCAACCGTGTGCTAATATGTCAACAAGTTATTTTCCTACCTTTGGATTTTGTGCTAAAATTATGCTTACTGTATGAGTGCTCTGCACTGACATTATCTCCTGTGTATTGTGATTGCCTCACTTGTTGTCTGGTGTGATGTAAAAACTGTTTATCCTACTCTTGATGGTAATACAAAACACCTTTTAAATATATCAGCAATTTTAGCCTATGCTGTTTCTAAGTGAAAGTTAGGATACTGTGCAAACCCTGGCAATTTTTCTAAGTTTTTCCCTGCACTGCCATCTCCTCCCACTTCATCTTGGATCTCAGCAAGGCTCAGATTCAGGAGAAAGTGGGTGGAAAAATATGAAGTAGTTTGTTCAGTTTTACAATATACATAGGAGGAGAACAGAAGGTAGGGAACATTTCTGCTGTGGATCTCATCAAAGTTATAAATAGTTTGCTGATGAAATAGTGAATTTCTTCTCATCTATCTTGTGCAGTTGTTCAGAAATTAATTAACGAGCCAGTATATGTAAATGTAACATAATGGCTACGTCTACACGTGCACCCAACTTCGAAATAGCTTATTTCGATGTTGCGACATCGAAATAGGCTATTTCGATGAATAACGTCTACACGTCCTCCAGGGCTGGCAACGTCGATGTTCAACTTCGACGTTACTCAGCCCAACATCGAAATAGGCACAGCGAGGGAACGTCTACACGGCAAAGTAGCACACATCGAAATAAGGGAGCCAGGCACAGCTGCAGACAGGGTCACGGGGCGGACTCAACAGCAAGTCGCTCCCTTAAAGGGCCCCTCCCAGACACACTTTCATTAAACAGTGCAAGATACACAGAGCCAACAACTAGTTGCAGACCCTGTATATGCAGCACGGACCCCCAGCTGCAGCAGCAGCAGCCAGAAGCCCTGGGCTAAGGGCTGCTGCCCACGGTGACCACAGAGCCCCGCAAGGGCTGGAGAGAGAGTATCTCTCAACCCCCCAGCTGATGGCCGCCATGGAGGACCCCGCTATTTCGATGTTGTGGGACGCGGATCGTCTACACGTCCCTACTTCGATGTTGAACGTCGAAGTAGGGCGCTATTCCCATCCCCTCATGGGGTTAGCGACTTCGACGTCTCGCCGCCTAACGTCGATTTCAACTTCGAAATAGCGCCCAACATGTGTAGACGTGACGGGCGCTATTTCGAAGTTACTGCCGCTACTTCGAAGTAGCGTGCACGTGTAGACGCAGCCAATGAGTTTAATATTTTTGGCATTTGTTAGTTTAATAAAAATGGTTCACTCTTTCTGATAAGTTACAAATAACATATCCATTGAAGCACATTTGATTTAGAAAATCTTGTAATTGAAAGTTTTGTTTTTAAAATCCATTTTCACTTTCCCTGCAAAATTTTTAAATTTAGTATTGTCAGTAACATGAGGTTGAATCTTACAACAATGCCTCCTACTCTTCTCCGTAGAGGCTAATGTTTGTTTTTATATCAGGACTGTTTTAAAGGCAAGTTGCAGGGGTTTTTTTCCTCTCTCTTTCTTTAATACCTCCACTCTTCCTAAAACATCTTGCAGTCAAATACTGAAACTGCTGATTGGCATCAATTTTAAGCTCTAATAATCAAAGATGAGCAATGTTCGTACCTAGTATGTTTTACTTGCAGGACGATTTTCTTATAATGCAACACTGTGCAGCACAAATGAGTCATTTATTATGTAAGAGATGGGTGGATTTTTTTTTATAGAGACTTTCTCTGTTGGTTGAAGCAAAGGGTACCCTTCAGGAAATATCATAATGAGTTTTTTCTTCAGACAGGAAGAAAATAACCCACCATATGACCTAATCATCTCTACTAAATATCAGTGTTTTCTTTTTGACATTTCAGCATAATATCTCCAGTGTAGGAAGCAGAAGAGCAGGAAAATAAACTCAAGAGCAACCTTAGCATTCCCACTGCCCTTAAGCAAGTAGAAAATGATCAAGCACCCCTTCTCCCCACACTCCCCTTCACAGTGGCACAGACAATAAGCAAATAAAATAGTTACTAAACAGTTTATTTCTATAAGCAACTGCTTGTTCTGCCTATGATGTGTTTGAACAACATGTAATAAAGTAATTGTACTTTGCTTCTTATCCCTTTGTTATCAGTGAACATACACCACAAATACAATAAGATGGGGCATTTAGTCAAAAGATATGTGTCCTCTGTTCAGCTGTCTTAATTTGCTTTATTTAAGACATTTAATCACCAGAATATCCTCATGAGGGAGACATCTCCCTTTGGTCACGTCCCAGCAAACGTGCAGTCTTACAACAGTAGTCTATATATAAATTATGTAGTAGAACCGTGTTGCTCAAACTGGGGTCTCTAGACCCCTAGGGACCATAAGGGCATTCCAGGGGTTCCGTCGGCTCCATGGATCAACTTCTCCCTCTCCCTCAGCTCCCGCCCAGTACCTCTTGCACATGGGTGAAACAGCAGGAGAGAGGGCAGGGCATGCTCAGGGGAGGGAATAGAAAGAGTTGGGGAAAAGGAGGGGCACAGGTGGAGCAGGAAGAGGTAGCACCAGGGTGGGCCTTTGAGGAAAAGGGTGCAGTGGGAGTAGAGACTGGGACTGAGTGGTGGAGGGACATGAAGGTCCACAAAAGTGGGAGTTCTTGGGGTGCTAATGCTTGAGAACCACTGTTACAGAAAACACTCCCTCTAGAATCACTGAGCAGTGCTTATTTAACTTTCGTCTCTGCGCCCAAACGCCTTTTTCATAAGTTCCTTAAAGGCAAATAACATTTGTGCTCATTGTCACGGAGCAAATTATTTTTCATTTGGTGGTTGCTATCCAAAAGCCTGTCTCCCATAGTTTTGGTTGCAGGTGTTTTAAAGACTATTTGAAGTCCATGGTAGATTATGTCAGCACAGATATACTAGCACTAAAGTTTAGAGCACATTTATACAATGTTGTGAACCAATCTTGCTGCTTTTGTGTGGGAGAAACTTGGTCCATCATAGAGGTCACAAGGAAGAGTCTTCAACAGATAGGAAAGTGAAGCTTCCAGAGTATACTGTGCATTGTAGTAATAGAATACTATAGAAATAGTACCACCCTTTGCTTTCTCAGCGACATTCAGACAGTGCTCCCTTGGAGTAGCATTCTCAAGGAACACTAATTCCTTTAAAAATAATGTTTTTAATTCAGGTTCTTCTGTTCCTTCATAGTTTTGAGAGATCTTCATTGTGGGTCTCAGCCCATCTAAAACACACCCTGCTCCTTTTCATTGCATGTGTTGCTGTCTTGGTGTTCTTCCCTGTCAATTGATGTGTCAGCAGTGTGGCTGACAGAATTGCTGGGCCAATGGGCCAGGTGGGTAGAGCCCAGCTCTGCACTCCTGGAACTGGCAGGACCTCAGGTAAAAGGGGGAGGACCGAGGGCAGGCAGCCCGCAGTGCAGCCCAGACTGTGCCATGTCCCTTCCCACCAGCCCTCAGTGTTGCTTAGAGCTGCAGTGACAATTTAAAGGTCCTGGGTTCTGGCTGCCACCACTGCCATAATAGCAGTGGTGGTGGCCAGGAGCCTTGGCCCTTTTAAAATTGCTGGGCTCCAGGGCAGTTGCCCCCTTTGCTCCCTCACCCTGGATCAACAGATCTGCATGGCAGGCAGCCCCACAAGATAACTAACCCCGTCTCACCTCCCTGCTCTTTCCTTTGCCAGGCACTGGAGACTACCACCCTGGCTCCCCAACCTGCTGGTTCTTTGGGCTTCCCCAGTTCACATGCAGGAAGCTCAGTCATGAGATAGCAGAGTTCTGGCTGAACTCTGGCCCCCATGGAGGAGGACATGAGATCCTTAACTCCCACAGTTACCCTGCCCTGCCTCTTTCCTGACAGACAGAGCCATGAAGTATGGAAATTATAAAGAGCTTAGTAACAATGTAAGTCACAGAGATAGACAGTGTTTACACTAGAGGGTGTTGTTGACAAAACTGGCATTTTTTGTCTACACGAGCCAGGGACCATCCGGACTTCCAAGGTGTTCTGTCAACAGGAAACAGACAGAATGCAGCACTTTTGTCACTCTTATCCCACTCCCCACGAGGCACCCTGCCTCTGTCAACAGAGATCCATCAACAGAAAGCCAGTCTTGACGTACCAGGGGGGCCCTCTGTCGACATACAAGGCTTCCAGGACATCGGGCAGCTTCCGGTTTGCCATTTTGTCGAGAGAGTAGCCAAGCAGTCTGACTGCTCTGCCAGAGTGGGTTGCTCTTGCAATCTGCTTGGCAGTTTGGCCTTGATCCATCAACAGAAGTTTTTTCAGAAGATATCTTCCGACAGTAACTACTGTCGACTAATCTAACTAGCCATAGTGAGGAAAGAACAGATTTTAATGACATTAGTTTGTTTTACAAGTGGTTTGGGGGGTTATACTTGAGTGAGGTGTTATCTACAAACTCCAACATTTTTAGCGTAAATCAGGGCAGCATTTTGGAAATGTCAACAGTGGTGTAATGGAGAGGAGGAGAAGGTGTTTTCATTTTGTCTGGAAAAGGCATATGCCTTGTCCACTGCATCCCCAGAAGTGAGAGATCGTAGCCATCAACACATTTTTGAGATTTTGTCCATTTTAATGTCATAAGCAAAGAAGTGTCTGTCAATTCCCGTGGAAAACTATTCCATATTCTAATAGATCTCACTGTTGGGAACCCTTTGATATTCAATCTGCATTTTCTTTTATTAATTATGTTCCAATACCTCTACTTATACCTTCTTCTGAAACTCTAAATAATAAATCTTTAATCCTAGCCTCTACACAATTTAAATATTTTTTAGAAGTTGTTATTATTCCCTTTCCTTAGTAGTTACAATGTAGCCAAGCTGTGCATATTTAGCTCTTTTGACCTTTTGTTATCTCAATATCTCCAGCCTACAGGTTTTGAGTTTTACTTTCAAGTTTTTTGTTATAAACTTTATTCTCACACTTAACAAAAATGTTGTTTTCTTCAGCAGCAATATATGGACTTAATTCCATTATTGTATAATTTGGACAGGAATTTAGGAAAGTGGGGGTGGAATCCGGGCTAGCGTCAGACTTTACTGGGCACTAGGTAACTGGTGTGGGGGCTTTGCTCTGAGCCATGGAAGAGGCAGCAACTCAGGCAGAAGGGGAAGGGCTAGGGGCTAGCTTCTCTCAGCACCAACTCAACCACAGCCCCCACTGAATTCCAGTGCCAATTTAAAGGGGCCAGGGCTCCAGCCACTAATGCTGTTGCAGTAGCAGCCTGGATCTCTGGTCCCTTTTAAATTGCTGGGCTTTGGGGCAACTGCTCCTTATGCCTACCCCCTTGCTGGCAGCCCTGAGTAGAAGTGTGTGCATGTCCACTGATACACAGGACAGTACTTGGATAATGAATTGCAGCATGGCCAGGGTTAGATCTAGTTTGTCAAAAGAACTAAAAGCTTTCCATTTCATCAGGAAAAAGAGTACCACTATGGTTCTAGACATTGGAAAATCCTGTGCAATGTTAAATCTGTAGCTGTTCAGGATGAGGAAGAAATAATAATAAACATTATGATTTGGGTACCCAGCAAATAACAAATGGTACGAGCACTGAAAATAAAATGTAGTCAGAGTCTGATCTCATTTACACTGTTGTAAATCCATTGAGGGTGGAGTTACTCTAGATTAGCAACAATATAACAAAAAATAATTGAGCAAAATAGTATTTATATTTCTGCTTCCCATAGCAATTACTCCTAGTCAAAAAAGAAAATCTAATTACATATCCATTCTCCTAACTGCTATTTTTATTATACATACAGGAATCAGCCCAAGGTTTTGACCATCCTGCTTTCCTCAGGGGTTAAACATCCAAGATGCTACACTACCATTTAAAACAACATCAAAGTCAAAACTAAACGTCAGGGGTAGAAGCAGCTGAGCTGCCTCACAGCTGATCAGCCAACTACATCATCAAAGAGGATCCCCCCTCATCATCCCCTCTTCATGTGTAAGCCATCTGAAGAAACAAAATGCAGTCATCATAATAACTACTGAAAATACTTGTCCTTCCAATAATCAAAGGAATCCACATACTGTACAGCAATAGATCAAGATTTATAAAGAAACTCTATAACTGAATAAAGTGAATTAAACATTCATGTTCCCCAACCCAAGATGTTTCTACAGTGTTTTCAATAAATGTGACTAAACACAAATCAGTTTGTGCTTGCTGTCTTATGAGTTCAACATCAGGGAGACCTATATTAACAATATCATTGACGCAATAACTGAGGATTTTGGATGGCAAAACTTTGGGTCGATTCCTAAATGTACACTATGAATAAGTAACAAGAAAATGGATATGTACGTGATCTTTTTTTTGTTTGAACTAAGCAATCTGCCAGGGACTGTAATCTAAATATTGTGGAACCAATTCTCTTTCTCCTTACTTGATCCTAGTAACACTGGTTGGGCAGTGGATCTTGGATGGTAGCACATAGGTTAATAGTATATATAGATCCCCATTAACTTGTACGACCTGGTTTAATATGCACGTTTGTTTTTGTTAGTTTGTGGCTCCGCGGAAAGTGGAAATACAAAATGTGAATTGGAGAAATGGCCTTGAGGAGTTGAATGTAATGTTAAAAATGTTTATATTTTTTCAAGATTTTTAAAATACAAGGTGATTTTCGTATAAGGCCCCCTTCTCCTCCCACCTAAAGTAGTTTTGCATTACAGCAACTCAGTAGCCTGCTGTGGAGTAATTCCCAATTGACACTGGTGTAGATAAGGAGAGCATTGGGCCCATAGCATGTATATAAGCACAATCATTGCATGCTCAGAATAAATGGTACAGAGATGTAAGATGTTCTCATGATTAAGAGGAAAATTTAAAATAGCTAAAGAGGAGAAACACACCTGAACAAAAATCAGTAAAACAGTTGAAGCTGACCTATAACCAAAGTTTGCACATACAGTTTTCTCAGAATTATATCTTGCAGAAGTTACATCTGCTGAACAAATAAACTCTTTTCATTTATTATATAAAGTTTCTTCTTCACAGTAGCTAAAATAGTTATGTCCCTGAAATCCTGACTCTTTGACTGTGTCCTCTTTCAAAAGAGGCATGCAAATGAGGGAAATCAAAAATTCAAATGAAGTGCAGATTTACATATCTAGCACTTCATTTGCCTATTCTTTTGAAAGACCTTCTTTCGAAAGAAAGGAAAAAAGTAGGGAGGACATGGCTCTTTTGAAAATAAACCCTATCTTCAAAAAAACCCTTCTTCCTGAAAAAAAAAAAAAGAAAAGCTAGGAAGAAGTGTTCTTTCGAAGATGGGGATTACTTTCGAAAAAGCTGTATCTACACTGCTTTTCTTCTTTCAAAAGAAACTGTTTCAGGAGAAGAATATGCAAATGAGGTGCCAAATATGTAAATCTGCACTTCATTGGCATCTTCAATTTCACTCATTTGCGTGCCTCTTTTGAAAGAGGAATGCTAGTGTAGATGTAGCCCTTGTGTTACATCATCTAAGGCTGCATTTATTTCTTACCCTAGCCCTGGTACTCCTGGCCTCAGCAAGGCTACAACTGAAACACAGTATACCTTATTAATAGATAATGATTGCCTTTTCATTAAGATAAACGTTACAAGTCACCATACAAACCCCAGCCTAATGGATGAAAACATTTTCAAATTAAGTTTTACATATGTTAATTTGTGTTGCATGTGCCAATGTGATCAGTTCAATGTTAACCAAGCTCCCCAATACTTGACGTGGCAGTGTCAGAAAACAAAATTATGGAGGTGCCTCATGACAGCTGTATGTTATAAGCATAGTGGCATGTGATCAGATATTGACATCTGTTTTGTGATGGAATGCTTCATAGTTATAGAGTACCTGGCCTTGGCAAGCATGGGGGTATAGTGGTGATTTAGCATGGGGACTTACACCAGGCAAGCTTTTATACACCCACTAACCTGTGATGTCCAGTGACTCAGTGAACTAAGACCTCATCTGCACTGGAATCATCATTCTTCATCTACACTGTTTGACATGACTAGGATGAAAGAGAAGAGAGGAAGCCAAGAGAATGACTGTTGGGTGGGGTAGTGAACTGTGTAATCATAACAGAAAGCAAAGATCAGACTCAAATATAGGAGGAGACTGAAGTGGTGGTTAGGTTGGTTAAAATATCACAACAGGACAGAGTAGAAATAGATAAAGGATTAACACCTGGGGTGTATTCACAAAACAAAAATAGCAGTCCTGTAGCGCCTTAAAGACTAACAACATTATCTATGAGGTAACGAGTTGTCATGGGAGAGACCCACTTCTTCAACTCTGGAAAATACTGATAACTGAAAGGGAGAGAATTAAAAAAAAAGAAAGAAAGAATTGAAAGAAAAACTGATGAGTCAGCTGGATAAATCAGAAGAATGCTGGTGAATCTTATAGGAGGTATACATAGGGCTTGAGATTTCTTTTAGTATGAATCAATTATGTCAGTGATGTGCCTGTCTAAGACAGCTGGTAGTTTGGCTTGCGTGTATGTATTTGTGTGTATGTTTAAAATGTATGAATTACTTATTACAGTAAGGCAATCTGAAGCATATAGATGTGTAAAAGGTACATACAAATTCAGTAACAGGAAAAGGGGGGCATTACACTATCACTAAACAAAGTGAGATAATTTAAACCAGTGTTTCTCGACTAGGGGTACATGTACCCTCAGGGGTGCACCAAGGTCTTCTGAGGGTACATTAACTCATCTAGATATTTGCCTTGTTTTAAAACAGGCTACCTAAAAAACACTCGTAAAGTCAGTGCAATCTATAAGTTCATTCAGACAGTCTTGTTTCTACAGCTTCATATGCCTTACGCTGAAATGTAATTACAATGTTTCTATGCCGATTCATTTGCTTGAAAATAAGATGGTAGAAAGTCAGCAAGTTTACAGCAGTAGTTTTGTGTGATATTTTTGCATGTTTTTGTAAGTAAGTAGTTTTTAAGTGAGGCGGAACTTGTTGGTATGCAAAACAAATCTGATTCCTGCAAACAGTATAGTAATCTGGAAAGGTTGAATGGCACTTGTCTCAAGCTTTTATACACCCACTAACCTGTGATGTCCAGTGACGCAGTGAACTAAGACCTCATCTGCATTGGAATCATCATTCTTCATCTACACTGTTTCTGAACTGGTTTCTGAACTGGTAGGATACATGAGAGAAGTTGGGGTATTTCAGTTTTTTTTAAAGGGGTACTTTATAAAAATAGGTTGAGAAACACTGATTTAAACCATAGCTGTCTGATCCACTTTTTGTGCCATGCTAATCTGGCTCATTTCCTCCCTCTCCTTCCTTTTCATGTTGAATACTTATTAGTTTCCTCCTTTTAAACAGTTTTGAAAGCATTAGTACTGAAAAAATCAAGAGCAATGCCGTTGTCATGGTATTTCTAACCTAGTCAGAACTAGTTCAAATTTTTTCAGTAGTTACACAGCTAAGATGTATTTTAAAGGCTGGAACATTTAACTGGCCATTCCAAGAATTCCTCTGCACTCTAAAGGGCGTTTTGAGCCAAATCTACGTTTTTTCCAACTGATGCCCAAAGGAGTCAGAGCTTAGCAATAACCACCATTAAGATAATGATCCATTCACTGGAATAAGGAGACAACTCAGGTTAAAATATATTATGATCACTAGGTGAAATGACTGAAGTGGAGTCACTAGACAGATGGAAGACTGCATGTTTTTCACAGACACAGCTGGTAATATAAAAATCTCAATGCAACTCTTAACATTCAGGCACATCATGGAGAATATGGAACACTTCCCATATGGTTTTATTTCTATTTAAAAACAAAATCCTGGCTTGAGAAATGGATGATCTTTCTCCCAAAGGTGTCTTGCTTTTGGAACAGAAAGTTCAACCTTCTTCCCAGAACTATCTTCCAAAAGTTTCAAAAGCTAAGAAGCACATTTCAGCATGGAACTTTTCATATTTCTACTTAGAAATATACAGGAAGATTGCCTCTTGAAATTTCTGGTATTTGGAGTAAGCAAATTATTGGTGGTTCCTTTAAATTGGTTGAGAACACAGTTGGTCAAATGAAGCCCTG